>NC_091849.1:13317500-13942500 GCF_037783145.1 Equus przewalskii | reverse complement strand
TATATAGAGCGTGGGGAAGCAAAAAGTTAAACTCAAAACTTGTTAGCATTCGTTAAAAAAAATAAAAGATGATGAGCCATTTGGCAAAGACTGTTTCTGTTTGGGTAAATTAGAGTTGACACATTTAATTGGGGTTCAGAGATCACTCTCAAAGAAGGTAAGCTTGCTGGTTTCTCCCTTGGCCCGGTCTGATAGGAGCAACTTCTACTTCTGTTCTTTGCGTCGGTTGGCCCCCAACCTGCGCAGAGGATTCCGTTGACAGCTGGAGCTGCCCCCAGTGGCTCCCCAGCTCCAGGTCCTCGGCTGTGGGCCCTGCCTCGGAGAGCAAAGACACGGAAAGAAGCAGCTCCATTGCCCGTGGCTGGCCCACTATGGGCGGCTGCTGCTCTCACTCCCAGCAGCTCTGGGGAACCCTGGGCAAGGAGGAAAGGAGAGTCTTGGGAGCAGAGCTACCCTGACGCCAAGTGGAGAAGGAAGCAACTTCTCTTCAAACCACAGTCCAGTGGCAGACTGAATTACGCAGAATCTTTATGTTGGCCTCACCCTCTGCCCCTTCTCCAGCTTGGCTTTCCCATTTCATCCACTCTCCATGGGAAGGAAAGCCACTTATTGAGCAGAAGCAAATGCTACTAATACTACACTCCAGAGCAGTTTTTAAACAAATATCAATTCATTGAGTTCTCACAACAAGCCTACGAGAATCTCATTACACCCACCTAGCAGATGAGTAAATTGAGGTACGGAAAGGTCAAGCGATGTGCCTGATGCCATAGAACTACTAAATGACAGAGCCTGGATTCCAATTCACATCTATCTGACTCCAAAGACCATTTTCTTTTCAGAACAGCATGTTCCCTGACATTATAATATTGCTTTATGTGTTACCTCTCCCAGGACTGTTTGTATTTTGAAAGAAAGAGCCTGGAAAGGGAAAGACTAAGAATGGACACAAAGATCTCTTGCTCCAAAGGTTGGCAACCTCACCCATACCAGATTAACATTCCCGGAGTTTAGATCTTAATTCCTGTAGATTATTTTTCCTTCTTGCTTCACTTGATCTGGTTTCCGGAAGCATTCCTTGATATTCTTTCTATTTCGTTAGAGGGATTAAGAAATGGAACGTGTTAGATGCATTTTCATGATTGCAAATCAACACTGCACAACAGAAGTTACCCACCAAAACATCTCAGTGGCTGAGAACCATCAGTGTGTGCCATGCCAGAGGACCACGGTGATGTTACCGTCACCACCGTTATGATGTGCCCACCTTGTCCTCCTCTCCATTGTCACAGCCCAATCCCTCCGGGAAATCTTCCCTCGTTTATCAAAAATACAATGGTGGGATACGTTTTTGCATAAATTATCATTTAATGGTCCTGCGTTTAGAAGCTTCCAATATTTAGACTATCGTATTAATTTCCTAGGGCTGCTGCAACAAAGTGTCACAAGCTGGGTGGCTTAAAAGAACAGAAATGCGTTCTCTCAGAGTTCTGGAGGTAAGAAGTCTGAACTAAGGTGCCGGCGGCGCCATGCCCCCTCCGAAGGCTCTAGGAAAGTCTCCTCCCATTGCTGCTTCTAGCTTTGGTGGTTGCCAGCAATTGGACTCATTCCTTGGTTTATAGACGTATTACCCCCGTCTCTGCCTCCATCTTCACATGGTGTTTGTTCTCTTCTGTGTCTGTGTCCAGATTTCCCTTTTCTTATGAGGACACCAGTCCTCGGATTTAGGGCCCACTCTACTCCAGCATTCTCTCATCTTGATTACATCTGCGAAGACTCTCTCTGCAAATAACGTCACAGTCACAGGTACCAGGGGTTAACTTCAACATATCTTTTGGGGGGGACACAATTCAAACCACAATAACTAACTTTGCCCACATGCAGGGCAGACATAATAATCGATCATGGGATTTTCTATGGAGAAGACTAGACATCTCAATCCTTCTCCACACAGCTGTCCTGGCTGTACCTCCCAGCAATCAGAGCTAGTATCTGAGGTGAAACTGATTTGCCATCACAAGTCCCACTAAAGGAATGAGGGAATGAGTCTGGAATGATGGCAATCCAGCACATGGTGATGAGCTTGTGGGGAAGATGGTGCCGGTGCCCTTCAAGCCCGGTTCAGGCAGCCTTCTAAGGTGGGTCCTTCTGGGAGTCATCCTGGATAGGTCTGTTACCAGGCAATCTCCCTCTTGGCCTAGCAGGCACAGTGACATATGACCACAGCCTTGGGTTCAAGGGGAAAAGGTCTTGCTGCTTTTTCTGAGTCTGCAATCCACATGCACTGTAGCATGGCCGGGTTCCAACTTCACTCCATGCATGCATTTCTCCTCCCTCCACCCCCCCACAAATTAGAAATACTGATCCACAGCCATCTCCCAGGGCTGTGGGGCAATTTAATTAATGTTTATAAAGCACTCTAAGGTCTTCGGATGAAAACTGCTGTGTAAGTGCAAAATTATTATTAGTTCTCAGCCTCCTGTCCCTTGACTTCTGACATGGGCTTTTGTTATTCCTGAATGGGAGCCGTTTATGTGCTGTCCAGCTGGCTCTTTCGGGTACATAGGCAAGTACATACACATTTGCAGATTTTTTTCCCTTTGAAAAAGGCATTCCAACTCTGTGGGATGTCTTCAAGCTTTTCAACGTCTGAATTTCTCTCTGCTTGTCTCTACTAAGTACTGTAATTGACAAGGGTAGATTGTAAACAGGTTACTTAGGAAAAAAGGGATGGGGAAAATGGTCAATTTGAAGAAATGGGACCTCTTATGATGAAGAATAAAACAGTATCTCCTTCTCATGCAGAATCTGAATGAACCACTAAGTGAGGCCTGTCTCCCTTGCCCAGAGGTAGTCTGCATGTGTTTATGCTTTGAAAGGAGGAGAGAAGAGAAGGTTTGATTTCAGTGCCCAAGTTTCACCTCCTTCCATCACCCTAACTTCTCAGGAACCATGGAAACACATACACCCTGCCTAGATGATGTTTTCCTGATAATTCTTCATTACCTAACTGTGCACTTGCCTGGGATCCCACGGGGAGAATGAAATAAAGTGGAAGAGAAAAAAGATGTCTGCAAGTGAAATGCCTTGTCTCTGAAGGACGAAGGGGGCTCTTGTGTAATTTATCAAGCTCTGGGGCAACAAACAATGTTAAATGGCACCATTTTCCTTTTCTCTAAAACATTTTCATACCCTTCCCATGTTACCCACATGCAACCCATTAAGCTCCCTTGAAGGTGCTTTTTGGTTTATCCACTGCTTTGTTAGCAGTGTCTGCTAGTCAGCCAACTGCTGTAAGATTTTGTTTTTAAAATCACTAGGAAGAAATTATGTAACACATAATCAGCTGGACAAAAGTATAAAGGTACAGAACCAATGACAGAAGCAAATGTTAGGTCTGTGACTGTGAACAGGGGAAAATAAACCTCAAAAGCTCTGATGATGCACTTGATGCTTCTCAAATTAACCAATCATTGATCGAAAATAATATCAAATTATGTAAGGGAAAAACCAGAAATGTTCTGCTAGGACAGGAAAGTTGAGGCAGGAGTGGGAGCGAAGATGGATAAAACCACCTTTAATCATGAAGCATCTACAACTCTAGCAGCACCAGAGTCCTGTCAGCTACCGTGACGATCATGACACACAGGGACCTCTTCTGTGGTCTAAGATGACTAAGTTCTGCCTGTTATGTAGAGGGGTCAAGATGGAAGGGATAGTCTCTTTCTTTCCATTCCTTTCTTTTTAAAAAGGAAAGGAGACCTAAGTAAAAAATAAAACGTATGTGCAGTCGCTAGGATCATAAGAAAACCCAGGACTGAAAATAGAAAGGACAACATAAGGGAACGAGTTTGTTTCCATTCCTTCTTTGCTCTTCCATTGATGCTGCGCTTCTCTGGGCTTCCATCAGCCTCCTAAAGTCTTCCTGCTTCCCATCTCCTGCAGCTCTTTCATTTCATCCTCCACTTCGTTTGCCTGGTAATTGGCCTAGAAATGGATCTAATTATATGGCTCCCTGACTCAGAATCCTTCGTTACTGCCCCACCGTACAAAGTCTCTACAAGAACGTGTCTATCTTCCATTATTGCCTCCTCCCTATTTGGCCTGGGCTGTGGGTACCCTGCGCCTACAAAAACTCTCATAGATTTCTCTGTTCAAGGGTGCTCTCTACTTTTTTGCTCCAGAGACCCTGCCTTTGCCTTTCCCATCACCCTCTCCCACGATTACTGTTCAAAATCCTGCTTGTCTTTCAAGTCCAAGTGGAATCAGTTCTTTAAAGTGGTCTAAGGTGCTCCCATATGAATTCAGAACCTCCCACGGTCCTTTTCCTGTGTTCCCACTATTCTTTGTCTACTTGCTAATGGTAAGCAAAACAAGTACTGGTGCTTACAGCTCTGAGCTCATTTCTCTCTCCACTGGACTGTGAGCTCCTGGAAGGGAAGGATTGTGTCTTGCTTTTCTTGAGTACTACATGGAGCACCTACAAGAGTATTGTGTCCGGAGTAAATGCTCAGCAAATGTACTTATGTACAATTTCACCCATTCAACACACACACACACACACACTACCAAAAGGCAGTTGTAGAATTTTAACTTCCCATGCAATTTAATGGCGAAAATTAGAAAATAAACACATCTAGTTTTGAGAAGACAATAAATAGCAATAATAGACTCCCATCAAAGAACTGATTGATTGTATCTTACCAATCAATTAGCTCAAATCTGGCTCTGCAAACAATCGGTCGCAAAACTATGAGGGACAATTGCCATTGAATTAAGCAAACAACACCTATCCTAAGATTTTCAGGCCTTTGGCTATTTTGACAGAGGAAGGATGGAGTAATAAACAATTTTCCAGTTAATGCAGCCCAATAAAGTTGCCAATGAGGAAAGAGCTGGGAACCAGACTGAATCATCCTGAGACTCCCAATTCTCACTGAGCCGTAGGGGTCAAACACATGAGCCTCACGTACTCTCCCTACATCCACAGGCTGCTGTCAGAGCTCTTCTGCAGCCCCAGCAAATAATCGGGCTCTGCGGAGCCCAGTGCGTGCAGCTTAGTACTTTCTGTGATGAAACCTGCTAAGAATTATTATGAAAACAAAAACCACAGGCCTTCCTTTGGAACGAAGTGGAGCTGATATTCATGTCTGTATTTGTGTCTTGGGACATCCCAAGGTGAAATTATTATAACTGTAGATCTAATTGCAGAGACAAAGGAGGGCCCTGAGAACAAAGCTTTCCCTGGCAGTGGAGACAGAATAAATATGGTCCACAATCCTCTGCCTTCCTCTGAAATAACGATGGGCCCCAGTAAAGGCAGTGGAAAACCAGTTCACTCTCCTTGATAAGTTCTGCCCTGCTCACTCTTACCCACCCCCATCCCTCCCACAAACACACACACACACACACACACACGCACACACACAACTTCTCTTATACCAAAGACTAGGTGTGAAATGTTGAGTCCCACCTGATCTCAAATTTCCATCACGTTTTTAGCTGAAGTTGGTCCAAACTGACGAAGGGCAGCCCTCGCCCCTCGTTTCTCAGGTACTGTCATTCTAATGGCCATGGAGCATTTAGTTTCATTGTATATCCATCCTCTGAAAGCAATATGCCTCCCCCACCAAGTCAATTCTTCCTTTTAACAAAACCGCTTTGTCAAAGATTCATGGTCACTGTTACTTTCTCTGCTGCCTTTTTCTTCTTTCTGATTCTAATGTTATTCTAGGGCTTACTATTTGCCAGACACTGGTCTAAGCTCTTAGATGTATTATCTCGTTCAATCCTCACAACAAACCTATTAGGCAGATACTATGGCATAATGGTTAAGTTCGTGTACTCTATTTTGGCAGGTTCAGATCCCAGGCACAGACCTACATGCTGTTCATCAAGCCAAGCTGTGGCAGCATCTAACACAAAAACATAAGGAAGATTGGCACAAATGTTAGTTCAGCAACAATCTTCCTCAAGCAAAAAGGGGAAGGCTGGCAACAGAGGTTAGCTCAGGGCAAATCTTCCTCGCCAAAAAAAAAAAGCAAAACACCAAAGAATTTGAAGGAACAAACAAATAAATTTTTTTTTAAAAAAATCTGCTAATTGAGGCTTAGAGAAGCAAGTCCCCAGCCGAGGTGGTAGAACTTCTACGTGATGAGGGTGGGTAGGATGAGCTTCAAACTCGGCTGAGTAAGAATTCTCTGAGCTCTTAGTTTCCATGCCAACTGGTCTCCCCAGCAGTTTTGGTAAAGCATTTGAGCATGGGGTTGATTTCACTGAAAAGGAATCAATAGCTTTTACAGACATTTTATGGGCATTCATCTTTACAAAGAGCCATTCTCCAAAGTGGATTCACCTATGACGCTTCTGCAACTATTATAACCACTTGTACTAAACTGTTCTTATCATCTTTGGGGTAACGAACCCACTAAGGATCTTGAGTGAAACCCCATGAATCCCACGTACAGAGACCCTGACTTCACACATCCTTCTGAAGTGGAAACCCTCCTTCTTTTCCATCCCTCCCACCTGTGGTCACACATGTGGTCAAGCTGATGCCGCACTACTTGGTGGCAAGGCAACTTGAGGATGGATTCACGGGCATCTTTGGGAAGGAGAAAGTGCTGTTTCATAGAGGTCTACCTGCCATAAATGCCTTCCCTCTCAGGGGAAGGAATCAGCCAATCTTTCTTCTCTAGAATTTCATCTTAGGTTCTGGTTCTCAATCTAGTTTATAGACATCCTAGCACTCATCCCAAAGTCTTATGAGTAGTTTTAAATATAAAAGAAAAACACTCCCTATTCACATGCATACATTTAATAACACGAAATCCATGACAAAGAAGCAAAAACACTCAATCAACTCGGCATCCCTTTTACTAATATTAGTGTAGGCCACGTTCTTTTTGGAAAATAAGTATGGAAAGGGCCAAGTTTGAAAAGAGAAACCCAACAATTGCCAAAATGTCAATGTAACATTTTGGGGGAACTCCCTTCTCCCCATGGCCCACCGGCTCCTGTGTCCATATCTTGAAGGACTTTTGGCTGGCACTTCAAGAACAGACCACTGAAGTGGCCTCCTCACTTCCCCAAAGGAATTCATCCCAAAGACTGTGGGAAAATCGTCTTCATAGCCTTCTTTGTCCAGAACGGCTGAAAACATGAAAAAACGAAAGGCATTCTCGCATGCCCAGGCTACTGTAGTAATAAAGATAGTGACCCAATGGAGTTTAGAATGTGTATAGTGCTTTATACTTTTTCAAAGACTTTTCACATACATTATTTCAATCAACTCATGCAACAAACTTTTGGTTTACAACTGAGAATGTAGAAACCATAAGGATCTTGCCCAATATCACACAGCTAGGTAGTGGGACAACGGTGGCTAGCAACCAGATTGCATGACTGGTCCAGCATTTCCATCAGGTCACTAAATAGCTCTCTGTCCTGTTGTCACCTTCTCCAACTTCTTCTCACTCGCCATATTCAGGTTGCTTGTCAGTTAGCAATAATAGCTAACTGTAGACATAGATTTCAAAAGGAGAAAAAACACAAATCCTTCTGTGACAAGTATATATAGATATAAAAATAAATGTGGCACTCTTCTTTATTGCTTCTTTATGGATGTCTTTCCCAGATGAAAAGGCCCTCTTGGGGAACAGTTCATCGACCTGTTATTTCTATGTACACATAATACTCCTTAGTAATAGCAGGGCCTTCACACCAGGAAATTATTTGCTAAATATTTCCCACTGTCTCACAGCTTGGCCTGTCAATTTCTCCCAGACATAAAACATCTGGGCTAGTGCAAGAAAACACAGCAAACTCAAAGAGATGTTTCCCAGATGTGGAAGAGGAAAGCTGTCCTCAAGAGTCTGTCACAGGGCCAGCTCTGGGCATTCATATTTCCCCAGATCCTTTTCCAACTGCATCTCCCCATAGCTTTCATATGACTGAAAAAGTTTCCAAGAGGTTGACCAGATAGCTGAATAAAATGGTAAGAAGCAGCCGCGGACATCCAGCTCTAGAGGGCACCCTGCCCGTAGTCCCCACGCTATGAGGTCATGTAATGGTTCTCAAGATCCTGCTCCCCAGAAGTGGGCTGGGATCCACTTTCAGATGTTTCCGTGAAGGACTTCACAGGAAGGATGTCATCTTCGGTGTGCAGCTCATTCTTCTCTTGTCCAGTGTGACACACACACACACCACGGAGCCTTTGACTTTAGAGAAAACAACCCACAGCAATCCTGCTCACACCAGTTCCGTCTTGGGAAGAGTCACTGGCTCCATGTGCTTATTCGGAGAGGTGACTGGGAGAAAAGCTCGTTCCATGCCAAGTTTAGAAAAATCTGGAAAAATACTCTGTTGTCGTGCAAACTTCTGAGAAAGAAAATCAAATAAAGAGGTAAGTTGAAAAGTGATTAATTGAAAAACTTCATCAGTTGACACCTCAAGTTAAAGTTCATTCACCAAGACATGGCTCATTCTTGAAGCCCTCGTTATACTGGCTACCTCACTCCCTCCACAGTGGGCTTGTACTACTTCACTGGTATCTCCAAGCTTTGACCAGGAGATGCACTGATTACAGACAGGAGCCATTTCAAGCCCCTACTGTTAGTTATCTGTATGGAAAATCAGTGCCCAGAGAGACAGGCATTTGCCAACAAGAAAGCAAAGTCACTCATTTTTTAAATTTACTGCTCAGGAATTCTAATTATCTTCTTATGTACAAATAACTCTAATGACCAAACTGTAAGTTCCTGGAGGGCAGGAACTATGTCTTACACCTTTTTATATGCCCCACAGTGCCTGGTATGATGACTTGTAAACAAAGGTGCTCACTGGAGTCTTTTGATTGACTGATATCTGAAAGAACCACCAGGGAGATAAGTGCTCAGCCAGAGAGGCAACTAAGTGAATAGAGGGGTCCAGGGATGACAAGAACCAGTGTGAGACAGCTCCTGGGTGAGATGTGTCCTGGTCCCTACATGGCCAGCCCTTCCTGATGGTATTGAGAGGCATGGGACAGACCACGTCCTAGTGGGTCAGACCCCCTGCGGGCCCTGCTCCCCCATGACCACCATCAACCCAGGTGAGAAGCCATACACAAAGAGGCTCAGGGGCTTTAAGCTGGAGCCTGCTACTAAGAGCTCAAGGGCATGTCAAGGACACCTAAGCACTGCCCAGCCATCCTTCACCCCAGGACACTCCCTGTGTACCCCACTGCTCTGGCTTCTCAGGGCTAATTCTTAAGAAGTAGGTGGAGGTACCAAAAATATAAGGGGAGAACCTCTAAGAGAAAACAGGCCACGGGCAAGCAAAGGAGACTGGCCTGTCAGCAGGGCGGCTGGGCTTGCTCTCTTGCCTACAGGAAGAACGGTGCCTCTGCCCCCACTGGTGGCCGGTCAGGGTTGCACTTTCTACCCCTGTAACTACAAGGCCCCCTGGTGCTCTAGCAGGATCCTTTTGGCATCTCAAACTCCCTTCACAAGTCGTACTTCGTTCTCTCTTCACAGTGCTCTGAGCAGAACCACTAGATGAAAAACGAGCCGGGAGCCTCCTGTGGTGATTCTCACAGTGCGGGGGGCCCCCACAGGGGCAGGGTTCAGAGAACAGTCTCTCTCACCATTATTAAACGATTCACGCTATCTACAAAACATATTAGGAGTGGGGCCTCTGGTGATCTTTTAATAATAATAGATGTTTTAAAAAGATACTTACACAAGTGAAAATGATGAGTGTTAAGTAGAAAACGACCAGAACCAACAGCAGTACAATCTCAGCTCTGTATTTCTTAAAAGTCTCTCCTTTGGGTTCCTTAGGGCATCCTTAAAAAAAAAAAAGTAAAATATGAAACCATTTAAGTTTTCTACCACAATAAAAAGCTAAGAACGCTTTGCTCCTGCCTTTTTAAGTCCTACTTGTCTCTCATTCCTACCCTCCCTCTGTGCTGTCGGGAAGAACCACGGTAATGACAGCAGTTACGCGGTGGCAGCAGCTAGCGCTCAGGCTCACTCTGTGCCCGGCTGTGTGCACTGGGATCGACACGTAGCATCTCACTGAACCTTCGGAGTCAGGTCTGAGGATCCCCATTTTATAGATGAAGTTGTCACAGCTCCAAGGCTGAGGGACTCAGGCAGGTGGCACAGCCAAGAGTCTGGTCCAAACTAATCCTGCTGCCCATCTGCGTCCATTTCAGATGTTGGGCATTTTCTGGCTTTTACTTTGACTTCCCCACAGGAACCATCATTTGCTAATCTGTACACTATCTAACTTCATCAGAGTGGCACAGAATGTTGTGTAGAATCCACCTCAGGAGGATTGTGGGACTGTGAACAGGGCAGGAGAGCTGCCCTGCTGTTACGGAAGAAGTCGACATATTTTTGAAAAACTGTTGAAGCTCCTCCACCAAGGCTGGCAGCAAAGGCAGGCCTCAGAGCTGCTCCCTAAGGAGCTTTAAAGGCTGTGGCTGCAGCCCCCAGGGAGGGCAAGGGCAGGAGGGGTGAGGGACATGGCGGGGATGGCCTCTCCCCACTCAAGCACGACACCTAGCGTGCTCTCTGGGGTAGCAAGGTTGTGAACTGAGTCTGCGTAAAGGCCCAGGCAGGAGCAGATGGATTACACATGATCAAAGGGGGTTTCTCCCCTGGGGCCATGGATGGACCTCCAGAGAGCTGTCGACCCTGAGCCTGGATTCAAACTTTCATGCAATAGTCTAGGGACAGATTTCACAGGAGTCTGTGACTCAAGAAAAGAAGGGGAGGAGCCATCGTCCTAATGTTTCCTAATAGTCATTGAGTGCTCAGTCTTGGGCACTGTACCGAGCATGTTACTGCAACATCTCCTTTAACCTTCACAACCAGCCCCATTGTAGATATTATTACCCCCATTTCAGAGACGAGAGAACTGAAGCTTAGAGTCAGTCAGTGATTAGCCCAAGGTCACCTGCTAATGAGCAGCAGAGCCAATATTTGAACCGGATAAGTGACGTGAGAGTCTGAGTATCTGATTTGGAGGCAATATTGCCTTTGAAGAGGAAAGAAAAGAAAATCAGCTGCTCTCTGTTCCTCTCCGCTCCCCGCAGGAACCACCTCCCTTCTCTGCTCTTCCCTGCTGGGTTGCTCTCATTTCTCATTTGCGTGAATAATAGTCACTGAGGGCCTACTGTGTGCCAGGAGACAGCAGAGAACAAACCAGAGAGTGTATCATGTCAGGTGTAGTAAGTGCTGTGAAGGCGAGCAAAACAGTGTAAAGGGCCAGAGACTGAGAAGGTCTAAGTGGTGTGTGCACGTGTGTGCGTGCATGTGTGTATAACAGAGACCGAAACCCAAACACTGGCACCTACACAGCGATTGTGTTCCTGCGAGTATAAGGATATTATCTTGAGTCAGACTCCTTTCAGACACCTGATAGGAGGAGAAAGCAGCTATTGTACAAAATCAGGGACTCTGACAACAGCATGTGTGTCATTTCAAGCCTCAGCCACTAATAAGAGTTGGCAGAAGTCAATTGCAAGGTATGTTTCAAGCTACATAAAGAAAAGTTATGAAAAAAAAGATCCAGGGAGATGATCCTTGCCTTGATGCTCGATTCTTGGTATTACTACATGGAGCAAAAAAGTGTGTTCTGACATTGGAACACTATTTTCTTGCTGTACTCTTTGTATTTTTCTTTGGCCTGAATTGAGGTATTGGGAATTTCAAGCACTATAAAGTGGGAGGGAAATGCCATTCCCATGTTAAAAAGGTGGAGACATGAAGCAGCTCCCTTAGGCTGGGTTAGAAAACTAAAATGAGCAGAGAGTACAATACTATCCAGTTATCTGATGTATTCAGGACAACAGTTTCTCCATCTTCCAAAAATTAGGCTTTGATACTTCCTATTTGCTTCAAAGGATGCTTATATGTAAAAACAACAGCCATATTAGTTGTTTGGCTACATCTGACATCCACTCCAGTTAGGCTGGGGTAAGATCTGTCCTTATTTAAAAAAAAAAAAAAAAAAAAGACAGAGAAAGTGATGACATTCTTGCAGTAGAATTTAGCTTTTAGCCACAGAGGTGATCCAAAGCTTCTGAGTTAGAGTTTGACTGAGAGGATGATTGTAGGACCTACAGAAAGCGCACATGCATTTTGCAAGAAGGAGGCAGGTGCAGCAGATAACCTCACCTGTCACCTTCAAGATCACGGTGCCACTCAGGTTTCTCTGCCCTTCCGGGTCCTCCAGAGTGCACCTGTATGTGCCCGAGCTGCAGCTGGTAGTGTTTCTGATCTTCAGGGAATACAGCCTTTCACTGGGAGCCTCCACAGAGCCCGTCTGCTCCTTCTGCTGATAGCGCTGCCCACCGAGGCGCAGGTCTTCCCGGGGTAGCTCCAGCCTCTCTTCACCGCCCGCTGTAAGCTGTCAAAAGAGAATCATATCACAGCATCACATCCTGCTCTACTGACAGAACCTGCCAGCACCGGGTCTCCACACCAAGGTTCTCCCTCTTGTTTTCACAAAATCTATCCTCAACTGATTTTTTTAAAAACAGGATATTGTGTGTATGTGAGACCTTTGCAGGAGGAGGAGAGACTCTGAAAATTCTTAAAAGCTGCACCATTTTTTGAATAAGATCAGGACTGCATTTTATGATGCTTTGTATCCCAACTTCCACCCTATATAAACGAAAGAGTGTTGCCACTGACAATAGGGATGTGTTGCCGACGATTATGTGATGAAGTGTGTGAATCACGTTGAATCATATTTCTTTGCTGGTTGTTTTATATTACATGTTCTCTTCTTTTCTTCAGCTATCAACTCACCCATTGACCGATTCTTATTTTCGCATCCCAGTCTTTTATTTGGAAACGTTCCAAATAAAACGTTAGGCTCTGTTAAGATTATTGCCAGACAGCTCGACAAAAACCCAGAGATGCGGACGACGCATGCCTCCTGTGGGTGGTCACCTTGTTCCTCAAAGTCTGCGTATGTGTGTGGTCATCCATGACGTCACAGGATGCACCACACTCACTCCCTTTGCTCAGGTGGGAAGACAGCGGAGAAGCGTGCCATGTGGAGACTTTATGTGTCAGATCACTAGGTAGTCATAGCAAGAAACACGAGGAAGGGCAGTAACAGCTTACATCATCGCACCCAGGACAGACCAGCCTGACTCGGGTAAGTGCCACAATTAACCAAACAACTCATCTGGCTGGTTTTCTTTCCCTGAACTACCTTGTGATGAAATTGGTGGGCTGTTTTCATCATCTCCTGCTTCAAAGATTAAGCATATACCACGCTCACCATCAATTCTCTCTTTCCCGGACATGTTTTTAATTTCCCTAATTAACTTGCCCATTGGTTCTCCATTGAAATGCTGTAAAGCTTCTAAAACTGATTTACACAAACAGTAAGGCGAATCACTGTTTTTAGCGGTCATGGGCGGCCCTTTGCTGGGTGGCTGGAGACCCCGCAGGGAGCCCAGGATTCAGTGGCCTGCCCTACCTGTCCCTGGCATCATAACAGCACCAGAGAGCCAGCTTAGGGAAAGAGACACGATTACCAGGCTTCACTGCCACTGTCTGCTGCACCTGCCAATGTTTAATCTCTTTTTCTGAAAGCACACTACTACTACTCCTCGCCTGCATTTCAAAGGGAATCAGGGCAGGGAAATAAATTACCAAAGCGCTAAGGGAACACCCTATCAGGCAGAGACAGCTCAGGAAAGAAAATACACACATGCGCACACACACGCACAGACTCAATGGTTTCTGCTTAATTTATTAAGTTAGGGAATGCACCATGAGGTCCACAGAAAGCTCAGGTTCCAGCTTCCACAGCCTTGGGCTCTTGCTAACATTCCTGTGGAGTGGGCTACAGAGACATCTGGTGGCAGATTTATCGCTCCTGCAAGAAGCCCGGCTCTATCTGCTCCAAGCGCGGCACCGAGACGAATGGCTTTTTCTCAGGCTGAGTCTATGAACATAGATCCTATTTCTTGACGGTTCTTCTTGTGTTGAAAGATTCCTTCCTAAATAATCAAGGATCTACCGACTGAGGCCTTCAGATCTTCAAAAATAAAGCCAAAAAACAAACAAAAAAAAGGAGGTGTGGGCAAGGAACCTTAGAGAAAATTAAAAGCATCCAACTGCTTCTAGAACACATCTAATTTAGCCCAATTTTTCTCTTTTCAAGCCTAATTAAACCACAACTGCAGCCTTATCATGTGCTCACACCTCTCCCGTCCGCTGCCTGGCAGAGGTGCGCCCCCCCTACCAGCTTTTGATGGGCCCGGCGCCCAGGACGGTCCGGGGTCAATCTGTTCCAAGTCCCCCACACCACCCCCGCCAAGACCAATGTGAACTAATTAACTCAGCCTAGTCTCGGCAGTCTCTGCGATGATGTCTCATCCTGCTTCTCTTTTCTAAATTAACCTCCAAATGAGTTCAACTCAGATTTCTTTCTAATAGATTTCACCGGAACTCTGTTCTGATAGAAACCCCTGCAACTGAAAAGATGGAAACTGGGCGGCAACAACCATGTGGAGACTACCTTCCTCTGGTCTTCTCCTTGAGGGCCTCCTCTCCCATCCAATGACCCCCTCCTCCTCAACTCAGAAAGGCCCAGCTGAAAGTCAAGATCAAAACTCCGACCCCTTCTGGAGCTGGTGGAAATATAAACTCTCATGCTTATTTACCCAAAGATGCTCCCATTATCATGCTGGGAACTGCTGAAGCACATGTGTGCTGATGCTCAGAACTGGCGGGCAGCGGCCTTCTGCCTATTTGCAGAAGAGAATTCATTTTAAAAATCGGCAGTAACGACAATGAAGGGTAGTTAATGTGATGGTCAGATTTTCATGGTTCTCTGGCAAAACCTCCAGCGGGCCTCGAGTTATTTTCAAACGGCCCAACACAGGCAGAGTGAGATCATTAGGATGGAAAGAAGGAGGGAAGAGGAAGCTGCAGAATCTGGATTTACTGAACGGCCATAGCCATCAATGGTATCACGGCAAAATATCTCAATTCTCATGGGGTCATCTTCCAATGGCCCCTTCCCGAGTCTTCCTGAAAGACCTAGAGAACTAAGAAAACTACTGGCTCAAGCCAGGAACTCTTGCCACAGCAATGCACAGCTCTCCCTGCCTGGTGACCAACCATAGCCAAAGGAACCTTCTGTACATTCACACTATGCACCTGGAAATATTTCATAACCCTCCCTCTTGCCTCAAGCTGTAAGCATATACAATGGCTATTCCCCCTTCTTTTTGCTATTTTAAGATATCCCTTCTCACGTGACTCCAACTGGGGAATGTGGGATTTACCTACATCTGAAAAAACAGTTGTCATTCTTATGTTAATGCTGCTCAAGACTCAAGACCGGAGTGGGGCTCTAGCGGTACTAAGAGACTTTTTATGCAAAAGTTCAAATCCTTATCTTCAGCTCTGTGGCCAAGCAGCCATCACACTGCAGGATCAGGTGAGGCAGCGGTGGCTGCAGCAGCATCGTCCAAGAAGCAAGGGAGAAGTTCAGTGGGAGGAAAATGAGGTAACAGCAAACGGGCCATCCTCAACTTCGCTTTGTTTTATGAATTCTTATAAACATTTGAGCTGGCTCAAAATCAACCACTGGCACGAACAGCTCTTTAAACATTCCAAATCTAAAAGTGTTTCATTGCCTCTCTGCAAAAGCATTTTAGGAAATAGTAATTTATAACAAAAGGAACCCTCGGATTCATTCACAGCCAAGCCTAAATGATGGAAACTATTCAATACACGCTTTACAACGCTAATATCATAGTGTGCTAAACCACAACACGATTTGGGCAAATTAATTCCTCAAAACACTTGTCCCAATTATGTTTTAAAAAATCCACACTCTATGCATTAACTCTTAGGCTGACAATTCTATTTTTTTGATTGAATTAGAAAAGGGCAAGTTATAGGACATCTCATTTTCTGAAAGCCTACAGATTTTGACTTGTCTCAAGGCCTCCAATCTAACTAAATAATTTAAATACCACTTTCTTTCTCTAAAATGAAGATTTGGTCTTAAGGTAAACACAGCCCTAAATTAAAATAAACTCTCTTTAATTTGTTGAATATTAAATCAAGCAAATACAAGTACTAATTTTTTTTTCCTTTTTTTTTTTGTGGAAGATTAGCTCTGAGCTAACATCTGCCACCAATCCTCCTCTTATGTTTGCTGAGGAAGACTGGCCCTGAGCTAAAATCCATGCCCATCTTCCTCTACTTTATATGTGGGACGCCTACCACAGCATGGCTTGCCAAGTGGTGCGTAGGTCCACACGTGGGATCCGAACCAGCAAACCCTGGGCCGCCAAAGCAGAACATGAAAACTTAACTGCTGGCCCCTACGTACTAATTTTAAGGGCTTGTGAATTGAGTTTTTTTTTTTTAAACGATGGACAGATTTGAACTAGAATGAAAGAAATCAAATAAATAATTAAATATGGCTGAAACTGAACCGGTGTTTCAGTCAAAAACCCTACTGTGGAAAGTGACTTTTCAAAAGTTTACATAATTTTATCCAAATATGTGCTAACTTCCTAGATTACCATACTTGAATATAAGAGGATAATAGTTGCATTCCTATGACAAAGAAAGAATTTTGATCACAAACTTGAAATCCAAATTTTTCATACATGAGATCTGCTAAGAATGTGATAGGAAACTAACTGTAAGAAAAAGATTTTTTTTTTGAGGGGCAAAATGTGTGCACATACATATGCATATAAATATTTAATCCAAGAATTGATTGAACATATTTAAAAGTATGGACTGTAAGTAGTTAAAAGTGGTATTAAATTAATCTGATATATTCCAATCACATTGAACAGCTTTTTTTTATTGCATTTCTCGTGCACTAACATTCACATACCTTGGTTTCTAACTCAATTAAAGTGCCAATATAATCCCCATTCATCATAAAAACAGCTCTTTATAACGTGCAAAACAGTTTGGCTCGGAGGCTGATGTCATAATGAGGGTAGAATGTATGAGCGTTAACATCGTTTTTTTCTAAGTGTAGTTTTATTGGAAAAATGATTTTCCACTTTGAAATTTACTGGGTCTAACAGACAGAGCTGGATTTATGGCTGTTAACAGAGTTATGAGCATGGCAGAGGCAACGTAATTAAGAGCACAGGCTTTGGAGCTGGGCAGACCTGGAACCAAACCCCCGCCCGACCACGGCTAGTTCTGTTCTTGGCCAACTGACTAAACAGCTCTCAGGCTGGGTTTGCTCCCCTGAGATCAGGGCGTAATTACATCTCACAAAGTTGGAGTGAAGATACCAATGATGATGTAGGTGGATAGTATAGCATAGCGTCCTCTCTCTTATTTTCACAGCCATTTCATTCAGCATTCTGAATAGTTCCCTGCACATAGCAAACGCTCAAAAAGTATTTGCTGGAGGAAGGAGTGAATTTCAGGAACAATGAGGAAGTTACAAGGGCACTGGCTTTGGGATCAAAGACCCGAAGTCAAGTCCTAGCTTCTCCATCGGTTAGCCGGGTCATCCGCAGTAAATCACTTCAGCTCTGAGTCTCATTTTCTCATCTGTAACTACCTTACCACCTCGAGGGTTATTTTCAGAATCAAATGAGAAAACACATAGTAGTGCCTTATAACTGGTAATAGTGGTAACAGAAATTGCTGTTATATCTGACAGCTTTCCCCTCCATCCACCCATTCAGTCACTTCTTACTGCTGATACTTCCAGCCTCCTGTCTGGCAATGTTGTTCTAGAAGTCCCAATCTCTGCTCTACACAGAAATTATCTTTCTACCCAGAAGCTCTCCAAAATATCCACAACACTCTGAATTTTCTAAAGCACCATCATAACATGACAAAAAACTTTCGAACTGGGATTTGAAGGCAAAATTAGACCACTCGTTGCTCATGCCAACCATCCTCCTTCCATCAGCATCTTGCGGGTCCTGCTGGACCTGGAAGGGGCACTGTTCTGAGTTCTGAGTTCACGTCCTTCAGGGGCACTACATCTGGTTCTAGAGGAGACACACTTAACTCAGGCCTGCCATCGTGACCAGAGAGACAGCCTTTGTTGGACACATGACCCAATCAAGGCACTTAATTATAATCAGATATTTGTTGAGATGTTAGAAGAGAGGCACAATCTTTCCATTTGCACTTGATCCTCGGAGGATATAGATGTCTACAGTTAGCAGCTACTATCTCACTGCCATGTGGAAGCTGGTAAACCAAAATGAAGGAAGGAAGAGGTCAGAGACAGAAAGACATCAAGCCCTGAGGATATTCCTGAACCTCTAAATTGAGCTGCATTCATTTCCTAAAGCTGCCATAACAAAGTACCACAAACTGAGTGGCTTAAAACAAGAAAAACTTATTCTCCCACAGTTCTGGAAGCCAAACGTCCAAAATCAAGGAATTGGCAGGGCCAGCTCTCCCTGAAGACTCTAGGGCAGAATCTGTTTCACGCCTCGCTCCCAGCTTCTGGTGTTGCTGGAAATCCTGGGCATTCCTGGGCTTGTAGACACATCACTCCGATCTCTGCCTCCATCTTCACATGGTGTTCTCCCTGTGTGCCTATGTCAGTGTCTCTGTTTTCTCTTCTTCTAAGGACATCAGTCATTGGATTAGGAACAACCTTAACCAAGTGTGACCTCACTTTAACTTGATTACATCTGCAAAGACCCTGTTTCCAACTAAGGTCACATTCACAAATAGCAGGGATTAGGACTGAGACACATCTTTTTGTGGGACACAATTCAACCCACAATACCAGCCATAACTGAAGAAGGAACTGTATTTTGATTTTTACTTTTTTTTCCAGTTCAATCATATAAGCCAATATATTCCTTTTTCTTTAAGCCAGTTTTGACTGGATTACAATCTTTCAAAATTGGAAGATTCCTCACTGATAGGGACACCTTGCACCACCCCATAAATAAATGTGGCACACAGGGGGCTAACTCCACTCGGCTCAAACCTCCAGGCCAGTCCTGCTTTGTCCCTGAGACTCACAGGCCTCCCACTTTTCAGACAATGAGACACCCGGGCCTCATCTGACTCAGAACCTTGGCTCTCCAGAACTGGAAACTGGTCCAAGGCGAACATGAATTGTTTAGGGCAACTAGCACCCTTCTTTTCCTATAGGTCTTCCCCCTCTGAACCCATAATCCTAGACAACTACCAGCTCTTCTGGGATCTATCCTTTCTTGGAGAACTGGGACAAGAATACATAGTAGTCTAGTTGATGCTCCAGGAAAATATCAAGCAATATAAAAAAGTCTTGAGCTGTTAAGCACACCAGTACTACTACAGACAGGGTTTTACCCAAATATACCCCAGTGTAAAAACAAAAATCAAACGTACTCTTATGGGGATAAAGAAATCTCAGGGAAGTACTTCGGTCTGGTTCTGGTTTGAGTTAAGGACTGTTGGTAGAAAATTTGGACCTATCACAGAAGTAGCCAGAAAAGGATCTTGGAAACAGTTTTAGAAGAAGGAACCCTTTTTTAGGCAATGAATCTTTTTTCAGTCCTGCCCTACACCAAACCTTCCCTCGCGTCACTGAGACCTTCTCCTAACTTCCTCTTCTTTGCATTGTGACATAAAATAGTCCAGGCCTCATATGATCCAGGTTCCCCCTTTTATTCATGGAAAACAAGTGTTTGGTCTTTTTTTCTATTTAACTTCCTCCCTACCCTCTTCCAAGCTGACAGATTTTAGCAACTTTGCTCTGTCTCATCATTGCCCCAAAAATCTCAGGGATCCACCATTCTCATCTGGCTGAAACTTCTATGCCCGACTCTGAGGCAGCCACATTCTGCCTTGCCCACTCTTCCTCAGAGCCACATGGACAGGACTGGTGACCAACACAGAAGGAAAAGTAAATTCCACGAATGCGTTCAAGTCTTACTGAGTGAACCCGATGGAAGTTTCCCCGTTGTGAAAGAATGAAGCCTCTCTCTGAGACTCATTTTCTAGGATAAATCATATTCTGTCCCTCACACAAGAAATTTGTTTTTCTTTTGACATATTTTTCATTATGTCATCCTCTCTGCTTAAAAACTTTCAATGGCTCCTTGCTGCCAAAAGGAGAAATTTCCAGCCCTTATAATTTACATTCAAGGCTCTTCACAATCTGTTCCCAGTCTACTTTTCAACATTATCTCTCAGCCCTCTGCTGTATAATTCTCCCTTCTAGGTCACTATTATCTACTGGTTCCCCAAAATGCCTGTGGATTCCTGGGTCCAAGCCTTTCCTCAAGATGGGCCTCTGGCAAAAGTTCCATGTTGACCTTGGGATAGCCAATGTCAGGCCCAGGACTGGGCACACATTTGGGACTTAGAAATATTTACTAAACAATAAAAGTATAACTATGAGAGACATCTGAAAACCAACTTTAGGTCTTTCATAGTTTGACCTAAAAGTTATTCAACCAGGTCAAGTAGTATACGTGCCAATGGGGACATTATGATTTTTCTTTGATGCTAACACATACGTTGCTTTCACATTTCAATGTTCAGCGCTTCTATATTTAATGTATAAATGTTTCCCTTTTCTCCCAAAAGCATGTTCTTAAATCTATCTTACAAGGAATGGCATTCTAGAATCAAGGAAGTGCAGTGAGTGGCACACTGGCTCCTGCAAGGGTCCATCAGGGTTTGCAGCTGTACAGATGACATCTGCCCAGCCCATTCATCAATGCTAGCCCCTCCTAAGGCACTCTGCTCTCCTTAGCACCCCCTTGCTTTGTGACTCATTAGTACACAAGATGTTACAGACTGAAAATATAATCCTGCTGAATAGGAGATTAGCAACATACATCCAAGACAGCTTCATAAGGAATCAAAGACAAGCAATATCTGCGTGCTGACTATCTTTGAGCTTCTGAAGTAATCTCATGCAAGCCATTACCCTGCTCTCCAACAGTTCCCTTGGTCCATGGGACAGGCCGTGCTCAACCACAGCTGGGGTTCTTCTAAATATTAAAAACTGCAAGTCTGCTCTATTCTCTGAAATCATAGTCTTACTTCTCCTTTCTCCCTTCCTTTGGAAGTCAGCTAAAAAGGGCACTTGTCTCGTGACGCATCTCTGCCCCCACCCCCGCAGTCACCATGAGATGATACTATATATCCTCTTTCGTTATACATCAACAAGGTTATCAGGGCTGCTAGCATGATACAAGATGGTACTATATTTCTTTGATAAATTACCACTCATTACCATTAGTTTCAAACATCAACCATGCCCAAACCCTCCATCCAGCAAAATCTCTCCCACCAAAGATAGTACGGCTTCATTAAAGACAGTGAGAACCCACTGATGCTCAGCTGAAGCACAATGTAGCCCTTTAATGGATGTTCTCACTCCTGGCATACACGGGACTGTGCCCTCTCAGCCTAGAAGCTAACCCAAGGTCACAGCCAATGGAGAAGAGTGCCAGATCAAAGTCTATTTGCATATTTTCTTAAAATACCTCCCTAAACAACCACAATCCATTCACAACTTTAAAAGCTAAATTTAATGGATATACACTCTCAACTGTTCCATTTCTTCTCCATCATTCACTCTGCTTTAAAAGGTACAACATCAGAAGAGATGAGAAGAGGACTCGTTGGCTCCCAGTTAGGAGGACATCAGCCCACAGGAAAGAAGAGTTGGGTTAACAGGAATTGGGCCATCTCTGTCCACTCTTGGCTCCACATTTGACGCCCTGTGTATGTCTATTTTATGCCCCCTCTGGAGCCCTCTCACTGTACCTTTGAAACAGACAGAATAAAATGGACACTATTCTTTTCCAACTCACCCTAATGTTATAAACACTAATTGGACACCGTCTGCTTCGAGTCTTGTAAAAGGCACATGATAAGAAACACATGGTTTACATGGATCCTCTTGTTAAGCACAAGTAATCAGTGCCAAGTGGACAGTGGCAGGATGCTCTATGGTGCCGGAGAA
This sequence comes from Equus przewalskii, assembly GCF_037783145.1. NCBI lineage: Eukaryota > Metazoa > Chordata > Mammalia > Perissodactyla > Equidae > Equus > Equus przewalskii. The sequence continues at coordinate 13,920,549 of NC_091849.1, read as the reverse complement.
CTGAGTGGTAAATGGAATTTTAAATTGTGAGTCATTATAACCATAATTGTGCAATGTAGAAAGCCTGCAAGAACGTGTTTCAATCTGGCAGATGGTGAAAACCAAAACTCCAACGGACTCTCTGCTTGACTTGTCCAGCACGCAACCCACAACTGTGCAAAGAAGTTTTACAAACCACACTAACAATGATGCAACGAGGTGACATGATCTAGGCTGGCCATGGTGACCAGGTTTAAATTCTCCACTTCACTGCAACATTCTACAAGAAAGTTGTGGGGAGAGTGACGAGATGCTTAATCTTCTGTAAAACCAAGCATTTCAGTATTTTTCACCACTGGCCTTATTTCCAGAACACTCTACCCATTTTTGCTGTACAAGCACCAATCGATGCAAAAGTATAATTACTGGGTTGGAAGTAACAAATATGTACAGAATACGCTAGGACCTGTTAAGAAGTACTTGGAGGAACAGTACATACCCCTTTCAAGGTATCTGATTAGTTTCTTGGCCTAGCATAGCTCTCTACTCACCACTATTCAATCACAGTTTACTTCTTAAAAAAATAACAATGACATGATTTTTCAATGACCCTATTCCATGGACCAACAGAAAAAAGAGAATGCCAAGAGACTGCTGTGGTTTTTTTTTTTTTAACAGAGTTTTGAAAGACCTTCAGAGTAAATCATGCAAGAACTGTGTTCAATAAACAAGCATATACATTATAGAGTTACATCATCAGTTGACATCCAAGCAGAAGCCAAAGGTTAATTGCTATGGTTTACTGCATCATTCCAAATGACCTTGTACAAGATGTAACTTGACAACCCTTTGAACTTTACAGTCTGAAATTTCATCTACTTGTTTCATGAGTACTTTTTAATTACTCCCCTAGGGATTTTAATATTGTTTTCTTTTTTTAATTACTCTCTGGAAGGGATGGTGGTTTCATGTTTCCCCCTCCTTTATGATAACTCAGTCCCTGCCTAGCTAGCCCAGGGACATTTTCGTTTTCTTTACCATAAGTCATCAAGGTAGAAAACAGAACTATCAAGACACACGTCTAAGAACTCAGGCTGTGGAATCAGATTGTTGCTTCAAATCCCAACTCCACCACTTAGCCAGCTGTGTAACCGTGCGCAGTTTATTTCACCCCCTAAGCCTGTTTTCTCATCTGTAAAGTAGGAACAGCAATACTACTGAGCTCTTAAGTCCATTGGAAGGATCGAAACAACTAATGTATGTAAATATTTACCCCAGAGCTTCGCAGATGGTGAGCACTCAAATAATACTGGTTTGACAATATTTTTGTTTAAACACTACTGCTTTTAAGACGAGAACAAGTTTGGAATTGTGTTCTCTGATCCCACAGTGAATAAGGTGGAAATGAAGTAGCAGGATAGCAAACCTACTTCCACACACAATCCAGTGCCTGGAGGCAGCAGCACCATTTCCACTGTAACTCACGAAGCGCCAGCCTGAAGTCACTGAGCAGCTTCGCAATTAACAGGGCAAACAGCTGGTGCTGTGCAGAATACACAAAAGCAGTGCTGGGGGAACTGACAGTGTGGTCAGGAGAGGAGACACACACACGCACACACAGGTAACTGTCCTTTGCTGCCTTGTTAAATCGCTGGATACATGTGTAGGTTCTTATAGCATCTCTTACGGTGGACAGAAGAAAATCCAGCATTTTATGGAAAGCTACAAAGGCACAGAGGTTTCCTCCAAGGTAAGATGCCAAATCAGGGAGAGATGCAGAGTAAGGCTGGGTTATCATATTTATTTGGCTTAAACTGGAGGTGCTGTTGTGGCAGTAACCCGATTAAAGAAGGTGGGCAAAGTGACAGCACACAGTGGCTGCTTGGTTTTGCACCACCACCAGAACCGCAATCTTGGAATCTGAAAATGCTGCAGTTGAGAAGAATCCTTTAAAAAGCCCCAGTGAGACTCAATCCTCCTACAGCAGGGACCGCGCGGCTTGTTCTCACACGCGTGGACACGGCTCGTGCCTCACAGACGCCTTTCTTGCTGGACCTCTCACCATGCCCAGTGGGCGGAGCCGCAAGGGGTCAGGGAGGGGGCCGGGGTATCCCAGAAAGAGGATGACCGACAGATAACTACCACTCAAGAAACAAGCCTAAATCACTTCTCTTAGTCCTTCCGCTCAGATTGCCCGCTCCCCCCTCCCCAAATTTATGGGGATCACAGTCACAAAACACCAGAAGCCAGAAATCCAGGGACATCCCTCTTGTCCAATGTCCAAATCTACACTAGCTGCTTTCTTCCCGGCCTGCTGGCCACAAGCACAGGTGGCCTCCAGAATTAATCCAAATAAGAGATTCTCTGTTCTCCCAAACCGTCTTATTTTGGATCGTTCATCTCAGACCATCTCTAGGGGCAAGAAGAGGATGAAGGGGCTCGGGAACAAAATCTAAGTCTGCCTTGTACCTGGAGGCGGATGGGGCTGGGTGGGGTGGGGGAGGCAAGTCGGCAGCCTGGGTACCTCAAGTTCGGCAGCGCGAGACGCGCCGACTCCCGGCCACAGAGGGTCGCCAGCCTCAGGGAAGTGGTTCCCACTGCCTCCGACTGAGCCCACCAAACCCTAGCCCGCCGGCATCGCCGCGCTTACCTTGGCCCAGGAGACCGTGTAGGGGACCTGCGGGTCCCAGGAGGCAGTGCAGGGCAAGTCCACATCCTCGGAACAAGCCACCTTCACCTCCTGTGCCGCGGGCGCCAGGCTGCAGGCTACAAGGAAAGGGAGAGAGGCGTGAGCGAGCGAGAAAAGGGGGCGCCGCGGGGAGGCGGGGGGCGACAGGCGATCTGGGGCCCTACCGCAGCTGAGGAGCAGGAGCTGGAGGCCGCGCGACATGGCTGGGGCTGCGGGCCGGTGGCGCGCTCCCGCCGCGCCGCCCTCTTGTACCCGCGCGCAGGGACTTCCCCGGGCGCCGGCCCAGGGGACTCCCCGCGGGCGGCGGAAGCGGGCGCCGGGCCCTGCCCCCCCGCCAGCCGCCGCCGGGGCGCCCCCGTCCCCGCCCCCGCCTGCGCGTCCCCGCCCCCAGCGGCGCTGCGGCGGCTGCCGGGCCGCGGCGACAACCATCCCCGCGGAACGCCCCGCGCTGGAGGCTTTGCAAACAGCGCTGGCATGTGGGACAGCGTCCCGCTGGCCCCCGAAACAAAGCCGGGAGCCGGGCCAGCCCAAGCTGTTAGGCCCCTTTTATGGAGGCGAAACCAGATTCAGAGAGGGTGAGCCGCTTCCCCAGTCGCCCAGCCTGTCCGTGGTGACGTCACTGGTGAACCCAGGTCCTCACTCTCCTCCAGAGTCTGTGATAATCAAAACTCATTAGACTTCCAAAGGAACGGGGCCAGTCTGGAATAGTTGGCTCGCTGCCCTCTGGCGTTATCAGTCTAACTTCCTTCAGCCTAGGAAAACCTCTCCTATTAAAGTAAAAATTACACACACACACACAGAATTTTGGGGAAAGACAAAAAAAAAAATCAAAAGAAAATAGTAATGACCTCTTATCCATCCAGAGGTAACATCAGTTAACATTTTGGTGTCTTTGCTTCAGAACATAGAGTTTCTACGTTATTAAAAAGTTTCAACAGTATCATTTTGGTGGCTGCATAATATTCCATGAGACAGTGGTACCATAAATTAGAATGAATTAACATCAGACATTATTGGTCTAGTGTTACCAGTCTGGACAGTGTTAATGTTAGATTGTTTCTTTAATGATTAATATTGCAAACAGTGCTGTGATTGCTACGATGAACTTCCATGTAAATAAACGTTTGCTCTGATAGTGGTTCTTTTCTTGGAATAAACACCTAGAGGAAATTGTGCTAGGTCAAAGAGAATTTACAATTTTGTTAAATAATGCCAAAATTACCTCCACTGAGGTATCCTCAATCTGTATGCCCGCCTGCAGCGTACGAGGGTGCCTGTCTCCCAGCACTTTGCCAACAGGAATTATGGAACTTCCACCTTTGTGCGTTCAAGGGGTTAGAAAAAATGGCATCGCGGTGACGTTGTAATTTACCCTTGGAAGTGGTTGTGTCAATTGACAGCCTCACCAGCCATGTGTAAGTGCCTTTTCCCCATAAACACTCACATGCTAATTTTTTAATTAGGACATTTTTAGGCCTACAAAAATATGTATAGAAAATAAAGGAATCAAACACATCTGTATGCAATATATTCGTAATAGAACGTGTGTCCCTTGCTAGATTCCATACCTGGGCATTTAAACTTTCTTCCAATTTTTCACAGTTATAAACAATGTTGCGTGAAGCTGGGGATGTTCAAATCCTCTGGCCCAGCAATCATGGCCCATTTTTAGATAGTGCCATCTTGTCCTCCAAAATGTGTGTGCCCGTTTACACTCCTCAGCATCGTCAGATTTTTTTTTTCATTTTTACCCATGTAATGAGTGTGAAATATGAATTCCTTTTTGTTTAATGGACATTGAATACTCAGAGAGGATGTCTTTTCATATGTCTCAAGGCTAGAGGATGTCCTGTTCCTAGGATTGCCTGTTCCTATCATTTGGCCTTTTCCATTGGCGCCGTTTATAAATTCTGGGCCAAATCCTTTCTTGGTTATGTGCTTGCCAAATATCTTCTCCAAGGCGAAGGTTTGTATTTTTCACTTTGTTTACGATATCTTTCATGTACAAAAGGACTTTTAAAAAATACTTTAATGTAGTCAAATATATTGGTCTTTTTGTTTATGGTTTGTGCTTCTGGTGTTGTGTTTAAGAAATCTTCTCCTACCCTGAGATTATAAAATCATTCTCCTTCATTTTCTTCCAAAACTTTTAAAGTCATGCTTTTTCACATGTAGGTCTTTAATCCATTTAAATATGGTTTCATGGAGGCTCCAACTTATTTTTTCCATATGGACAACCAGTTGTTCCAATGCTGCTTGCGAAAAGTCCATATTTCCCCACTGACTTGCAATAGCTTCTCTGTTATATACAAATTTCCATATGTGTGTGGGCCTGTTTCTAGACTCTGTTCTGTCGCTCCCTGTGATAATCTCACACCTGCTCATTACTTAATGAAACCATAGATAAGTCCTGCTATGTGGTGGAGTCAGTCAACTCTCATATGTTGATGTTCCTCTTCGAAATTGTCCTGGCGTTCTCAGTTCTTTGCTCTATCTTATACATATTAGAATCAACTTGTGAACTCAAAAATCTCATTTGAATTTTAATAGGAACACATTCAATATATAAATTGCAGAAAATTAACATCTTTAGAAATTGATTCTTCAAATCCATCAATATTATCTTTCCATTTGTTTACATCTTCAAGAATTACTAAAATTTCATACACAAATGTTTTCTACATCTTTTGGTAGATTTATTCCTAGTACCTTTATATTTTTGGTGGCTATTTCCACATATATATATTCTAGTTGCTCATTGCCAGTAAATAAAAATTTACTTTTGTGTAGCCAGCAACCCTTGCTGAACTTTCTTATTAATGTTAACAATTTGTTCTTAGATTCTCTATTAAGACACTTTTATAGTTATGAATTAGAGACTTTTTCCCCCTAGAATTCTAAACAGGAGGTTTCGTTTTCATTGTTGCTGCCAGTGTCTGGCAGTGGAGTATGCTCAAGGACGGGCTTGATGATTCTTTGCGGCTTATCGAGAAATGCTTTGTAGCCTAATACGTGACCTTTTGGTAAACGTGTCAGGAGTTCTTGGAAAGAATACGCATTCCCCACGTGGTCTCTTTGATCAAGCTTGCTCATTGTGCTCTTAGGTCTACAGCCTTGCTAACTTTTTGTCATCTTAAACTATCAATTACTAAAAGAGATATGTTGAAATCCCCCGGTGACTATGAAATTGTCCAATTATCTTTGAAATGTTATCAATTTCTTGCCTCATATAACTTGATGCTACATTTTAGGTGACTGCAAATTATAATTATCTCTTCCCAGTGAATTGTTTCTTTTTATCCTTATTGAGTGACCCTTTTTTCCGCTAATATTCCTTTCTTGCTTCAAAGACAACCTTGTCTACTCTGACTATAGCCACGTCACTTTCTTTGGGCTAGTATTTTGCTGATAGTTTCTCTACTTTTACATTCAACATTTCTATGTCCCTAAGTTCTGTGTCTTTTTTAAAGCATATAGTTAGATTTTTCTAGTCCAATACAACTGGCAATCTGTCTTTCTTATTAAGAATTTAGTTTTTCTTTTTTTCTGAATTATGCCCTGTTTGAGTTTATTTCAGTTATCTTGTTTCATGCTTTATATTTAACCTAATTTTTCTGTGTTTCTTTTTCTCCTTTCTTGCATCAATTTAACATTGACCAAATTTTTTATATTCAGTAGTGTTCTCTTTGCTGGTTTGAAAGTTATACATACACTTTCTCATCTTAAGTGAGTACCTTTAGATAACTTTCATAAGCACAGTTGATTTAATGAAGTCTAAATGTAATCATATTGCCACCTTTCTCCCTGAAATGCCTGACCTCTGCTCATCCCCTGCCCAACTTACCTACTATTGTGACCAGGACTTTCATTCCGTCTTGGTTCATACTCATCAATTAGTCCTTTTGTATATATTAAATATTAGTTCAAATTATGTAATATCATACATCTCATTGCTTCTTTTCAGGTCACTTTCTTCTGAACCATATGCTTAAGTCATTGTTTCAGCAAAGATCTGTTGGTGATAAATGTTCTTTTTCATTTGTCTGCAGATGTTCATTTGCCCATGTTCTTAAGTGATAATTTAGCTGTAACATAAGTTGATGGTTATTTTCTCTTAGCACTTTGATTATTCGATTGTCTTCTGGCTTCTACTGTTGCTTTTGAAAGTTCTGGACAATCTGATGCTCATTCCTTTGTAGGCCGCTGGTCTTTTATCTATGAGTGTGTATAAGATCTTGCCTTGTACTTGGTGCTGTTTTAGTTATACGAGGTCATGTCTGGTAGAGAATTTTGTATTATTTAGCCTGCTGGGGTTCATAGCTTTCGTTAGTTCTGGAAAATTCTCATTTATTACCTCTTGGAATGTTGCCAGACCTCCATTCTCTCTGTTGTTTCCTTCTGGAACACCTGGTAGATGTGTGTTGGCCCCTCCCGGTCCACACTCCATGTCGGTGAGGCCCTCTTCCACGTGTTCTCTCTCTTCATGGAATATTCCTCAGATTTCTCTCTCCATTCAATAGTTACTTATGCAGAGATATTTCATCTTCAGATTATCACATTAAGTTTTAAATTGTAATGTTTTAAATTTCTGAAGTTATATTTGATTTTTATTTCACTCAGTCTGGTTGTCTTTGATGGTGTCTTTTCCTTTTATTATGTTCTTTATTACTTCTCTTCATTACTTCTCTTATGACATAATTTTATTTTATTTTATTTATTTTTTCTGCTTTATCTCCCCAAACTCCCCCGTACACAGTTGTATATCTTAGTTTCAGGTCCTTCTAGTTGTGGGATGTGGGATGCCGCCTCAACGTGGCCTGACGAGCGGTGCCATGTCCACGCCCAGGATCCGAACCCTGGGCCACCGCAGTGGAGCATGCGAACTTAACCACTCGGCCACGGAGCCAGCCCCTGACATAATTTTAAATGTTTATTTTATAATCTCCTGATAATTATGTTATCTGAAGTTCTTAGGGTTTTAATATTGATTTTTGTTTTGTTTTGTTTTGTTTACCAAGTCTTGTTTTTGATGGATTGTTTTTTCAAGTGTTTTGTAATTTTTCATCGCAAATTAATCTTCAGTTGGGGCGTCACGTGGGGGCGAACTCCTGGAGGGTCTGGGCTGAGGGTGTAGCCTCCCAGAGAGGTTTTGTGTTGTTTCAACCAGGTGCCCCAAAAGTACTACCAGCCTGTGACAGCATTTCATGTTAATCTCTCGGTAGGGTGTGTGCTAGACCACACCAGTAATGTAAACTTAAATATCATATCCATCTGAGGGCACCGCCGTGATTATGAATTTTAAGGAGAGGCTTTTGTTTGTGAAAAAAAAAAAAAAAACAAGCTTCCTTGTCACCCTGCTGTGTGAGTCGACAATTGTTTTTAGTTCATCCTCACACTGGGGGTCTCAGTTCCACATTTCTGCTCTCCTGGGGCCCAGGCGTCCTCTTGTGTGCCTGCTGGTTGTTGAAACCTAAACCCCTCGATTCCCCAGCTGATCCCCAAGCCCAGGAAACTGCTCTTCCAGAGGGGCACCCTGGGGCCCCGCCCTGCGGCCCCGCCCCGCCCCTGCCCCGCCCCCAGCTCCAGGGTCAGCTTGCGCTGCTTCACAGCTCTTTCTTTCTTTTGATCCTCCAGATTGCTCTGACTCTTTGCAGGTACAGCTAGACATCTGTTAGACTTTAATTGTCATTTCTAGAAATTTGTAAAAGGTGTTTTTTTGTATTACAGAGCAAACCATAATGCTGAAAATAGAAGTAGCCAATCTGTTGTTTAATAGCCTAATAATACAACTTCACAGCAACTTCTTCATAACCCACTGAAGTACCCAAGCATATTGTCACCCTTACCATATTCTTGCTCATCTTGTCAATACTCCCTCATACTGAGATATGAGTGTATTTCTGAGAAGGCCATTCCTTATGAAACATTCTCAGGTTAACCACAGGCCACAGTTTTTTTACTATAAAAAAACTTCACAGCCTGGAGCTGAAGTGGCCGTGGACGGGGGAGAGCCACAGCTCCAGGTACTACCTTGGGGGCCTCCTTGAACAAGTGAGAGGGGGTTACAGATAGACTGATCTTCACTTTCACTGCAAAAGGGAAAGAAAAAGAAATACAAGGGGCCAGCCCAGTGGCATAGTGGTTAAGTTTGCACTCCACTTCGGCAGCACAGGGTTTGCAGGTTTGGATCCCTGGCACGGACCTATGCACCGCTCATCATACCACGCTGTGGGGGCGTCCCACATACAAAATAGAGGAAGATTGGCACAGATGTTAGCTCAGCGACAATCTTCCTCAAGCAAAAAGAGGAAGATTGGCAACAGATGTTAGCTCAGGCCCAGTCTTCCTCACCAAAAAAAGAAAAAAAGAAAGCAAGAAAGAAAAATGAATACAAAGGAAGTGTTTATTGCCTTTCTGAAACCACTAGCTGTCAGTTCACATCTTTCTGCTCTGTTACTTTAAAAAGAGAAAAACCCTACATCATTAGGAAACACTGTGGTTCCACATTCTCACTGCCAATAGCCAGCATTCAACAACCTTGGGCAAGACACACAGATAAGCGCCGCCCTCGCAGCTTCTGCTGCCCCTCAGCCCCTCCCTGCTTCTTCTGCCTTAGGTCGGGACTGTGGCTTTGTTGTTGTATTTCTCACAGAGATCGTGCTGGTGGAGCAAGCCACAACATTTAGAACTCAGGGGAGGAGAAAGCTCTAGAACGTTACATTAGTTCTCCTTGCCTACCCCTCTCAGGGCAAGGCCACGGCGGGGATGGACGTGGAGAGAAGGAAGTTTGAGTTCAGTCTTAACCATTCGCTAAGCAGCGTGCAAGTTGTGCACAGGAAGAAAGTGTTCTCAAGAGGTTTACATGGAGGACTCTGGTTCCTTGAAATGCGCCTTGTTCTGTCTCTCAGTTCTACACGTTTCCCTCCGAAGCTCTGAGGCTGGGAAGGGGTGTGGCATACAGAGGCTGGGGCAGTTTTGTTACAGGAGGGAAGGAATCAGCAAGAAGAGCATTCAGGGACGGCAGAGACTGGATAGGGAGAAAAAGGAAATGAGAGTGAGGCATGCCATTTAAGGAAAAGTCCCGCAGGAGAGGCCAGTGAACACATTTTTTGGTATCGTCTTCAGACACCTATCAAATGCTGAGCCCGTCACAAATGAGATGAGCAAAGGTGCTCATGAGTGAGTAGGAATGGGTCACCTGGTGACTGCTGTTGGTGGATGGGGGACAAAACCGTGGTACTGCCCTGTGCACTCGTCTCTCCACCCAGCCCCTCGCCTCTTGGGTTGACTGACCTGACGGATGGGGAAGTCCTAAAAAGGGGAAGGCGGGGTTCCCCTTTGTCCCAAGGGTGCCTTCTGGGCCTCCTTTCCAGAGAAGAGTTCTTGAGAGAAAAGAATGCACTTGAATTAGTCCTGCCAACAAATCTACCACCACAGCTCCCCGCTGTTGAGCCCTGTCAAGAGCTAAGCTTGGTGGGAAGCTCCTTCTGACGCTCAGCCCCCAAACAGCCCTAAGTCGGGAGCCGATAGGATCTTTGTATACACCCTCCACCACTCATGCTCCCCCAGCATCACTGCCTGCTCGCTCATGGGGCTTGAGAACCACGGGGAGGCTGAGAGGGAAGCCCAAAGCGTGGCTATGTAAATCATGTTTTTTAATAAAATTTCCCCATTAGGTTTTTCCCTTTGGGCTACTTCTTAGTCACCCAGGACTTTCCAGCTGTGTGTTCATTTGTTCACTTAATGAACAAAATAAATAGAAATAACTCTTATTCTTGTACTTTTCTTGTTTTCTTTTTTTCCCCCTCTTCTGAGAAACTAGAAGCATTTAGAGACACCGCTCATGTTCTGTGAGGGAGGAAGGAGATAGGTGAAATGATTCCCATGTTGACCATGAAGAAGAAACCACGTAACCAATTGCACAAAAACCAAGCACAGAGAGCTTGGCCTCAGGCTTGATGTTAGTCACGTTGGAGGAAAGCCTTCTCCCTTGCCCAGGTCCCTCACAGGCACATCACAGTCCTCCGAGGACCACAGGAAGAAAGCCTTCCATAGATGAATTCCTTGTCTTATGGTGACATTAATGCTAAAGTGCCATGTTCACATGCTCCTCCCTGTGTCTTTGGGTTTGCTTGTCCATCCTTCTAGAACCTTCTTGCCCTGAATCATAGCTCAAATTTCTCTTTCATTTCATGAAGTCTGTCCAGGGGGCTGGCCTGGTGGCAAAGTGGTTAAGTTCATGGGCTCTGCTTCAGCGGCCCAGGGTTCACCGGTTCGGATCCTGGGCACAGACCTACACACCACTCATCAGGCCATGCTGTGGCAGCACTCCACATAGAAGAACTAGAAGGACTTACAACTAAGATATACAACTACGTACTGGGGCTTTGGGGAGAAAAAAAGAGGAAGATTGGCAACAGATGTTAGCTTAGGGCCAATCTTCCTCACCAAAAAAAAAAAAGAAGAAGGCATAAAAAGAGCAGCCACTGCTCAACTCCAGCCAACTATTGCTAAAGTAAAAATATTAACCCAGTGTTGCCAAATCTTTCAGGTTTGTTTTTGTTTTCTTTTCAGAGAAGCTGAGAATTTAGATATTTATATGAAATCTCTTAAATGCTGCAAATGATTGATTTTTTCTCAAAACACTATGCAAGACAAGCCAAACACATCTATGGCTGTCAGTGTGCACCCTTTTATTTGTGTCATGGTGGCAGCAGGCTTGTCTGGGACCTTACAGAGAGGATCCCTGATGGTCTGGGGCAGCACGAGGTGACCAGGTGCCTCACATGTGGCTGGGTGATGGATTTCAGTTGAGAGAGAAAAAAGCATGTGAAGAGGAGAGAGGATATAACAAGTGGATTCCAAAAACAAAGTTCTCCATCACCATTTGGCCCAAGGCCATTCCCATCGCAGCTTAATTGGAGTCACTCAAATGTTATAGTTGAATGCTTCATTAACATTTTTCTTCTTTGGGGGTATAACACCCAGAATAACCAGGCAGGGCACAAAGCATGTGTCTTAGTCATTTACATACATCACTCTCTGTTTGATGCTTCAGAACATCTCAGGAGCTCCCAACTGCACCAGCAACGGCACAACAGAAATGATCTCGGCTGGGGGCGAGGGAGCGAGGCAGGAGATGCTCACGGGGTTCATTCAAGCTCACCCTCCACTAGGCAGCACCCCAAACACTGGCCCATTATCATGCTTCTCTGTTTGCTGAATTCTGCTTTGCAAAAGAGAGAGCAAGAGATGGGCTTTCTGTGTGGTGAGACTGAGAGCTATGAACACCAGCACTTCCTCTTTTTTACAGAATGGAATTTAACTGTAGACACAGTAGAGCTGTCAGGAAGGCCTCTGAGTGCCTTTCAGGTGTTTATTCTCGAGTACCGGGTCCTGGCATTGACTTCCCTCTGTTCTACCTATGCAAGAATCATTATCCCAGAGACGAGTCGTTTGTAAGATCATGGTATTTGTTTAGCACCAGATGTTGCTTGCTTTCCCTCATCTCCTTGCTGTTCGCAGCCCTGGGGACACTGCACAAATGATGGTTCTGAGGAAGGCCAGGAAAGCTCTCCCCCACCCGGACAGACCTGGGAACAGCTGCCAGAGGAAGAGCCAAGATGGCGGAGCTTTCATCTCTGATTGTAGTGGCGGCGAGGCTGCTTCGTGCACAAAATCATCTAAGGTGTCTTAAGGCTTTTATTTTCAGGATTACGTATCAACAGTGCCATGGATAGCAAATTCCACTAGGAGCAGAAAGAGAAAAGAAAGGAACGACTATGGAGTGGTACTCACCCCACACATCACACCGCTTAATTGTTTTGATAATTCCGATAGGTGCTATTAAAATGTCTACTTCTATACCTGAGGGAATTGATGTGCGGCTAGCCTGACCCAAGAGACCACTGTTAGATTCCGTAATCATGTTGTTATCGAAACCAAAGTGAGTTCCCTCCTGGCGAGTTAAATCAGACACTACACCAGAAGTAGTTGTCTCACAAAGCAAGGTATATTTGAGGCAAATAGGAGAACACGAGGAATCATTTTCAGAGTCGTGGCATCCCCCATCAAAGGGAGGCAGGAACATTTATTTGGGATGGGGAAATGAATATTCAAAAGGGAGCGGAGGGTATTTGCTTGGAAAACATGCTTCCACATACACTGCAGGTTATGGTAACCTGGAGAGATCTTAGCATTAAAAATAAGGCAGAGGTCAGAGGCATAGCTCTTGTGAGGCTTGGTCTGGTTCAAGGTGGTTGGTGATTGCATCTCCTTAACATAACAAGAGGGAAAAGAACAATTTGGAAAAACAGTTAACATATCCAAAACCACCCTTGAGTTCCTTGGGGTAACTAGTAGGTGACAAAATGTCTTGAACTTTCCAGAATTTGAATACTCTGTTCCACAGTTAAATCTTCTTCCCCAGCTGGGACTTCAGAATCTGCACTCACTCTGTTGTCTGGCCAGTGAGGAGCCCAGAGACCCCATGCTTCTTTAGTGCCCCACAGAACTTATCCTATAAATGCCCTCTAGGTAACATGAGTGAGAGTCAAGCCAAAAGAGAAGAGAGAATTCAAATTTTTCTGTGGTCACTTACGTAATGGAGCAAACAAGCTAAAGAAAGTTCCTCAAGAACACACATGCGGTAGCTAACACGAGAGTAAAATACTGAGACGTCACTAAATTAAAATCTCTCATTCTTACATCTCATGGCTGACAGAAGAGACCTTACCTAAAGATCTAAACATGGCAGGACAGTCAACTGTCTACCATTCCACACACAGGCTTGTGTAGGGACCTGAGACCAGAAGGTATCTCTGTAAAAGGAGGTCAGCCAACCAGGAAAAAAGGAGGCAAGATATTTGGGGAGCAGAAGGCAAGATCTTAACACAATCTGAAGTATAGTAAGTTGGTCCAAGCCGGAACAGGCAGATAGAGAGTATGTGTGTGTGTGTGTATGTGTGTGTGTTGGGGGGCCGGTGGTCAGGAAAGCAGATGATTGGCATCAGGTGATATGACAGTGTGTGCCAGGGGCCAAGACGGGGGTTTGGGACAGGAAAGTCAGGCTGCAGAACAAGGCCAGACCCTTGGCCCTGAGGACTCTGGGTAACTAGGCTAAAGTTAGGCATGACCAAGACCAGCCCAGCTGAGCAGAGCTCCCCACCCGGGGCCCTCAGACTCATTCCCCAAGCCCCCTGGGTGCTGAGCCTGGAGCTGAGTGTTGTAAATAGGCACATAACTCTCCAAAAGCAGTGGGAGGCACACGATTTGGGGAGCCTTTATTTATCAAATGGCGTCTCCACTGATCTGCGTTTTTTAACAAACTCTGGTGTTTGGGGTTCAAAACATTCTCTCCATATAGTGAGGCTCTTCTCTCTCCCCCAGGCTTCAGGTAACTGAGCAAGTGGAGGTTCCTCAGCTGCTGCTTGTGTCTGAGTGAGAAAAACTACAACTCTGGGTTTGTGGATTCGAGGATACGCCTATACGGGGATGGGTATGCGTGTCTTTCTACAAGATCTGAGTCATCTCTTTCAGATGGGGATTCAGGGCTGGTAATCCCCAAGCACCACTTCTTTCTGAGCAAAGGAGCCCACAGGAATGGGTGAGGGTGGAGGTGTCTGAACTCTCCCCCGCACCCCTCCCTTCTCCCACCCCAATCCAGGCCCTGCCTGTCAACCTTGGAGCCCAATCCCATTGACAAATTACAGCCTGAGAGTAAGAGCTGATAGGACCATCCTCTCCTCCACACAAGGATCTCCTGAGGCATGGCGTGGAAATGGAGATGGGTTTCCCTTACCTGTCCTCTCCAGCCCAGGAGAGCATGAGTCAGCAGGCCCCACGCTCAGTGTGCGCTTTTCTCCTACTTCTACGCTAACTTCCAAATTACCATACAGCTACAACTGAAAAATACATTGACCTGAATTTTATTTCTAACATCTTATCTGGCCATAGACCATAACCTTTCATTCTTAACAAAGACCAGGTCTGACATTCCACTTGTCCCATTTGTCACTTCACACATGGACCCCATCCTAAGTCCATTAATTACTCCTGCTCCCTCCAAGGTTGATTGTCTGGATGCTATCCATTTTTCCCTCAGGAAGATCTGGGGACTTTCCCATTGACAAGGCTCAGGAATGGTCAGCCTCAGCTTCATGGCCAAAGCCACACAGGGGTCACAAATTCAACCAGGGCTCTTTAAAGCTTTGATCTTCTGAAGATGGCCCAGGTCCAGTTCACCTGGCTGACACGTGGTCTTCCAGGCTGACATCTGACGTTTGGGGACGTCAGGATGGGAAAGGAAGCTTGACGTGGGAGGACGGTTTCCAACACTCAGGAGCTCTTGGAGAAAGAGCAAAGGCTTTGATTTTGGGGCCAGGATAGGCTGTCCAGGGGAGCACAGTGCCTCCTCATGTGGGCAGGGCTCTGCATGGTTTCAACAGGGTGTTGTCTATTTGACCCTTCGAGGATCTAGACTCACCCCCTTGAGTCCCTGGTGATAACAAGTCGCCTCTCCATTCACCTGGTCTACACTGCAGAGGAATCCCAGGATCTTTCCCGTGGTGGAACTCACCCAAACTCTTCAGAAAGTGTCCCACTTGGCTCTCGATGATCTTGCTCAAGGCTCTCTAGTTGCCTCTGAGTTTTGAGAAGTGGCAGGCTCTACAAACTTAAAGACAAATCTCTTAGGCAAGTTAGACTCAGATTTCACAGGTAATCCAACTTTGGAAGTTTATCAAGTTGGACTCAGATTTCACAGCTAAATCCAACTCTGGAAGGTTGTCAGGAGAACAGACTGAAGAAAGGCATGAGGAGATTTCGAGGGGGTGACGGGAACCAGGGCTTCCTAGTGCTGCAATTCTGCAGGTCCTTGAGGAAGGATTCACTGAGATACCGCCTGCTACCCCCTCTCACTGCAGCCATCTACAACCTCCCAGCTGCTGCCCCTGATTCATGAAGATGTTAAGATGTCTCACTGTCTCTCAGTCACCACCATCACAACCACAAAAACAGCCTACCCTATGTTCTGGCCGTTCAGTCATTTTATATCCTTGTTGACATCATTTCTTCTATCCCACCTTATCCACCCACTCGCAAGGTCATTCCCTAGATCGTTCCCCAGGATAACTACCTCCAACATTTCTTAGACCCCTTCAGGATCTCTAATCCACTGACACTACCATCTTCTTCACATCCACTCCCGTCACCCACTGTCCTCACTTACATCCTTAGATTCCCTTGAATCTTGAATCCCTGGCCCATCCTTCTGCTCACTTGCATCCATGCTCCCTCCACTACTTAACCCTGTCTCCATTTGTTACACTAGTTTGGCTAAATCTCAGCACTATTTAAACTCAGCTCCTTGCCTACTCTGCTCCCAAACCCAAGCCACGGGATGAGGGTAGAGGAAAACAGGGAATTATTCTGACGAGTCCTGCCTTATGTTAATGACCACAAACCTCACGTAGGCCCTCAGTATCGTCTGAGTAGCTCCCTAGTCACTCTGCAATCCCCCTCTACGAGATGACTCTTTCTCATCTTTTCCCACTCTCAGCTGATGACCTTTGTTCTTATTTCACTGGAAAACAAAATCAGAAGAGAATTCTTCTCACTAACAAATCTACCAACTTCCTGAATCTGTATTCTCTGACTCCTTTCCAAGACTTCTCTACTTCTGCCTATGCAAGGACATGACACTTGTCCCCTCTCTCCTGGCCCAACTCTCTACTTGGTTATTCCCTTCAGCCTAAAAATATTCTGAGACAATTCCTCTTTTTTTAAAAAAAATATCTTCTATGAAAGAGGAGTGGTCCTATGATATTAATGCATCCTACAAAGCCTCTATAAGCAAAACAGTGTAATACCAACACCTAGGACAGTCAGACCAATGGAATAAAACAGGAAGTCAAGAGGTAGGTCCAAAAACTTATGGAAATCTAGGTTATGATAAAGATGGTAGCCCCGGCTCACTAGGGCTCACTGGTGTTGGGCTAACTGGATAGTCATTTGAAAAAATTAGATTTATTTCTTACACTATACACAAGAATAATTGCCAAATGAATTAGAGGTCTAGATGCAAAGTGAAATTGCTTAAGTACTAGAAGAAAAGATGGACAAACTTCCACATAACCTGGATAAGAAAAGGTTTTTCAATTTGAATAAAAATTCACATGCTACAATGAGAGATTGGTACATTTGACTACAAAAGAAAAAAGAAAAAAAAGGCTAGGGCATAGTCAAAACACAAATGAACACTGACAGAAAATATTTACAGGGTAGATCATAAAGGACCAATATCTAATATTTTTAAAACTTCTAAAAGTTGAGGAAAAAGACTAAAATCCAATAGAAAAGTGGCCAAGCGAGATGAACAATTCATTAAAAGCGATAGAAAATTGGTCCTAAAACATGTGAAAATATCATCAATTTCACTCGTAATAAAAATGCAAATTAAATCCACAATGAATAGTATTTTTCACCATCAGATTAGCAAAAAAATTTCAAAAGCTTAACGATCCCCTTTGCTGGTGAGGCTAAAGAAACAGGTGCTCAGATCTATTGCTGGAGGGAATGTGATATGGTGTCCCCCCCACCCCCACCCCAGGGGATCTCAGCAATATCTGATAAAGCTGTGTGTGCATTTCACCTCCCACCCAGCAAGTCCACTTGTAGAAATTTACCCTGAATATATACTTCTAATGATATAAAAATATAGATGTTCAAGGTCCTTCATTGCAATTATTGCAAATAACTGCAAAATATTGGAAACTACCTAAATACCCAAGCGTAGGAGATTGGTTGAATAAAATACAGTACACACAAGCAATGAGGTACCGAGATATAAAAAAGTGCGAGGAAGTGCTCTGTGAATTGACATGGAACGATTTCCAGGAGGTACTGTTAAGTGGAAAGGCAAAATATAAAAGAGCATATGTACTCTGCTATCTTTTGTGTAGAAAGAAGGCAAATAATGAGACTTGCATATCTCTGCTTCTCTTTACAGAAAGAAGCACAGGAAGAACAAACCAAAAAATACTGTAGTTGGTTTCCTACAAGGAGTGTGGGGAATGGGGTGAAGGAAATATGGCAAAGAGTGAGGCTTCTCTGAGCCTACCTTTCTGTATAGTTTTGACTTTTGGTAGCATTTCAATGTTCCACATATCAAAAACTAATATTAAATTGATAATGAAGTTTAACACCCAGTACCCCTTCACCCTTCTTGGGGTGGCCACACCCCGATTTTCCTTGGGGAACCACTTCTGCCACATGCTCACCTATGGGTGTTTCCAGTGAGGTGGGCATGTGACACAGTTCTGCCTACCGCATTTCTCTGGCCGTAGGGACTGGCCCAGGTCTGGACACCAAATACAAACTGAGCCAGAGACATGCTACAAGCCTTTAGCTGCCACCTTGTTCCTTTTCACTGGGCCTGAATCTGGAAAGCTGCAGACCTAGAGTAACCAGCAGCCCTCTTGCCACCACGTGGAGACTTGAAATGAAGTCAAAATGGTGGAGAGCAGAGCTGAGAGATCTAAGAGACCAACTTACGGAAATTTGTTCAAGTCCCTGCTATTTTCATTTAATTACATGAACCAATTATTTCAAGCCATTGCCTTTTCCCACTTCTTGAGTCGGGCTTTCTGTCCCATGCATTTAGAGTTTCACCTGATACGTTAGTTCAAGCGTCTCATTTCATAGAAGTGGAATCTAAGACTATGAGGTGAAGAGAGAGCTCCAAAATCATGCTGGAAGGTGATAGCAAAGGTGGCACCAACACTGAGACCCTCTGGCTCCAAGTTCAGATTACTGAGTCAGTGTGGTAGATGGCCTTCACCTAAAGGAGAAACTGGTGAAGAGGGTACATCCAAGGTGGAAGAGAAGGTGAAAGGAAGAAACTCGGCTTCCTCCTCCCATGCATGGCCTAATGTGTCCCAGACGCCTTTGCAGTGCAGGTCACCCTGCCCCCGGCTGCTGACAGGCGGTAGATTTGATCAGAGACCACCGCACACTTTTGGGTGGAAACAGGAGATGCTCCAAGGCCATCATATGTGGCCACTAAGGCTCCAGCTCTGGTGGGATGAACTTCACTGGAGAGTGCTAAGACTTCCCAGCCGAGACAGACATTTGGGATCTAGTAGAATGTGTGTTCATGAGAGTGGAAAGAAGATTCTGGGGTCCCAGGCACATCAGGATAGCGCTGAGAAAACTCAGCAACTGGGAAATCAGTCACTGTGGCAGCAAGACCTGTGGGCTTGGAGCTGGAAGACATGGGTTCGGATCCTGGCTCTTCCACTCCCTCCTGTGGACGTGAAAGGAGGAGATCATATCGCCTCGAGGAATCAAAGAACTGAGGCTTCTGAGAGGCCTCTGAGAGTCACAGTCCTCCAACTGGTAGCCCACAGGCCTGAACGCCACACACAGGCTGTTTTAACTGGCCAGCACAGAGTTTTTTAAATAAGCCAGCCAGTGTTTAAAGATTGGATATTTCACATAAAAATCCAGATGTCTGCCTTCTCTTGAAAATAAACAAAGCAGCCTCGGGCATGCCGGCTAGGACTGCAACATATATGCTTCCTTTGTCCAGGCATAAGAGGCTAATGTGCCTTCCAGTCCCCATCACCCACCACCCCCACCGCAGCTGAGCCGGCGACCATGTAGCATCTCACACTGCCGTTGTCACACAGCAGAGGACTATTGCTCTGCACCGTGTGTCTCCAAAGTGGGCAAGCAAAGGATTAGCTGAGAGGCTCCTGTCCTTCCCGCCCCCACTTCCTATGCTGCCCACCAGCTTCCCTCATGACAGGATCTGCTTGGCACCGGGGCACATCTGAGCCGACAGACACAACAATGAATGCAAACTGCCGCATAAAGCTCATAGATGAAAGAGAGGAAATGAGAATTACGACTCAAATTCTGTTCGTTGAGATATCAAACCTGGGATATTTACCCTGATAACCAAGTGATTGGCAGGTGGACCAGTGGTGAGCTTTGAAGAAGGACTGGGCACGGGGGTGGGGAGGAGGCAGGTCAAGGCAGGAACAGGATCAAGGACAGAGCGAAACAAGGTCAGAGTCAAAAACCCAGCTTCTGAGTGCAGGGGAGGGAAGCTAGTGACACTGATGGTCCAAGTCCAGGCCGGGGCCTGGTCTCCTGGTGATGTGAACAGGTACAGTTGGCTGAGCAACAGGAAACCAGGTGGAAGTTTACGAAAGCTGGGTGACATTCTGGTGAGTTCCCGTGTGGAACCCACAAAAGGCCAAGTTTGGTCTTAACGGACTTATGAGGAAGTTTGTCTGAATCTAGTTTTATGCTTTGACAGAGGAAATAAAAGTTCTCAGTAAGTTTGGCAAGAGGTCTATCAAAGCTCAATTAAGTTTCAACCAGACTCCCTCTGCAGGTGAGCCAGCCAATGTTGTTCGTTACGCAACTCAGTCAGTACGAAGTCCTGGTTCTCAAATTCAGCTGATGTGAAAGTCTGACAAGATGGAACACCTCCCATACTATAAGGGAGAATCATACACCTATGTTAATTTTTAGCCCATGATTTGAAAATTAATGAAGCACCTGAGCTGATGTGGATGGTAGATATGTGCTGAGGATATAGGCTAACTTTGGATGTGTTCATTCATTTATTCATTCAGCAAACATTCATTGACTAAGCACATAGAGTTTACAGCACATTATGCTTAACACTATAGAGCCCACGACGATGGATAAGACACTGCATTGGCCCAGGAGTAAGTTACAGGCCAGTCGAGTCAAATGTGTGTCTGGTGGGGTCAGGAAGCCAGTGGGGACAAGGAGGGGTCTGCCAAAATTCCCAGCTACACTTCTGCAGCGGGGCTCAAGGCCAGCTAATGTGGCCTACCCATAGACATTTCTTTGTAAGGATTTTTTAACCAGACTTCCCTAGCAGGAAGCATCTTAGGAATTCTTTACCAGGGCCTCAGCCTGCGATTGACAGCACTGCCTGAGGCTAGCAGTGTCTATATAACACCAAACTGAATTTTAGAAAGGAGAAAAAAAAAAAAAATCTTCTGATTGCTTCCAAATCATAGGATACTTTTAGTGCTGTGTTTAAAAAAATTAAAAATCTTCCATTATGAAAAACTTACTAGGTGCTGGACACTGCTGCAACCTTTACGTGTATTTTCTGTTTAATCTGCACGACAACCCCAAGGGGTAGCTGGTATCACCCCCAGTGCACATCGAGGATCCTGATTCTGAGGGAGGTTCAATGACACTTCAGTTACACCTGGATTCCTTCTGAGGGTCCTGTGATTTGTAGGAAAACTTTGAAAGTAGGATGGAGCCTTTATTTGAAGTCCCGTCCACACAATTCGTGTGTCTGTAGTTCCCCACACAGCGCTCTTTGGGGATGCTGCCGGTGGTTGGCAGCCAGGCTTCCAGGGGTGGTCCCGAGACCACAACCCTAAAGCCGACCTCCAGCTTTTCACTCCTGCCCCATCAGCCTCTCGTCCGAGAAACCAAAAGAAGAACTCGCAGAAGCCGTCATGGGTCTTGTCATGGGGCGTTCTGACACTCGGTCACCGCTGGGGGTTTTAGGAGGGGAAGTCACACTGACATCACAGAAACATAGAACTGAAAAAGACTTGAATGTGCATCACGTCCAGGCCCCTCAATCAGACAGATGCAGCTCTCTCTCCCGGAAGCGCCTGAAATGGATCTTCCACCTGCTTGAGCACGTTCTGCGGCATTTTAGCTCCCAAATAGAGAAGATTTTCTTCCAACTCAACTTCTTATTTAATTTCATTCTAGTATTATTTTCTCATCCAGGAAGATGAACAGGTCAGCATTAGTCCTATCACACACTTTCAAAATCTTAGAGAGTGTGACTATGAGTCTTTTCATCTCGGGCCCACCGAGCACCATGATCTGTATATACTGTGTTCCTCACTGTACTGTGAGGGGTTCTCATCTGGACTGTTGGCAATTTTTCCACTGTTTTTTCAAATATGTGACTGTGGTAGATTGAATTCTAGTTTCCCTTTCTGCATTCTTTCCCTGTGATAGAATTATATATCCGTGACCTTTGCGCTGTGACTTGGTCGTATCCCTTATTAGTATTAGTGCAGCATGTCTCCTCATCCCATGGATATTTGGCTTGGCCATGTGACTTGCTTTGGACAACAGAATGTTAGTGAAAATAACGTAAAAGAGGCTTTAAATGCACTTGCATGATTTGAATTGGCTTCCTGTGGTTCCGCCATCACCACGAGAAGACCATGCCCCAGATAGTGCCAGACCCAGAATGACACACAGGAAGCAGGCTGTAAGTGGATCTGTAATTTGGAGCCACCCAGTGTGGGCCATGTGCAGTTGGACCGACGGGTCGAACCCAAGGGTGCAGGGCTGCCAGAGGGGTGAGAGACAGTAGGACCTATGGGAGAGGTCGGGGAGGTGGGGAGGGTGCGCCTGCCTTCCTCTGCTCAGGGCTCCATCCTCCACAGTTGGCCCACTGACAGTGTCTAGGCCCAGGCGGTAGGGACACCAGCTGCATCTCAGCTAACCCACAAGCCTGTGAACAAGAAAAATAAATGTCTCTGACGTAAGCCACTGAGATTCGGGAGGTTATTTGCTGTACAACATTATCACCAAAGTAAGATCTACTCCAAACTGTAGCCAGGTTCCTTACTGCCTGATCCTTGTGTGGTATACCATTCGAGGCCACCTCTTTCATAAATACTCCCCTGGTTGTTTCAGTCCCTCTACAACTTGCCCACTCAAACCTTTTGTGCATGTGTCCTATATTTTAGCACTTATTTATATTTAGTGTAACACTTTCTTGAACTCAGCTGATATATTATTTAATAATTGCATATTTAAGACCTTATCAATAAGACTGTGAAGTCATTGAGAACAGGGACCATATGAGTATAGTATGGGAAATAAAACTCTCTTAATTACAGAGACTCTGTACCACTATCCCCTATACTTGTCAGAATAAGACTTCCGATTTTGGGCTGGAAACACATCATCATTGTATTCGTGGGTGCCAGCATAAGGCTATGAACACAGTGGCCATAGGAGGCATTCAAATATTTATGAAACGTCCGTTGGAAAGGCAAATATAACCAAGCTGTCAATCAGATATTTCTCATCTATTCACATTCAATTTCATGTGCTATGCTTTCTTTTAATAAAGATAATTATCAATTCCACAAGATATTGAATATAAAAATTTCCCTTTCCCACCCGAAATATATTAATAAAAATAAGTGAGCTACCAAAGTCACCTATTTAAAATACCTATGAAGTAAAATCTTGTGAAAAGTAAATATTCACTCCCAGTTTGACAGCTCTATGTGTTTCATTTGTATTAATAAAACATACTTTTGTGTATGAGAGACAATAATCTTTGATTTTCATATTCTATATTTGAGAACAGAGACAATTCTTCAGAATCACATTTTCTTTTCACAATTCAGTTTCAAACACAGCGTAGTTCCTCTTTTTATTTCTGTAAGCAGAAAGACTTGTTTTATATTAAAGCATTCAATGAACTGGTTTCTTTTAAGGTACATATTTCCTTTTCATATACGGGAACTTTCCAGATGACTAGTCGAGTTACTACATTCACATGGTACATTGATCTGGAGTTGAAAAAAAAAATTGAACAATAGAATAAGCTAGCTTTTCTTCCCGAGTGTGGTCATAACTACTAAAGCACCATGACTGATTTTGTGACATGCCAGAAATTATATAACAAAATGAAGGCTCTTCCTTCAAATCAGTGGCCAAATCCACTTATTCCAAGGAATTACCCCTGCTCAAAGCTGCACTGAAAGTCTTTTTAATGATTTCCATCAAAGCCTACCGTACATTTAAAAAATATTATTAAAGATGGCAAATCTGTGTTTTCTAAGAATGAATGTGATTCTTGAAACTGAAAAAGTCATTTGGAAGCAACTTTAGTGAGAAAGAGGAGAGATCAAGCTAGGTGATCTAAAGAAGAAATTCAAATTTGCCTAAAATCTCACAACCCAGAGATAATCACCGGCAACAACTGGTATATTTTCTTCCAGCAAGTTTTTTATGTATATATTTTAATGCAAGTGTGATATGCCACATATGCACCTTGGGTCCCCCTTGGCATCCGCAGTCAGTATTCCTCTTATTCCCATTTTATGAGGTTCGGAGAAGCTAGGTAGCAAGCTATCAGTCATGCTCAGGGAGTGCTCTAACTTCCAACTTCTTTCAAAACGTGTAGAGGCTGGAAAAGGTGAAGAGTTACGCAAAGAAGAAAATTTGTCTCATTTCCTTTTCCCTGTTCCTTGGTGATAATATCTTTTTTTTCATCTATTGCCAGTCTTTTTTTTTTTTCCCTTCTTCTCTCCAAAGCCCCCAGTACATAGTTGTATGTTCTAGTTGTGAGTGCCTCTGGTTGTGCCATGTGGGGCACCGCCTTAGTGTGACAAGAGGCACCATGTCTGCACCCAGGATCCAAATGGGTGAAACCCTGGGCCGCTGAAGCGGAGCACACGAACTTAACCACTCATCCAGGGGGCCAGCACCAGTGATAATATCTTGCAAGAATAATACTTTGGACATAACACAATGCGTGACATGTGAGAAAGAAACCAAGAGTGAGAGAGAAGGAAAGTATGTGGTTCTAACAGAGAATAAATAGAATGGGATGTCTTGACCAAGTCAATCATTTGTGTAGACAATCGGTGTGTGCGTGTGTATATGTGTGTGTGTGTGAACATTACAAGTCACAAAAGTTTATTTCCCAGTGCTCAGCAATGGAGTAAAAAGTCTAGAGGTGGAAGAAGCACCATTGCAGGAGACATCAGTGAAGATGGAATGGCTGTCTACAGTTCCTAGGTCTTCTCCCAAAGTGAGAGGAGTCGTGCCTGCATAAGCACGTTCTCTTGGCACACAGACTAAAGCCTGTTTTCCAAACCCCAAACCTCAGCAGTCGTTGAGTTCGGTGTGACTTACACCTGTCTTAGACCCTGTGGATCCTGTTCTAGGAGGGGGGAAATCTTGCCCCAGACCCTCTCCATCTGGATTGTGTTCTATAGACTTAAAAGCAAGAGGTGAAAATGCTCATCCCCATTCTGCCCCCAAAACTGAGGCCGTCTCCCACCACTCAAAAGAAGATCCAGAGTTAGAAATGCTGTTTGATTTGGTCCCACACAAGTCATTGCAATCTTCATACTGGAGCTGAGATGCCAGAAGATCCTGCAGGGGAGGAAGACATTTCCTCTACCCACTCTGGGTCCTTCTGGCCAGAAAACAAATTAAATTCACATGAGACAGAATAACAGGGGAAAATTAAACAAAGCTTTATAACATGTATACATGGAAGAGGCTTAGGAAAAGTGAACGACTCTTCAAAATGGCGAAGCTCTCACCTTAAATACCATCCTTAGCCAAAGACACAGGAGGATTTTGGGGGTCAGGAGAGTCAGTTATGGGAGATCAACAGAAAAGCACAGTAAACAAGAGTGAGATTATTATGCAGACTTAAGTCCTTACCTTTGGCATTGATTAAGAGTTTCTAAAGATAAGGTCATCCCTACTTCTTCCTGGTACGGAGAGGGAGACACCTTTGCAGATGGAGATTTCCTTTATAAATGTAAATATCTCTTACAAAGAGCAACTTCTACTTCTCAGAGTTTCTCTCCTGTCTGCAGTTTTTAAAAGTAACCAGCCCAAAATAATCCTCATGCCAAAGAGACATATCTTGGGGTGGCAAATTCCAGTCCCCTGCAATCCCCATTTTGCCTTTTTTGCTTAAATTTTTCTTTTCTCTGTAGAGCCAGTTTAGCAAGTGGAGGGAGTGGCAACTTTTGAACCCACCCAATCCTCCTTTCCTCACTTGCTAACTTGGTCAACTTTGGGAAGAGCCTCCATCTGCCTCAAAAGCAACTTCTCTACCTGCAGTGAAGGTAAAGGAATCAGAGCATAAAATTATGCCCCAAACAATACATTTGGGAAGATTCTCTGAAGTCAGTTCAGCCCATCTGAACCTAGACAAAAGCCCAAAGGTAGAGAGGAGAGAGAAACTGATACAAATCAAGAGAGGTTGTCATTGCAGTGTGGTTCTGTCACCGACTAGTTGCCCCAAGAAACTCAGGGGTGAGTTTGGAAGCATTCAACTGTTTTACCTAATTGGTTTTTTTCCTTTTGTTATGTTAAGGAGAGGCAATCACCAACCTCCCTGAACCAAGATGAGCCATAGAAACCCCACTAGCTTTAAAGACCCAAGGACACGTGTTAAACCTTTGAAGTCCGTACGACCTCACAGTCCCTTGAGCTCAGCATGGTAGGCAGTAGGGCAGAAATTGCTAGGTGGCATATCAAGGAGGACAGGAGCTGTGCCAGCACACGTGGACATCTTCAGTGCTCCCAAGAAAGGCAAATGGGTGGCTGGGGGGGAGCCAGACCTAAAGGGCCTCATCAGAAGGAGGAAGATGAAGCGGCGGTGTTACACAAATCATTGACTGGAGGCCAGGTGGAATGAGGATGCACAAAAGCACGCCAGTGCTGACAGGTGATAACCACCACACCCCTGCCACCAGCCCCCTCGCCGCCAAAGTGACTAAGATTAAGTTTCTACAATTCTTCGGAATGGGAGCACTAAACAGAAACTGAAATAGAAATGAAGTCCAGTCATAACAAGCTGTATTATTTGCAAAGCCTGAAATGAGTACTCACTATATGCATAGACATAAAGGGCCCATGCACATGGTGGTTACACAATAAATACTAAGTATTACCATGATTACTATTGACTAGTTATGTTTCAGTCTGCCTTCTTTCTCCAGAGAAGTTGAAGCACTAACCTTGAGCACTGAAAATAAGGGCAGAGCCTCCCTAGCATAATAAAAGTTGGAGAACTATTTGATTTTTCCTTACAGAAAACAATCGAGAGATCCTCGCACTCAACACCCTCCCACCTAGAGTACGCTGCATTTTCTTCAGTCAGTATTCATGTTCCTTGTCCACAGCCCAGGATGGAGTATACCTCCCCGTCTCCTCGACTTGGGTTTGGCCACTTGACTTGCTTTGACCCATGGAATGTGGCACCCGTGGTGGCACACCAGTACTAAGAAGAGACTCTAGCGACATTGTGTCCTTTCACTTCCTGTCTTGCATTCCTGCATCCTCCACGAAAAAAAAGGATGCCCCAGGTAACCATTTCTCTTCCAGCCTGGGTCTCCAAATAAAAGATCCATGGAGCAGACTCTAGCCTGACCTGAAGGTTAGAAACAAGCCTAGTCCAGTCCAGTGGAGTCCAGCCCAGATCGTGCGAAACACAGCTGAGCCCTCAGTTGACTTACAGTCCTATGACTGAGAAATTAACGTTTGTTTTCATGAGCTATTAAAATTCAGGGTTGCTTATTACTACTGAAAAATCTAATACATCACCAACGAAGACCATTGTTCAGCAGATCTAGGTAAAGAGAGGGAAGATGGAGAGCTGAAATGAGAGAAAGAAAACAGCCTTAAGAAGTGAGGGGAAATTTCCTTTCCAGGAATTTGTCCAGCAATGGTAGTATGAGACGGAATAGGAGCATGGCTAGTAGGACAGAGGGTGTGGGCGTGGGAGAGGAAATTAAGATGTTTGAGAGACCCCCACAGAGAAGGATGAGTTCGGGGAAACATGTTTCTTCCTCTCAGATTCTCTCCTCATTTAATTCTTGGTATTAGGTACCACTCTCTCCATTTCAAGGAATTTAACTCCCTTACGAGCTGTAAGCTTGGTAAATAAACTTTAATGACTTGCAATGAATCTTACATTGCTGGACCTCCGATTTCTATATAAAATGCAGCAGGATGTATGTTTGAGGTTGATTTGGTTTGTGATTTGAACTGCTCTTGTGTCAGTATTTGTCAGAGAACAGCTGTTTTCTCCAGGTGTCGTTTGAGATGGGTTCAGCACACGCAGGAGGGGACAGTGGATACGGAGGTTGCTCCTGGAGCAGACACGCTGGTTATAAGTTGCTCTGTGCTTTTCCCGAACTCTGTCATAGCTGAAGGAAAACCTAGCAGCTGAGCAGTTAACTCATTTATTTAATTCGATTTTGATTTTCCATTAAGCTCTCATGATTTATTTAAAGAAATACCAAATTGAAATGTGAAGTATTTGACATAAAGGAGATTAAGAACCAAAATACGAATTGGATAGAATCCATTTTGCAAATTCCAGACCTGTCCAATAAAGCACTTGGGAAACTGGCACAGAATTACTCCTCAAGTGGCTTCGAGCATCAATATTACATCTGTGTTTCAGAAAATATGGGCTTCAAGTAACAGCTCCTTTCTCCAGGCTGCGCTTCAAAACCTCACAGTTAAAACCGGAAATCCCAAAGTCTCCTCTAGAAACTTCTAGAATCTCTGCTCCAGCTCCTCTGTCACCAGATCCACCTCAAGGGGGACTTTCTCCCTAACAGCTCTATCTCTCCCTTCCTCCAGAGGCAGCCCTGGACTGCCCCATTCTCGAGCCCATCTTGCTAACACGCACCTGTGAGCCCTTGTCAGTTTCCCTCGTGAACATCCATTGCTTCCATCTAGTCCACCAGACTTCGAGCTGCCTTTTCCATGCCAGCCCCTCCCTTCCTGCAAACACCCGATGCAGGAAATACACGGAATGGCCCACCGCATTCTACCTCCTCTTCCTTTTTAAATTCAGCCCTGTGTTTGCACAGAGGCAGGAATGAGTAGGGGTTGAGAGCAAGTGTCTGAGGTCAGGATGCCCACAGTTTAAAGACTGGCTCCCCTGTTTATTGGCCATGAGACCTTGGGCCTGTCATTTTGCCATCACCTGTAAAGTGAACATGATACTATTTCACAGTAGATTCACCTCACAGGGCTGTTTTAAGGAAACCCAGAAGCTGGACCATGCTAAGCTCTCGACTGCTGACAGTGGCTAACACTCTTTCTGCGAGCAGAATGCGCCTCATTCAGTCGACAGAGATTTACTGTGTGCTGCCACATACCATGTACTGTGCCTGATGCTGGGACGACAGCAGTAAAAAGAGGCAGTCTCAGACCTCGAAGACCTTACAGGCTAGTAGGGAGAGCAGCAAACACTGAAGCATGGGAGGAGCCACCACAGAATGAACCTGAGGGTGCATTGGAGGTGCCCAAACCAAACTCGGCCAGGGCCAAGGAAGCTTGTGGAAGAAACAAGGTCTCCCTGGAGACTTGGAGGGTAAGTTTGCGTTAGAAGCAGAGAAGCCCTAAAAGGGACCAGTCGGTGAAAAGGCCCTGAGTTGGGAGGTACATATCTAGAAACTGGAACTAGGTT
This sequence comes from Equus przewalskii, assembly GCF_037783145.1. NCBI lineage: Eukaryota > Metazoa > Chordata > Mammalia > Perissodactyla > Equidae > Equus > Equus przewalskii. The sequence continues at coordinate 13,891,594 of NC_091849.1, read as the reverse complement.
GTGGCAGTTGATTCACGTAAAATGTGCAAGAACAGAAAGAACAGGAGGCAAAGTAGGAAGAAAGGGGCCAGTGTATGAAGAACTTCGAACCAAAGGCAAGAAGTTTGGATTTTCCTGAAGCAAATAGGCAGCGATATAGTCATATCTCCTTTCAAAGCTCTCTACATACAGAGGGGACTCAGGGTTAGAGATAAGACCAGAGGCTGTCAGACAGTTGTGCAAAGTGCCAGACTGAGAATGCCAGTGGGGTCGAGACCAGCACGCTGTGCTCACCACGCTGGGTGCTGTGGTGAGGAAGACGTCTGTAGCGCCAGCAGCTCTGACAGAGACCCGAAATAAAATTAGATCCGTGATCACAATAAAATTAGATCACAGTGAGAAGTGAATGGATCCCATTTTTTTTTTTAAAGACTGGCACCTGATCTGACATCTGTTACCAATCTTATTTTTTTCTTCTTCTTCTCCCCAAAGCTCCCCAGTACATAATTGTATATTCTAGTTGTGAGTGCCTCTGGCTGTGCTATGTAGCATGCCGCCTCAGCGTGGCCTGATGAGCGGTGCTAGGTCCGCGCCCAGGATCCGAACCAGCAAAACCCTGGGCTGCTGAAGCAGAGCACACGAACCTAACCACTCAACCACAGGGCCGGCCCCTGGATTCCATATATTAAAAAGGTAAAAGCAACAGGATCTAATGGTTGACTGGATGTGGGTGGTGAGAAAGAGGGGGGTCAAGTATGAGACCCACTCTTTGGTTTGTGTAACTGAGTGGATGACGATGCTGTACAGTGTTAAAACCCAAAATTCAACAGAGTACACTTTAAAGATCTAATTGGCTTTATTCAATGATTCATGAATTGGGCAGCATCCAATCTAGCAGACAGAAAGGAGCTTCAAGGAGCTGGACAAAATGAAAGACTTTCATAGGCACGAGGGAGCAGGAACTAGGAAGTTGCACTGGGTGAAAAGTGAGTTGGGTCCTGCAGGTCCCTTTCCTTTAGGGGCTGCCAGGGGTCTATTGGGCACATGACCTCTGTAGAGCTGATCAGCAGTTCCTGACTGACTGATTGAAGATTCCACTTCTGGGAAAGCCGAAGCTGGAACCAAGTTAGATCTCGGTTTGATGACATGCACACGGTTTAGCGTAAGTGACTCCATTTGGGGACTGTTGTCTTGTTTTTAATAGACGTAAGCCCTGAAATTGTTATGTGCTGCCTTGACATCTGGTAAAATTTGGAGGGCCTTGAATGGTCTACGTGCAGACCCCCCTCCCCGCTGCTCCTGAGGCTGAGTCCCCCTGGCCTGACACCCCTCCCTTCAAGGGGAACAGATGCATTTCTTCCAGTGACGGGCTTCAGTTCCCTGTCAGCCCGTGGAATCACTCAAACAAGCCAATCACGTTCTCCCTCGGGAACCAGGGTCCCTGTCCTCTTGCTCCTGCAAAGCCTGTCCCCACAGCCTCTGGTTGTTCCCTCCCTCCCTGAGTGCAGCCCCACGTGGCCCTGCGCGGTGTGCGATGTCTTCACCCGGGCTCAGTGTATGTGACTAATAAGGCACTGTCGGTCTCATCCATCCAGTGTCGGGGGTGGTGTGTGCAGCCATCACTGTCACCCTAGGGTGGGAATCCCGCCTTCACCGATGCAGTGAAGAAGAGGCGACTTAGACAGAATCCTCTGCTAAGTCAGGACACACAAACGGAGGAGGAGATGTGAAAGGGAAAAAGATTTATAGTGTCCACTCTGGACAGGCCCCCCCTTCACACCTCCCTTGTCCCATTTATCTGGTGAAACCCAAAGACTCGGAACTCGAAGGCACTTCCTCAGCTCCCCGGCTCAGCGGGGTTCTGTTGGTTCAAACTTCGCACACCCTGCTGCAGAGGGTGGACCGCTTCACGATTATAGGGGGTGATTTGTCCCCTTCTCAGCTGAGCCTTAGGGATTTTAGGAACAAGGATGCACAGACAATCACGGCTGTTGTGAGCAGAACATAAGACTGAGTTGCTCTATCTCATTGTCAGGAAACCAGGCCTGGGGCACGGGCGCTGGGTCAGCGAGGACACAGACACGTGTTCTGTGCTGAGCTGAGAGCTAAGCTGCGCTAGGCTGGCTGGGCTGAGACTGAGAGAGGAACGGATGGAGCAGCATGGCTGGCAGCGTCTCTCTCTGCGGGTTGATGGAAGTGTGATGGGGGCCGAGGGTACTGTGCTGGCTGGAAAAGTGAGCTGTTTTTTCATTTGTTTTGTTTTGTTTTGTTTTTTCAGAAAGATTAGCCCTGAGCTAACTGCTGCCAATCCTCCTCTTTTTGCTGAGGAAGACTGGCCCTGAGCTAACATCCATGCCCATCTTCCTCTACTTTATATGTGGGACGCCTACCACAGTATGGTGTGCCACGTGGTGCCTTGTCCATACCCAGGATCCGAACCAGCGAACCCAGGGCCGCCGAGAAGCAGAATGTGTGCACTTTAACTGCTGTGCCACTGGGCCGCCCCAAGGTGAGCTGTTTGAATGGAAAATGCCCAATCTGAAACCAGGTGTCTCTGAGCTGCAGATGAAGCAGCGCCTGATGTCATCCTTGGGGCCATATGCCTGGCCCTGCAGTGGGGTAGTCTGTGGATTTTGAAAAAACTGCTTGCATGGATGGAGTATTTTTTTAAATTTACTCTGATACCCAGAAATCTGGAAGAATTGCTGTTGGGGTGTCAATAATAATAATAAGAGCATAAGCGTCTATTAAGTGCATAAGCGTCTATTAAGTGCATGTTAAGTGCCTGGTCCTAAATGTTTTCTCATGTATTTGTTCGTTTGTTCTTCGCAACATCTTTGGAAAGGAGATGCTTAAATTCCTCATTTCATCAATAAGAAAACCGATGCACAGAGACGTCAAGTAACATGACCAGGGTCACACAGCAGCCTTGTTCTAGAGCCCACATGCTTAATCACTATGCTACTTCAGAGCTTGCCTGTCAGAGCTTGGAGCCATGTTCTTTTATCTTGGCCTCCCCAGTGTCTATGTCAGAGGACCCTGACAGAGGTGCATACCAAGTTTTTATTTTGTTGAATAAATGAGAGAATGAACAAATGAATGAGCAGAACTTCATTTCCTAGGGCATCCACACCCCATGGGCGGCCTTTAGCCAGCCTCACACAAAGTTGTGACTTAAGAGGGTGGTACCAGAGCCGTGGCCCCAGAACATCACGGCCCATCTCCTCTCGCTGCACATTATATCTGGGGAGGGGGTTGTTTCTGTTCCTCCTGGAGCTTTTCCTTCCTTAGGACCCACTTACTCACATGAGGAGAGGGTTTCCAGTGCCGCAGAAGGCTGAGCACCCACCTATTCACTCCCATGCCGGACCTGGGGCTTGAAGGTTAGAGGGCAATGGCGCCCCCTCTGGTCAGCATGGTGGTGGCTGCTGGGGCTGTCCAGAGGGTTCCCTTCCAGCCCATTGTTCTCTGCAGGGAAGGCGAATGGGAGGGTGGAAGCCAGCCCCCAGGGTCTCACGGCCCCTCCACCCTAGAGAGCTCTCCATCCAGCATCCACTTTGGAGATCTGGGAGTCATGTTCTTACTCACAGAGGAAAAGGTCATTTCTTAGGGTTAGGGGCCCTGATGGGGGAAGGTCAATGCTGAACCTTTCCCAGTGGTGTCAGTCAAGGTGCGTGTCCTCCGGCCTCGCGGTCGGGTCATCCCTCGTGGATCTGCTGATGGTCAGAGCGATCTGGAGGGCCCGAGAGTCAGGGGACTCATCAGAGAAGAAGAGGGATTGCCCAGCCCAGGAAAAGAGAGAAAGGAACTTTCACGTGCAGCCAACCAGCACCCAGGCCAGGTGGATGGCCTGCTGTCCCCACCTTCCATTTCCTCTCCTTCTTCCACCCTCCACTCAACTTCTGTGTGACCTCCTTGCCCAGCAGGGCTGCCCATGCTCACTCTAACCTGATCTCACCTAGGTGCACGGCAACGTGTGTGTGGTCGCTTGCGTAGTCTAGGGGATCCATCCACACCCGCCTTGCCCACCCGACTCTGTGCTCCTGGACAGTAGTTTTCAATCCAGCTTGCCCCCATCTGTTGAGCTCTCACACTCCATTTAGTCAAGGTTCCCTGGTAGATAGCATCCCCGCTGCCACTGTCACGTGCCCCTCACATGTCCTTGCCATGCTGCCAATGCTTTTATTCCTGGTTTCGAAAGGGGGTTGGAAGATCCCTTTAAAAAGTTCTTGCTAATGACTCAGTAACAGTTTTATGATTTTCAAGGGATTGCACAAAATTCTAATAGTTGTCTACCGTAAACCTTAATCTCACTTACTTCCTTTTAGCCTTTGGTCTCATAATCAACAACTATAATCACCATGATAACAATACTTGACATTTTAAAAAGCCATTCAACTGTAGGATCTCACTCGTAAGTAGAAGATAAAAAACAATGACATGCAAACACATAGCAACAGAGATTGGACTGGTGGTTACCAGAGGGGAAGGGGGGAAGGAAGAGGGAGAGGGGGTGATTAGGCACATGTGTGTGGTGACAGATGGTAATTAGTCTTTGGGTGGTGAACATGATGTAATCTACACAGAAATCGAAATATAATGACATACACCTGAAATTTATATAGTGTTATAAACCAATGTTACAATAAAAACTAATAATAAAAAACAAAAAGCCATTTATGTTGCTTCCAGTATTCTTCACAATAACTTTATGAGATAGTATTTTTCTCTAAGGAACCAGACTCAGGGAAGTTAAGTGACCTACCTAAGGTCACACAGCTAGTAAGTTGTAGAATTGGGACTCAATTGGGACTGCTTCTTCCAAGGCCAGGTACTCTTTTCCATCACCAAACTCTGGGATGAAATGAAGAGTATAAATGTTATTCAAGTTGTGCTTTTCTTTTTTTAAAGTTATGGACAATTTACATATAAAAATAGAACAGAACAGCGGTATGTTGGAGCCAGTTCCTACTACCAGCTCCTAAGAACTGAGTATTAAATATTCAGAAATTTTGCAAGCTGCCTGTTAAACCATTGGTAGCGTGGAATTGGCCATGGTGGGAACATCACAAAAAATTGGCAAATGCTTCAAATTAGTGCTTCCCAATTTCTCAGTTTACCCGCACATCACCGCTGGTCCGTACCATCCAGGTTTCAGCTGGCCAATCTTGTTTTATTTATACCTATACTCATTTCTCTTGTTCCTGATGGTCTATTTTGATGTAAATTCCAGGCAGCTTATCATTTTATCCATAGATACTTCAATGTGTATCTCTAAATAAGGACTCTTTTAAAACATATCCAAAATAACGATACTACATCTAAAAGACGCTATAATTTCTTAACATCATCAAATATCAAGCTGAATATTTTTATACGCTGGTTTGTTTGAATCAGGATCCAAACAAGAGTCACGCAGTACTTTTTGTTAACATGTATCTTTTAATCAATAGGTTTCTATTTCAGTTTGCTACGCAGCCATAACAGAGTATCTCGTCAGTGGCTTGAACAGCAGAAATTTATTTTCTCACCACCTAGAGGCTGGAGGTCCAAGATCAAGGAGTCAGAGGGTTGGTTCCTTCTGAGGGCTGTGGGGGAGAATCTGCTCCATCGCTTTGTCCTGGCTTCTGGTGGTTTGTAGCAACCTTTGGCATTCTTTGCCTTGAAGAAACGTCCCCCTCCCCTCATCTCTGCCTTCAGCTTCAGCTTGCGTTCTCTCTGTGTGCATATCTGACTCCAACTTTCCCTTTTTCTTTGTAGTGAGGAAGATTAGCCCTGAGCTAACATCTGCTGCCAATCCTCCTATTTTTGCTGAGGAAGATCTGCCCTGAGCTAACATCCCTGCCCATCTTCCTCTACTTTATATGTGGGACCCCTGCCACAGCATGGCTTGCCAAGCGGTGTGTAGTCTGTGCCTGGGACCTGAACTGGGGAACCCCAGGCCGCCAAAGCGGAGCACACGAACTTAGCCACTATGCCACTGGGCCAGCCCCTAAATTTCCCCTTTGTATAAGAACACCAGTCATATTAAAATTGGACCCCATCCTAATGACCTCACTTTAACTTGATGATCTCTATAAGACTCTATCTGTGAATAAGGTCACATTCTGAAGTAAAGGGGGGTGGGATTTCAACATATAAATTTTGAGGGGACACAATTCAACCCTTAACAGTTTCCTTCTCTCTTTTTTTCTCTCGTGATTTATTTATTGAAGAATCCAGGAGATTGTCCAGTTTCTTCTGGATTTTGCTGATTTCTTCTTCATCATCCCATATAACATATTTTTCTGTCCCCCTGTATTTCCTGTCAACTGGCAGGCAGAACTAAACCCAAGACCAGATTCAGGGATGGTTAATTTAGCAAGAATACCTCATGAGACCCTCAAGGACTGGTAGCCGGATCCATCCATGGGAAGTTCTCCACCAGCTTTTCATTGAATTGCTTTAATAGCCATTGATGACCACTGCTTAGAGCCATTATTTTCCTAGGGGTTGAAAAATGCAGTTTTTAATTCTCTTACTTCTGCTGAATTTATTATCTGAAATTTTCCATAAAGAACTTTTTGATATCAACTACTTGCTTATCCTGAAGTATAGTTCCTACAGGCAAGACAGAATTTCTTCAGGCAAGACAGAGTTTCACTCACTCCCTTTATTAATCAGCTCTCAGTATAATGAGTTGGTTCCTGAGCATCCTCCACAAGGGAACAGTGAGGACTGTTTTTAGTATTATAATTAACTCATGGATTTTAATATATACAATTCATTGTAGTTATTATTCTTTTTGATGCTCAAAATTTCCCATCTTGGCACAGTGAGAGCCCCTTCAAGTTGCTCTGAATTCTTTTGGCGCAACTCTACAAGTCTTTGATGTCCCCTTGCTTTCTGGTAAATCAATGTGTTCTAGGTTCTTCTTGCATATTTCCCGTCCCAGATTTAGACTCAGCCATTTTTCCAAGAAATACTGGTTCCTTTTATTGGAAATTAGCACTGAAAGACAAATATCTGCGTGCTGGAGGTGCTCATTGCTAGATTATTTCTAGACTTTTCAGTGGGCAGTGGTGGGAAATACTTTTTTAAGAAACAATGTATCATGAATTCATATCAATATTTTCAAGTAAAGTTTAGAATTATAGGGTTTTTACTTAAATTGTTTAATTTTAGACTTGCATCTCTTTTAAACTGAAAACCTTGGTTGCCAATAATTTTAATTACCTATTTGCACATATACATATATATGTATATACTCACATATGTTTTAGATGAACAATATCAATTTATAACCAAATAAATGTGTGGTTACGTGTTATTATTAACACTATTTGAGGTTTCTGTGTCATTGTTTCATCCCTCAAGGTATAACCCCCTAGAGAAGTACAATTAAATTACTGTGCTGTAAAGTCACATAAAATAGTTCCTCAGCCCACTACAGGGTCAGGTTAACTTGTTGCACTTTGCTTTTGATTTTTAAGGATTGATTTCTATTTTGATTTCATTTTGTTTTGTAATTATATAAAGCATTTACATAAGTCCAAAATCAAATCAACAAAACAAGGTAAATTCAGAGTCTGGCTTCCATCCCCCCTCTCCAATCTGTCCCTCCCCCTAATAAGTAATTATTTTGATTAGTTTTTGCTTTATCCTACCCTATAAAAAATGACGCAAATAGGACTCTGCATGTGTGTGTTTCCCCTCTTTCTTATATAAAGTTTAACATTTTATCTACTCTGAAATCTTACTTGTTTTTCACTTAATATATCCTAGAGATTAGTCTATGGAGAGAGTTAGAATTTGAGGTCTTGCTTTTAAGAATGACCTTCATCACCAATGCAAAAATGTTTTCCTATCTTAACAGCTCCAAGGTCAACAGAAAGATGGAATGTCCCTACTGGTGTCAGAAGTTTGCCATAAGTGAAAAAGAAACTTTTAGCTCATACTTCCTCAGGCAGCTTGTTAAAGCTGGCTGGGTCTTCCAAAGAACGCTGTGAGTGACTTTCTGAATTCTAAGAAAACATTGTCTGACAACAATACCATCCAGTTGTACGGCACTTGAGCGTGGCAGGGTTTATGGGAAGGAATTGTGGGTGAGGCCAAGTGGGGTGGGTCCCAGTGTCACCACTTCCTAGCAGTGTGGCCTTGAACAAGGGGTGAGTGAATTTCTCATCAAAGGATTAACGCAAGAACAAAATGAGACGAGATCCATTCAGGGCCCAGGCACAGGGCCTGGCAGAGAGTCGACACTAAAACTGTAGTGGTTATCATGTTATTTTCAATAAGCTTTCTCACATACATTATCCTACCTTAATTTTCAGAACAATCTTTTGAGGTAATTACCATAGTTGGCATTATTTAGTTCTAGGTTAAATTTATAACACAGTGGGGTTGTATTTTTATGTACCACATCTTAATTGAACAGCAGTTTAGGTGTTTCTCATACTCAACGTGTACAGCACTTCATGCCCGTGGATTGGATTGGAATGGTAGTTTTACTATATAAAGTAAGGACATTTGAACCAGTGAATAGCTGCTTTTCTGACTGACAGCTACTCAGATCTTCGATTAATTTATGTGATGCTCAGTCCTTATCAACAGTCAACCAACAATTAGAGCGGGGTCCTCGGAGAAAAACACGACCCCATTTATGACAATCTATTACGTGACCTAAAACGCAAGACGGAACCGTGGGGAAAGTGGGAGTCTAAACCACTGATAAATGAGACCTCGATTTTTACTTTAGCTATTCCGTCTAAACTGATCATTTCCATGGTCAGAAGTCATTTTTCTTTGAAGCAGTTATAATCTCCCTGTGACCTTTTATACAATGAGAGATGAAATTATCAAATGGTATTTTTAACAGACATATTTCAAGACTTTAAATCCAGTGTGTGTGTGTGTGTGTGTCTGTCCTACTGGTCTCAGTACATTTCCTTAGCCCAGTTGTTCTCAACCTCATCGGCACAGAAGAATCCTGGGGGAGAGGCAGTTTACAAAGAGACTCCTGGGCCCCACCCTGGACCAATACAATCAGACTCCCTGGGGTGGCAGACAGTCCTCAGCGTTTTCCTGCCCCCCCATCCCCACCCCAGGTGATTTGAATGGTTAAGGCGAGTTAAGAACTGATTTAGTTAGTTAGCTTGTTTAAAACTGCAGGGAAAGAGGGAGGCGACAAAAAGTCCAACTTTACTTTGTTGTAACCCCCACAACTCAGGGGCTTAAGACATGAGTAACCAATCAGGCAGATTCAGGCCTGTTGGAGTTTGAAGATTTCAGTTCTGTAAAGAGGACTTTGCAGGAAATAGTGCTGAAAAAGCCACTCCCATGAGTTTAGACAAGGCCTGCCTGGCCTTCAAATGTCAAAGTTTAAAAACAGCACCACCTCAGAAAACCCCTACTTGTGGCTGCCGGGGTAAAATTCTCCTCTGTGACCTTGGGGAGAGACCCGGGCGGTGGGCCAGGGCCGGCTTCCCGCCCGCAGGGGCAGGCCTCACCCAGCCTGGGCCAGGCCCTTTGAGAGGCCGCTGAGTGAAGGCGCTGATGGGAGTGACTGGAGTGTGTGGAACCACTTGGGATCCTAGGATGGTGGCAAAGGTGGTAAGCTGTGTTCTATACACATTCTTCATGATAAAAAACACTGTGTTACCCTCCATTCTCACAGTCACAGAAAGTTAAGACCAGGAGGGACCTCAGAGGCCTATTCCTGTGGCTCGTCGTGCTTTCAAGCCTGGAATCCTTTCTTCAAAGAAAGCTTCCACACCAGGCCTGGTCAAGCGAAGTCGCTCCGGTGAAGACAGTGGGGCGCCTGCCGCCCTGTCTGCATCTTAAGCCTCTCTCCCCTGGCCCCTTAGGGGGTTGGAAAGGCTGGTTTGAACAGCCCTGAGCCAAGGCCAAGTTGTTTTTTGAAGGAGGAAAGTGATGCCCCCAGAGACCTGAAGTCCCAGTGCACGCCACCATTCTGTAGTCCTGAACGGCTTGGTTAGGACAGAAAGCGAGGGAAGGGCAGAGCTGGAAGTGGAACCCAAGTGTCCAGACCCTCTGCCTGGGAGGCTCGCCTGCAGGCTTTGTTCACAGGGAAATAAACTCCAGCAAACTTTGCTGACAGGCGAGGCCAATGGTCAGGTGCAGGGGGCCTGGTCAGCAGACCACACAGAGTACGAGACAGATTGAGGAGAGCCGTCCCAGGATGTTCACTCAGCTAGCCTCGACTCTCCGAGTTTCTGAGGCCCAGACTCCCAGTTATGCTGGCCCCCTGGATGCTGGAGGTGGTCTCTGTCAGGCCTTCAGAACTGGCAGTCTCTCCAGGAAGTAAATGTCCACCTTAGTTGGTCTTCCTTGGCCTCTAATCTCGCACCAGATAGTTCTTTGTGGAGTTTGCGGGGTAAAACCCACAGAATCCTATTGAAATACCTTGCTGGTACCAAGGCGAAGGTTAGTCCTTGTGTGTGTGACATACCGTGAAATCCTAGATGCTCCACATTAGCCCCAGCCCAGATCCTCAGAGAGGAGGCAGGCTCAAGTCCTATCTCTGAGCAGCCCTCAGGAGCCAGGAAGATATGTTTGCCCCAGTCCCCAGCAGGTCCTTGAGGACAGGGGCCAAGTCCTGTCCACCTTGGCATCCCTGTGGACAAGGTGCAGACGAACAGACAAAGCTCTTTTTGGTTGTGGAATGAATGAATGAGAATAGTCGCTAATACCTATCTGGCATCTAGTCCGTGCTGGGCCCTATTACAGGGGTAGTAATCCCCTCAATAACCTATGAGATAAATATTATCATCCTTATTTCACAGATGAGGAAATTGAGGCTGAGCAAGGTTAAGTAACTTGCCCAAGGTCATCCATTTGGCAACTAATAGAGGCAAGATCTAAACCCAGCCTGTGCTTTCACTGCTGAGCATTAACGGGTGTCGGCTTCCTGTCTGGATGGGCCTTGAAATGAAGCAAGACATCGCTCTGTTCTAACGCGCGGAGGAGAGCCTGCGACACGGCCGGGGTCTGCTCCTTTGGTTGGGGCATGGTTAGGAAACGCATTTTAAAAAAGCACTCACTTTGGGGGATATAATTCACATGCCATAAAATCCACCCTTTAAAGGTGTACACTTCAGGGGGTTCTAGTATACTCACAGAGTTGTGCAATCATCATCACAATCTAATTCCAGAACACTTTTATCATCCCTAAAGAAAACCCGTACCCAGCAACAACCACTCCCATTCTCCCTGCTCCCAGCCTCTGGCACCAATTCTGCTTTCTGTCTGTGTGGGTTGCGCGCTCTGGACTCTTGGCATCGATGGAATCACGCAGCATCGGATCAAAGGCAGCACTTCTGTTTCCCGTCTCTCAACGACTCACACCCTTACTTTCTCCTTGTTTCTCCTCAGGTCATCTTGTCGTCATTTAAACACACATCACGACAATTTGCTATCTTAAAATTTCTTTAAAATGTGCTGAAGGAGAGCAGCTGGTCCCTTGCCTCTGTTCCCCCTACCCTGGACGTTTGGAAAAGAAAACAAGTGCCATCAGAGCAGCATGGTAAATAAATTATAGTATATTATCTCCATGTATACAGCCAGTTGATAATTACAAAGACTACAGCCATCATGAGGAAATGTACATAATATAATATTTAGACAATGTGAATTACATAAAAGGGTGTGCTATGTTTAGATTGGCATAAAAATGTTTATGTATAGACAAAGGAACTAGAAGGATATTTACCAAAATGAAGTGTTTAAATTATAAAACATTTTACATCCTCTAATCTATTCTTCCTTTATTCAGTCCAGATTATTTTAGTGTCTATCATCTCAAAAACTGAAGATCCTTAAAAACCAAGAGGTCTTTCCATCAGGCTGAACTCCTGGTTCTTTTGGAGAATTTTAGGGTCTGTCTATTAAGTCAAATGCTGGGAAAAACTGGGCACATGTCTAGTTTATTCACTGGATGTGCCCCCATGTGCTTTTAAAAATCCTTTTGGCTTTCTTTGGTAACAGAGAGAGAACTAGGGAAATGAGCAGGTACGCCTGAGTCATATTGAGAATTTCCCTTTTCCTGAAGGCCCATTGGGACACCTAGCTTTTTTTAAACTGCAGATGAGTTCCATAAGCTGCCCTTCCCTTCCTTCTTCCTTCCACCCTCTGCTTGCTCCACGTTCTCCATAGTGCCCATTTCCTTCCAGCCCCACCCATGACAACCGGGCCTGGCTTTGACAGCAGATCAAGGGCGTGCCAGCGTTCTGAGTCACCTGCACCGAGGAGGCTGCCTTCCTCCTCCTGGGATGGTCCTCCTGGTAACCTGATACAGAAAACCTGCAGCACAACCATCTGACCACAGTAGACCTCAAGCCCACATCGACTGGAGACCTTACATGAGCTTACGCTCCTGTATGTTGAACAAGTACCAATACGCTATTAACATGGAGGGTGGGGAAGCATCTAAATGAAGCAGCGTGGGACATCTTCCTTAAGATTAGAGAGTATAATTAAAACGCCTCCCTGGATGTTATGATTACAGGAGGAACTCACAAGGAATGGCTTTAAAATATTCCCTCTAGAATTGGTCAACAGTTTTCCCTAAGGGAGAGAAGGAATATTTCGATCCATTTTTAATTAGTTTAGGTACTGAAACTATTCAAGACAATTTACCTTTAGTTTACTAAGAGATTTCTTTTGAGATTTGACAATCTTCCAATGAATTCTGCCTCTCCTTCCTTTTTTTTTTTTTTTTTTTTTGGTGAGGAAGATTGTCAGCTAACATCTGTGCCAATTTTCCTCTATTTTATGTGGGATGCCAACACAGTATGGCTTGACGAGTGGTGCTAGGTCTGCACCAGGATTGGAACCTGCAAACCCCAGGCCATGGAAGTGGAGTGCACAAACTTAACCACTACACCACTGGGCTGGCCGCCGCCTCTCCTTCCTTTTTAATTTTAACATTGACTCTTCTTATGGAAGGATTCATTTGGCCTTGAACACTAGAAACACAACTCTTTCCCTAAGGAACACAAATCTGTGGATTGCCTGCTACTACTTAATATTATTTCCAGGATACAAATGAAATAAAGCCGAGCTCTCTATTGGGGTCAGTGATCTCTGGCCAGAAGGTCAATGCAACTTGTTAATATTCTCTTTCACCACGTCACCCAAGGCCAGACAGTGAGACAAGGACACTGAACTCAGAACAGACCCTACAACTGACCCGTGTCCGCCCTTCCAGAAAGATGTTAGGGCTGGGGGAAAGATGAATTTCGGGGGCAGGGGTGGCTTGTGTGTTGCCCCAGGTATCCTTTTGTTCATAAACTGAGACCCGTGGACAGAATGCAGGGATCTGTGAACATAGACGGGGAAAAATTACACACGTATTTCTACTAAGTGCCTATGACTCTGTCCCCAAGGGAAATCTGGTGAAATCCAGTCTTTCCATATCACATTACAAAGTGGCAGAGATCTCAAAATATCAGTTATGCTCACAGCTCGTCACACGTGTGGTGATTATTAGGTCTGCCACCAGAGCTGGTTATCTCATGTGTCAATAAAGAGGCACAGTGTTATGGACTGAATGTTTGCATGCCCCCAAAACTCACATGCTGAAGCTTTAAACCCCAAAGTGATGGCATTAGGAGGCGGGGACTTTGGGAGGTAATTAGGTTTCGATGAGGTCACAAGGGTGGAGCCTCCAAGAAGATTAATGCCCTTATAAAAACAAGAAGAGACACCAGGGCTCTCCCTCTGCCCTATGAGGACACAGCGAGAAGGCAGCCGTCTGCAAGCCTGGAAGCGAGCCCTCACCAAGAACCGAATCTGCTGGGAGCTTGATCTCAGACTCGCAGCCTCCAGAACTGTGAGAAACAAATGTGTGTTGCTTAAGCCACCCAGTCTGTGATATTTTGTTATGGCAGCCCTAGCTGAGACACACAGACAATATAATATCACACATTTTAAAAGAATGTGATAACTTTGTTTACACATAATGGCTTTCCTTTATAATCCTGTCTCTTTCCTTTTATGCATTTGAAGGTGTTATTCTAGGAATGGGTTCATAGGTTTCACAAGAAACATCACAAACGCCTGCCTAAGGAGACTCTCCTTTCTGTCCGTCCCTCCCTCTTGGTCACGTCTCTACCTGAAAGGCGCAGCTTCCTCCTGCCTCCCAGGGTGAGAAGTGGTGGTTTAGAACACGGTGTTAGTGAGGCCCTATGTGTGGTACTTTCCCCAGCAGATCAGCATCGTCACCCACTTCTGCCATCACAGCCTTCTCCCTCTGACCTCGGGTGCCATCTGACAAGCATGTGCTGTTGGGGGAGGATGCGCACAGAGCAGAGTAAACCCAACACTCCAGGGGAAATAACCTTGAATCCCACAGGTTTCACCGACAGTGATCTTTGAACAGAACAGGACACTGGCACACCCTTCCCAGGCCTGCGGGTAGGGCAGGTGAAGCAGCGAAAGGCCACCAACCATTTATTGAGAAGAAATTCTAAATTTTCTATCAATTCAGTGTGATTAGTTCATTTTGGAATAAACGACCTGACAAACCCTGTAGCCAATCTTGCCGGCACCACTTACCAGCTCTTGGAAATGGGGAAATCTGTTATTTCTTGGAGCTTCAGTTTCCTCATGTGTCAAATGATGGATACAACTGCAAAGCTTCATTTTTTCAAAACATGTTGTCTCTCTCCCTCTCTCATTCTCCCCCTGCTTCTTCCTTATTTTGAGAGCTGCCAAACTTGAGCTTTTTAATTTTAATAATTTTATTGGATGATACACTTTCAGAAATGGGACGTCAGGCATCTTGGGGAAAGGCATTTGGTGGTAAAGTCCATTATGTCTCTGGTCCAAAAGGCTCAGACGGAAACAGCCAGCTTCCCGTCAGGGGCAGGGGTTACGTTTCGTTTTACTTTGTTCTTGGTTTTGCCGCGTCTGGAGTCCGTGTTTCAATAGATCATCGCTAGGTGGCAGTAATGTACCACGGAGATTTGTGGTTAACTAGGTCACAGCCTGCAAGTTTCCAGTCTCCAGCCTGAAAAGAACCTGAAGGAAAATTTTAACGGGATTCCTGGGTGCCAAGGTCACCTTGACACTCTGTGCGCGGGTCAGCTCACCACCGTGGTCTCTTCCGGTCGACTGTGTTGGAGGAAGGAGGGAAAGAAAGCCACAGGCTCATAAAGACATATGAAGGACGCAGTGGAATAAGGTGAGTTGACGGGAAGTTGTGCAAACCATCTTCTATGTTTACTCTCTCTACATTCTCTCTCCACACACACACACACACACACACAAATATACCAACGTATGTGAGCCTAAGCAGAGAGTGTTTTTGAGGGACAGTTTATTTCATTTCCCTGGATTTATTTACAAGAGTTATTTACAAGAGTTTATGTGTCAGTGTCCTCATATGTAAAACGGGGCCACTAGTTCCAACTTTACAGGTAATCATGAGGATTAAATTAGTGGATATATAGAAAGAGGATGAGTTGCCTGACACATAGAAAGCTCCATATAAATGTTAGCTGCTACTACTGTTGGTATTACCCAAAGGTTTTTGTGTTTATCTGAAGGAGTAGGGAGGAAATCTGGGCGTGGCCACTTAGGGGAGGAATGAAAAGGGCACAGAGAAACACATACACACACACATCACACACATCACACACAAAGATACACAAACACACATATAACACATAAAGACACACACACACATATACAGCCTCTACAAAATATAGACACACATGCAACTAGATAAATAAGAATATGAAAGGAAGTTTAAAAGAGAAAAACGAAAGCCTGAAGGAGGGGTGGTAAAGTCTTAGCTAATTTACCTTAGGAATGGATGGATAGTACACTTTTTTTTAGAGTCAAAGAAAAGGACAGGGTTCGTGAGCTGATTATGTGAACAACTTGTTTTTAGGAAGTAGCTTCTCATCCCAGTACTGGGACCCCTAGGCTGTGTGTGCGGCATCATGCGATGGCATAGGCAGCGCATCTAACACGGCCTCTCTTTACACGACCTGAGGCGTGTCACTGTCCGTGCCATGGGAGCATCACGCGTGGAGATGGCTGGGCAGGATCAGACAGTCTCACTCTTCTGGAGGGCCCTGCTCAGTGCTCACATGGAGCTTTGCCGTCACATGTTGATTTATGTCTCCCACTTTGAGACAATCAAACCATGAAAACCCA
Organism: Equus przewalskii; assembly: GCF_037783145.1. Lineage (NCBI taxonomy): Eukaryota > Metazoa > Chordata > Mammalia > Perissodactyla > Equidae > Equus > Equus przewalskii. Next base: position 13,875,451 of record NC_091849.1, on the reverse strand, counting down.
ACCTTACAAATCAGAAATGAGAGGGAAATTCTTCACCTAGGAAAAATTCTACACTTCACAAAATAACTCACCATTGGACTCCTCTAAATTATGGATTATGATTACATTTCCATTCCACCTCCCAGAACTGCATTCTGGGGTCATGCTATCTGAGGATCTTCTTTAAAGCAGATTCGTGAGAAAATAAAACAGTGAGTTATATGTTGTGGGAGTGTGTCCAAACATATTTTTTTAATAAAAAACATTAGTTTCCATTAAGATTAGTCAGTTGGCATAACTCATGTAGACACTGTCTTGGAGGTAAATGTTTGTACAGCTGGTGAACTGTCAACAAGATGAGAAGGGTTTCCAGGTGTCCATCACATCTCTCCCATCTCTTCTCCTTTTTCTTCTCCTCCTCGTTATTATTATTTTGCAAAGGCTTTTACTTTTGTGTAAAAGGGGAAAACAGAATTTTTATTTTTATTTTTTATTGGTGAGGAAGATTGGCCCTGAGCTGACATCAGTGCCCATCCCCTTTATTTTGTATATGGGATGCCGCTACAGCATGGCTTGATGAGTGATGTGTAGGTCCATGCCCGGGATCCACACCTGCAAACCCCAGGCCACTGAAGCTGAGCGCACAAACTTAAACACTACACCACTGGGCCACCCCTGGAAGACATGATATTAACACCTAAGACATCTCGTACACAGGAAGCTCCCACACTCCTGCTTCCGGGAGGGTCGTACTAAAGGTGGACACCACAACTCAAGCGTCCAGACCCCTTCACGATTGCAAAAGCAAGATCTGCAAAATGCTACTTTTACTCTTCCTGGGAACATTTTAATGTTAGGGATCACTTTTAATTAAATCAGTGACCAAATTCACAAACATTCCTCGTCATAACCTTTTACGTGTGGCAGGAGCTGTGGACAGTGACGTCAGCCTCCTATTTGAAAACCTTTTCCTCAAAGACAATCATAGAAATGATAAGGAAAAAAATTGCATCTCTGCCAAACTAACAAAAAAGAAGAAAAGCTTTTAAAACTCTAAATCTAACTTATATTTATTATTTTTCAAAAAACTTTATGGGAGGTCACCAACCTACCATTAGAGCTTAACCAATTAACGTGGAAAGCTAGAGATTTATTATCCCAAGATTGCTGTGTAGTTTATTAGCTGAGGCACATGTTTACTTTTCGCTTCCTGGATAATGTGGAGACAAGACTATGCCTACTGCTTATTTTGTATTCCTCGCCAGTTCTAGCCGTGTGCTGGTCAGGGTATGTAATTAAATGCTTGTTGATCTGATTTGCTGAAAGTCTTGAAGTCTTTGATATGAGAAAACATTATATTAGAAAGAGCGCTGGACTGAGACTTTAAAGATTCGACTCTAATCCAGGTTCTGCCACCCCATGACATTACTGTATAAATCACTTTGTCTCTCTAAGACCTCAAGTATCTCCAGTGAAAAAAATAATGATGCTGAAATTTTCCTCTCCCTCCATCCCATGAAGAAGCTATAAAAATATATAAGGCTGTGATAACATTATAGCATCTCATCTTTGTATAAGTTAATGATTTCTAAGTACATACAGTCTACATACCCTACTGCATTTGGTGCTCACAGCCACCCTATAAGGTAAAAGGCAGTGTGTAAGTGTGCTGCCGTATGGACGGGCTGAGAGGTTTCCAGATCTTCAAGTTCTGGTTCCTTTTTGCTGAAATTCCTTTTTCAATTTCTCTCTCTCCTCTTGCATTTTACTATAAGGAGTCAAAAGAAACCAGCTGCACCTTCAACACTTTGCTTAGAAATGTCCTCAGCTAAATATTTAAGTTTATCACTTACAAGTTCTACCTTCCACAAAACTCTAGAACACAATTCAGCCAAGTCCATCGCCACTTCATGGCAAGGATCGCCTTTCCAGTGCCCATAACATGGTCCTCTTTTCCATCTGAGACGTCTCCAGAAGCTACTTTAACATCCATATTTCTATCAACTCTCTTCAAGGCAATCTATGTTTTTCTAACCCACACCTAAAACCTCTTCCAGCCTCTACCCATTGCCCAGTTCCAAAGCCACTTCCATATTTTTAGGTATTTGTTACAGCTGCGCCCTGCTCCCAGTACCAACATCTGTATTAGTCTGCTGGAGCTGCTGTAACAAAGCACCACAGACTGGCTGTCTGACACAACAGAAATTTATTTCCTCGCAGATCTGCAGGCTAAGAGTCCAAGATTAAGGTGTTGTCAGGGTTGGTTTCTTCTGAGGCCTCTCTCCTTGGCTTGGAGATGGCTGCCTTCTCCCTGTATCTTCACATGATCTTTCCTTTGCACGTCTATGTTCAAATTTCCTCTTCTTATAAGGACACCCGTTACACTGGATTAAAGCCCACCCTAAAAACTTAATTTTAACTTAATTACCTCTTGAAAGACCTTCTCTTCATCTACACTTACCTTTTGAGATAGTGGGGGTTAGGACTTCAACACATGAATTTGACAGGTGGCGGGCTGCAATACAGCCCAAAACACTTGGTCGACACACAGATGAGAATTAAACCCCAGATCAGAATATTAACATGCACAGAAGCTTCAAGTCACATGACAAGTATACTCAAGACTCAGATATTCTGAGTTTCCTTGTTCAGTCTATTAAGGTAAAAAAATATACATTGAAAGTGTGGGCCCCAAGCAAATAGATCTGAGAATGGCTGTCAGGAAAGATAATTGTGATCATGGGGAATGCCGATGATTTTGCAAGGGCCACTACGAGTCTGACAGATCGAGGCACTGCAGCGTGCCTAACGTCTTTCGTAAATTGTTTGAAAGGTTAAATTCATGGCTATGCTATTACGTTAAGGCTTAACTATTTTTGTTGCTTTTTTAGAATTAAATGCTTCATCTTCCCCAGAATTATAATCCTAAAAGCTATTAAGGAAGGCAATCGTATTTTCATCCCTAACCTTTGAACGGTGTAAATCTCTTCAAACGAAATTTGAAACTAAACCACTGTCCTTAGTGTTTATACGAACAGGCACCGTGGGCTGAATAAGAACCACTTCAGGCATCATCAAGCCAAGAAAATATAGTGGGAAGAGCTCTCTTTGGCAGTGCATCTTCCTGAGTCCTGACCTGGAAATCACTCAACTCCACTTGGCTGACCCATTGCCAAGGTCACTGGCTTTGTCTCCATCCTGGAGCAATCACCCTCTAATCATGCAGGTCGCTGCTTTGTAAACTGGGGATTAACTACCCCAGAGGCTTAGGATCACATGTGAAATGCACTTTAAAATAGATATGCATTTATTAAAGGTAGGGGAGAAACATTTTAAATGTTGCTCTTGAAGTGTGTCACTGTTCTTGGATTTAAAAATGAGTGTATTAAGTATAGCACCATAAATGTATACTTATGTTGGAAAAGAATCACACAATAGATTACAACATCATTGTACAAACACAAAAGACAGGAAGTTGTCTTTTGGGGCTGTCCTTGAGATCACTGGGGGTTCCAAGAAGGAAGAAGAGGACACAGCTGTTGAACTCAACTCCTCGGACCTAAATCCAGGTCTTTCTCTTGCTGAGGCTATATGACTGTTGAGAGCATGTTTGGGGCAAAGCAAAATCAATCAGGCTGTAAATTGTCGCTCACCTGGTAGGTCCAGAAAAAGAAGGGACTAGAATCATTCTTCATCAAGGTCCTTTCGGGTCCAAAAACCAGGGGTCAGTGCACAGATCTCTTTGTTGATTGAGACCAGATAAAACCTCAAGATCCTTTCATTTAAAGGCCTTCTGCACAGGAGAAAAGAGCCTGTGGCTGTCAGGCAGCCCCCCGGTAAGGGGACGAGATCTGACAGTTAACAATCTTTCTCCCTGAGCTTGTCTTTGGTTCTATGATAAATTAATTTCAAAGGACACTTAAGCACCTGTGCCAAGTAATAGAAAAATTAGATGAAAAATGCAACCAGCTGGCTTCTCGACCTTCCTGGCAAGTCATGATCAGAGCTGCCCTTTGGTGAGCAGCTTCTGCGCCCGATGCCTCTTGGCAGGCCTCCAAGGGAAGACGGGCACGAAAGACAGGAGCCATCAGATGACTGGACTGCTGCTGAGGATGAAGGATCCCCGGGCTCCGTGCTTGGGGGCCAGTCGGGGCTCTTTGAAGACTTCCTGGAAGTTCCCACAGGCCAAATACCCGTCAGAGCATGATTTATTCCCATAGTCCCCTAACTGGTCTCCACGCTGCCAATCTAGTTACTCTATAGTGTATTTTCCACACAGCAGCCAGAGTGACCCTTGTAAAACATAAGTGGTTCATGCCACTCCTCTGCAAACTCTCCAGTGTGTCCCCAGCACAGAGAACACAACCCCAAATCCTTATCTGGACTTGGATTTGGTCCCATTGCCTCTCTGACCTCATCACTCTCCTGCTCCATCACTCTGCAGTAACCTCACTGGCCTCCTAGCTGTTTCTTAAATACCCCAGGCATGCTCCACCTCAAAGCCTTTGCACATTCTGTTCCCTCTGCCTGGATTGCTCTTCCTCCAGACACCCTGTGGCTTGCTGTCTCACTTCATTCAGGTCTCTGGTCACCTTATTAGAGAAGTCCTCCTTCTTCCCAACTCTATCCCCTACCTCTCACTCATTCTTGTCTGAAACAATCTCAAACTTAATGACAAGTTGTAAAAAGAATATGAAGAACCTCTTTTCCTGAACTAGTTGAGAGTAAGTTGCCAACATGATGCCCCATCCCCCTCAAATATTCAGGTTTGGAGATCCTACAACAAGAACACTCTCCTACACAACCACAACACAGCCATCAGGGTGAGGAGATTAACAGTGGTACATTACAGCTATTTAATCCTCAGGCCCCACTCAAGTTTCACCAGCTGTCCCAATGACATCCTTTACAGCCAAAGGACCCTGTAGAGAATCCTTCCTGCCTTGCAGTTACTTGTCATGAGTCTTTAGGCTCCTTCAACATGAAACAGCTCCCTGGTCTTTCAGTGACTTTCAGGACATTGACACTTTTGAAGAGTACAGGCAACTGATTAATTTATACAATGCCCGTCGATTTGGTTTTGTCTGGTGTTTCATCGTGATCAAATTCAGGTTATACGTCTTTGGCAGGAACATCACAGAAGTGATGCTGTGTTCAGGATCAGCTACATTATTTGCAGGGCTCAGTGAAAAATGAAAATGTGGACCCCTTGTCAAAAAACTATTAACAATTTCAAGATGGTGCATGAAACCAGAGCATGAAACCAAGCATGGGGTCCTGAGTAACTGCAAACACTGCTCGCCCAGGAAATGGGTCTATCTGTGCTCTGCACACTATCTGCATCTCATCAGATGGTAAATGATTGAGCTTCGTCCATCGCTGATGGTGTTATCTTTGATCACTCCATTAAGGTGGGTCAGCCTGGCTTCTCCACCATCAAGTTAATCTTTCTTCCTTTGTAGACAGTGTTTTGGGGAAGACACTTCGAGTTTACTTGCTTATATCAACATGAATTCATGGTTTCCAATAGTTTATAACTCATTACTGTTTGTTTATTAATTATTTTTTAAATTTACATACAGTCCATTAAGACTATACTTGAATAAAGCAATTTTAATATAACAAATGAGTAAATGGACAAATAAATTGTATGGATCCATACAATGGAAACCTACTCAGGAAACAACATGAATGAATCACAAAGGTGTTATACTGAGCAGAAAACTCAAGTCTCAAAAAGTTACATACAGCATGTATGTCATATAAAGGGAATCGAATTGTTCAAATTATCGGTGTTTCTGTCTTCAGATGGATCCTCACTGGCAGAGAATCTGGGTCCCGAGATTCTGCATTTCTAACAAGCTCCCAGGTGATGCGGGTGCTGCCAGTCCAGGAGTCACACCCCCAACAGCAGGGCTGTAGCAAGATCACTGTGCCAAGGATGGTTGACAGGGGCAGGACTGGGCGCAGGGACATCTGGTCACAAAGGAGGGTATTGTGGCAATGCAGGTGAACAATAATGAGGGCCTGAACCAAGCCACTGGCAGTGGGGAAGAAAATGGGGAGACAGTGGAGATAGTAAGGAGACGGATCCAACAGGTTGGAGGGGTGGAGACACCGTTCCCAGGAACACGGGAAGAAGAGCAGGAATGGAAGTAGGGACGCAGGGAAACAAGGAGTTTACTCTTAGTCTTTCAGTTTTAGACACGCCAAGTGTGAAGGACGATGGCAGGACATCAGGTAGAACTGTCCAGTAAGAAGTTGGCCATGAGTGTCTGGAGCTCAGAAGAGAGAGGTCTGGGCTGAAGCCAATGGAGAGTGTGGGATGTGATCACCAGGGAACGGGAGTGAGTGGAGAGAAGAGGAGGGGGCGGGGGGGGGGGGGCAGGTGCCCTGCGGATGCGGATTCCATCCATCCGTTCTCTCCAGCCCCCCGTCCTGCTCGCTTTCCCACGCCACATCCACCACAGGCTGCCTTCCTTCTTTTCTCTTCTTACCTTTTTTAAATCGAGATATAATGGGCATATAACATTATATTAGCTAGGGTGTACAACATAATGATTTGGTATTTGTATATATTGTGAAATGATAACTACAATAAGTCTAGTTAACATCTATCACCGTAGTTACAATTTATTTTTCTTTTCATGAAAAAGTTTAACATTTACATTCTTAGCAACTTTCAAACATGCAATACAGTATTATTAACTATAGTCACCATGCTGTACATGACATCTCCATCACTTAGTTATTTTATAACTGGAAGTTTGTACCTTTTGACCCCCTTCATCCATTTTGCTCACCTATCCCCTCTTTTATTATATTTACACATGGTTGGGCTCAGAGCCAAATCTTAGCATCTCAGGCACTTGCCCAGGGACAAAAGGAGATGCCTGTAACTACACGCCTCCAACATTAGAGGGAAGAGTTGTTCAGGTAGAAGAGTCTGGTCTTGGCTACCCCACTCTGGGTCCCAGAAGAAAGCTGCTTCCTTTAATCTGGAGGCAAAGTATACACTAAAGTTCTTTCTGCATTTCTTCTTAGCACATATAACATAAATTCACAATTTAAAAAGTATTTTTACCACTAAGGAAATAATTACAGAACTATGCATTTATTAACAATAGCCCAATTTCCAAAATTAAAGATTCTAATTCAAATGACTCTAAAAAAACAGTGACAAGATTCCAAGACCTCGGATTCCCTTATACCAGGAATAGAACATTCTAGAAGGAAGGGCTTGCACCAGTCATTTGGTTTCTTCTATTCCAGTCCTGCATTTCCACAGGGGGTAATTTTATCTCCCTCCAATGCAATGCGTCTAAAGGGACATTTTGCACCGCCCCCTCTCCCCCACGCCAGGACCAATGCCAAAGCCTTATTAAAACGAAAAATTTTCTTCACGGTATAATTTTAAGTAAAAAAGCATTATGTTAAATATGATCCCAGTTTTGCAAACACATGTTACATATGCACTAAAGAGCCTGAAAGACAACAATGAACATCTTTGAGAGAGTGCATTATGGATGTTTTGTTTCCACTTATCTGTATTTTCTTATTGTCTTCTATGATAAATACACTTTGCTTCAGTAAGAAAAAGTCAATGAAGATTTTTAATTATTTGAAAACTCACACTGCTCAGATTCCAGGCAGGCACGCGATACTTATTAATTAGATGTGTGAGGGAGTGAGAATAAATGAAGATGAATGAATACCAAAGGGATGGTCTCGTGCAGCGTGTCCCCGCGCTTCTTCTGATGGATGGCTGCCTTCTTCTGTGCTTGCAGAGCAGGACCTGAGTACAGCTCTAGGCTTCCTTCTGTTGCCACCTCCCTGAACCCACAAACAGATCACTCAGAGAAGAACAGTATCTCAGAGGGGAGCGGGTGTGGGGGCGGGGGAGTTGTTTGGCCTTTGTGAATAAAGCGTCAGACTTGGAAGGCCCCGCCCCTAATTAATTGCCGGAGAAAGGCGAGTCTCCCGGTGTAAACAACCTGCAGCAGCTGGCGAGACAAGTCCCCGAAGCCCAGACCCATACTAGCCAATTAGCAGGGGCTCATCTGAGAAGACATTTCACCCGGGGACCTAACTGCTGGTATTTTAAAATTAGCTTTCTTATGGGGTATTCTTCCAAACGGAAGAAGGTAGGATCAAATCACAGCGACGTAGTTGCAGAATGCAGGCCATGCCTTCCAAGGAAGGGTGGACAGTCACTCTGCAGCAGAGAAAGGGACTGACGGCAGGGAGGATGGGATTTGCCGCTTCAGATGTAGTTAGTCTCCATTTGGTTGTATGATCTTGTGAAACGCCCAGAATGCACTTGGATTATAGCACATAGACATCCTTCTGTATGGCCGCAAGCCCAGCTGGGCTAGGGCAGCAGAGTATCCTGCCAAGAGACCAAAGAAACAGCCCGGAGCCTGCCAACCAGACATATAGGATTACTGGGACTTACTTGTAGGGAGAGTGTCCAGTGGGCAGCCGGCTGGATGGAAGTATGCATACGCCCGCAACAGCCCCCTAAAAGAAGCTTGCTTAAGCAGGCAGAGGAAGGAAGGCTGCATGCCTGCCAAAGGGCTGTCCTTGGTACGACTAGCGTTCCAGGAACAGTAGCTCACATGGAGGAGCTCTGTGTCCCCGTAAGACAGGATGTTCTTCTCGTGGGATAAGGGGGAATGGGGGCTGGCCAGGCCCAGATCGTTGCAAATCCCAGTAGCTGGGCGGCCTGCCCAGAAGGGAGCCAGAAGGACACATGGTTACAATGGGCCTGGGGGTTTCTGCTGAGCAAGCAACACCCAGGCCCTACACCTTCTAAACATCTTCATTCATTAAACAGACATGTACTGACACCTGTTTATATGTTTCACTGTAGCAGCCAAGTGTCATAGCATTTATGATAAGAAGCTCATCTTTCCCTCCTAAGTGGAAGTGATACGGGCAGGTGGTGGGCTGGAGGCAGTTTTTGCCAGATTTTGAGAGCCAACTGTTAAATTCTCAGGAGTTTCACAAGCCAATTGTTAAATAAAGCCATTATTAAAAAGTAAATTATATAAATTTACAGTTAAATTATATTAAAAATAAATAGAAGAAACACTCAAAATTCATCCCTTCCCAATTATTTTACTACATTTTGCTATTATCTATGCTCTCAAGGTTATTTTCTACTCTTGTGCCTGTATTGTGGAAATGCTCCATAACGACATGCTACTGCATCTCTGTGTTCAGTGATGACATGTTGGTAGCATGAAATCAGCCATGGTAGGAGCATATACGCCATAGAAATTGGCAAACACGACAACTCAGGGCTTGATTTATTTTTTTGTTGCTCGTCTAGACTGAAGAAAATGATGGAGAAAATGTTAATGATGTGGATTAAACATAAAAGTGTGTCGTATCTGTAGCTGCCAGATTGTGAATGACAAAAAAACATTGAGGACATATTCTTCTAGTGTTCAAAGACCATGACCCGTTTCAGTGCAGAAGTCACATATTGACGAATGAATGAGGTTCCTACACATGCCTTCGTTTTTCCCCTTTTGTCTTAGTCAAAGTAAACAAAACATCCACCAATATTCATGTTTAAACTATACTCATTTGTCAACTTTGCTGAACTGGATAGTAATGAAACATTTATTCATAGTCTGCTTTTGTCAAATCGTGATCTCATTGCAAGTGTAGGTGGATGATGGATACAAGAGTCCTGCAGAAATCAACAAAAGCATTCTGTTAATAACAATTGGCTATGCGGCATTTACAATAAAGACTATTGTATATTTTATAGTTATTTGTAAATTGTACACTATGCATCCTTTATATCAGTAAGTCATTTAATAAATTCATGTGCACATATATTTGCATACTTTTTTCTGGAGAGCCAGTTGCTGACCATTTCTCAGTGTACCGCTTGGCAAGGGGCTCCAAAAAAGGCAGAGTACCCCCATCGGCCCAACTTCACTTACATATCAACCCCCCAAATAAAAATCATTTCATGTGTCTCGAAAATTTCTTTAATTATTAAAAATATGAGACAACAGTCGTAGATGGAATGAGCTATAAGACATGTTGCAGACTGGTTAAGGTAGCCACTTCCAGGCCTTCACTCTAAGTAGGGTATAGGTGAAATAGTCCTTTTTCCCCATCATGGCTTATTTCCCCCCACCTCTTCCACTCATCTAAATCAGTGTTCTGGGACCTGAAATCTTCCCTAGGCTAAGCACTGCTGAAAATCTGCCATTACGACATACCTAGTGACAATACCTCTTCGTTGGTGTTGATGTTGGTATAAATAGAACAATCAAAGTTATTTGGGGGATGCTGGGGAAGGTGTCAGAAAAACGTGTCCTCAGTTTGGTGGCTGTAAATCTCGATTTACATCAAGATGGAGAAGCCAGTAGCACAGAAGACATGGTACTAACTCTTGCCTTACTAACTAGCTGCCTGACCAGGAGTAAGTCACGGTGAGGATGACTTGGCCTCCTGCCAGAAAGTAAGCTGCATGTGGGCAGCTGGTTTCGTTCACTGCTTTCCCCAGAGCCTCCCACAGTGCCCGGCACATGGTGGCATTCAATTAATGTGTGCTGAACAAATTGAGTGATGATAAACACACACTCTGTCTTTCGTAGACATTGAGAGCATCAAATCAGTTTAAATGTATGTTAAGTGTTGTGCAAACTCCCAATTTCTTAAATTATTATTTTATTAGCTTCCCCCATTACAGAATGCTGTTGAGTATCACTGCCTACTCTCTACTTCGGTTTCTTCTCTCCGACCAGGAGCATCTCTGCAGACATGATCTGCTTCGTGTTCCCAAAGCAGCTTGAGCAGACCCTGAGCACAGAAAGTTCACGCAGCCTTGGAATGGCTGATTTTACTCACCTACCTTTTTCACTAAACTCTGGGCTCCTTCAAGGCAGGAATCCTGGTTTATTCATCTTAGTATCCTCATTTCCTAGAACTGTGGTTGGCACCAGGGCTATGTTCCAAGAAGAATGAATGAAAGCGTGTGGACTATATTTGATCCATTCAATTCGTTTTCATCTAGAATGTGTGCCAGACCAGCAGGGACAAACAAGCTGTGCCACCCTCCTCAGAATTCAGAGGCTGCCACCAGTGCAAGACAAGTGATGTGGAATGTGTTTCCAAGAGACCAGCGAACCAGCTCTGGAGTGCAGCATTGTGTGGGTTAAACTAGCTTTTGTGGGCTAGACTAGGAATCTAACTACCATTTTTAACAGTCTTTTCAGGCATTTAAATAATAAACCTGTGTGGACAAGACTGCCTGTTCTACCAAAAAAAAAAAAAAAAAGTGCTACCCATGCTACCAGCCAGCCCCAAACATGGCATCACCGATCTTGGTTAGTTTAGAGTGGTTCAAATCCTGCTATCCCGAAAATGTACATCTTTCACTTCTGCACGTGCTGGAGTCTGCGCTAGTTAATTAAACAGTAGCACAGCAGAAAGAAATCAATTTGAATTCAGTGCAGCAGGGTTTGTGAGAATTACTTCTCCCACTGAATTCTCCATACCAGTTAATAAAAACACATTCAAGCCTCTGCTGACGTTTGGGGCAGGAGAGTCGCAAGTGCCCCGGCTGGGACGGGGAGGGACACCCTTTGCCCACACGGAGTCCTGGCCCCTGGTCCCCACTCCCCCACTGTCTCCTTTCGTCCTTTGCTTCTTCCTGGGTTCACTCCGTGAAGTGTACCCGGGTGGTGGGGAGCAGGACACCTGCTGGGGTGGACCCCAAACAGAGGATTCGTTGGCTTTAATTATTTTTATTAACTTCTCAGAGCAACAGAGATGTCTGCCAAATGACAGAGCACATAAAAGGGAGAGCCCATAATTAATCTGCACGGAGCGTCCGATTCTTGGCAAGCTTAATGAGCTGCTGTTGGCCCTGCACATCGACACGGCACTCTCTAATTCCTCCACACATCAAGCAAATGGATATGAACCCAAGGTGGGGGAAATAGGCGTCGTCCACAGCTCAGATCTGCGGGATCCTGAGTACAAGGATGGAAAGCCCCCGGGATCCCCTGAACAGGTGCAGCAACAGCAGGAAGGATGCTAACTGAAGAGGAAATGGTTATATATTTTTAATTACATGGCAGAGCCATTCCCTGCCTGACCAGCAGAGCAACACATAGAGACGGTTGTCGTTTTGCTTTAGAAAAACGGAGTCTTTTCACTCCCTGCCACTTGTTTATTTCTGCGCAGTCCTGTGTGAGAGATCACTCAATCACTATGGTCTATACTTGCTTCCTTAACTCTATCTTCCCCCGAAACCCAGGCAATCAGAGGATTGACAGGAAAGACAACATCTAATTTTTGCAGATGCTCGCCAGCTCCCCTGGAGTATACGTAAAGAAGGCTGCATTTCGTGGCAGAAAAGGTAAGATGTACTCCCCGAAAGTGTGAGTGTGTCCCAAGTCCTGCTAGGGAACAGACTGGTCCCCACCTGCAGGAACAAAGGTGAATGGAAGGGGTGGCTCACGTTCCCAAGCCTGATGCTTCATACTGGATGGTCTGTTCGATTCTTGTGATTCCTGACACCTTTAGTCAAAAATAATCATCCCCTCTCCTGTTAGCAGCAGACAGATCAACGTGACCTGCCATTGTCACTCCCTTGCACTTAAAGTTTCCACAGGAGAGCCACCTCAAGCCTGGCCGGGAGCGTGGAGGGTGGGGGTCCTTAAAGTGTTTCTCTGCCCCCCCCCCCCCACACACACACACTGCTGCTCCATTCATTTTAGCTCCTCTCATCTTCTGCCCGACCCTGCTCCTCTTGGGAATCCAGCTGTCCTCTGCCATCCACGCCCAGCAGTCCAGCCATGATGCCGGCAGGGAGGAGAAGGAGAACAAGGGGCCCTCCAGAGAACGCGTGTTTTTTAATAAGAATCCGTCTCCCTTGGATGTGCATATGTAAATATGCAATACAATCACAGACAAGGACGCAGGAGGCTTCCTCCTCCCTGTTCCAGCATTCGAGGCCAATCCCCAGCTCCACTCAGGGCCAAGTGGGCAATCATGGGTTCAGCAGTCTACACTGGACTTCCGGGGCACGCCTGCAAGAAGACTTGGCTGGAGAGAGACCCCAAAGGCTACACTGTTTTCCGCTGCGTATCTAGAAGGCACAGGGCAGCATTGGGTTGATACTGGACATTGGACAAAAGATACGAAGGTTCAAGGGAGAAGCTCAAAAGAGAATGCTGTCTGTTTGAAATGCTCACCGACCCACGTCAGCCTATCCAGCTGCTACTCATCCTTCAAAGCTCAGTTCACAATGTCCTCCTTATTGCAGATTTCCCTGCCCCATGCACCCAGCCTCTCTCATAGATTCCTGGCTCCTTTCTGTGTTCCTAGAACAGAAACAGTCATGGTCTCCCCAGCCAAAAATACCTGAGTTTTGCCAGCTTGTTAACCTGCTCATCCAAGTCCTAAGTTTGCCCTCAGATTGTCCCCCAGTTATTCCCATGGCCCCCAAGGGCTCCCATAAAAGTCTCAGCTACCCCTCTGTGGGTGGCCTTTAGTCTCATTCTCCACCTGGAGATAAGATACCCCAAGCGCCCTTGAGAAGTCATCCCTCCTCTGCTCAGAGATGCCCTTGTAAAAACTCATTCCTTCTAGTCTCTGCTTCTCTGGTCTCCAGAGGAGCGTGGGGAAACAGGCCTCCTTCCCTCTGCCCCTTATTTCATCCCTGAGCCTTGAGACCCTCGGGGCGTACCCCATGTCTGTGGGGCCCCCTTCACCTTCTATTCTTCTCCCCCTCCCTGTAGCTCCAGCCCCTCAGCCAGGCGGGAGAAGGGCACCATGCACTCCCCTCCGTCCTCCTGTCTTTCTCTTCAGCATCCTGGGGCCCAAGCATAAGCCTTTCCTCCTTCTTCCAGTTAAAAAGAAAAAAAAAAACCCACAAAGGCAATCGGGCCTAACAACCCAAGCAAATTAATGACCTGGCGAAGCAGGTAACTGGCCTCATTCACACACTGGCTGCCCAGACTGAAGTGGGGACACCAGAGACACACACCTTTGCACAAGTGGTAAGGACTGTAGTCTAACACCTGTCACGTTTGTTGTGACTGCCTCATCCCAGCCAGACTCCAAGCTCCTCGAGAGCAGGGAGCAAAGGCTATTCATCTTTATGCTCACACCCTCATCCTGGCCCTCAGTAAATAACCGTCGCTACAGCTGGCATTCATTGGGCACTTGCCATGGATGGACCAAGGCAGGTGGGACTTGTACAATGTGTCCAAGTTCCTAAAGAAAAGTTGTTTGCATTAAAATCTGAGAAAGATGAGCGATTAACCTGTAACTCCTTTCTCTACTCCCCATATTAATTACCAAACCTCCTACAAGACCAAAACAGTGTGTACAAAAGTCCAGGACGTGACACACAGATTAGGGTGTGGTGAGCAGAGTGTAGTGAGCAAGAAACCCTCCTTCTTTCCTCAGCTGGGTTCAAAATACATTTTTTCATTTGAGAATTCTCCCTAAAAGAAGCTGACCCATTTTCTCAGTTTCCTCTCAAAGCCCTAAATATATTCATTACAAGCTTGACTACAATACAGAATTTGTAGGGTGGGTTATCTGGGCGTGAGAGCTAAAGGTTAGTCATTTCTCCCCTCAGTAGGATGATTGAATTTGTGGAGTTTTACTCCGTATTTGTTTTAAATATCTGCCAGACTCCTTATTGCCGTTCTTGATTGGGTTTCCTATTTTGGTGATAGTCCTGGCACAGACTACACCTAACACTATTACCATTAGTAAGACGAAAGTAACTTCTATGATCTTCTGGAGCCATAAGTCTTATGGTTAGATGTTTAAGATCACTCAGTCTAACCACCCTTCTGGAGCTGCTCCCACGTCCAGTGATTCCCTAACAACAGCTGCATCTGATCCCAGGGAGCTTATTATAAAACAGAGATTCCGGGGACCTCCTCCTGGAGATTCTGATTCAATTTTTCTAGGAAAGGTCTCAGAAAAGTGAATTTTTAAAAACACCCCAGGTTTGAGAATCATTGCAAATGGTAACGTCTCCTGACAGAAGTTTCTCCAGGCTGTGATCAAATGCCTCTGATGGTGAGCCAGCCCTGAGGGCCTAGTGGGTAAAGTTGGGTGCGCTCCACTTCGGCAGCCCCAGTTCACTTCCTGGGCACGGAACCACGCCACTCACTTGTCAGTAGCCATGCTGTGGGAGTGGCTCACATAGAAGAACTAGAAGGACTTACAACTAGAACATACAACTATGTACTGGGCTTTTGGGGAGGAAAAAAAACCTGCCTCTGATGGTGCTTAAAGAAGTGCCAAATGACTTCAAACAATTCTGAGATTTTGTGTGGAGCTGAAATTCTTCTCCTGTACCCGCTCCCAGTTGATATGTTCTTTGCAAATAAACTGATCTAGTCCAGTCTTTCTTCCATATGACAGCTCCTCAGATACTGAAGATAGGTATGGATGCCCCCTAAGGCCCATCTCCTCCAGGTTATAAAGGATTAGCTGTGTGGACTGTCCTTCCTACAACCACAGTCCTTGTTGGTCCACTTCTAGATTGTGAGCCTCCAGAAGGCCGGAACATTGTCTTATCATCTTTCATCAGATACAGTAGGTACTCATTCATCTATTCAACTAATATTTATAGACCACCTACTACGTGCCAGGCATTCTTCTAGGCCCAAGGATAGAGCAGGAAGCCCAACGAAGTCCTCGATCTCATGAAGCTTCTCTTCTAGTGAGGGAGACAGTCAGAGGGCAAACAAACAAATGGATGCACATCACATGGGGTAGGTGCTAAGGAGAGAAATCAGGTAAAAATGTGTTAACTTGAAACAGACCTTTATTTTGGTCCAGATGTACAAAATAGACCAGATGAATATTTGTGAACGTGGGTCATTATTCTGTCCCCAGGGAGGCCACTGTTGGAGAGAACAATCCATGTTCCAGCCAAGAGAGGGCAGCGGCGTGCAAGACATATTTCTGTGCACCGGGCTCAGAGGAGAGCATCTCAGCCAGCAACCTGGAAACAACCCCGGTCATTGTCCAGGAAGCAAAATTACCCAATAACCCCCAAGAGGAAGGACCTCGTAACAGTTTTTTATTATTAAATTGCCACTAGGCCATAAGAATACTTCTACGATGTGGAGAACTTTCTTTCCATACTTGTGCAGAACCAGTAGTCTAGCCTAAGAGGACGACAGAGTCCAATTTCTTGACAAAAAAGTGATTTTTTTCCAGGCTTTATCTGAGGTTGAATTAATGAGCTACTCACACAGAAATGAGAATTCAGTTACTTCTCAGAGCCTGAGGAGATTTTACTTGGAATGTTGGCACCACTCCCCCGTCCCTGAACTAAGCAGGATTTGATACATGACGTAGTCAGTTCTTTTGACACAATGTAGATCCGGACATAGTATGTTGCTTAACAGAGATATGTTCCCAGAAATGCGTTGTTAGGCGATTTCCTCCTTGTGCGAACATCATAGAGTGCACTTACACAAACCTAGATGGTGTATATACCTAGGCTATATGGTACTAATCATATGGGACCACCGCCACATGTGCAGTCCATTGTTGACCAAAATGTCCTTCTGCAGCACGTGACTGTGACTGTAGTCACTGAGAGAAAGGGGCCCAGGAAGCCTGGCTGGATCTGTGGAGGAAGAGAGCAGAGAGAAATAATAACTTAGATTCTTTACCACTCACAACCTGCAGCAGTGATCCTATTGTTAACATATCCTAGAATTCAGAGTAGGCATCTAGTTGTATCTGACTTCAATCAGTATTAACAAGGTTTCAGTAAAACTCAGGACCCACAAAATCACCAATTATAAAAATACGTCCTGCCTCCATATGCCCCCACAATATCCAGCAAACAAAGGAAAAACTCAAAACATATTTTTTACTGAAAGGCAGAGGGCAGGCATCTGATAAACCTTCTCCTACCTGGTGTGCCCTCTTCCTGGAGTAGACTTGAGTTAACAGCTCAGTGGTTCGGCCTCTACAATCATCTCCCAGAGTCATTTATGTTGCCTGCTGGCTTCACGTGCCTGCAGGTGCTAGGTAGAAAAACACGCGTCCAATGTTGAAGCAAGAATTTTAATAATCACTACCATTTACTGAGCACTTTCTTTGTACTGTGCTCTACTATTCACACGTTATACTATTTAGCCCCCCACCACCATGACCACCTGCCAAATAACGAGGTGGACGTTCGTACCCATTTTAATACAAGGTTCAGAAAGTTTCAGTAAGTGGATGGGTAACTAGCCAAGCTGGCATTTCAGGCTATCCACAAAAAGCCATAAAACCAAGACTTAAATCACAACCTAATTCTTATTTGATGGAATTCTTATTTGATGGGGGGCAAACATTTTTGAGATACATAGCTTCTGTGGAAAATGAAGGGCATTGTAACTTGGAGATCCATGGCTCGGAGCCCTGGAGATGAGGACCTGATGGAGTGGCCCAGCAACCTGGAGAAGATGAGAAAAGACAGATGAACTTTCATTTTCTTTTCCATGCTTTTATGTGTCTACATAGTGTACCCATTATTAAAATCATCCTTCAGAAAAGAAACTGGCAATCCCCATAATAGTGGGGTATTTTATGTCATTGTTTTCTTTTCCTTTGTGATCATGAAACATCCGTTTTTGATCTGTATTTGTTCAAAGACCTTATATCTCTCAGATGGAACAGGAAAATATCATCAAAGGCCACTGGCATATACGAGCACTTAGTGAGTTAGGAAGCGTGTATTTATACAACAGAGAGCTGAAACAGCTCCAACAGTACCCCATCTTATCTTCCCAATGTCCCGCATCCATATTCTGTTGCTTAGACACCCTTGAGAAGGCTATTTTGGTGAGTCACAGTAGACAGAAGCTTCTGGGTCCCCAGGGAAATCTCCGGTTCAAGCGGAGGGCGTATCCAGGAGACACTGGGAAGTATCTGTGTCTGGCGCAATGGCACCCCCTCTGAAGGATCGGAGAAGGACCGGCCGGCCTCCTTAAAAGGAATCATTAGTCAACCGTGCAGAATCTACTCCCCAGGGGGCATGAAGCCCTTTTCACTTTAGTGGCGAACAAACACTCTGACGTGCTCCTGTGCAAAGCTTGGTTAAAAGAAAGCAGACGTTTCCTCTTGCAGTAACAGTATCAATCGGCCACAGTTTTACGGAACTTTGTACTGTAACAAACACTTTCACACCCATTATCATCTCATTTAATTAAAATGAACGGACCAGCGAACGAAAGCAAAATAATTCTTTTCTCAAAAATAACTGTGAATGAGCCGATGGTTTCTGTTCATTAGGGCGCTGCACTGCTCATTACACCCGGGTGATTAGTGTCACCTCTGCTACCAGCCTCTTGTGGTCCTCGTGCTTCCTTGGGGAGAAAGCGAACCTTAAAGAAAATCAACCTGGAGAACTGAGCCCGGCTTAGAGTCACTGGCAGTGATGTGACTTGGCTTCCTTGTGGATAAGTGTGTTTTTCTGGGTCACTTATTTTGATTGAGCGCTCTTGAAGGTCAGTCCTCAACAAGTGCCAGCCATGGGGCAAGTCATGGAATCGCCTTCATTCCCAGAAAGAAAAAGCTCATTACACAGTATACAGAAAGACACGTTTCAGAAGATTGGGTAAAAACAGGGCTCTGTTGCCTGCTGCACAGCAAAACTCAACCAAAGTGCCAGTGGGCATCTCCCTGGTCCACATGCCCTGTGAGCTGCCAGCTGCCTCATCGCCCACACCCTTCCTTGTGCAGAGTCTCCTGTCCTCTGGCCTCCTAGCCTTCCCTCCAGCTCCCTTTACATCTTGTCCTTTTCTTCTCAGGGCCTTGCACTTTTCTCTTGCCTTCTCCAATCTTGTCTCCTCACACCCACTCATTCATTCATACTGACTGAGCAGCTGCAATGTGTCAGACACTGTTCTAGTGCTGGAGTTACAGCAGGAACAAACAAAGCCCATACCCTTATGTTCTTTACATTCCAGTCAGAGAGACAGACAGGAAACAGACATGCATATAATAAACATACTACTAGGTAGTGAACAGTGCTGCAAAGACAAATAACATGGAAATAGGATAAGACAGATGGGAGATTTGAGATAGGGCAACGGTTCTCAATCGGGAGATTTTTGCCTCCCATGGGACGTTTCCCAATGTCTGGAAACACTTTTTATCACTACAACTGTGAAAGCCCTACTGGCATCGGGTGGGTAGAGGCCAGAGATGCTGCTCAACATCCTACAATGCACAGGAAAGCCCCACCCAACAAAGGAACATGCAGCCCAAAATGTCACTGGGGCTGGAGGCAAAAGCCACATGGTGTCTTGAACAGGGAAAGTTAAATATAAAGAATTATTAACTGGGGATCAATAAGGAGAGGGATTGGCTAGTGAGAATTAAAGAGAGTTCTAAAGAATCCAGGAGCAGTACCTGTAAGCTGAGCTAGACCAGCCAAGGAAGGGCCCACGCCCAGAGCTGAGATCTGGACTTCCTTGGAGAGGCCAGGGCTGCAGCTCACTGACTGGAAGGGAAGTCACTGCCTGACCTGCTGCAAATCTGCCCCCTCAGGTGCCAGAGGAGGCTGCTGGTGGCTGAGCCCTGCTGGAAAGGGAGCTGGAGAAGAAGGCTCTGAAGAAGCCCAGGGCTGCCGCAGCCAAATGGTAGAGAAAGTGCACTCTGCAGGAGCCGGACGCTGGAGGACACTGTGCCACCACCACACAAGTCAACCCCTGGAGGAAGCGTGCTCAGCAGGAGCCCAGCGCTGAAGAAGGCCACAGGATGTGAGGCCAACAGGTGGGTACATGGAGGGAGTTCAAGAGACAGGATTGCAGCGCGGGCTGGCTGGCTGGCAGGACAGTGCACAGCCTGGAGTGGGTAGTGTCTGCGTGGGCATGTGGGACCCTGTGAGATGGTTGCCAGGCAAGGGCCTGGGCCAGGGCTGCGAGCTCACCAAGGATCTGTATGCTCTGCACCTGCGCTGCTGAATACACTGCAGTAGGAGCAAGGAAAGGCAAATCTACATCAGCACCAGAACCAGGAAAATACCCCTCCAGCATCCTCTACCGACAAAACTTAACATCAAACTGCTGAACAGGAGAAAAGCTCTTAAAGAGTCTGTGCCGTTATGGCAGAGCAGGAGCAGGCACTGAAAGGTGAATTTGGATTTGGGAGGCAATAAATCGGTAATTGTCACATGGCGGACTTCGGGACAGTGGGAATTGTTGGGGCGGGGGAGGTAATGTGGTCTCTGACTTCAAAACCTTAAAAATATCTGTTCAAAAGAACTCTTGTAACATATCTTTCTAGGCATAGAAGGAAGAAAAAAAGTCACTTTTGTCCCCATCCCACCCACCTCAGTTTCTCATAGCCTCAAAATTGTAGAGGTGGGCAAGACCTTAAAGGTCAAGTCTAACTCACCCATTTTATAGATGAGAAAAAAGAGGCCCAGAGAGCCTAAATGCGGGCAGAATTTGTAGCACTTTATGGACTGGGGCGTGCCTGTTGGGCCTAGTGGTGAGAAGAGCTCAGAGGCAGAGGGCAACACTGAGTGGAGAGCTCTTAGAAGGGGTAGACTTAGGGAGGCAGGGGGTGCAATCCGTTCACCTTCAAGGGCTCTGGGAGAGTCCCTGCGGCAGACTACCCAATAATTTCTTATTTATGTATTTGCTTATTTCCTTTTTCTTTTCTTCTCCCGCTCAATATACTTTCTATGAGTGCAGGCTCTGTGTCTATCTGCTTCTTCTCCATAGCCCTGGTCCCTGAACCCTTTCCAGGCACTGAGCAGGAGCTCAGCAAATGCTGGAGAGCTCACCACCTCCACAGGCCAAATGCTCCCTCGGTAGCTCAGAGGTCGTGATGAGAATCCAGTCTCTGCCTGTTCGTCTCGGTGCCTCTTATTCAGGTAGAAATCCCCACTACAGTTAAAACACAGATACAGTTAAACACAGCAGCTACTTATTTTTATTGTTGCCTTTATCAGTAACAATATATTTTAAAGGGTATAGAAATCAACAGTAAACGAGGGCTTTCATAGACATCACTGGATTCTTTCCAATGTATTATCAAACTCTTTCCTAATCATGAACATTCCATTGTTATTGTTAATTGCCTATTAGTTGGGCCTTTTGTCTTGTCCCAAAGGATTGGGCTGAACCTGGTAGAATCAATGCTGGAGGGGACAGCACCGGGTTGGGAAGGTCTTGGGACCAAATATAACCAGAAGGATGTACACTCAGGTGACCTGAGTACAGCCAGGACAGAGCCAAGGTTGTTATCAAGAGAATCCAATTTCACGGCCCGAGACCACACAGCACCTCACATCAAATCCAAAAAAAGAAGGATGGAAACCAGAGAATGAGCAGCAATGTCTTGACTGGGAGAATCCAAATAAGGTGTCACGTTTGAGGACAGAAGGGTTCAGCATGAATTTGTAAAAGTAGAAGAGCAATCTCTCTATTTGGTGCCAAATGTAGGCAGGCTGGGAGATTAAAAGAACCAACAGACTGGGCCCCGAGAGTCACCGCACTGGCCCTGAGGGGAACAAACGTGGAAGACATGCATTTTGATAGAGGATTAAGTCTGATAGGAGCATGCAGCCTTCTTCTCTGAAGGTTTATCATCACTTGCTTTTAATCCTACAAAGAGCTTTAATGTGGGGTGAGAAGCTGTGTAAACATTCAATAAACAGCATGTCTTTGCCACTTTTAAATAATTATACTAAAGCAAAAGCCTTTTGACGAGAGAAAATGGAAACTTTATATAAAACGGGCAGTTGAGATAATGTCCTAAACAATTCAGACAGAAACTAACAAGTAACCAGGCGCGGAGAAGGAAGCACGTTCTGAGTCTAAAGAAGATTGTTTTTTTCACCCATTCTTTCATTCAGCAAGTCCTGGTATCGCTCTAAACACCTGTCTTCACGAGAGAATTCTATTGCTTGTGCAGATACAGCCCTTTCTCTCTCCATACCCAAGGGAACTGCCCATTGCAGGGTTCAACTACCGAGATCTACAGAGGCAGTTGGGCCAAGGCATTCTCTCCTCACGTGCTCTTGGCAGCCGGTTTGGGCAAGTGTCCCCAATGCCTTATCAATGCAGCTCAGGAGTCAGGACGAAGTGACTTCACCAGGCCTGGAGAAGAATTGCTAATCAGGATGGTTTCAGAGCATCTCTTCAGATGCTTAATAATAAATGTTTCTGTTGGCCATGCCCTCCCCAATACTGATGCAGCGAAGGATGATGAAATCGAGACTCCCATCCTGGTGACAGAATTACTGCCCATGACCCCAGCTCTACTCAAGTAATTGGCTTTTACACAACCTGTTTAAAAGAGGACCTATGACAAATCTCTCAGAGGCCAGTGGAAACAGGCACAATCTGTTTTAAAATTTCAGTAAAGAAAAAAATAACGCCACAGAGTAACAGAACATACAAGATTAATGATCTCCCTACACTGCAGGGAGAAATCAACACCAGCTAGGGGACAGATCTGTCAGAGGCAATGAATGCCATGGGCAAAGGCTGCTGATAAGTTCATTCTGTGCAGAATTTGAAATATGACTTATAGATGTACACAGCACATACAGGAGCGTATAAACACCCCCAGAACACTCATGGTCTAGCTGTAGAATGCAATTTGGGGGGATGGGGGCTTTTATTTTATCCTGTGCTCTTGTTGCCATGCAATTCATAGGGTATAAAGTAGAAAAATTACGAATATTAGTTTTTTTGAAGTAGTAATGAAGGAAATGTGTTTGTAATATGCATTTTCAAAATAAAACCATCTCAAAAAGTCAACTTCTTATTTACAAAGACACTTTATTTAAATATTTTAGAAGTACAAATATACCAAGTATATATTATTTCCATGTATTGCCTCATATATTCATCATATTAAAACTGAAGCTGGTGAGGGAGTCCAGTTTAAATTTCGTTGGTATGTTGGACGGCACATGCTCCCAGCCTCCCCACTGTATCAGGCGGAAGTTTCTATATTGACAGCATGGTTACCTGGAAGGAGAAAATAAATTCAAAGTATGTTAATGTGGTTTGATTCCTATGATGTCAGACTAACATAACTGATTTTAAAATATTTTTACCAGCCATTTGACTAAATTACTTTAGAATTTAAATTCACAAATAATCTAATAAAACTAGGGTTTGAATCATAAGTCATCTAAATGTAGACAGCATTTAACATCCTTCCCCAAGCCTTTTACCAAAGCTTATCATATTCAGCTCAATGAATGGTCCCAGCTTTCCCCTCTCCCTGGGCATCCTCGTGATCATAGCAGTCCAGAAGCAAAGGGGTCATCGCCTAAAAAGGAAAGGAAAAGAAAGCAAGAGGGCAAAGATTACCCACAAATTAGAGCAGTTAACGGCCAGCCCGGGTCCTCGAATCTTTGACTATGAGAACTACATAATTGCTTGGAGCTTCAGTGCAGAGCAGCAAAATGAAGGGCTCCAGGTCACCCAACTGGTTGATTCCTCTCCCAAGCTCTACTGGAAGACGTCAGATTTAACAACAAAAACAAAACGAACACAAACTGTGGAGAGGGAGCCTCCAAACCATGAGTTAGCTCCAGTCCCAACTAGATCTCATGTGGCAGCCAGAGTGTAAATCCAGATGAACAAAGAGGCTTTCCCAGCAACGATCAGCAAAAATTAAATCTCAAGTTTATGCTTTTAGCCTGCAAAGTTTGTAAGAATGGCAAAAGGAGGGAATGACTTTATACTTCAGAAATGAGGAGTACCCCAGCTCATTTATAGATAGAAGGGTCAGATCAAAACATGTAGCTGGGTGCTTCTAACCTGAAATTTTTATCAGAAAATGAGAAAAAGAGGAATTCTCCTGAATACTTGTAGTTTCTAGACCCTGGGGAGAAAGGAAAACATGTTAGAGAAGTTTCAGATAATACTTTCTTATTGTAAAATGAGTTATAGGGGTGTGTGTGTGTGTGTGTGTGTGTGTGTGTATGTGCGTGTGTGCAGAGACATGCTTTTCTTGTCAGCATTTCTCCTTTCTCTTTCCATCTCTATGTGTTTCTGTCTCCACCCAGCCAGCCATCACTCCCCTCCTCGATACCACCAGGCCCACTTCAACTTCTCCCAGATGACTATAAGCTAGAAAAAAACAAATTCTTATCATTTGTTTTTGTATTTGAATAATTTCAAAAGAATATGACACTCTCCAGGGTTTTTTTCTGATGGTTTCGGGAGCCCTTCATAGAGATTTGGTTCTCCACGCTCCATTCTCCTAAGAATACATCACGAAATCATTAGAGTGGGACGAAATGAACTTCCCTTTCTTGGAGAAGAGAAAAATAATCAAACGTTGATACTTCAGTATTTTGTTTACATACACAATGGTTTTGATTTCTCCAGAGCTCACTTTCATCTCAAGTCATCCTAACCTTTGAGTGCCCACCGCCTGCACGTGGGCCCTTCAGCTGGAAAGGAAAGATACACTGAGCTGTCTCCTTGGTGATGGTGATGAGTGGGTGAGGGATCACACAGAGCCGCTCCCCCAGAAGAGAAGCACTGCGAAGGGGGAGGGGCCGCGGGCATAGCCCCACGAAGGCTATCATCCGACTCTCCGTTTTCACAATCAGTCCTGTCCAGAAGTGTGAAGATTTTTCTCTACTTCACTTTTCTTGCGTGTGGTCTAGTACACATAACTTTCGCCAAAGCATGTACTTGTCGTCAAGCTCATGCTTCAAGAATTAGCTTTAGAAATGAAACAAACTATATATATAAAATATACAATATTATATACATATATATACAATATTAATATGTTGTATAATATTACATATATCAAGTGCATACTTCAAGAATTAGCTTTAGAGGGAGGCTGGCCCAGTGCTGTAGCAGTTAAGTTAGCATGCTCCACTTCAGTGGCCCGGGATTTGCCAGTTCAGATCCTGGGCGCAGACCTACATACCACTCATCAAGCCATGCTGTGGTAGCATCCCACATAGAAGAACTAGAAGGACTTACAACTAGGATATACAACTAGGTACAGGGGCTTTGGGGAGGAAGAAAAAAAATGAGGAAGATTGGCAACAGATGTTAGCTTAGGGCCAATCTTCCTCACCAAAAGAAAAAGAATAAGCTTTAGAAACAAACCACGTGTATTATATATAACATTGTATATATAAAATAGAATATATGTATTCTAGTTTCCACGTATCACAAGGAGAGACTGATGTGCTTTGCCGTAGAAAGCTGTGCTGATGTGCAGTCTGTCTTCTCATGAAAGATGGGGCTCCAGTAAGCTTCAAGACAGAAAATCAGCAGAAGAGAGGTTTTACTGATCCTAGAAGAAAACCTTGATCTCATGCTTATTCAGCATTTGTCAGGAGAAATAACCATGCAAAAACCACCCTAATCTCTGTGGCTTCATACAGTATAGATTTATTCCTTGCTCAAGTCACATCCAGAGCAGACTGGTGGCTTTCTTCTGAGAGATGACTCAGGAATCTAAGTTCTTTCCATCTTGAGTTGCCACCGTCTTAAACACATGGCCTTCAAAGCCGTCAGAGATGGAAAAGAGAGAACATGGACTGTTGCACACGGGATTTCATGTCAGGCCTAGAAGGAGCTTACATCTCTTCTAGCCACATTCCATTGGCCAAAACCCAGTCATAGGGCCCCACCTAATTACAAGAGAAGCTGGGAAATGCATTCTCCCAGTGTGCCAGGGGGAGAAAAGAAGATCAACAGGTAGCCAATCTCCACCACAGGTGATGTTTTCCTCAATCTATTAGGTCATAAAACTTTGTGCTAAATAAGCAAAGGTAAGAGAGAAGAAAGAGAAGAGCTGAACAAGAACTTTTGTTAGTCTGAGAAAATAACGTGGGGATGAGGGGGTCCAGGACCATCCTTGACAGGGTGGGGGATTCCAGCAGGAAACAAATCACACTGTGTACCCCCTACACACCTGTGCCCCTCTTGTGTTCGCCACCCTAGGGAAGAGCACCACCATCCACCCAGTTGCCCAAGCCAGACTCTCTCTCCCCTACCTCCCACTTCCAGAGCTCCCACCCTGCTGATTCCATCTCCTGGCTCTTTCTCAAGTTCATCCCTCTTTCTTTATTCCACTGTCATTGCCTTAGCCCAGGCTCATCCTTGCTCCCTGTACTTCTGCAACAGCCTCCTACCTGGTACCCCCGCCCTCTGGCTAGTCTTGCCCCATCCCGTCTATTCTACATGCTGCCATCAGAGTACTCTTTCTAAAACATAAAGCTGATCACGTCAGTCCCCTGCTTAAAATGCTGTAATCGTTCCCATTGCCTTCAGAATGAAATTCAGAATCCTTGGTGTGACCAGCGAGGCCTCACATAACTGGCATCTTGCTTGGTCCTCCAACCTCACCCCTCGCCATTGCCCCTGCTCTCTAAGACCCCACTTGCACAATATACTACAGCCAAACATTACCGCTCATGGTTCCACTTGAGGAACCACTCAAGCTACCACTTGAGGAACACAAGTTCCATCTTCTCCGGAGATGGGCTCATCTCCTCCCTCTGCCTCCAACTCCTGCCCGCTTGAATTCTCCCCACTCCTCATCTTACTTCCCACTTGTCTCTGATACAGTGAATGTAATGCTCCTCTGCAGTGAAGCAGAAAACAATGATTTGAACGTGGTGCCGCCATTCGTTGGGAAGTGAAAATCTGACCAGTCTTAACATCATAGCCCTAGGTCATTTTTCGGCAAGGACTGGGGTCAAAGTATTGCTATTAGGAGGAATGCGTCTTGTCTCCTACAGACTAGACCAGGGGGTTCTGCCAGAGAAGCACTCCACAGAGCAACCCCCTAAGTTTTGTTTTATATACCTTACGCGAACAGCTGGCCCTGGCGTAACCGAGACCTCAGAGGCCCCCTCCCCTCTTCCCCCTCTCCATGGATCCGACCCCATCTCTGCCCTCTCTCCTAGAAGTCTTCAGGAACCAAAAAAAAATGGAGACACCACTGACATCCAGCTGAGGTCTGCCATAGCAGAGTTTGCAAGTCTCAAGAAAGACTCGGGACTGGAACTCAGTTATCCCGTGGGGAAGCTTGTTGCGTCCTGAAGGAGGAGGCGTGGGCATCAGGCAGTCAGGCCTTAACAGGGGCTGTAGAACGACCATAAGGAGGGCCAGGGGCATGAGAGGTTGAAGAAACGAGAATACTCCAAAGGCATAATCAGTGAATCCTCTGCTGACAGCCCAAGGAGGGGAAAAACAGCTGGCCAGTGCATCCACGCTCAATGGAAGGAGCGGCACCATCTCTGTGGGACTTCTAACAGGCGCCCTGAACCAAGTTTGTGACCCCAAGCCTCTCATCGCCTGCAGGCTACACAAGCGGGCTAAGAATGATTAGGCAGAAGAGTGGAGGGGAGGATTTCTGGCGTCTGGGGGGCTGTGTGCTCCCTCCCGCTGGCAGGAAAGGAGGGGGTCTGTCTCCCTTCCTGAAGCCAGGTGAGGGGACTTCAATGGAATTGCCTAGAGAACCTGATGTGCCCCGGGAGTCTGGAGCACCCAGATAGAGACTGGTGCCTAACCCCTGCCAGCAGCATTCTGAAAACAAAAATCTGACCAGAGGCACCCTTGATGTGAGAGCAAGGAGAGAAAGCAGGCTGCGGGGGGAGTGGTCTGCTTTCCTAAAGCTTGGAGGGGTGAATGAGTGTTTCCCGTGGACCAGAGTGGACCCTGCAGGTCATGAGGCTCGAGCTGTCTTGAAAGGGACCTTCCCAAGCGGCCTGCCTGCAGCAGGAAGTGACCCCAAAAGAACAGTCTGTGAAGGGTGAACCTTCAGAAAGAGAAGCTGACAAGGAAAATAAAAATGATCAGTCTGAGGGGGCACCACCTGCACTGCTGCACACCCCCAAAGGGGACTCCCCAGGTGGACATTTTCAAAGAACTCATAAAAATCAGAGCTAGAGTTTGGGCATCTGGCCCTCTCAGAGGCAGGCAAGGACGAGGGCTCCTGTGCCCCGTCTCTCCTCTCCTCCTCTCCCTCACCAGGGAGTGGGAGATGAGTGGAAGAACGAAGAAGAGGAAATCCTGAAGAAGCAGACCCCACTGCTATTCTCCCCAGGGCGGGCTTCCAATTGAGAAGCTTTAAACTGGAAACACCAAAGCTTCGATATTAGACTCGACTATACTTTTTAAACCTAAAAGTGAGACTGCTCATTAAGATCTAAAACTGAGCAGGAAAGCTATGGGATCGGATATGTTAGAAAGTTGGAGAAGAAAGGGTGTGGATGCGAGGGAGGAAGCAACAGGATTTTCTGCTTAGGCTGCACCAAGTCTGGCTCATTCAATGAACTCATGACGTCAGCTACGCTGGGGCAGTGTAAACCTCCCAATCCTGTAAACCTTGGACCTTCCATGGTTACGGGGGCCTTCTGATGTCAGACTGCCGCCCACGTGGGCTTCAGGTAAGCTGAAATGTTGGCCAGCAAACAGAGACACACCAAAGCTGCTCCATAGCCTCTAATTAACCTTTCTTGAAGGTTGGCCCTCCCAAGCAAAGGGGGCCATCCTCGTTTCGACACTCCTGAAGCCACTAGGGCGGCTTACACAGTATTTATGGTTCTGCTCTAAGATCATTCATCGGTTAACATGGAGCCTTGACACACGCCGCACTGTCTTCAGGGGAGGGAAGGAAAAGCCACAGCCAGGCAGCTGAAGGAGTTCTGCGCTGACATCTGGGGGGTTGGTTCAGGCCGCCTGGTGAGGGTTGTTGATTCCAGGCGCAGACCCAAGAACTTGAAAATGTCAGGCTTTGCTCAGCGAGTTCCTTCTGTGAGTGAGAGGAATGGATGAGTTTGGAGGAAACACAAAGGGGACAACTGCTTAGAACAGCTGAGTGAATCCAGCAGCCTCTCCCTGGCCCTTTCGAAGGAGCAAAAGGAGAGTAGCAGAGGAGAAACCCTTTCCAGCGACCTCTCTCCCAAGTAGGGGAGACAATGCTGTTTTACGCACATGAATTTTTCACAATCTAAATTTCGAGACCTGGTGGGGCTACGCCTCAGTATTTCTCCCTACTTACAGTTTCCTTTCTGCATTTTTTTTTTCGTCAGGATCGTGTGCACGTATGTTTTGGTGTATGAGTTTCCTAGGGCTGATGTAACAAATTACCACAACCTTGGTGCCTTAAAACAACAGAAATGTATTCTCTCACAGTTCTGGAGGCTAGAAGTCCCAAATCGAGGTGTCAGCAGGGCGGCTCTTGGCAAAGGCTCCAGGGGAGAACCCTTCCTCGCCTCTTCCAGCTTCTGGTGGCTCCAAGCGTTTCTTGGCTTGTGGTTGCATCACTCCAATCTCTGCCTCTGTCCTCACATGGTCTTCTCTCCTCTGTGTGTCCATATCTTCCTCTTCTTCTGTCTCTTATAAGGACACTTGTCATTGGATTTAGGGGCCATCTGGATAATCCAGGATGATCTTATCTGGAGATCCTTAACTTAATGACTTCTGAAAAGAAGTTTTTTCCAAATAAGTTCACATTCACAGATTCCTGGTAGATGTGTCTTTTTGTGGGAGGCGGAGGGAGAACACCATTCAACCCAGTGCGGAAGGCAAAGAGACGGCAACAAAATGAGAAACTCTCTAGAGTCCAGGAATGAGGAGCTGGAGTTCGTGGGGAAGGTGTTCCATTTTGGAGGTATGTGTCCAGCCCCTCCTTGTCCTCATATGGAACGTCTCACAGAGGCCCCCACACCACTGCCTCTCTTGCAATCTCTAGGTCTGGAATCAGTTGGAGGCATTAGGATCAAGAGGACATAGGGGGCGCTCTCCCTAGGGCTGTGCACCATGACCACACCTCTGTTGGGTGGCACACAATGGAAGCACGGATGTTTGCAAGGAGACAGAAAGCCCTTCTCTTTCTTGAAGTAGAAAAATCAACCTCCTATAAGGAAACTAAGGCCTGTTTCTCCAGGGCCAACTCCACGAACTGGTGTAACTCATGAATGAAAAGGACTCTGTCAATTTTGAGAGGCTATGTAAATGCAAGCCTTCTTTACATCCTCATCATCGTGATTCAGAGGAAATACTCTACCCTGTGCTCGGAGACCCCTAGGACCCAGGCTGCTGGCAGCAACAGGAACAACAGCAAGTGTCTACCACAGACTCAACATGGAAGGGCACCATGCCATGCATTTTACACCCACAACCTCTTTCAGCCTCATTTTCCTTACTTTTAAACAGAAATAATAACACCTCCCTCCCCGGTTGTTCTGACAATAAATAAATAAAATATGTATCTAGTAAGATATGCAATTGGTTTTTTCCTTCCTTTATACCATTGGAAGTGAAACAATTCTATCAGCCTTTACGCTCTTGTTAGTGATTCTCATGGATGTGAGGTTTGGTGAGAGTATAAAAATTTCCAGGGTGCATTTAGGGGCCTGGTGTGGTTTACACTCCACCTGTTCTCACCGCCAGCATGAGAGTGACTGAGCTGCGAGCCGTGGATCCTGGAGGAGAAAGCATGTGGTACACTTCTTAACCTTCGATGTCTGACATCTGCCTAAGCTCTCATAGAGTGCAGAGCTCTCTCACATAATGATCGCATTTTGATTTTCATAGCTGCCCAGTGAGGAATTCACACCACCTGTTGCCATTTTGTGCCTGAAGAAACGGAGGGTAACCAAGTGATGCAAACCATCCAAGGTCGAGCCGCTGGAACTTCAGTCTGGGTTTTCTGCTTTCAGTCCAGGACTTAGTGTATTTCACCACAAGGAGAAACGCACACCCAGTTTGTATCTTCATGTCATAGAAAACGATGTTCTTTGTTAACGTTTAAAGTGTCAAGAGTCTATATTGCCAAAACGGACACCAGTTACTGATCTGATGCATCAATAGTGAGAGAACAGCTGTGTCCTGCTCCCTGGGCAGTAATTCTACTTCAGCTGTATTTAATAACATGCAACAGAGAGCTGAAAAGTGATTGATTCAACTGAAGAAAAAAAGCAAAGTGGACTCATACTGCCAACACTGGAGAGGCCCTTTGAGGATGCTCCTCTGAGCATCAAGCTCCTGGAAGGAAAGACCCCTGGACCAGGTAGCTGGGACCACCCTTGTGACTGCTCTCAGTCCACAGTGACAAGCTTGTGTGTCCTTGGGTGGGTCACTCTGTTAAATGTGCGTGAATGGAAGAGCAAGATGAAGGGAGACTCCTGGAGGTACTGTGGGGAGGGTGCATGGGGCCGGGCAGTCAGGCTACACTGAGAAGGAATCACAGGCACCAGGAGAGAAGGGGGACGAATGGGCTGCCCTGTGCTTAAAGGTGCACCACCGTGTTGGGGCAATGCCATGCCTGTGCATAATGTCACCAGGGCGTTGCTTAGGGCAGAGATTTCTGCATCCATAGAGGCAGAAGGCTAGAGGAATGACACATGGGCTAAAAGCAAATCAGGGTCAATGTTCCCCACCTCCATGCTGCCCACCCCCCACCCTGTGCCCATTGCAGGCATCCAGGTAGCTTCCTTATTCTCTTTTGACTATAAAATCCACTGGTCCCTTAGTATTTGTAAAGAGGCAGTGGGAAGATGATGATGTGGCAGAAAGAGAACAGGTTTCTGAATCACACAAGCCTAGTGAGATGCTGGGTCAGCACACCATTGGCTGTCAATTTAGTTCAAGTTGTACAACTCCTCAGAGCCTCGGTTCCCACATCTGCTTGGGGAAAAATGGGAAAACTCACCCTTGGGAAGTACTAAGAGGCCTTTGAGGTACGTGAATAAGGTTGAAACCTTCAGGTACTCATCTAAATACTCCTTAATTCCTCCAAGGTATGGAGTACTCGCTACACAAGGTGGCAGTTGAGCCTGACATGGTAACATAGCCCCATGGTTAGACTATTCCTAGTAACAAAAAGAAGTAAGAAACTAAGGCATGCAATGATCCAATGGTGATTATTTTCTCTGAAAAGTAATATCTTTTAAATGGTGTTACAAATTAGGAATACAATTTGTAGCAAGATTTTAAAAAATCAAATTCCCATACCCAAAGCTAGCGCCTCCTTGCATTAAACTATCAAATGTGACTCAGCTTAATCTTGGCTCCCTAGCTGACATGCTTCCTTTCTTATCATCCCAAATCTTTAGATCTGTAGTTTCTTAGTACTACCATTACTTTGAGGCTCCATAGGAGCTATGTGTTTAAAAAAGAAAGAAAGAAAGAAAAAGGGAAGAGGAGGGGAGAGAAGGTGGTAGGGAGGGAAGGAAAGAAGTAAGAAAGGAAAGAAGGAAGGAAGGGATGTGGGGAGGAAGCGAGGAAGGGAGGAATGAAGGAGAAAAGAAAAGAGAAGAGGAAAGCTTCTTGGCTTAGCGGGCTGGCTGTTACTTCTGCTTCCAGTTCTACCAATTAGCTCTAACACATGGTTTTTCTTGGCAGCTTCCTGCTTCCCATCACAGATGGTACGGAAAAGTCTGACTGTTGACTTTCTGGCTCTTCTCTCCTATTTCCTCTCCCCACAGCTAATTTAAGAAAGTCTACATGACACTGGGACAACTGTCAGCCCTGCCTCTTTTCCCTGCCCTTGCCTTCTCCAGTCACCCACGGCCACCTCTACTGCTGGTCCCCTCTGGCTCCCCAGCCTGATCTGACGGCAACAGGAAACAATCAGTAGGCTCGGCCTCATGGGAACGTGATGTGGAATTAAGTTACACCTCCAGATGGGGAACCAGTGACCCCGAACTTCTGGGCTCCTGCAAGCCCCAAATGCCTTGAGTCTGAGCACTCCCTGCCCTTCGAGTTTGAGTCCACTCCATGGAGCTGGGCTATTCCTTGGCCCTGCTTATTCCACCTAGCGTGCCCGACCCTCGCTCACCCTAGACAGGGCAGTCCTACCGTCTGCAGTTCGTCAGCCATATCCTGGCCCCTCCCACCTCACTGTATGGATGCCACTCATTCCTCAATGCCCACTGGTGAGTAGATGGGATCCAACAGGCCCCATGTGGACCCGTCTATGATTACAGGCCCTGCGCAGGCCAGCATCTCTGCCTGGGGACACTCCTAATCCACAGGCTCAGTTCCTTCACTCAGCATCCAGAATGCAGTGGCTAGCTCCCTAGGGCAGGCAGGGCAGAGCAGAACCTTCTGACGGATGGGAGGGAGCAGGAGAGATGAGGCGGAACACGGTCTCAGCAGTTTCTAAGGAAGAATGCCCAACCTGAGTCTGGGAGTGGAGAGAAAGTATCAGCTTTCCCAACACTGCAGGTAATGGGACAAGACCTCAACAACGGCTGACATAACAGGAGCCCACTGCTGCCAGGGAGGGGCAGGGCACCCATGGCTGCTGGGTACCCCAAACTAACAACTGCAGTTGGCTCAGGACTAGAACCTGCTCTTTTAATAAAGGAGCCTTTATTAAATACAGCTCTGACCCATCACTACGGCTTCATGACTTCTGATGGTTTACTATTGCCTGCACAACCAATCGGGGATCAACATTATATTAGTCAGGGTTCTCCAGAGAAACAGAACCAAAAGGATGTGTGTGTATGTGTGTGTGTGGGGTGTGTGTGTATAGAGAGAGAGAAAGAGAGTGAGATTTATTTTAAGGAATTGACTCATGTGATTACGGAGGCCAGCAAGTTCAAAATCTGCAGAGTAGACCAGCAGGCTGGAGACACAGAGAAGAAGTGATGTTGCAGCTCAAGTCCAAAGGCAGTCTGCTGGCAGAATTGCCTCTTTCTCGGGGAAGGTCAGTCTTTTTTCCTATTAAGACCTTCAACTGATTGCATGAGGCCCACCTACATTATGGTGGGTAGTCTGCTTTACACAAAGCCCACTGACTTAAATGTTGATCTCATCTAAAAAAAAAAAACCTTCACAGAGACATCTAGAATAATGTTTGATCAAATATCTGGGTACCATGGCCCAACCAAGTTGACATATAAAATTAACCATCACAAAAATGGTCTTCCAGCTTCTTTTCCCAACATCCTCCTAACACAGGCCCTTCCTCTGGCCACTCAGAGACTAGTGACCATTCTTGAACATACCGGGAACTTCAGTAGCTCTGGGCCCTTGTCCATCCCCGTGCAGTCCTAGAACCCAGTTCCTGTATCTCAGCACATTTCATTGTTATTAGTGTTTACCTGCCTGTCTGTCCACTGGATTCTTTACATTCTCAAAGACACGTTCAGTCTCTTATTCACCTCATTGCCAGTATCTAACACAGTAGCTGGAACTCAAAGACTTTCAGTGGATGTTTGTGGAATAAAAATTGGTCCAGAAAGCTGAAGACCCACACCAAAGATGAGGGCTGGGGGCATTAACCATGGTCAGAGATGGACCAGGAGATGTGAGCTCAGAAAGTCATAATGAAGCCAAGCATCACTCCTGGCTTCGGAAATCCTAGAAGGCTTTCTCAAGGAAACAGCATTTGCATTGTACCCAGCAGGATAACAGGATTTCAATATGCAGAGATAGAGGAAGGGCATTTCAGAGGAGGGAATTCCCTCAGTAAAAGCACAGAAGTAGGAAGACGCAGAGAATGTTCAGGAAAGAGTGGATTGTTTTCCTGGAACATAGGCTACAGGAAGGTGGGGTACAGAAAGAGGCTGGAAAGCCAGAGGGGTCAGATTATTGCAGGCTGCAGTGCCAGGCTCAGCACCCTGCAAGTATTGAGATGCAGGGGTGAACCATCAGAAGCTGTCTACACCGGGCAAGGGTTGGGGAGTGACATAATGGTTCAGGCTGGGCTGTCACTTCTGCCTCTGCCTGAAAAGTTATTCGAGAGAGGTCGCTAATGTGCCAGTCCCAAGGGGTGAGCTCACTGATGCCAGAGTGAATAAACTGCCCAGGGTAGGCAAAGGAAGCCACCTTCCCCGTCATTCATCTGCAAACCCTAGACAGGGCCAAAGATCTGACTGCTTCAGTTTCACTCAGTGGTGTCATTTAGACACCGTCTGAAAGAAGGAAAGAAAAACGTTTCAAATGCTAAAAGATCAAAACAATGTCTATGCCTGGCCGCAAACGCAAGCCAACGAAAGGATGAGTGGAAGGATGCTATCAAGATCGTCCCTAACATGGGTGGAAAGGCTGGGCTCGTGGGCTGGGGGCTGGAGTCCACACCTCAGCAGGGGCCGGGGGCTGGGCTTCAAAGGCCCGCTCTTCCACAGGCTCAGGATGACCCTCGTCTCTCCAACAGCCCGGGGCTTCCGGCCTCTCCACTGCTCCGGTGCGTGCCCAAGCGGGCTGGGGAGAGGCAGACGCGGGCTCACTCTGCTGACACATCACAGAGAGGCGGGAGGGAGCAAAAGAGGTGCCGGCCACTTTGTCATCCTAATCTCTCCACGTCCCCCACTCTCTGTTTTTTTTCCCTTAATTCCATCTCAAACATGATTGTGAAGGAAGAGCTCCCCAAACATCTTTTTCAGTGTTTCCTCTTGACCCTCAGCATCCAGGGAAGAGCGAGTCCCCATCCTCTGCTCAGCTGCTCCTCTGCTTGCGCACGCCTCACTCCTGACAGCTGCCAGGAACGAGTTTCCTGGGCCTTCTGTTCCTGCCCGCACCAGCCTGCGGGGCTGAAAGCTCGGGGCCTGGGGACGTGTGGGCCTCTTGGCTGGGCCCCCCTCACCTGATCAGCATGGCCCGCAGGGGCGCTTCCAGCACCTTGGGCACTGATGGTCCAGTTTTGTGGTCCAGGGCTGGACAGGGGCCCAACGGTGCTGGAACTTGGCATAAAGCTCTGTGCATAAACACTCACCGCCAATGTCTTGGGGTATAGGGCAAAGCCTGCCCAGCGTGCCCAACCGCAGCCAGCAAGATGCAGGGCGGGCACTGATTCGGCCCGTGTATCCCTCTCAGAGTTTTAAAGCCTGGCCGCTGTGCTTTGACGCAGAGCTTTCGGGAGAAGAAAGCAGGGCGCAGGACCAAACATCCCAGAATATTACTTCTAGTAAGGTCTTTCAGTGAGGAGAAAGTAGACAAAATGATTTTTTTCATTTAAGAAAGAAAAAACCTCGCAGGAGATTAAGAAAATGAATGGACGGCTTATTAAGCACGGCAGTATTTTGTTTACTCCCTACAGGCTGCATTTCACAATGACGACCTTTCTTCCTGTAACAAAAAAGCTGATCAAGGGATGACAGTTGTCTGCCTGCAGCCTCGTCAAGCTTTCCTGTGGCAAAACCTCTTCAGGGAAGACGCGGCAGTTTCTCGGAGCTCTGCCTCTTCCAGTAAAACTACAGGTGGCAGGTAATTCTAAGGGCTGCGTTCCTCCCCAAAAGAAAGCGTGTGGACCATTACAAACTCCCCCGCCCCTGAAAGAAAAGCAATGAAGACTGATCAAACAACAACAATAACACTGGATTTTGACCCCTAAGAGCCAAGGTGGGAAGGACCCTGTAAGGAGGAGGGCCCCTCCAGCTCCGCCATTCTGTACTCTGGAGCTCCTGGGGCTGTGAGAGGGGACGGAACTATGAGGAGGGCCCTCACTGGGTGCTAGAACAAGAGAGCAGACCCTTCCCTGGTCAGGTCATTCACTGCATTATCTGACTTGATCCTCACTACAGGCCTATGGGTGAAGGGGGTGCTATGATTATCTCCATTGTTTGCATAAGCAAACAGAAGTCCAGACAGGTTAAGGAA
This sequence comes from Equus przewalskii, assembly GCF_037783145.1. Lineage (NCBI taxonomy): Eukaryota > Metazoa > Chordata > Mammalia > Perissodactyla > Equidae > Equus > Equus przewalskii. The sequence goes on along the minus strand of NC_091849.1, from coordinate 13,838,888 downwards.
CTTGTCCAAGCTCACACAGCTAGTAGAATTTCAACCAGGTCTGTCTGAGCCCAGGACCTGAGACTCTGACCTTTTTTAACTATCTGCCTCATGGGCTGGCTTGACTGCTGCCATCAGCTCCTTTCTAGTGAAGCCCTGCCAAATGGTCACTCAGGAGCCAGGGACCAGGACAAGGAACACGGTTGAGCAGAACAGCTAGAGCCTACCCACAGGGGAAGAAAACAGACAGATATGGACAAACCATACTCCATTCATTCCACCAGCGATGATCCCAACGCTAACCCCCACTTCTCCCAGTACCCCCGGGGACGACCCCCACCCTATGGCTCCAGCTAGCCACAGATAACTTTTTGCCCAAATATTCCAGATCTGACTTGTACAACAAAACATCAAGCCTACTGAGATGCAGCATAAGACAACCAATTTAATATATGTAGCCTCTTCCCTCCCCTCCCTTTTAGTCTGTGGTAGCATGTTGGGGGAACACACAGTACATTTACGAATGATGGTGTCTTTCTTCACCTTCTCTGCTCTCCTCTCTTCACCTACCTGGAAAGTTAAAGGGGTGGGAATCGTAAGGGACAAAATAAATTGGGGGGAAATGTCATTTTCAAATGTCTAATTCTTTGAAAGCCAGTTGCAAAAGCCAGTGCATAAATCTATGCCGCATTGCCACATTGCGTGGTCTGCTCTTTTCCTGGGAACTGCCCCAGGGACCCAACAACTCCTGCTCTCAGTTTGGTGATCATCTGAACTGCCTCGAGTCAGAGATGTCCTCTCCCATACTGCACGAAATAGTCACTGTTGATGGGTGCCCACCGGACACACAGGATTTGTGTAAAATCAGGCTTAAGTAACACAGGATTTCACACTCAGCATCTTTGTTTCCCTTAGTTGAGAGAGTCAGCGAATGCAGTCCCCCGATTTGTGTGATTAAATCCTAGCAAGACTTCTTTGCAATCCAGCTCCCAAGTCACTCATTTCCTACATTGTTATTATTACTTTCCAAAAAGTTTGGAGGAAATGCTCCAAAGAAGCCAAAACTTCAATCAACCATCTGGGGTGTTGGCAACGTGATACCTGGCGGCCTTCTTACAGGTAGGGTGGCGGGAAGACAAAGAGTGGTTTCTCATTACAGAGAACAGTGGGGCGTCAGGATGGCTCCATTGCTGGCAGTACTTCAACCAAAGACCGAAGTCTCAAAAATCACCTTGCTTCTGGATGTCATTAATCCCTAAGGAGAAAATAGCATTTACTTAGTCCACATAGTCTCTGAGGAACACAACTACAGAAAATCTATCCCAATGCACAGAATCAAAATATCCAATTTTGAACAGTCATCTCTCTTCTTGTAGTGGGTTCAGCTGCATCCTGTTCCCGGGGCTGCTCCAGACTGTACCCCACCTCTCTCCGGTGGAAACCACTAGGATATAGCTGACGCTTTCTCTCTGCTACAAATCAAAAAAATTAAATGAGCCCTAAAGAACGGAGAACTTTGGAGAAAAAGTAAACAGCTGTCAAAGCAATTTGTATAAGAGACACACACTCAAATATTGGTACTCCCAAGATCTACAAAACCTATTTATACATCAGCAGTTGAATTGCTTGTGAACGCCTTTGCACAAATAGATGCTGACCAGGAACATCAGTCTGCAATAGAAAAAGATTCTTAAGGGACAAATGATGATGTACAGACAGAAAGAAAGAATTCATAGCACTGTTTTCACTAGATATTCCCCTGTGCTGCCTTAAGTGACTGGTGACGAAGCAAATTTAAATAGTCATTTGTGGCAGACATTTCCTTTTTGTTTACACTGCATGACTCCCTTTTGGGAAATTCCCCTCCCAACTCCCTGTGATTTCCCGGAGCTGTCATTCCTGTCATCTTGCCTCGCATGAACAGAAACCAGCACAGTCTGTGCCCTTGTTGTCTGAGGGAGGCAGCTTCCAAGATGGCTCCCAATCATCCTGCCTCTTTGGGCCCAAACTCTTGCATAGCCCCAGCCCACGGTGTACCAGAGCTGCTCTTTGTGACCAATAGAATATGGCAGAAATGGTGGTGTGTCTCTTCCAAGGTTAGGCTATGAGAGGCTGCGCCTTCTCTATTGGGCTCTCGTCTCCTCTCCTCTTTCTCTCTTGGATCACTCACTCTAGGGGAAGCCAGCTGCCATGTGGAAAGGACACTCAGGCAGCCTAGGAAGAGGCCATATGGTGAAGTACCTAACAGCCAGCAAGAAACTGAGGCCTGCATGCAACCACAAGGGTGAGCTTGGAAGCGGATCCCCCAGTCCTGGTCAGCCTTGAGAAGACGGCAGCCCTGGCCAACAGCTTGACTGCAACTTGTGAAAGACCTTGAGGCAGAACCACCCAACTAAGCTGCTCTCAGATTCCTGTTCCACAGAAATTATTTGAGACAATAAATGTTTAAACTGCTTTGGGGGTAACTTGCTACACAACAGTAGATAAACAATAGATAATACATTGGCCGATCAGACTATGCCAAACTCCTGAACACACTGAATATCACGATTGGTCAAGGGGTGGAAGCATAATCCAAGCAAGGCCAGTCAGAATCCTTTTCAAGAACTGATATGGAGACTCAGTGACAGAGAGTCAGGCCATTTTCTCTGGGATCCCAACCAGAGGCCATACTGCCTCCCTGATGGGCATTTGGAAGTGTGGGGACATATTTAGTAGTCACAATGTATGGAAGTGCCATTGGCACTTGATGCTGGGAACCAGGGATGCTAACTACTGTGCAATGCGTGGGACTGTCCCACACAACAAAGAATTACCCATTCCAAATTGTCAATAGCACCCACATTGAGAAACCTGGGGCTAGAACCTTCAGTGGCTTGCTTTATTTATTTATTTACGCCATATGAAGAGACCTGTTACAAGAATGAAGCAAATTGAGATGACAGCAGAACCCAGATATATTAAAAGAGAGAAATATAGAGTCCTGATGATAGAATTTGAATCCCTGGATCCAGCCATGCCTGAAGCCTGAAGTAGTACCCTTTGATCTTCTAAACTACATGAGCCAACAACTTTTCTTTTAAGCTTAAAAGAGGTTAAGTTGGGTATTGATGTTTGCCACGGAAAGAACCATACCCAGCTGCTTCATCCTTCAACCAACCATTCATTCAAATAATATTCATGGATCCTTTACTATGTGTAAGTCACTGGTTTAGACCCTGAGAATATACAATGAAAGATGGCACATTCCAGAATGACAAGGAGTTAACTAACAGTTACAATACAGAGTGATACCAGATGTTTACACACACACACACACACACACTTTTTTTTAACACTAAGGAAATACAAAAGAGGAACGTCAGCTCAGTCTAACAGCAAGAGGAGGTTGTCAAGGAAGATCTACTCTGATAAAAAAGGAAATTGATAACTTATAAAGGACTGTCTAGAAATGCCAGCGGAGAGGGTAGAGGAGCCCTGTGTGACAAACAAGTGACTCATTGCACAGGCCAAAGCTTTTAATATACCCCAGTGCTGGCTATGGAGGCTGAGATCACAGTGATTCAAGAATCACTTACAGGCCATTTGGGAGAGCACAGAGTAATAAGACAAAGCGGCACTGATCCAGGAAGCGGGCCCTTATAAAGCATCCGGGCCATTCTCCTTCTCTACTTCTTTATGATCTCTAGTATTTCATCTTAAGAAATAAATCTCTATCATGAAAGCAACTCTGTTTTTAAAAAAGAGATAAAAAGAGAAAGATACTCCTTCCTAACCAGACTCAGGTCAGAGTAGGCAAAATCATTTTCATTATTGCTGACATCTTTACATCTCCTTCACCCAGTACACAGAAGGACGGGAGGGTATTAATTGGTGCTATTATTGGTGCCATTGCAATAACTCTACCTCCTAATCCAGAAGGGAAATACGTAATGCCGCATGTTAAGGAGGCTCTCAATCTCTTGTGAGCACTCAAACCGGGTCTTGGTTTTATGTAGAGACAGGAGTAGCCACTGAATTTTTTTTCCAGAGACTTCCCCAACCCCGAAATTTCCAGGCCATCAATCAATCACGTCATAACATCAATTGCTGAGGACACGGCATTATTCCAGGCACCATAGGAAAACATGGGGAAAGAGATACTGTCGTTTTTTTCAAAGAACTTACCATCTTGTTAGGGAGCTAATCATGAAATGACAAAAATTAGATGTGACAGAGCAGACTGAAGGACAACAGGAGAAGAGTTAGGAGGCAGTTCATAGATGCCGGCCTGGGCCTTGAGCCAGGCCTACAGAATTGGTAGAATTTGATCAAGAAGAGAAAAGGAAGAACCTTTTCCTTAAGGCCAGGAAGGTCAGAAACTAGAGGGAGATGACTAGACAGCCAAACTGACAGGCCCAAAGATGCGTGTTGGGGAATAGAATCAGAGAAGCAGTGTGAGCCAAACCAGGGGCCAGTCAAAGGCCGGGGTCCAGCTATCAATCTACTGCCTCTGAGCCTCAAATCCACGCTTCTTCACCTGCTCTGCAATAAGGGAGCTGTAAATGTTTCTCCTTTGCAGCAAATGCAGTACCAAGCTTTGTCTGCAAAGAGCCCTGGGTCCGTGCAGAAGGAAGGGGCTTCTCTTGGTGGTTCTGGTGTGCTGCTGTCTTCTCCCCGCCCTGGGCTGCATGACTCACAGTGGCTGGCCCCAGCTGTGCCCCCAGAACTCATCATCCAGCCCCAGTCTCTGGTCACCCAGGGTGACCACCTGGCCATGGCGCTCCTGATATAGACACCGAGCATACCGTTCTTGCACTGCCCTGCTGAGGAGCAGGCTCCTGACACCCCACTGCCTTCTGTGCACTCTCCTGCCAACCTCAGCCTGTCTCCACACCAAAAGGGTGTCTCCTCCTTGCCTAGCAACCATGGACCACCCAGAGAACTTCCCACCACCCAGTAGGCTGTGATTACACCTTCTCCAACCCTGTCTGAACACCAGCCCGGGAGAGGGGCCCCCTTCCAGGCTTGTCCTCCCATGAGTGTTCTCTAACAGCCTTAGGGCTTTCTTTATATCTTTATAGTTACTCCCCTCTTGTAGTTAATAAATCTTTATATTAAACTTCCCATGTTCAACTTACTGTGTGGTTTCTGTTTCCCGATTGGGCCCTGACTGACACAGGAGGCAGGCAGAGGAGTCTAGATGATGTGGTAGAGAGCCAGGCAGGCGGGGGTAGGGGATATGTGTGTTGAAATCAGGAGTGAGGGAGCTAGACAAGGAGAGCAACAGATATTACTGCTGCTTCATTACTGTTCTATCTGATCAGCCCAGAAAGTGAAGAAGAGAGAGAGGAGAAGTGGAGGGGAAGAGAGAAAGGAGAAGCGGAGGGGAGGAAAGAAAGGAGAAGCAGAGGGGAGAGAGAGCAGAGGATGGGAGGAGAGCATGAGAAGCATAGTCTTGGAGATCTACTCCATCAGGCTTCCCAGCTGCCCATCCGTCCACCACAGTCTCCAGGTAAGTGGCCTGGCCCTGCAGATCGAGCCTGAGAGTCAGCACTGTGAGGTGTTTGAGAATGATGAGGCTCAGAAGGGTTTGGAGAATGGGTTGGAGTGGGTGGTGAAGGCAGCAGAGGGAAAAATGCAGAACCTGAGTTGACTGGCTGTGGGACTGGATAGCCCAAAGGAAGAATGGACAGGAACTGGTGGCAACCTACGTCTAAAAAGCAAAGGATGCTAGGGAGGGGTTGGGGAGGAAGCACAAGGTATTTTCAGAAAATCTCCCTTAAGAAAAGAGGACATGAGGGAAGGAAAGGATTGGCCTCTCTTTTGTGTGCAATGCTTGGGCAAGTCACTGGCCTCTCTCACTCAACTTCCTTGCTTATACAGTAGGAATACTAACACCTACTGTAGAGTATGGTCTTAGGCATGAAACGCAACACATCTGGGACCATGTCTGGAACTTAGCAATGCTCATTATGTTGGAAAGTAGAGAGCAAGGGATGAGTGTCCCAATGGGTACACCTGGGGCCCAGGTGAGGGAGTGGAGGTGAAAGGGGCTTCCTGCAAAGACAGGGCTCCTCACACGCTGGAAAAAGAGGGAGCAGCAGGAGGGCACCAGGTCCTGGGGCAGAGAGAAGGGGTCCCTGAGTGAAGAGAAGACATCAAAAAGAAGGAGGAGTAGACACACCTTCTCACAACTTGGCCTAGGGCTGGTGGGCCTTTTCAACTTCAAACTAATCATACTAACACATTTATTGGATGTTTCTGTTCTTTTTGGCAGGGCAGGGTCGTTGTATCGGGTCACCCAAAGTATGTGAATAAATTCTTTTCATGGCAGTCTACTGCCTCATATGCGTGGGTCAAGGGTCACCCCTGCTCTGTGGTCACGCCCAAAAGTGAGGAGAAAACACGGGTGTCACCTTTGTCATGGAACTTCCTGCCTCCAGTTTTTTTTTTAAACTTATGATCTTAGAAAATTCCCTGAAGGTTAATTAAAAGATTTACTTTCCAGCCTCTGGCGTATTGTGTTAAATATATTTGTTGGCTTGGATGTCAACAGCAACTGCTATTTGTGAATAGCTTATGCAACATCAAAGAGTCGAGTAAAAGAAGAGGAAAGAAAACCCTCAAATCCTATATGCCACGGCTGAATAACTATCTCACTTTCAGTGCTTATTAAAACAATCTAATTCTATAGAAGAAGCATTAAATGAAAAGACTTTAAGTAAATAAATAAATTCAAACAATGCAAACTCTTAAATTAAATAAAGCACTCCAGTGTTCACATTTGTGTATTAAAATACGATCATACATTGATTGGATCAAGAGTAACTGACAAATATTACATGATAAATATGAGAGAGACTCCTTCATCCCACTCCATTATACACATTAAGAAGAAGAATCAGGACATTGGCCAAGCGTTTCAATCTCTTGAACCAGAATTCTAACCTTTTCTAAATCTGATGATGACGATGATAATTTTTAAAAGGTTTCAAAAGAAAAGCAGAAATTTTCAGAAAGATGCACTTTAAAATGATTTTCCCTTTGAAAGATAGCTAGCTCTATTCACTCTTATTCTAAAACCAACACCCAATTGCTCAGGAAGAGGTTTATGCTAATGAGAGCTGATTCCCTTGGTTTATCAATAATTAGTTACCATTAAAAGCAAATTTCATTAAGTCCTTCACCAAAGTTCTGAACCCTCCGCTTCAATCAATTACTTAACGGCTGTGCCGTGAATTAGAGACCCACTTGGAAACACCAGAAGGCATGTTAGAGTCATTTAGCACTTGCTTGCTTGGCTTCTGCAGTCAGTTGGTATGTAGGGAAATAGAATCGGCTTCAGCGGTATCGTTGGAGAAGTCAGGGCCCGCCTGGCTCGTCTCCTGCAGGTAACTCTCTTTGCAGACACCACAATCCTATTGATTCCTCCATCACTGCCCCGTCCCCACTTCAGACCCTGCAGTCTGCTCTGTCAAATGCCATCTTCTATCACCATGTCCTGGGGCTGTGTGCCTTTTTTCCATGCCAGACTTTGCCCCATGTACTCAGCCTACCCCGCAACAGGCATGGCAACCACAGCAGACTGAATGCATGCCCAGAAAGCATGCTTGCTTTTGAGCCAGGTAGCTGGATGGGCTAAAACCACATTAGCCATTTCCTGGTCTGTGAGTGAATCTAAAGCCCTATAAAAATTAAAAGGGGGTAATGGAAACCTTGTGGAAAATCAGAAAGAAAGAAAAACACGGGAAGGATCAATTATAAGTGTTGAGAAAGTCTCAAGTCTCACAATGAAGTCTTGTCTCTCACGACTTAGAATCCTAGAATCTCCAGATTGGATAGAACCTTGAAGGTTATTGGATTAGGTAAGGTAACTGCTAATTGCTAAAACAAATAAATCCAGGAATCTCAATGACTTAAGAAAACAGAAGTTCAAAACTGCAAGGGAGGTTGGGAAGAGTAGTCTAGTCGATGTCCAGGAAGAAGAGAAAACAGGTTGGTGAGCAACCAGCCAAGCTCTACCCTCGTTCCCTTAGACTGTCTTTCATACCGCCCCTTAATCGCCTATACGCGTATGGCACACCTGTCTTTGAACACCTCCAGAGAGCAGCACCTCATCCCTCGCTGGAAACCATGCGGCATCCTCAGGGCCTGATCAAATGAGCAAGTGGAAAATCTGACTGTTGGGTGGGTCCTGCCTATGGCTAGATGGCTCTCCACATCCTGTATCAGAAGAGCGATACACCAACTGGGTTTAAGTCTGAACTGACCCCAGTATTGTTAGAAATGCAGGCTCTACAACCATAAGGCAACTGGAAACTTTGAAAGCCAGCCTAATTTGCCTCTGGAAGGGTTGGAGCAACAGACTCAACAGAGATAAAAACCTAGAGCATTTTTTGAGTATCTAAGGCTGAGTGAATAACGCAGGTCATTGTTAAAAATCACTGCACGATCAGTTCCTGTCTACTCATTTGTTTACAGGAACATTTGGATGTTTTGTCATCTGTAAGGCTCTAGACATAGGTAAAAAATTGTAGTGTTCATTTGTATCAATGGGTATGTATTAACTCAAGTTGTTTGCATAACAGGTTTATTAGTAAATTCCCTATTTCTTGGGAAGACTGAAGAAAAACAATACAACACACACACCCCCAGCATGTCCTGCCTATTTATTACCACCTCTATAGACACTGACTCCGGCTCCTCTAGTGTTTCATATGCTGTGCATCAGTCCTGATTCCTCATACAGGTGACTGGAGTTAAATGTGACCCTATTGTGACGCCTGTCACCTTGTTGAGAGTCGGAATGATCTGTAGCACAGGATGTGCTAATTCCTGACAACAACTGTCATTGTCAGACACTGCAAACAGTGCGATACTGTGAAAGAGCATGCGGAGAGATTTTAACTGTCGAAAATCGGTTGTAAGTAGCAGGAAATAAAGATGGAGTAAGGAGTTCGGGGTACAGAGGGGAGAGTGTACTGGGTGGGACCCATTCTCACAAGATGCGTTTTGGATCCTAAATTAGGGGAAGCCTATAAACCTTACTTGGAGAGCCCCATTTTCTAGAGGACATTCACAGACAGCCTTCCTTTGTCTGAGGGCAGCAGCAATGCTTGTATTTGAGGGGACTCGCTCTCTGAAGTCCCTGCATGTTGTAAGCAGGTGCATGAGCATAACAGACACAGGCACAATGAGGGCTTTGGAAATACAGCTGACAACATCTGTGCAGTGGAAGCAGCAAATTCACAGGAGCACCAGGGTTGGGGAGAGGATTATAGAAAGGACAGCAGTGGGAGCCCTCTGGGGACCATGGCCTTTGTGGCAGGGGGACTGGGCATGCTGCTGGCTTGGGGCTGTGTCTCCCAGAGGCAGCCAGTAAGAATGAAGATAGCTCTGACAGCAGATGCGGAAAGATCTGAGGCTGTTATATTCACAATCAGCCTACGCTATCTCCTATATCACTTAACTTCAGGTGCCACATTATAGAAAGGCAATAGTCTTAACAGTAATTTCACTGAAGTAACCTTCTTTTAATGTATAGACAGGTCCATTTCCAGCACGCTACTGCCAGATTTTTCTCCCCTTAAAAACAACAACAAAACTTGATTCCCGCATTTATTTTTCTAGCTCACGATGTGCCATATTCCACGCCACCAGGAACATCTTCAGCATGCTATTTGAGGCGGATGGCTGCTTCAAAGAGATTGATAATGCTAGTGCTTATTAAATTAATATCGAGTACAAATGTCTAAGGGGATGCATTTTGTTTTCATCAAGCCCGCAAGAACTTGTACAACAGGAAAACAGAAAAAATTCTTTTTTTCTAATGAGCTCAGAGCATTTTAAGGCATTCCGGGTAACCTAATAACAGCTTTATGAGATAGGGGACATAAAAATCAATGTGTCTATTTTACAAATGGAGAAAGAGAAAGCCAGAAAGGACTTTCAAAGCCCGGTGGTACACTGTGCAGAGAAATGGGGTGGCAGGTAGCGCAGGGCCGCAGACCAGCACCCAACAGACATTTTCTGGTGATGACAGGAAATTCAGGCCTCTGAGCCAAGGCTGAGAAACTTGTTGACACCCTAACTTTCTTTACTGGCTCTCTAAACTTTGTCTGACTTTATCTCAAAAAGATGCTTGCAAGGGCAAGAAAGAGTTTGCTATTAAGTAAAAACTAGGCATAGAGCAAACATCTACTTAGAAAGGGGTCTTTCTTTTACACATAGGGAAACTGAGGCAGAGAGGGCCATGGCTTCCTCTAAACAGCAGTAGTAAGCGTCAGAGCCAGACAAGAACTCAGACGTTCTGATTCCACCCCCATCCGAGACTCAGCACTGAACCCATCTGGTAAGCCCTCTTTCAACAGAAAACAGACAGGCAAGACTAATGGCTGTTTTGGTAAAGCCTGCGTAACATCTGATCCAACTCTGCTAAGAGATCATCTCGCTGACGTTTTGATTTCGAAAATGTCAAAACACGTAAAGGATCATGAAGTTAAAATTAAATCCCAGGTGAGTTGGAGAAAATTGTCAGGTTTAAAAAAAGAGGATAGAAAGAAATGAAAAAAAAAAAACCCACTTAGTGCCTCTCACATAACAGCAGGAAACACTGTTCTCAATGACAAGATTAAGGCGGCCCCCCTGAAAAGGCCCCTGCTGGCTTTCCAGCCACCACAAAAGCATTCAGTGGAGAAAGTTCTCAGCGACAGGCTCTGGAATACGTTTGTAGAGGACGCAGAGAGAGGGAGAGTCCTTGAAATGATATTTGTATACTGGGAACATTCAAATGAGGGTGTAGGACAAGATAAGAGTCACTCTACTTAGAGAAGCTCATTCCCCCCACGCTAAGGGAGCCACAAATTCTAAGAACCATTTATTCTTTGGAAGAAAGAAAGAAAAAAAGAGAGTGGAGTCGGGAGAGAGGGACCCAGGGAGGCATGTGAATCTTCGTATCTGGGAGAGAGGAATGGAAGGGCAAGGAAAAGGAGGGGAGGAAATTCACCGCAAACTCTAAGACATGCGCCCAACACTGAAGCTGCTGCAAACATCTTCCCGAGGTCCCTGCCTCACCTGTTCCGCCTGCCAGGCCTGGCTCAGGCACAGAGAAAATGTGGAATAAGAATCCCAAAGAACCAATCGGTGAATCTTTCTGTATTGTAAGAAAAACAATAGGCTAGCAAAATAAATTTTCACAAACTGTCATCGGGGTGTGAGTCTTAAGCTCCATTTCTGAGGGGGGCATGACATCGTCACTCTCAAAGGAGCACGAAAGGCAGATTTGGGTGTGGAACGGCTGATGTCAAGTTAGCAGCTGGACAAGTCCAACGGGGTGACAAGTGGGGGCGCCTACCTAAGGGGAGATGGGCACAGGAGGTGCCTCTTCTAAAAACCACGCACAGGACCCATGCTGACGTCTGCTCCTCTTAAATTTTCAGGTCAGTTTGAAGATAGAAATGAATATTTTCCTGTCTGTAAAAGAAAATGGTATTTTTGAGTAAAATATCAACTAAGCACAGAACTTCAGGTATACAAGGCCCAGCTCTAAGGTGCAAATTACTTCCTCTGCTCTGGGCTTTCATTTGTCTGCTGTGGAGTCGCTGCGGGATACGCCTCTGATCTGGGACAAACGGCAATTCCTGTGATGCTGTGTTGAGGCAGCCTTGAAATTCCACGGAGTCGTCCTTATGGGAGTGATGCGAAAGAAGACCCAAACTCTCTACTGGAATTGCTTCCCTCAAATTTAGGGAAGTCGATGTCCATGGTCCTTATTTTTATGCTGCATGAGAGGAAGCATCAGGTGGCCCAGGGAGCATGGCTGTGTACACATGACCATTAATGGAAACACCTGAGTAATTTTCTTGGCGCTGTGAAGTTACCACCAGAGAGCTCTGGGCTATTCACCTACACTCATTTTGGAAGGAGCCCGGAGTCCTCTGTTTAGGTCATAAAATAAGGATCTTAATAACAGGATTTCCTGTTCCACTCATATTCAGAACAGTTTACCATGGAAGTAGTCACTGGGGCGAGAACAGCAGGTTTTTCTAGGAAAAGTCATGGCAGCTGGGTGGTATGTTTCCTGCAGCTGTCAATGGCTCCTCATCCTTCATACATAGAGCCTGTCTAGTCCTGTTGCTACGGAGATTTGCAATGGATTGAAAAAGTGCACTGACTTTTGTTTTCCCTCTGGAATTTGAAATAAGAATATGTATTCTGATCTAGGCCTCAGCTATCACACCTTATAGAAATTAACTAAGAAAGCTAGGAAGTCAGACTTATTCCTCAAATCTCTTTCCATTCATGTCCCCCCAGCTCGTTGATTTCCACCAACAAAACTCACAAGTTTCTTTGAAAGATTTTATTTTTTTTCCTTTTTCTCCCCAAAGTCCCCCAGTACATAGTTGTATATTCTTCGTTGTGGGTCCTTCTAGCTGTGGCATGTGGGGACGCTGCCTCAGCGTGGTTTGATGAGCAGTGCCATATCTGCGCCCAGGATTCGAACCAACGAAACACTGGGCCACCTGCAGCAGAGCACGCAAACTTAACCACTCGGCCATAGGGTCAGCCCCTCACAAGTTTCTTTTATCAAAATAATTTAGAAGATAGCACCCTATGTAATTGGCCTCCACCACCAGCAGCTGACAGGATCATTTCCGGTCTTCAACCTAAACTCCCAGCTTTATCTAAATGCAGGCTCCTGAGCATAACTTCACCATGACTAAAGCACAGGATACACATGGGAAGTGTAATGGGATAAGCAAATGAGAAAAATGACCAGTCTGCACTATTTCTCATACAAAACTACACAGCCTAAACCTTCTTTCTTCTATAGTTACTCAAAGTACTGAGTGAACATCTTCAACTGGCAGAGAACTAAGTCCAATAGGTTATATGACACAAAGCACAGCCTTTGAGGAGCAGGAACTTATATCCTTGTGCCTTAATTAGGAAAGATATGGGCTGGCCCCAGTGGCCTAGTGGTTAAGTTCAGTGCTCTCCACTTTGGCGGCCCAGGTTTGGTTCCCAGGCATGGACCTACACCACTCATCAGTGGTCATGCTGTGGTGGTAGCTCACAAACAAAAGGCGGAAGATTGGCAACACGTGTTAGCTGAGGGCAAATTTTTCTCAGAATAAAGAGAAAGATTGGCAACAGATGTTAGCTTAGGGCAAATCTTCCTCAGCAAAGAAAGGAAGAAAAAGGATAAAAGAAACACAGGTTATTTGAAAGACATTTGGAAAATACTGGCAAGTATAAAGAAAAAACAAAAATCACCTGTACTCTACAATCCGCTGATAACTACGGTTAACATCTTGCCTTAAGTTACTCCAGCTCTTTTTCTGGTCAACCCCACCCCCCGCCCACAGTTGAAATGGTACTGAATATATAAATTCACTTCTGGATTATTTTCCTTTTAACATTCCCACTATTACCAGAGAAACTCTGTGGACAAGATTTTTTCCTAACTAGTTATATTTTGTCCTCCTGTGATGGAATCATTCTTCATATTTTAAATGCTTTTGTTTCAAAGTTTCATTGGGTTCTGATTAAGTATGGATTGTAAAGTGATGTACCTGTGGTATTGAGCTTTCTGCGAGTTTGTTTTAAATCCTGAGTGTGAGATGGGTGCTACGGGACGTCCCCACACACACTCAAGGTTCAAAGGGCAAACAGCTAACATTGATGGGCAAGAATCCTTGCTCCAGATCGGAAGGACACAGCACCAGAATTTCAGGCTGGCAAACGCAGAGACAAAGAGAGAGCAGGGGGATTATTGAGAAAACCAAATTAACTGCTGATCTAAAGCCAAGATTATACTTCTATTAAGTACAATCAGGTCCAAAAATCTCTGTTAGACGTAAGCAAAGGCAGTAGGGGATTAGTCCTCTCTGGAGCTAACGAAATGCAGGAAAGTGAAAGGATTCAGGGTTAAAAGAAAGATGTGTTCTCTTTCAACCCAGATGTGGGGAATGCCAGTTAGGTGAGCAATAACTGAAAAGAGTTAAGAAATAGTGTAAATGGCTATTAATTCTAATTAGGCTTTTATATTTCTGAAATCGCAGAGTTAGAAGTTGTTACAGGTTGAATTGTGTCTACCCCAAATCCATATGTTGACATCCTGGCCCCCAGTACTTCAGAATGTGACCTTCTTTGGAAATAGGGGTGTTGCATATGTAATCAGTTAAGATTGGGTTACACTGGAGTAGGGTGGGCGCTAACCAATATGACCCGTGTCCTTACGAAAATGGGAAATTCGGACACAGACGGAGACTTGGAGAGAAATGTGAAGATGAGTTACGCTGCCACAAGCTGAGGAACCAGCAGCAGCTGGGAGAGGGGCCCGGAACAGAGCCTTCCCTGTGGCCTTTGGAGGGAGTGTGGCCCTCCTGACACCTTGATCTCAGACTTCCAGCTTCAGAACTGGGAGACAATAATTTTCTGCTGTTTAAGATACCCAGTTTGGGGTACTTTGTTACAGCAATCCCAAGAAACTATACAGAAGTAATCCTAGAATTCATTTCATCCAGCTTCCTAATGCAGTCTCCTTCCCAGTATGGACAGATGTTCACTTCAGCCTGCCTCCGCGGGACACTTCCAGGGGTGGGGCCACTGTTCTGGGGCAAAACATTCGATTATTGAATAGCTCTAATTATTTCATTGTATCAGAATCATACTTTTGTAATATAATTATTAGCTAAGGTTAAGCATTGCTTTTTTTAATATACAAAGCTCTATTTAACATTCGATAAAAGGGCAGGGCACAGAAAAGTATGTCTGCATCTCCAGCTTAGCCCATAAGCAAGGCACCATCATTCACTCAGAGACAGCAAAAGTTCTAGGTTCTTCGAATGGAACTAAACCACCTCTGAGTTCTGGCCTCGCTACCACAAACTAAAAAGCAAGAGCACCCTTCACATTCTCCTCTGTGGCTTGCAGAGCCTTCTGCCCAACGCAGTACCCACCAAGAAAAAACCCATGCCAACAGGATGGCCGACTGAGTCATAAGAAGCACAATTCACAAGCCTGAGCACAGTATCTTCCTTTCCTGCTACAAAAGGGCAGAGAAGGAGATGAAGATGTGAGTCACAGAGTAAGAGTGGTAACGGGAAAATCCCACTGGAGTAGCCAAGGGGATCTGAGAAACGTCTTTGTTGATATGGTCCCTAGCACTCTTTTTTTTCCCAACCAGCTACACTTCAGAAGGGATTGAGAGCCGGATTGCTGCCCTCTCCCCTCCAGTCTGACTCAATAAGCATTTGTTGTATATACACTGACCATTTGCCCCAGGGAGGAACAAGAGCGATGGAGCTGATTAATTTTTATGAGCCAGCCTCAAGGAGGTGCCTGGGGGCTAAAGGACTCCTGACCAGAGATCAGTGCTTTAGGAGGAGGTGGCAAATAGATTTCATTTCCAGATTGCCCGGCTCTGGATGCTGACGGGAAATTCTGTGGCTACTCTGTGATGCGGCGCCCCTCCAAGATCCAGTGGTGAGATGAAGCCATCTCATTGTAGGAGCAGATTCTGTATTTTCACCCTCCAGGCCTATTAAGGAGGTTCCAAGCCCCTTTCTGGCTGCATTTGTCTCACACATTCACATTCAGTCAAATTCAACAAATGTTCGCTTGAGTGGTGTTAACTCCTGGCAAGCGCCATGCTAGGCGCTGTAGAAGCTACAAAAATAAGACCCAATGCCCTGAAGGAGCTTGGGGAGAAAACAAGACAATTACTCTGTCTTCACTTGCTGGCACTTCACAGGCTGACATATCTATTTCTTTTTCATGTGGGAATTAGAGAGACTCGGGTTCATATTCTGACACCAGTACTTGCTTGCTGTGGAACACTAGGCAAAATCCTAGGAGGGATTTCATAAAATTTGACAAACTGATTTAGAAATTCATAGGAAAAGTAAAGGATGGGGACTAGCCGTGACCATTTTAAAGGTGACGACCAAGCTTAGGGGTCCTTCACTGCAGGATATCAGATTAATAGCAGTGTAGAGCTGTCGTGATTGAAGCAATGTGGTACGATGGCAGAACTGAGCAAGTCGAACAAGGACCCCCAAGAGAAAGCCAGAAACAAACTCACGCCAATGTGAAAACTTGGTATGTGACAGAGGTGGCATTACAATTCAATCAGGAAAGCATGGGCTCTCCCAAAAGTGATGTTGAGAGAATCGAATATTCCAATAAAAATTTAATCTCATTCACCATATACACCAGTTCTCTTCTCCTTCTGGGCCCAAATTGGAGTTGCATTTCCCTGTCTCCTCTGAAGTTAGACACGGTCATATGACTTGCTTTGGCCACTGAAATGTGATCAGAAGACATATGCGTCACCTTCCAGCACAGCCCTAAGTGCCACTGTGTGACTCTCCACATTCCCCTCCTTGCTTCAGGGCTCCTGGGTGCCCCTGCATGAGCCACCATCAGCCTGTGCCCCTGAGGGACTGTAGTGAGCAGAGATGCTGCACACCCACAGTGAACAACAGTGTAAACGAGACATAAACTTGGGGTTAAATGTCCGAGATTTGGGGTTGTTTCTTCAGTATAACCTAGCCTATCCTAACTCATACAAAAATAAACCAAAAATTAAACTCCAGGGGATTGAGACCTAGATATGGAGACTAAAATTTTTAGAAAAGGACACAGGCAGATGTTTTTATGACCTCAGAGTATGGAAAGACTTCCTTAAAATGTTTTTTAAAATCATAAACCATAAAGGAAAAGATCAATGTATTTGCATCCAATTTCAAGTCTTCTGTTTGCCAGTAAGTACCATAAATTGAACAGATAAGCCACAAACTGGAAAAGATACTTGCAGTGTGTATAACTGAGGAAAGATTAGTGTAGAACATACATAAAAATACCCTAAAGATCAATAAAGAAAAGACAAACAAGCCCAAAGAAAAATGGGCAAAAGATATGAAAAGATGATAAACATATGGATAAACGGCTGAAATCATTCACTAATTGGAGGAATGCACATCAAAGCAATTTAAACCATTCCACACCAATCAGTTTGGGAAAAATTAAAAATTTGATAATACTTAGAATTGTCAAGGACATAAAAAAAAACTACATTCAAGAGCAATTTAGCCAAATCTAGCGAAGTTGAAGACATGCCTTTCAATCCAATAATAATCCTTCTTTTCAGTCTATTTCCTAGGAACTCCTGCATGTTTGCACAAGGAGACGTATAATCAAGAACATTCTTTGCCAGGCTTGTTTTTAATGGCAAACTAGTAGAAACTATTTAAATACCCATCATCAGCAGAGTAGATAAGTAATTTGTGGTACATACAATGCAATGCTACACAGCCACTTGTGTCAACATGTATAAATCTCAAAAGCACAACATTAAACAACAACAAAAACAATCAAGCCACAGAAGGCTGTGTGGTATGTGTGTCATTTATACAAAGCATGAAAACATGTACACTTTAATAGACACATGCATATATAGGGTTCAGGAAGAGCATGAAACTGCATGGGAATGAGAAACACAACTGGAGAGAGAGGCTAATGGGGTCAGGAACACAGGCTTCTAATGCATATGTATTGCTTGAATTCCTAGGAAAAACTGAAACTCATATAGCACAACTATAGACTAGATTGAGCTTGGACAGAGTGGGGGTGGGTTCACAGATGTTCACTACACTGTTCTCTGTACTCTCCCATTGACGGAACATTTCTTTTTCTTGTTTTTTTCATTTATGACTTCCCAAGGTCTCATAATGAACAAATGGCAAGATGAAGCCCAGATCAGTGTTTTATTCACAACTCCACATTTACGTTAATAAATTTAAAATGAATAAATCCTAATTCTAACATTTCTGTATCTCTTTTGCATAGGCTAGCCTCGTAAGACAGTGATTTTCAAATGTGGCTACACACTGGAATCACTGGGTCCCTGGGCCCAGCCCTACAGATTCTGATTACACTGATCTGGGAGTGGCCTGGGTGGGAACAGTGTCTACAGGTTCCACGTGATTTTAACGTGCGGCTGAGGAGAAGAACTGCTGCCTCAGGAGAAACGGCAGGAAAACTCAGGTTTTAGAATCTGTGGGCAAGAACGGCAGGTCTGCCACCGGCTTCTAACCTCGGGCAACTGCGCCATCAACTTCTCCATCGGCACAATGGGGATGATAACACCTATGTTGTTGGATTGCTAGAAGAACTAAATAAGAATGATGTGTATATATTACCCAGCACAGTATCTGATTCATAGCAGTAAAAAGGGATTTTTCTCCTTGAGATGGATGAATAAAATTCTGATGTATTTTATGGAAGGAAAAATTAGTTATTGTCCTGGATCATCTTATGAGAAATGAACACCAAGCAGATTTCTCAGATCCCGGGAGTGGGCTGAGCATCTTAACACCCTCCCCCGCCCTGTGCCCCAGACTTCCTCTCTTCTCCTCCAGCCCACTGACTACATTGCGAAACAGCTATAAACCTGCTGCTTTCTCAGCCTATCTTATTTAAGTGCGTGCTCAGAATTGTGAAAAGCCACAATTGCATGTTTACACCCAAAATACAGCCCTTCAGCCAACGACTTGGTCTGTTGGATTCCCAACATTTCTTCTTAACTGGTATTATTATCTCAATGTGTAAAATAACACTATCAAAACGATGAATGGAAAATGCTTTCTTTTTCATTTTTTACAATAGAGGGAAAGATGCCGCATTATAAAGCCAGTCTTTTAAACTACCTTGCTCGTGAATTAGATGCCTCTTGACTTCAGAAGATTGGAGTCTGTTTTAAAGGTCTACTGTTACTCATTCTGTATGTCATGAATTACAAAAACAATTTTATGGGGCTGGCCCAGTGGCATAGTGGTTAAGTTTGCGCTCTGCTTTGGCAGCCCCGGGTCCATGGATTCGGATCCCGGTCACGGACATATACACCACTCATCAAACCATGCTGTAGCAGCATCCCATATACAAAGTAAAGGAAGACTGGCACAGATGTTAGGTCAGTGACCATCTTCCTCAAGCAAAAAGAGGAGGATTGG
This sequence comes from Equus przewalskii, assembly GCF_037783145.1. NCBI lineage: Eukaryota > Metazoa > Chordata > Mammalia > Perissodactyla > Equidae > Equus > Equus przewalskii. The sequence continues at coordinate 13,819,911 of NC_091849.1, read as the reverse complement.
CAACGGATGTTAGCTCAGGGCCAATCTTCCTCATACACACACACAAAAAAACAATTTTATATATTCATCATTTTCAAAACGACTTATTTTCTCAAATCCTTCTTTTATGGATGTGAGAAGAGGGAAGATGAGACGTCTCAATATCAAGAGAGAAAGGACTTTAAGTATGTAGCCTACCATGTGATTTTGCTGAGCAGACCACATCCGTGCTTCAAACAAATGTTTAGTGTGTATCCATCATACATGAGACATGTGGGAGCTGAAGCAATGTATAAGACCTACCCTCTATTGACAAGACACTTGTAAGATATTTTTGAAGGAAAGATACAGGCTTGAAAAGATAACTTATAAGACAGTAAACAACTTAAAGCTAATCACACGTAGAGAGAGTACCAGTGAGAATTCTGTGGAAGGAGAGACCATGCTGCTTGGTGCGGTGAGGAGACCGCAGGGGCAGGGAATGGTCATTGATCTGGACACCAAAGGATGGATAGCCTGGCAGGCCCCACGGGTGGCCTCCCGAGGCATTCTCTCCTCCCTCATTGCTTCCACATCCCTGATTTTGATGGGACAGCAAGAAATGTGTCCACTGCTGGGAAATAAATCATGTCGTAGAGCAATCCTGCTGTCTTTGCAATTGACGGATCCAGGGACAGGGTTAGGGTCCAGTTGTGCCCACTCAAGTTCTGGGACATATTTTCTGGCCTTTTGCCCCACTCCCTTTCTTTCTGCTTGGATTCCTGTCCTATGAAGACATGATTGTGAAAGCTGAACTAGCCTTCCAGTGAACATTATAGGTGACATCACCAAGACAATGAGGAGAGCAGAATACAAGGATGAACAAGTCTGGGTCACTGACGACACTGCAGAGCAATTCAGTCAACCCTGGGACTGCTCATCTCCAAATTTTCTGTTATATGAGACAACTATGCCTTTGTTATTTAAAATACTTTAGTTGGTTATTTCATTACTGATACAGGTGGACCAGGCATTCCAAGGAGGACAGCAACAGCTATGAGCATTTTTAGGGGACGATGAACAGATAAATTTGACTGGGCTGGACTAGAGGGCTTGATAAAGGACGTAAACATTGAGGTCTAGTGAGAAAAAGCATGGGATTCAGAACCAGACAGACCTTGGGTCCAATTCTGGCTTAGTCGTTGACTAGCCATGTGACCATGACAAGTTAATCCACTTCTCTGTATCTAGAGCTCACATCTGTAAAATGGAGATACCTATATATACCTTGCAGTGTTATTGTGTTAAACACTTGTAAATAGCAGGTGTGCAGTAAATGATAACATAATTATTATTTGAAGAGAAGCCTGAAAAGTTAGGTTGAAGACAATAATAGGGAGGCCTTTGACTGCCAGGCTAAAGAATTCAAAATCAATTTTATTGATTATGGGAAGTCCTTGAAGGTTTGCATTTTGCAGCTTTTAATACCATATATAGTATATATATATGTATATACTCCCTATAGAGAGAGTATATATACTCCTTTTAATTATCAATGTTAGCCAGATTAACATATATCCTCACACTAAAAACCTATAAGAAATTACACCAATTCTCCACAATCGATTCCAAAAACAGAAGCAGAGGGAATACTCCCTAACTTATTCTACGAGGCCAGCATTAATGTAATACCAAAACCAGATAAAGACATCATAAGAAAGAAAAACTACAGGCCAATATCTCTCATGAACATAGATGCAAAAACCCTCAACAAAACATTAGCAGATCAAATAGAACAACACATAAAAATTATGCACCATGACCAAGTGGGATTTATTCCAAATATGCAAGGCTGGTTCAACATTTGAAAAATTAATCAGTGTAATCCACTAAAAAAAATGGGCAAAGGAAGAAAAATCATATGGTCATATCAATCAATTCAGAAAAAGCATTTGACAAAATCCAACACCCATTCATGATAAAACCTCTCAGTAAACTAGGAAAGAAGGGAATACCTTTAACTTGACGGAGAGCATCTACACAAGCCCACATAGCATCATACCTCATCTTGAAATACTGAATGCTTTCTCCCAGAAATGGAGAACCACAAATAGAGTCAGCTCATCTCTGACAAAGGAGCAAAAGCAATTCAGTGGAGAAAGGTCAGGCGTCAACAAACGGTTCTGGAATAAATGGATATCCATACACAAAAAAATAGACCTGTGCATAGATCTTAAGCTTTTAACAAAAGTTAACTTAAAAGGGATCATAGATCTAAATGTAAAACACAAAACTATGAAACTTCTTAAAGAAAACAAAGGAGAAACATCTAGGTGATCTTGGGTTTGGTAACAAATTTTTAGATACAACACCAAAATCACAATCCATGAAAGAAAAAATTGATAAATTGGACTTTACTAAAATTAAAAACTTCTGCTCTGAAAAAGACACTGTTAAAAACATGAAAAGACAAGCCACAGTCTGAGAGAAAAGAACTGCAAAATACATATCTGATAAAGGGCATGTATCAAAAATATACAAAGAATTAAACCTCAACAATAAGAAAACTACCTAACTTTAAAATAGGCAAAATATAGGAACAGATACCTCACCAAAGGAAATATATAAATGGTAATAAGTATATGAAAAAATGTTCAACATTATTTATCATTAGGGAATTACAAAGTAAAACAACAAGATACCACTACACACCTATTAGAATGGCCCAAATCCAAAACACTGATAATACCAATTGATAGTGAGGATGCAGAGAAACAGGAACTCTCGTTCATTGCAGGTGGGAATGCAAAATGGTACAGCCACTTTGGAAGACAGTTTGACAGTTTTTTACAATGCCAAACGTAGTCTTACTATACGATCTGGCAATCATATTCCTAGACATTTACCCAACTGATTTGAAAACTTATGTCCACACAAAAACCTCCATGTGACTCTTCATGGCACCTTTATTCATAATCACCAACAACTGGAAGCAACCAAGATGTCCCTCAATAGGTGAATGGATAAACAAAATGTGATGTATTCATGCAATGGTATGTTATTCAGCAAGAAAAGGAAATGAGCTTTCAAGACACAGATGAATCTTAAACGCATATTGCTGAGTGAAAAAAGCCAGTCTGAAAAGAGTACATACTATATGATTCTAATTATATTACAATCTGGAAAAGGCAAAATTATAGAGATGGTAAAAAGATCAGTGGTTGCCAGGACTCTGGAGGGGAGGGGAAGAGTTGAATAGGTGAAGCCATGGGGACATTTTAGGGTGGCAAAACTATTTTGTGCGATACCATAATGGTGGGTACACGACATTATGTATTTGTCAAAATTCATACAACTTTACAGCACAAAGAGTGAACCTTACGTATACAAATTAAAAAATCATTTAGGGCATTGTGGGATCCCAGAATGGAATTCAGAATGTGACTAAATAACATAATTGTATTATAAATGTCTGATACAACCTCACTCAAAAAGGCAGGGGGGAAAGGTGTTGACATAAATAACTTAGGAAATTAATGGAATCTGTAAGAACAAAGGCAAAAGGAACTGTACAAAAGCCCTGTACTCTAGTTGATAAAGTTGTATCCCATGGGGATATGGGTTAACAATTCTGATGCTGTTAAACATATACACAGGAAATGAACAATTAAATAAATGGATGGTGGATGATATCAGCCAATTTCTCACTGTTAGAGAAGGATTTTACAGAAAAGCAAAGGGAGGGGGCTAGAATGATCCATGTGGTAATGGATTAGAGTTGGAGACAACAGTATGAACTCAGGTTTAATTTAATATACAGATTGTTACATATAGAAATATTTATAGATTTGTGTACACACAAAGGTTAGTATACCTACATATATTTCCTCGCTGTGTCAGCTGAGAGACGACAACAGAAGCAACAACACTCGAGGTGCAACAGCATACTTAGTGCCTGAAGCTTGGATTCTAATACCAGTCTCCAATAAAAGAAAGCAGGGCTGTCTGGAGAATGGCTGATTTTAGGACTGGGGCAGGAAATACACAAGATAAGCCTGGAACATCTTGTAGCGCCAGAAGGCAAGGAAGTGCTCAAAAACCAAAACAAAACAAAACTCCACAATGTATATCAAAGGGAAATAGGGGCCAACTGAGAGAATCCCCAATGGCCAAAGATGGAGCAATTTGAGCAACAAAATAAATGAAGTAGCATTGGATTATAATCCAAAGTATAAAATACATGTCTATGAGTCCATACTGAAATAAATTATTGAATAAATAAATAAAGGAGAGAGAAGAGAAATTTCCCAGAGAGAAAAATTCCAAATAATTGACGTAGATAGTCCACCCTGAAGAAGATAGAGCAAAATTCTCCGCTCCTTAAGTGTGGGCTGCCCATAACAGCTTCCTTCCAAAGAGAACAATATGGAAGGGGCGGAGGAGGGGTGGTGGTGGGGAGAGTAATTTGACAGCAGAGGAATCTGACAAACACTGCCTTACCCAGGTGATCATTAATCATTGCAAGTGTATGTCTTGTTTCTCCTAGAGAGTTATTTCATACCCCTAGGGCCAGCGCGTGTTTATTAGACTTAAGTTAAAAAAGAAAATGATTTCTGCTCGTGGCTATTCAAATTCTATTAATATCAACCATGCTAAGTCATGTTGACAGAAGGTACCATGATATGAAGTGATGAAATGGCACTTTACCTCCGTGGGCTTCCTCCCCAAAATCAATAACCCAGTCTAATGATGAGAAAAACATCACACAAATCCCAGATGAGGGACATTGTACAAAATACCTAAAACTCGTAAGACTGTCAAGGTCATCGAAAACAAGGACAGTCTGAGAAACTGCCAGAGCCAACAGGCACCGATGGAGATATGGCGACTAAACATAACGGGGTATCCTGGATGGAGGGAGTCCTGGAGCAGAAAAAGGACAGGAGGGCAAAACTAAGGAAGTCCAAATAAAATAGAGACTTTAGTTAATAATAATCTATCAATACTGGTTCATTAATTATAACCAGTGCACCATATTAACATTAGATATTAATAAGAGGGGAAACTGGAGGTGGAATATTTGGATACTCTCCCTACTATCATCTAAATTTTTCTGTAAATCTAAAGTTTTCTAAAATAAAAAGTTGACTTGAGACATGTTTACTTCATGCTGCTCGGAAGCATGGCCTTAGGCCTCTCTCAGAGCCTCTATCCCAAAGCAACACAAAAGGTGACATCTAAGAACCAGAGTTTAGGGAGCTCAGAGACACAGCCAGTCGTGGAAAAATAAGGCTGGAGGTTGAAGCGTTATTTAAATTACAAGCACAATCAACAGAAAAATTACAAACAGCATAACTAACAAAACTGGAGAGAAGAGCCAGTGGGCGGTAACGTGGGTTAAATACTTCTCCTCTTCGAGACGGGAATCGAGAAGCACTATATAAAGTAGCTACACTTAAAACAATTTTTTTTAAATAGTTAAAAAAAAACACTTGTAGGGAGTAGAGCTGGGTTTGGGAAAAGAAAACTTTTATTTTTCACCTGGTAGCATCCTGAATTTGACTGAGATAAGGCCCTTAAGGCAATTCGCCCAGAGTGTGGCACACGGTAAGCACTCAGGAAATCCTAGACAGGAGTGTCGCTGCTGGGCTTCCACAACTGTATGCCACAGCAAGAGGGAACAGGGCCTCAGATTCCTTAGGGCTCTATTTCATAAGCACAATATAACTTAAAAAGTGCAGGAAACGACTATATGGCTCAACAGAGTACATCCCCTCAGTTTTAGTACTGCTTAACGTATAGCATGTTATAATTTTGCAGCCCAATGTTAACGAGTAATTGGCTGATGTACCAAAGTCAGATACTTTTCCAGACAACAGACTCCAGTCTCACATTTACCTGCATAATTAAAAACAAATGATGCCTTACAAATGCTTAATTATTTCTGAATTTCACATTAGAACAATGTCAGCATCTTGCAAAATAGATTTTGATGAATAACTTGGCCACGGCAAACCTTTTAAAAGAAAAATACTGGCTTTGATGATCTGAGATTTTCAGATTATGAGGTCATTAATCATTGCAAGTATATGTCTTGTTTCTGCTAGCGAGTTATTTCATACCCCTAGGGCCAAAGCATGTTTATTAGACTTAAGTTAAAAAAGAAAATGATTTCTGCTCGTGGCTATTCAAATTCTATTAAAAATAATTTCTAAAGCAGTAACCATTTTTCCATCTCTGCATTAAATACAGGAAAGAGTAGGCTTTCAAAAAATCCAGCAGGCTGCCCTGCACATTTTTCACACCCTAATGTAGTGGGATAATAGCAACACCCATTGATAGAGAATCTTTCTCTTTGGTGAGATTGCTACTCAGATGGGTGTCTCTCCCGCAATTCTGAACTCCAAGTGACCCATCCATGCTTCAGGTGGATTAGCACATGGCACTGCACATGCTTCTTGAATTTTTTTAAGCTTCATTGTGTTGTGTATATACTTCAACCACACTATGAGAAAAAGTTCTAAAATTTCTGGAACCCATGGGAGGTCCTTTGGAATCACCACGCCTAATAAATATAGTCAGCATACAGTTTACCAAAAGCTGCCCATAAGCCTGCAGTACGAGCAAAAGCAGAGGCAGCAAGAAGAAGGGATGGCAAAAAGAAGCAAGTTAATTCACGCAGCAGAACCTTGGAGAAGCTCAAGAATTAGAGGCACCAGAGGCCTCTGAAGATGGGGTACAGAGTGGATGAGAGTCGGCACAGAGGACATAGCCTCCCTGATCCTCTCTCCTCCCTCGTCCCCTGGAAGACCGAGGCTTTCCTTCTAGAAGGGTTGCATCAGAGAAGGACTGTCCCCAGAGACACCAGGAGCACCTGAGGGGGGAGGTGAAGAGTCCTACTGAAAACAGAGGTATTAAATGACAAGCTATATTTTTTTTTTTGCACATTATTTAATTTGCACATTTTATTGCAATATATTCTCATATATTTTAACCATCTTTATTTCTTTTTCTATTGGGTGTTGGTCTTTTTATTTTTTTATTTTTATTTTTTTATTGAGTTATTGATAGGTTACAATCTTGTGAAATTTCAAGTGTATATTAATGTTTGTCAGTCATGTTGTAGGTGCACCACTTCACCCTTTGTGCCCACCCCCCACCCCACCTTTCCCCTGGTATCCACTAAACTGTTCTTAGTCCATAATTTTAAATTCCTCATATGAGTGGAGTCATACACAGATTATCTTTCTCTCGCTGGCTTATTTCACTTAACATAATTCTCTCAAGGTCCATCCATGTTATTGCAAATGGAATGATTTTGTTCTGTTTTGCAGCTGAGTAGTATTCCATTGTATATATGTACCACATCTTCTTTATCCATTCGTCTGTTGCTGGACACTCAGGTTGCTTCCACGTCTTGGCTATTGTAAACAGTGCTGCACTAAACATTGAGGTGCATAGGACTTTTGGGATTGCTGACTTCAAGCTCTTTGGATAAATACCCAGTGGTGGGATGGCTGGATCGTATGGTAGTTCTATTTTTAATTTTTTGAGGAATCTCCATACTGTTTTCCATAGTGGCTGCACCAGTTTGCATTCCCACCAGCAGTGTATGAGCGTTCCTTTTTCTCCGCAACCTCTCCAACATTTGTTGCTATTAGTTTTAGATATTTTTGTCATTCTAACGGGTGTAAGGTGATATCTTAGTGTAGTTTTGATTTGCATTTCCCTGATGATCAGTGATGATGAGCATCTTTTCATGTGCCTATTGGCCATCAGTATATCTTCTTTGGAGAAATGTCTGTTCATGTCTCCAGCCCATTTTTTGATTGGGTTATTTGATGTTTTGTTGTTGAGTTGCGAGAGTTCTTTATATATTATGGATATTAAGCCTTTGTCAGACATATGACTTGCAAATATTTTTTCCCAGTTAGTGGGTTGTTTTTTTGTTTCAATCCTGTTTTCATTTGCCTTGAAGAAGCTCTTTAATCTGATGAAGTCCCATTTGTTTATTCTTTCTATTGTTTCCCTTCTCTGAGAAGGCATGGTGTCCGAAAAGATCCTTTTAATACTGATGTCAAAGAGTGTACTGCCTACGTTTTCTTCCAGAAGCCTTATGGTTTCAGGTCTCACCTTTAGGTCTTTAATCCATTTTGAGTTTATTTTGGTGAATGGTGAAAAAGAATGGTCAATTTTCATTCTTTTACATGTGGCTTTCCAGTTTTCCCAGCACCATTTGTTGAAAAGACTTTCTTCTCTCCATTGTATGCCCTCAGCTCCTTTGTCAAAGATAAGCTGTCCATAGATGTGTGGTTTTATTTCTGGGCTTTCAATTCTGTTCCATTGATCTGTGCACCTGTTTTTGTACCAGTACCATGCTGTTTTGATTACTGTAGCTTTGTAGTATGTTTTGAAGTCAGGGATTGTGATGCCTCCCGTTTTGTTCTTTTTTCTCAGGATTGCTTTAGAAATTTGGGGTTTTTTGTTGCCCCATATGAATTTTAGGATTCTTTGTCCTAATTCTGTAAAGAATGTCATTGGGATTCTGATTGGCATGGCGTTGAATCTGTAGATTGCTTTAGGTAGAACGGATATTTTAACTATGTTTATTCTTCCAATCCATGTACATGGAATGTCTTTCCATCTCCTTATGTCGTCATCCAATTCTCTCAGAAAGGCCTTGTAATTTTCATAATATAGGTCCTTCACTTCCTTAGTTAAATTTACCCCAAGGTATTTTATTCTTTTTGTTGTGATTGTGAATGGTATTGTGTTCTTGAGTTCTTTTTCTGTTGGTTCATTACTGGAGTATAGAAATGCTACTGATTTATGCAAATTCATTTTATACCCTGCAACTTTGCTGTAGTTGTTGATTACTTCTAACAGTTTTCCAATGGATTCTTTGGGGTTTTCTATATATAAGATCATGTCGTCTGCAAACAGCGAGAGTTTCACTTCTTCCCTCCCTATTTGGATTCCTTTTATTCCTTTTTCTTGCCTGATTGCTCTGGCCAGGACCTCCAGTACTATGTTAAATAAGAGTGGTGATAGAGGGCATCCTTGTCTCATTCCTGTTTTCAGGGGGATGGGGTTCAGTTTTTGCCCATTGAGTATGATGTTGGCTATGGGTTTGAATGACAAGCTATATATTGAAAAGGGAGTCTGACATCCTCCTCCCCTTGCTCAGCTTCCTGGCAGCCAGGATTTCCTCTGTGGAGAAACTCATCAACTTAAAGGAAAGACCTAGATAGAGTGAGAATTGACCATCCGCCAAGAAAACAGGAGCGCCTCCCCCAGAGGCCCATCAGCTGACAAGCCCCAGCCATGCATACAGTTTCCAAATGGCTTGTTTAGCTCCTCACTAAACTGAAAAGACAGCTACAGATCAGATAGTTGAGGGATGATGCTCCATGAAAGATGGAGACCAAAATCAACTGACAAAATTAACTTGGAGGAGACAGACAATACAGGAAGCAAAAGAACGCGTAAAAACTCTAAACTTAATATGCTCACTAAGGCAAGAGAAGATACTATGTTCATGAAATGAGACAAGGATTTCACTTTTAAAAAAGAAACAGAGAACAAGAAAGCAATCTAAAAGAAATTAAAAATGATGGCCAATATTATAAAATTAAAGAGAAGGGTTGTAGATAAAATTGAGGAAAATTCTCAGAATTAGATCAAAAATGAAAGAGATGAGAAATAAGAGAGAAAGGACAAGAAAATCAGAAGATCAATCAAGAAGGTTCAAAAGCTGAGCAGCAGGAGTTCCAGAAACTAGAAGAGAAAAAATGGAGGGGAAAATATTTTGTAAAAAATAATACAAGAGCATTTCTAGAACCGAGGGAATGAATTTCCATATGGAAAGGGCCTACTTTTGTGAACACCTATAGCAATAAATGGAAAAAGGCCATATAAGTTTTTCACCATGAGATTTCAGAACAACATGGACAAAACAGTTTCTAAAATGGAAAAAAAAGGAAATCACAGACAAAAGATCAGAGATTAGAATGTGATAGAACTTCTCCACGGCAAGCTGGGGGTTGCAAGAGAAGGAACAATTAAGGAGAATGATGCCTAATCAAATCGTCAATCAACCATAAAGCTAGAATAAAGATATTTTCAGACAGAAAGGTCTGAAAATTTTTACCTCTACGTCTCTATTTTTTTTTTCCCTGTAAGCTGCTAGAGAACGTGCTTCATCAAAAAATGAATAAACCAAGAAAAAGATGGCATGCGATTCAAGACTAGAGAATTCTCAGGATGGAAGAAGTCCCTAGATGACAGCTAGTGCAGAAAGCAACTAATCTGGATGGCATGGAGACAATGAAGGGCTCCAGGTGGGAAAAGTGGCAGGTTACCTTCAGGTTGGACAGGAAGGAAAGAGACTCTGGGGATGATTCAGGTACAAGTACAGAGAAATCGAAGTACATTTTAAAATGACGCAATTAATTCTAGGGGAAATTAAAAACTACATGAGAAAGAAAACAGTGGTAGTTACAGTGGCTGGGGTGGGGGAAACAGGGAGTTGTTGTTCAATGGGCAAAATGTGTCGGTTATACAAGATGAGTAAGTTCTGCAGATCTGCTGTACAACACAGTGCCCGGAGTTAACACAGTATTGTACACAATAATTTGTTAAGAGGGTAGATCTCATGTTAAGTGTTCACCACAGAAAAAGGAGGGAAGACAGGAGGCAACTTTTGGAGGTGATGGATATGTTTATTATCTTGAGTGTGGTGATGGCTTCACGGGTGTTTACATATCCCCAAACTCATCAAATTATATACATTAAGTATGTCTAGTTTTTTTTGTGTATCAGTTATACCTCAATAAAGCTGTTTTTAGAAAAAAATATTCATATTATAACCTCAGCTATAAACAATATTGCATAGTCATTAACAATCTAAGCACTGAATACTGATTTTACCCAAAACTGTGATGACTATATTGGGAAGATGTTAAGAGTGGAAGTGTGTGTGTATGTGCTGGAGGGCAGGTAGTAAGAAAACGAAAACCTCATCTTCCACAACAGAAAATAGATAATGACTAAAATTGAAAAAAAACAAGGGAATTTTCACATAACTACAGTTTTCAGAAATATGGAAGTAAAGAGGGGGAAAGAAAAGATTTTAGAATACAAAGTGGTTGCCCTTAGAGACCAGGAGGGATGGGCCAGGGGCACCTGTTTTCCATTAAATGCCCTTATACTATTCAGCTTTTGACACCACGAACATGTGTGACTTTGATAAAAACAGGAGTTACTTTTAAAAAAGTAATCAAACCCTTTGAGAAAGTAGTTTCATTCCAGTTGTAATAGTAAAAGCCAAATGCGAGTGATTCAAGGGTATGAATGGCGGTAAGAATGTCGGGGAGGGAAGGAGGACCAATCTCTGGAGTTGAGGTCCAGGCACTGAGGGACCAGTGTGTTAGAGGAGCATCTTCCTAGATGTGATGACGGCATAGGGTATCCCTATACAGGATGCAGGAGAATTGCCTCAAAGACTACTGCAAATATCCAAGTAAAGCTCTAAATGAGGGTGGCGCATATTGACAAAGATTCTCTCAATGGCCTAACTTTAATCAGGTTCCTCTGAGTCCTCTGCTCAACTAGACCCAAACTTGAGTTTTCCTCTCTGTCCTTGTAGAATCCCTTTCGAGCAAGAATTCTGCTAAGTTAGTTTAGCAAAAATCCCCTACCCTTGGCATCTGACCACCCTTGCTATCTTATCACTCTGGCCTGCCTTCAGCAAGAATTCTGTTGAGTCGGTCAAGCAATAATCCCCTTTACCAGTGATATTTCCTCTTAGTAATTTTCTATCCACTGACTCCCCCCTGCTCCTTGGATATAAATCCCCACTTATCCTTGTTGGAGTCAGAGCCGAGTCCAGTCTCTCTTCCCTACGGCAAGACCCCATGGCAGTGGTCCTTACACCATCTCGATGGCTGCCCCTTGAATAAAGTCTGCTTTGTCATCTATTAACAAGAGTCATTGAATAACTTTTTCCTTAATAGTTAGAAGAATATTTTTTCTTCAACAATATGGAAGAAAAGAGAGATGTTAGAGTCTCAAAGTCCTGAAAATTTGTCACACACGTGCTCACCTCTCATCTCAACACCCTCTTCCTTTTCCCAACGACAACAGCTGTCTGCTCGTGTTTGATAAAGCTCCTAGTGTTTGTTTTATGGATAAGTTTGCAGTCTCAAATGCTTTGATCTTACTTCTCAAGAACAAAGAAGGATCTTGAATAATTCCGATGATAATTTCAAGTCTTCATTACATATTTTTGTAGCTAAACAGAACTTCTTGGAATAAAATACTCCCTGTCCAGCTGCATATTTTGTTGTCTACAATTTGATAATCCATGTAGAAAACATAACTTGACTGATATTGACTGAGTGGCAGGGAAGTGAAGGGTGAAAAGCAGACTTGGACTTCAAAGACCTTCCGTAGAACTTGGGTGTAGCACTTGTCACGTGACTCTGATGCTACCTTGGAGCGTCGGTTTTCCTGTCTGTAAAATACGGCCATTGGACTGTGACCTCCAAATCTTTCCTGCCCTAACATTCAAAGATCAAAAGCTTAAATTTGGTTCATGTTTTTCAAAATTTGGAAGATTGGGTTCCATTCTTTGAGAATTAACGGTGAAAGTTTCAAAGGCACAATAAATAATCAGTAGTTAATTATTCTGCTTGGGACCTCCTTCTGCATATATTTAGATATTTTCCTGTGTGTAACGTGAAGACTGATAATGAGGCAGGGGCCACAGGCAAAGTTGGAATGTGTCCTTCCATGAAACTTTGACAAGAATGTAAATTGTTAAATTTGGAAACGAGAAATTATCAACATTTTACTGTCCCCACTACTGGCAGCCTGTTCCATTCCCCCTTTGCCATAAATGGCAATAAAGAAATCAGAGAAAATGGGAAGAAAGGAAGAGTGCACGAGTTTCTGTCTCAGCACATGACAAAAACAGGTGTTCATTTATTGACTAATGATGTTATTTAGCATTAAAAATCACACTTCACTGTAAACGTGTTATTTTAATTCATTTAAAATTCCATGTTAGAAGACAAGCTTTCTTATCTATAGATATGAAACAATTAAAAGCTTAATTTATTTTCAACTATTGAGAAGGAATTTGAGACATTATGAGCTCTCAGAATTATCTGACCCTAGTCCAGTATACATTTATTAGTTGGCTCAACCAAATTGGAACTCCCTTGGCAAGAATTAGGGAAGATGTTAAGTTTAGAATTATACAGCATACATTTTACCTAAGAACAATGCTTATTAAAATTTTTTAAATATTATCCAAAGACTACAGAATTTATTATGTGAGCTGACAGAAGCTCTGTAGACATTCCATCTGCCACTCAAAGGACTGAAAAATCTAAAAACGGGAGTGCACGTGGAGAAACCTCCAGAATATTACCAAGACTGGGAACATACAGTGAACTTTCTGGAAGAACCCACTCCCTGGAAGAGATTTTAAGAAGGGAGGGAATGGTCAGACAATAAACAAAAGGTTATTCTGACCAAACAAGATCACTCTGAAAATAAACTAAAGAGTGAACTAATTACTAGAATAAGAAAATAGAGGCGTCTGAAGTTAAGAGTTCAAGAAGATCTGACCAAGATTGAGGCTAAGGAGTATGCAGTCTCAAAGGAAAGGACAGGTAGTCCAACATGATTTGGAAGATAAACAGAGGGCTGGTTAAGCAACTTAAGAAAGAGAGGAATAACGTGTTTCAGACGGGTGTTTAAGAAACCCAACAGGTATTTTGAAAGTTTGAGGCTAGAATCAAGTGCATAATTTACAGGTTTAAAAAAATGTCATTTCACAAAAAGATTTGGGTTTCCTTCTTCTCTGAGATTATAGAAAGTACTTCAGGAGATAAAAGACTGTTATCTATTTCAGTTTATTCCTTCAATAACTGGATGACTGTAATGACACATTCCAACCTTAAGATTTACGGGAACTTTAGACAAGTGTAGGCGCCTATGATTCTCTCTCTTCCACCATATATCTGCTGAGATGAAATAGGACCACCCTCTCTTGGAAACCTCCAGTGAGGGGGAATTACGTTCTCACAGAATAATGCACTCCAAATCTTTGGAAAAATGAAATAATCGATTCAGGCAAGCATCATCACTGGATGCTAAGACCATCAGGTAAAACCTGTTAGGGAAGATGATACTTTCAAGGTGCCAAAGGGTCACCCCACAGATGACTTGCTAATTGCACCGGGGAAACGGGGAGACCTGGAGGTCGCCCCCTTCACTGAGCGATCAGCATTTTGAATGGGAGGACCACCATTCATTCACGTCTCCGGACGTGGTGCAATACCAAGTACACAGCATCACCTAAGAAAACTTCTTGCCCCAAATCTGAATCCAACCACACTTCTACACTTAACTTTCAGTTCACAGGAAATGCAAGTGATAGAAGTTAAACACCACCAGGACACAGCCAGACAAATCCAGAATGTGGGACATTGTACAAGATACGTGGCCGGCTTGCTTCAAAAAGTCAATCAGGGAGAAAACAAGGTGGGGTGACAGTTGCAGAATAAAATACACACAACCAAATGCAATGTGTGAAGCTTGACTAGATCCTTGTGTTTTGTGCTTTAAACTAAAAAAGATATTTTGAGAACAAATAGAAAAATTTGTGTAGACTGCATATTAAATGATATCAGAAAAGTATTCTGCATTGTCGTTGATGAACTAACGATATTTTAGTAAAATCTGAGGAAGTCTTTTAGTCTTAGGGGGGAAAAAGAGAAAAAACAAATACAGCAAAATGTTAACTGCTGAGTCTAAGTGGTAAGTAAGTGATAATTATATAATTCTCTCAACTTTTCTGTATATTTGAAAATCTTCATGAGAAAAGCTTGGAAAACAGTTTTTTGGTATTTTTTTTCAATAATCTAATCTGAAATCTGCTTCTGTCTGTGCTCACCCGATCATCCTAATTCCACCTCCCTTCTCTTGGCTCCTGTGACCACACTTGTCCAGTTTCTGGGCCTTCGGCTCTGGCTGCCCCAACGTGGTCCCTTTGCCAGCTTCTCGACTGATCAAAGTTACAGGCTCAGAGAGCTCAGCCTTGGCCCTCGCTCTCTCCCGCTCTGCATTTCTCCACTCCCTTAGCTTCAGTTGCTATTATGCCAATAGCATTTCAATGACTCCCAAACCTGAAGTGTCTGAAGTAAATGGATCTGAACACAGAAAGAACCCTTCTTGCTAAAGCCTTGCACTTCAGGGGAAAACCAAGATCTAAAACACCTACTAAGCGACGGCACGTTCTTCTCTCTCACGAAATTCCACCCATCTCAGTTTAAAGGGAAAACGTTAGTATGTTGCAAATCTAATAAACTCCTGATTAATTAACATGCTTGTAGAGTAACTGTCCCAGGTAATTGCACGTTTCAATTAAATCAAGGTTCAACCGCTTTTAAAAATACAATGGCAGGTATCCCTACTTAGCATACACAATATTTAGGACCTAATTAAATTTTAGATTTTTTTATTCTTAAATTTAAAGCACTTTCATGTCAAAGCCATAAATAGCTGTACAATGAGTATACTTAGATTTGGGTTAAACCACAGATTTAAATGATACAATGAGCTGAATCTGTACTGCCTCCAGCACTCACTTGGAATTTACTCAAATTTCAACATTTTGTTATCCTCATTCTTCTTCTTCTTCTTTTTTAATCTCTTTTATACAAAAGTAAATCTGTGAGGGAAGACCCAACGCTAAGGCACTAGTTTCTCATAGAGGAGTAAGAATTCATAAAGGGTTTGAGGCAGAGAAATAAATAGCTAACATAGGGGCAGAGATGTGGAAAACACACAAGACTCAAGTTCAAGAGCAAACGGTTAAACACTTTGAGAGAGCTTACCTTTACCCGAAACTCATTAGTTTTGAGGAAAGCTCTAATATGTAGTGTTTCAGAAGAATGAAGGCAAGTATTTTACCAAGGAGATTGAAAAAAGAAAGTCTCAGAAAAATGCGGATAAATGCAGAATTGTAGCTTGCCTCCACTACACTCTCCAGTTCACGCGGTCCAGCCTCCTCTGTCCCCCACACGCACAGGGCTCACATTTACAACTGCAGGATCAGTCTGCCTATCAATACAGGATTCCTTTGGCTTCCACGTCTACCTGGTTGACATATCAGGAAATTTCCTCAAACTTGAGGTGTCCTAGAAGCCTAGTATCTATTTAAAACCGGGCAAATTTTCATCACCTGAGGGTATGTTCACACTCTAAGCTATGACCAGCACAAGTAACTGTTTTTCTTCACCCAATTCCTTCCTCGTTTATGTAGGTTTCACAAGTGAATGAAAGCATTACCCTGATTAACACAGGGTGACAATTCACTAAGTATCATAAGATATAAACTGCTACATATCCCAAACTACTTCTACTTTGCCTAACAACGGTCATACTTAAATATCAGGTAATTTTTAAAATTTGCCCAGATCACACAAGGTTAGTGATTCCCCAACTGAAATGGATTCTATTTGGCTGAGCAGCTAGGCAAACTCCAAAACAGTCACATTAAAACCAAAATATTTATTTATAAAGATTAAAAACGTTTTCGTTTAAGCTTCCATAATTTTTATCCCCTGCTTTTTTTAAAAAAAGTATGGAGGTCCTTCAGGAGTGGGATAAGTTCGATCAGCTTTGTCGTGTGATCTGCATGTGATCAAGGCATTAGCATAATCAACGTTTCTGAAAGCTCTCGCTTGCAGTTACCTAACGTTAATAGAGGTCCAAAGTAATAACTAAATCTCAACCACGAGAGAAATACAACTTCTGGTTTAGAAATAATAACAATTTAATGGACAAACAAAACATTATCACAGTGAATAAGACATTGAAGCACGGTCCTTTCTTCATTCAACAGCATGAAGAGTTTTTTGTTGTCATACATTTAAAACTCTTTAAAACCAAATTAACTTAACTGGCAACTGTTAAAAAGACTATCACAATAAACAGAGAGACACAAATTTAGCACTGCAGACATTTTACAAATAAGCAAAATACATAGTACCCATGTCCAGAGCTTTCTAGAAATCTCATCATAGGATAAGTCACCAGTTTATCTGATGCTACATTTCAGACAAAATGAACATTTCTAAAAACCTTATAAATATATAAATCCAAACCACAAAACATCTCCTAAATATTATATTTACTCTAAGTACAAATGGATTTTTGGAAATTGCATTCATAATACTATCTAAACTAGATTTTATGAAATCATAAATGTATTTAGCTGTATCTTGGGGCTTAAACTCATTGGGCCACATCCCACATATACATTCCCGTCATACTCACCTTGGGTGTACATATTCCCAAAGTTACTAGTTATACAATTAAAATCAAACCACTATTCTAGAAATGTATTAATTTTTCCTGAACAAGGAGATTGGAACTGGGTCCCCTGTAACTATATCACAAATAAATGTCTCATCACAAACAAGTTAAATAGTCATAGAAATGCCCCTTTCTAAGAGTTATAAGTATTTTAATGTTAATCATCAGTAATGGGTTTTAGAGACTAAAAAGCTTTTTTTTTTTGGCCTAGTTTCTGTGGATATTCTATTCCCTCAAACCTAAAATCTGCTAAACAATTTCTCTCATAAATATATACATTCAGCTTCTCCTACATCATGAAAAGAAGTTCACCACCTCAAGTCACAAAGCTTATGCTTTTATCCGAAATAAACCATGTAAGAACTTGAATCCATTTTAAAACGGTCTTAAAAACAACAGGGATTGCAACACGTTAAGCTGCACTCTGCCACCTTCATTTTACTTCCTTGAAGGGTCTTTCCGAGCTGGGCGTCAGCTTTGTGTGTTTCTTGCCCACCTTTTGGCCTGGCCTACTGCGACACAGTTTTGCACATAAACCTAAACCATTACGTTTTGGGACAACTCAGTACAGTACAGCAAAATACTGAGGTTCTCAGCCCTTCAAACTGTGAGCTAGGACATCTCAATAATTGTTTCTGGGTTTCCACTGCCACAGTTTACCCAAAATTGTTAGGATTAAGTTAAATAAGTCCATAATAGAATTTAAAACACAACAGGAAAAAATAAAACCCTCATAAACTTATAGAACTAATTTAAACGGAACCTCATTGAGGATAAGGAGTGGGGCTGGTTGAACAACGCAGCTAAAAAAAAAAAACTAAACTAACCTGTTTTAAGGAAAGACTTAAACGAAGATTTCCATGAACAATAACTGCTCTGTGGGAATTTCGGAGAAGACTGAGGAGACAGGAAAATAAATCTGGAGGAAAGGGTGTGTCCCAAAGACAAGTGGCCATATTCTGTCATGGAGTTTACTGTGATGCAAATTCCTCAGTGTTTTTAATTCTCTTTAGTAGTGTGGCAAAACAGGTATTCAACTGAAACCACACAAGGGCATGAGGACGAGTTTCCTCCTGGCAAGGGAGCATGGGCAAAGGGAACCAGCACCTCAACTGGAGTAGCAGATAGCAGACCACAGAGAGCAACGTTAACTTAAGAGACAGAACACGTGAAGAGGACTCAGGGGTGCTCCAACAATGAGGGGGGTGCACCCCTTTCAAACAGACGTGTCTTGGAATATTCTCCTCTTGTGTCCACCCTCCATCCTAGACTATCAATGATTATGAGAAGAGGAATCAGTTCCTTCCTAACCTTCCACAAAGACCTCTCCTGTAGGCTAACACGCCTCGCCCCCGGAGTCTGTCCAGCAGAGCTGAGTGAAATCCTGCTCTTTCTCTGGGAAGCCTCACAAGAAGAGCTCCATGCGGGCCCAGCTCATACATTTTTGCCTCTTCTTTGCTAACACCTAAGCAGAAATGAACATTATTACTTCCAGCATACAGGAAAACCAACTGAGTCAACATTTTGATGGAAAACAGACTACAAACGTATGGCCAATGGCTTTGCGAATGTCATGGACGCTAATCGTAGAGAATACAAAAGAAAATAAATGATCAATTACCTAACTTCAAACATGGCAAATGTATGTCAAATTCTTAGTTTGCATATCGATTAAGAAGAAGGTGTCATACAGTCTAGAAATTCATGACAAACACACTGGCAAAAACCATACACCATCAGAATAACAAGGCTCGAAGGGACGAGGCTGACAAAGACGACCCCAAGGGTGACTTTCTTAGATACCAGTAAGTAGATCCCCAAGGGTAAGGAACTGAAGTACAGCAAACCTAGCAACCAAACTAACACCCGGACGGATGTCTGAAACAGCAGGGAGGTACAGTTCCACACAGTCCAATTGTGGGACACAGTGGTAACAGAGTCGAAACTTGCAGGCCTGTAAAATTCTACCACGGGAGTGGAGCTCAGAGACAGGGAGCTCTCTCTCTGCACCTCCATGATGGTGATAACCAGGCAGTTGGAGGAAGTGTGAGAAGGGCTGACGAGAGAGGCCAGCCTCTTGGGGGTCAGCAGCAGCTCGGTGGGGTTCTCTGGCAGGCACTTCTTGCCTTTGCCTCCACAAGTCAAGTTTACAAGGATGTTGTTGTCATCGGGCAGGCTACTAACTTCGTCATCAGGCAGGCACGTCTCGAACCTGCAGAAAGGACAGACGATGACGCCTTGGGGGGAATCCCCAAAGTCTATGATCTTGTAGAGGCATTTGGCACACACCCTGTGACAACACTCCAGCACTTTGGGTTTCCTCTGCTTCAGATTGTATCGATTATAACAGATCTTACACTCGAGCTCGTCAGACCCCTGAGACTCTGCGGCATCTTCTGGCGGTTGACTCGCCATCTTGAATTACTACACAATCTTTGGCCAGATGTCTCGTTGAAGAACGACTTCGGTTAAGGTGTCCCGCTGAATGTCACATCATCCAAATCAGGCAGAGGTGCAAAAAGGCAGGAAAAGGAGTGACAGAGACCAGAAATCTTCCAGGCATTTTCAACTTCTACACATAACTCTCTGTTTCAAACGCATATTAAAAAAGGCCACATGAAGGGTCTGCAAAGGAAAAGAGAGATTCTAATATGGTGAACAGTTCTACTGAAAAGTGCTTTACGGAATTTTCTCAGCCTCAACAATCAGAAGCAGTAGACCTAAGAGGTTAAATACCCTTCATCTTTTCACACATTTCTGCCCCCAGGACAGGAAAGTGTTATCTCCATGCTTACTTAGCTTTTTCAGTCCACAAACAGGATAGTAAAGAAGGAATTAAGACTCCTAATGGTGTAAATACACTCCAGGGCACTGAGAGTGTGGCTACATATAGAGATTTTCTCTCTGAAACTTGTAACAAATTCTGGTTTCTTTGAAAATAGAATGGGACACATACCAGAATAGATACATTTCCAACCAGTTGTCTAAATACCCTCAGTAGTCCTTAGGAACACACAAAAGAAGGGAAACCTTACGGTTAAATGTGCAAAACGTGTTTTCAGAAAGTACTTTGATAGAGATGAGAGCATATTTAAATACAGCAGACTATGCCCACCTTCTAGTGTAAAGAAACCTGTTACATGTGCCTTCAATATTTGACCATTCAAACTTTTTGTTTCGATGCTAGTCTTAAAAACTGTAGTTGTATACATAAATTCACTCAAGGAAGAATGAAGCATATGACAGCTGATATAGCATGATAAACAAGTCAAGTCTAATTCCCAAGAAAGAGAAGTAAACACGATAACACATGCACAGTCATATCTCGAAACACAAAGAACTGCTCCTGCAAGGCCATGGAGAAGTACTCAAAGTGCACCTGCTTGCCTACTTTATTTCATGTGAACTCTACAGGGAACACAAAGCGTCATATAATCAGCAGTTCTTAACATTGGGCCTTAGTTGCTATTACCGGCTTTGGTCTAATGGCTGAAGGTTGATTTCAAGGGCACAGTCATTTCTCAACTATTAACACCAACAGAGGGGAGCAACAATATGGGAAATCTCCAAATAATTTTTATTTTGCTCTAATATATGTGATTTTTTGGTAGTAGATTTGTCTTAAATTATGTTTTGCTTGGAAAAATACCACAATGTACTTAAATTTCTGAGCATACCCCCAAGCAATAACAGCAGAAGGCTGCCATAACAGTTCTGACAAGTAGAGTGAAACTACGCTGGCATTTAAAATTTGCTATGGACCATATTGCCCTAACAGAGAAGAGGCAGTGGGTAGCTAAACTCGGATAATTTGAGAAATCATGAATTATTGGTTAGTGAAAGCCTATTATTTTCCTTTTTATTTATGACATAGCTAATTTTTAAGTTGACTTCATATATTGTAAGAATTATAATGGATACCAGTGGCAAGATACTCTTGGTGGGAAAAGGAAATCAATCAATAAATAGAATCTCTGGTGTCAGCCAAAAAACGTAGGCACAATTCAAAAAAATAGAGTTTACTGTATATGCATGCATGTATTTCAAAATTGCTACCATACACCAATTTCTACGTATCCACTCTTACACACAAAAAAGGATATACAGACACAAATATCAACTCTTCCATCCCTTTCCTTCCATGTGCCCTAAATATTTTCTTCATTCCTGATCCTGATCAGGTTACAGGTGCCCAAGTCATTGCAAAACATGACTTTACCTTGCCCACAATTCTACAAGGCTGGCTTTTTCTTCTCCTGTGGGATGAACACCTCCAGGATGATCGTCAAAGAATAAGAAAGTGTTCTCTCCCTGTCACCACTCCCAGTCCTAGCTAGCTTCACAGAATGGTCCCGAGCCCTGGGCAGGTCATTGGTGATCTGCTTACTGGACAGCTCCCATTCATTCAGCCCTCCTAGTAGCAAACACAGACCAAAGGCCCAACCAAACTGAACATGTTATATTCTCTTTGCAGCCACCTTCTTACTCAGCCATAATACTCTCAACATTCCAGGCATACTGAAGCTGATAGTCATGATAGAATCCGCAGCAGTGATTGCCTCCATTGCCGTCAAAACACCTGATGTATGTGAAGTTGTGTGAAAAAGGAAAAGAAAGTATGTAAACATACATACAAAGACATTGGGAAAAGACAGAGTAAAATATTCAGTGAGGATAAATAAGTAAAATTACATCTAAAGACACAGAATGCCAGAGTATACATACAGAAACGCCAACAAAAGGCTTATGTGTAATGAAACTAGACCCTACCTTACACCACTCACAAAGATTAACCTCAAATAGATTAAACACTTAAATGTAAGACTGGAAACCAAAATACTCCTAGAAGAAAACAGAAAAAAGCTCCTTGACCTGGATCTCGGCAATGACTTTGTGGATATGATATCTAAAGCACAAGCAACGAAATAAAAAATAAACAAGTGGGACTATATCAAACTAAAAAGCTGCACAGCAAAAGAAATGATCAGCCAAACAAAAAGGGAACCTATGAGGTGGGAAAAAAGTATTTGCAAACCATATATCTGATAAAGGGTTAACATCCAAAATATATAAAGAACTCAATAACTCAATAGCAAAAAAAAAAAAGGTGCAAACTTTCAGTTATAAGATAAATAAGTACTAGGGATGTAATGTACAACATGATGACTGTAGTTAACTTTACTGTCTATTATATTTGGAAGTTGTTAAGAGAGCAAATCCTGAGTTTTCATCACAAGGAAAAGAATATATTTTTTCTTTTTCTTCTTTTTTTTTTATATCTACATGAGAATGATGGATGTTAACTAAACTTATGGCAATCATTTCACAATATCTGTAAGTCAGGTCATTGTGCTTGTTAGAAAAGAGACAACGGTCCAAAATGGAGTCACATGTGCTAAGTGCATTTCACCCAACTGAAACCTAATACTCTAACCCAACTGCAGCTTCAACCCCCCCCCAGGAATGTAATCTTAACCAGTCCATCTGGAATTTCCTGGTCAGCAGTAGTGAGATAATCCACCTTATAGAACCCTTCCATCCCCCAAAGAAAGATAAGATAATCTACTTTATGCCAGTCCCTGCCTCCTTCTGTCTATAACAGCCTTTCATTCTATGCAGCTCTTTGGAGCTCCTTTCTATTTGTTAAATAGGATGCTCCCTGATTAATGAATCGTTGAATAAAGGCCAATTTGATCTTTAAATTTACTCAGTTGAATTTTGTTTTTTAATAGATTTGGTGGCACCTAAGGAGACTTCTGACGGCTTCAGAGACAATAAGAAACACGGGCATGGTACTCCACAAGCCCTTTGGGTTCACTGTCTTTCTTGTCATTTCCAGAGGCGGTGAGTAAGTTCCTCTTGGTTCTGAACACCACTCTCTTTGCATCAAGCTCCTGATCTAATTGGCCTTCCAGCGCAGGGCTTACCAAGTCAGCTTGAGCAGGCGGATGGTTCTATCCAGAACCTGAGTCCCTAGCCCTCGGTTCAGTTCCCAATATCCCAATACCCTCAGCTTTGATTCTGTCCCTAGGTCCATGTGGGAACTGTCGGTGGCAGGTCACAGTTCCCCATTTATGTGGAGACCCCAGTCTGCAACCCCATTTGTTGAGATGTGCTGAGTCAATCCTTTCCTAAGCCTAAGCTTCCATCATGGGAATTGGTGCTGGTGCACACAAGGCCTTCTCTTGGCCAGTCCATAGTAACATCCCTTGGTTACTACTGGTATGTTAAGGCACACATGTTTGTTTGGCTTGTCTTGTGTAGATAAACAACGTATGTGTAGATAAACGTATTGGGGATCTCAGAAGCCAAACAGCCACAAAAATTGGTAGGCACAAGTCACGCATTTCAAAGCTGTTATAGCACTCACCACCCAACCCAAAGACTCCCGTGTTAGCGTGAGTTGGTCACAGAATGGATTAGATTGACATTAGGCCACCTGCTAACCTAAAGAAATTTCTGTGCAATGAGGTACACTGTAAAAGATCCAGTGACATGTCCCTTTTAGGTATTAGTCTGGTCCTGAGGGACCCAAAGGTTTAGCTAAATAAATAAATAATTTAAAAAATGTAATTCTTAAATTACAAAGAGTTGAGCACACCACCTTTTGGGACACTTGCTCATTTTATGTCTAAGAACTATGGTCCCAGAAGCTCTAAATATCTACAAAAACAGCAAAATCTGACTGTGTCCTGAGAGTCTTGCTTGGTAACTGTCCTATGGCTGGACAGAAATGTGGGTTCCACCCCTATCTGCAGCTAGAGATGGTTAGACAGAAAATGTGGGTTACACTCCATTTTGCAGCCGGGGCCCTATCAAACCACAGCCAGTCCTCAGGATAATTACAACCTAGAATTGCAATAGCCACTATGAGGAACGTTCCAATTAGGTAGGATCACTTCAGAAGCGCATTTAAAAGCAAGGGCTCCCAAATTAAACAAACAGAATGAGACACCTCTTTTAATTGGTACTCAGAAGCTTCCAAAGGCTTGAAAATTCCAAAATAGCTTTATTGAAAGATTTGTTGCAAAAGGCTAATTTAAAAAATTAAAGACACAAGAGGTACCTAAAACAAAAGATAAGACTGATGTAATTCCTACTGCCTCCCTCTATCCTCCTTTATTTGAGCACTCATTCTTGTAATCCTTTTATCCAAATAGCCTTTCCATTCTGAAGAGACTATTAAACAGTTACCTTTAAAATAAGACCATCTGAGGCTTCATGCGATCCTCTTCAAATATCTTTCACTCCTTAGGCAAAGGACAAACTAACGGGCATACTTAAAGAATTTCTTAAACCCAGGGAGGATTCTCAAAAGTTTTTCTGTAAAGGGATTACCTCCTGAGATTAGTGGATAGATAAAAAGGCAGAAAACAAGATGGGAGGTCACTGGTCTGACTGAACTTGTGACCACAGCTGATATTTAGAGCCTAATACAAATTTTTTTTAGGTCTTCTCCCCTAAGCTAAAATAAAACTATGTACCCAGAGGGAAAGAAAAGCCTTCTGAAGCCTTTGTGAAACGGTTTACTAAAACATTCCAAAGGCAAAGAGCTCTAAATCCAGAACATAGAAATCTTTTGATTTCCATCTTCGTTAGAAATCTTCTCCCTGATAGAAAAAAATAAAGCAGCAGCAGCAAATTAAGGATATTGCAGTTGGACGGGTGGATCAACTATGACATCATTTAGGCTGCAATCCACTTCTTTGAGGAAATGAGAGCAACTGTCCTTACCTTACAAATCTCTGCAAAACTAGAAATGCAGCTCTAGGGTCAGTTCAAAGTTCACCTAACCCTTTTTTATTATTACCAAAACGTCCCCTATTTATCTTAAGAAGTTTGTAACCTGTATTCCTTCCCTGTGCCCCTGAGATGTAAATGTCAAGGTATAAACTTCAGGGAGGTAATTCTTATTAGAAGAAAAACAAACAGGGAAAAGGTCATTTGAAACTAAGATCAGAAAAACAACTTAGATCCAACTTCTTTCATAACTAGTGAGTTTTGTATTATTGTACCTGATTCACGGCAGTAATTTTAAAAACAAAAGCCATAAGGTCTCTGTTTGTGTCTGTCTGTATGTTTATGTGTGTCTACACACGTATTGTAGATGTATGGCATCTTTCTACTTCCAGATGTTGTTGCCATAATTAATTTGTAAAAGAGCTCTATTTAATTGGCTTAAAGAAAATTAAGTGCTCATATAAACTAAATTCTCAGAAAGACAGAAACTAACCCAAATGAACTGCAGGTTCAAGTAATCTGGGAAAATACCCTGTATTAAAACTAGTTTAAGTTTGTTGGTTTAATTAATACAACTATGTCTTTAGAGTTATCAGCATTAAATACAATACTTTTACTCTACCTAGGTTTACTAAAGGTAAACGAGTTCATGTTATCTCTTACAAAATTTGTCAGCAAAAAAAAAAGCTTGAGATAATGGTTGACTTTGTCTAGTGCCTCATGAGGTTTTTGTGGGTAGTCTAAACACAGTTGCTAGGAATAAGTAAATTGAATAGATGTACATAGGATAAGGATTTTTTAGGTGAACTTTTTAAATAGTTTCCCCAAATCTTTTTGGTAACCTGAAACTTTAAAGTTTTCCTAAGTTAAATTAAATAAGTTAAATTCATTGAATATCTAGATCATTGCCAAATAAGATAAAATACTGAAACATTAATTCTTGAATATAGATTTATCTACTTTTGGCTTCCTCTTACAGAAGGACTAAAGATATTTGGGTCTATTAGTAAACACATTATGCGTCACACCAAAAAAGTTACTACAGGAAAGCATTTGGTCCTAGAAATTATAAAATGTATTTCTAAATTTACCATTCCACAGAATGCTAATGTAAAAGAGAGTTCAGAATTGTTTATTTCTTTATTTTCACTAAAAGTTAAGGTTTTTAAGGGTTAAAAATTCTAATATATGTAATTAAAGCTACTAGAAATAATAAGACAGAAAACATCTCTGTATGCAAGAAAAGCAGGATATGTATTTTCAATAAGAAAAGTTATGAAGAATGGAAATACATTTTTTGAGGGAAAAGAAAGTAATTTCATCCTAAAGTGAGGCTGGTTACTTCAGAACAGGAAAGAGGAGAATAAAGGACAAATTAGATACAAAGTTGGGAAAAGAGAAAGAGAGAGAGAATTTTACTTTGTGTGATCAATTTGGGTAAAATCATATGAATATATTATAAAGGTTATAAAATTAAGATTTCAAAACAGTAATGTACTCATGTAAAACTGGAACTTAATTTTCTTTCATCTGATAAAAGGACAAAGTTTTCTTGGACTACTGGTCTGCTCCTGATAAGAGATTGTGAAAGGTTTTTCTTTACCATTTAAGTAATCTGCCTAGAAAAACAAAGGTTCTGTGTGTTGTCAAAATAATTTCCTGTGTTATCTTTATGAAGTATTTTGATTATCTAAGAAAGCTGAGTCTTCTCTATTAAAAGAGTTAAGTTTTCCTTTTTTACGCCTATGCAACCTTCTATATTTGCCTGTGAAGTCTTTAGTTGTCACTATGGTTAAATGGATAACTAGGTATTGTTTCATAGTGACCTGTGATCCTGTTTGACCAAGTGTTTTAAAATCTTTTGATATTTTTGACAAACCTGCCCCAAATCAAATTCTAAATGAAGTCTTTTTGACCTCTAACTAACTTGGGGATTTTCCAGAGGACCCCTGGAAC
Organism: Equus przewalskii; assembly: GCF_037783145.1. Classification (NCBI taxonomy): domain Eukaryota; kingdom Metazoa; phylum Chordata; class Mammalia; order Perissodactyla; family Equidae; genus Equus; species Equus przewalskii. The sequence continues at coordinate 13,792,866 of NC_091849.1, read as the reverse complement.
ATCTCAAAAGATTTGTTTTCTCTCCTTATAAAAAGAGATGTTAAACTAATTAGGCTAATTTGATATGTTAAATTATATGGGAAGCATTGTCAAGTAAGAAGTAATACTAAGCCTTATTTATGGTGTATTTGTACAGGTATATGTCATAAGTGCTCCAGAAATTACACGAAATTCCTGAAAATCTGATATGCCCTAGTATAATGTTATCAGTCCTAATTCTGCTTATCTTAAAATGCTGCAAATTACAGAAATAACCACATTTCCTGTCAATTCTACTGTAATCAACTCTTTAATCAGATCTTTAACAATGAGCATCTTTAAGTTTTCTCACAGTTGTTTTTATTCTGATGTTTTTACAAAAGTGTTCCTGCAAAAGTGCTTCATCTTCGAGGAGATTTATGAAAAGAACTTTGACAAACACAGGTTTCTGACAACTTTAAGATTATAAAACCAAACTGGGTAAGAATTTCTGAAACTAATGGAAAAACCAGACTCAAGCAGAACAGGTATTAATTACACAGGGTTGAATGAACTGGGGAGGATGATTATGACTTTTATGACTATTTGTTTGAAACATTGCTAGTTCTTTAATGTTTTACTTTTCCAGACTTAAGGAAACTTTTTCCCTTAAGCTATCTAAGACCTACAGCAATTTGGTAAAGCATACCTTCGTAAACAAAGATGAAACATATACTTTTCTCCACACCTGATCCTTCCAGAATTCAGAAAATCTTGAGTGTTATTTTCATGGCAATATGGTTAGTTATTTACATAAGTTGGATAAGAATCTGCTCTCCTTGTAACAAGACAGAATTGAAAAAATATTGGTTATATTAGCAAGGCTGTGACTAAACTGTCATATTTGAGAGACACGCACAGACTCAGACGTGACCGGACAGTTTTAAGGAACTAAGGTTGAGTTTACAGAATCAGTAAAGCCCCTTGGAAAAATCAGCCTGGTACTTTGCTTACAAGGTTCCAACAAAGCAGTCTTAAAAAGAGCTTATATGGCCAATCACAATTCTGGCTGCACTTATATAAATAATCAGGCCAAGTTTAATGCAAACAGATAGATTTCACTGTGATTATCATTGGTGAAGGATGAGAGTGATTGTAGACAGAAAAATTATGCTTGCACCTCTGTCAATATTAGATTCTAATCGTGTACTGATTCTAATCGCGTATTCTGAGGTTTGATATGGGGAATTACCTGCTTATAATAATCACAGTAGTTCCCCCGGCAAGCTTTATTCTCACAAAAGCTTTAAATGCATGTTTGCAGCCATTCATCACCAAGCGAATAATCTCCCGAAGACTGGAATGTCAAAGGAACAAAGAGAATGACCAACTTAAAAATGATGACTCTGAAGTCATGGCCTGTGAATATATCACAGAGATTAAGCAAAAAATGTCATGACCTGTGAACACCACATGGAGGATGGACAAAAACCTTGAGCACTTCAGAGTGGGAGCTGGGAGTGGAGCTAATGCCTTAAATTTTGATCACATCTCTCAATCAAGCTGAGAGTCTGATCGAAAGGGGAAATTGTTAAAAAAAAAAAAAAAAAAAAAAGAGACAACAGGCCCCAAATGGAGCCACTTGTGCTAAGCCCACATCAGCAAACCAAAACCTAATACCTAACCTGACTGCAGTTTCAAGCTTCCCCAGGAATGTAATTTTACCCAGTCAGTCTGGAGTTCCCTGGTCAGCAGTAGTAATCTCTTTTCTCCTTGTCCCTGCCCCTTTCTGTCTTTAAAAGCCTTTCAGACTATGCAGCTCTTCAGAGCTCCTTTCTATTTGCCAGATGGGATGCTGCCCAATTCATGAATCACTGAATAAAGCCAACTTGATCTTTAAATTTACTCAGCTGAGTTTTGTTTCTTAACATGCATCACACCTTAAACTTAGTGTCATGTCAAGTATATCTCAATAAAACTGGGAAAAAGTGAAAATTTTAAAAAGGCTTATGTGTATGTGAGAACACATTACATTATCAGCATTTGACAATCAGCTTAATTTATTAATACTTTCTGTACCAAGCTTCCAATCATTAGAAGAGGAGCAGGAATGTTCTATGTTGGGCCAGCCACAATTTGTAGTTTATAATTCTATGAACATAAATTGTTTGCTTAGACAGTATTGAGCTATTATTTAAAACAAAGCTTTCCTTTTCCACAAAAATGCTCTATCAGACCTTTGAATATGTTAAGATATAGTGTTGTATGGTCATAATGTTCATATTTATTAAAATTCATATGGGGGCTTCCCAGTAACATGTAAAGAAAATACTAAATGCTCAAATATACAATCAAAAAGATACCTACTTTAATTCTAAGGCCAACTCTCGCAAACCCACTCCATCAGCTGGAAGCACTGCGTCAAGTCCTGCCTGTGAGAGGGGGACTTCTGGGCAGGACTGGCTGAGAGCCCTGTAGCAGCCCTGGAGATGCAGCCAGCACAAACGTTCCTTCCTGGAAGGGCATAAAACGGCACAGGGATTGTTCCTCTTGGGGAGCTGGGACCAACTGCTGGAGTTCTTAATAAATACTTCATCTGTCTCATTACGACTCTAAGGTCCCTCAAAGAACTCAAATAATAACCTAAAATCTACAACTTTACAGGGTTATGATTAGTTGGAGTTGCTATCTGGTCCTCTAAAGGATGCACATTCCAGCCTGTTCCCACCCTGCCTTCATTACATAATTACGGACAACAATTATGATGTTGAGTCAAAGAAGCCAGACCCAAAGAGTACATATTATACGATCCCATTTCTAGAAAGGTCCAAAAAACAGGCAAAACTAAGCTGTCGAAAGGCTGCAAGTTTGGGTGGTAAAACTAAGAAGAAAAGCCAGGAAATGATTAGCATAAAAGTCAGGACAGAGATGCCTTTGAGGGGACTGAGTTGGGGGTTGGGGGGAAGGGGGCACAGAGCAGGCTCCTGAGAGGCTGACAAGGTTCTCTTTCTTGACCTGGCTGGTACCTACAAGTGCTGACTTTGTGTTATACCATCAGGCAGTACATTTTTCTGCACTGGTGTTATCCTTCACAGTAAAAATTACTAAAAAAAATCCGTGGCTAAATACTTTAGCTATTTTGATAGCCCAGGTTTTTCTGACAATGGATATTTTGGATCAATATATTATTTTTCCGTCTACAATCTGTAAGTTCATTAATTTTTTGCGCAAAGTTGAAATGTCATTTATTTATCAACTATATCTTCAGGCATTACTAGAAATCAATATTAAAAGAGATAGAATCTTTAAGAGGAGTGAGTCTGGAGCATTCCTTGATGAGAACAACAACTGCTAAAAGTCAGTCTCACCAGACAGAGGGGAAGGAATCCAGCATACTAAAATTGCCTTAAAAATAACGACACGCAATTACATGAGAGGATGGATGTGTTACCTAATCTTATTGTGGTAATTATTTCACAATATATACATGTTATATACATGTATCAAATCATCACGCTGTACACCTTAAACTTATACAATGTTCTATGTCAATTATATCTCAATAAAGCTGGGGAAAAAATAAATACAAAAGATTTTTTCCCTAGAAAAATACATATTCAAACATATGAACCTAGTATTCCTTATTAAATCACTTAAGTCTTTAATCCTTTTACACATCAGCTGAGGTAGGAATATACAAATAGATAATTACCTACAGTAATTCTTACAAATCAACTCGAGCTATTGGACAAATGACTCTTCACTTCCCTAAACGTATAGTTCTTACTATCTGACTCAAATCCACTTCCTCCACTTCTCAATTCCTTTGATATCGAAGATGCAAACTTGGCTTGGATTTTGAAGCAAAGTCCCTTCAGTGGACGTCTGTTGTTTTGTCTACCTGGATCTTTTTTTCTCCTCCAGATCACTCTGTTCCCTTCCCAACTGCCAAGGTTTCTTTGGGGAAGTGTTTCCCACTCACTCAGATGACGTGATTGTGGTCGGCTGTGTGCACCTCCCTTCCCTCCAAAGGTGTGGATTTCTGACCCAGGCCGGGCTGATCACAGTACTCCATCATCCCCAGCTCATGGGGATTAGCCTGGCTGGGCATGTGACTCAAACCAGGCCTGTCAAAGTTCCTTCCTAGGATTTTTTATTATTATTTGAAGCTAGGGGAAGAGGGTACATGCCAGGGGCCAGGGGAGGAAGCAGAGAACCAAAAAAAGATGAATTAAGGAACTGTCATGCCATCAAGGGGCAGAATAAGAGAGAATGAAGCCAAAAATAAAAAGAGAAGTAAAGGAAAGGAGGTAGAGATAGAGACAAAGGCAAAAGACAGACACCTGAGGAGAGCTGAACTGAGTTTCTAGATCTAAACGTGTGAAGGCTTCTATGAGCCAATAAGTGCCCCTTTTTGCTCATGCTACATTTTTCGTTGGATTTCTGCTACTTACAACACAAGGAGCCTTGATACACTTACCATGCTGTATTTGAGTTTGAGAATTTATTGTTTTTACATCTAGGTTCCTACTTATTACTACAGAAATTATAAATAAATAATTGAATAAAACCACCCAGAGCCAATAGGAATTCTTTTAAAATTTCATTTGCACGTGTGCACACACATGCATGCACACACACATACAAATTTATATACATAAATATACAAATGTGATCATACATATTATTGTTTATTTATTAGTGGTCTGTGTGTGCGTGTGTTTTATTTGGTTAATTTCTCCTCTTCACTTCCTTCCACCCATATCAGCCTAAATACCACCCCCTACCCACAGTAACCCATATTAACTACCTGGTGTATTTTCTTCCATATATATTTCCAGGTACACATATTTATCCGTGTGCATATAATGACATACATAAGCACAATTTTTTCCATTTTTTTTCTAACTACTATATTATATTCACTTTTCTGCATCTTGCTTTTCCCATTCAATAATGGCTCATGAAAAATCTCTCAGTTCAACTGAATTTTTGCTTCTATATTCAACACTAAATTGATCTCCAGACTTTTGTACTCTTTTGGGTTTTGTAACTAAATGTATGCTTATTTTACAAATGAATTAGGAACTTTTCATCATCTTCTGGAAAGTTTAAATAACGATAAAATTATTTGTTTTCTAAAGATTACATAAAACTCAGCTGTAATTCCATATGATTCCATTACCTTTTTTTTTTTAAAGATTGGCATCTGAGCTAACAACTGTGGCCAATCTTTTTTTTTTTTTTCCTTCTGCGTTACCTCCCCCCAAACCCCCCCTATACACAGTTGTATACCTTAGTTGCAGGTCCTTCTAGTTGCGGCATGTGGGATGCCGCCTCAACGTGGCCTGACGAGCGGTGCCATGTCCGCGCCCAGGATCCGAACCCTGGGCCGCCACAGCGGAGCGCGTAAACTTAAGCACTCAGCCATGGGGCAGGCCCCCCCATTACCTTTTTAAACGATAAACCTTTAATCACTTTTCCAACCTCTTTTATGATACTGTCTTATTCAAATTTTCCACTTCTTTCTGAGTCAAATTTGGACATTTATATTTGGCAAGGAAATAATCCATTATTTCTGGTTTTTCAAATTTGTTGCCATACAGGTGAATGCAGATACCTTTGTATCTTCTTTGAATCACTCCCGCATCTCTGATTATGTCCTTTTTCTCATTTCTAGTCTTGTCATTTTTTAACTCTTTATTAATTTCCCTAATCAGACACATAAATCTTTGTATCTATTTTATTATTTCAAAGAGCCAGCTATTAAATGTATTTATCCTTTCTGTTTTATTCCATTACTTCAGATCTTATTATTCCCTCTAATTTATTTTAGTTTGTTTTGTCATTCTTTCTTCTCGTTTCATAATAAGAGTACATTTTGTCTTCATTCTTAAATAATGAAAACGTCCTATAAAGGCTGTAAAATTTCCACTGGCTACAGCTTTCACTCTATCCCATAGCTTCTGGAATAAATCATGCTCCTTTTATTGATTTTTAGATATCTTGTAAATTGACTTTTGTTTTCTCCTTTGATTCAAAGGTTATAAAGAGTGTTTTTAAACTTCCAAATACCAAAGTTTCTTTATTGCCTTTTGTTATTTATTTCTAACATTAGTGGATTACGATCAGAGAACAAGATCTATAAAAATCTCTTTTCCTTTGAATTTGTTAAGATCTTCTTTATGGTAAAGTACATGACCAAGTTTTGGAAGTAATCCAGAAAAGAATATTTTGTATGCAAGGAATGTAAGATCCTAGCACATCTATTAAATCTAATTTTTTTATTTCTTCAATCTTTCTATCTTAGGGGTCTGTAGAAGGTTAAGACAGGTTGAGACAATGAGAGAGGTTTATTAAAGTGTCTCATCATAACTATATTTGCATTTCTAATATTTTTGATTTACAGATTTAGTGGCTATGTTATTTTACATATACAGGTTTATTTATCCTCTTCATAAACTGTGCCTTTTTAAAAGCATTATATAATGCCTTTCCTTATCCTATTTATGCCGTTAACTTTAATACTACCCTATCCAAACCTAATATTGCTAGTTCTCTGACTCTGTATTTGCTTCAGATCTTTGTCCATACCTTTTATTTCAACTTCTATCACTTTGTTTCAAGTGTTTCTTATAAACACCATATAACTGGCTTATGCTTTTTAATTCAGTCTAACAGTATTAAATTTTGAATGCGAAAATTCAGTTTATTCAGATCTAGTGTAAAGACTGTTATATTTGAACTTATTCTTTCCTTCTCACTTGAGTTAACTGATTTAGAAAAATTTCCCCTGCTATTACCTCCCCTCATCGTGAGGTGTTCCTGATCAACTTTTTGTTTGATGCTTTTTGTTTGACACTCTTCTCGAGTATTTTTGTTAGAAAATGGGTGCTGACATCTCTGAATTCGTACAGAACAGGAAATTTCCTTTACCCTGACAGGGAAATGGCAGCTTACTACGTATGCAATCTTTAGGCTTCTGGTGTTTTGTTTCCGTGGTCTACAGAAGTGAGTCCACCATCTCTAGCTTCTGTGTCATCGACGAGAAATCTCCTGCTAGTCTGATACTTCTTAATGGTAGGTAATCTTTTCTCTCTGCCTAGAAGCTTCTACGATTTTCTTTTTTACTCTTATCGAGTTCAAGAACTTTTCCAATATATACAGAGATGTCTTTTTTCACAAGTCTTGCTTCGAACTTGATGAGCCATTTGAATTTACAGACTCAAGTCTTGATCTTTAAGCTCAGAAAATTTGTTTCTTATATTTATTTAACTACGTATTGTCTTTCCTCCTTCTGTTCCTTTTTCTCCTCTGGCTCTCCTGTTACTTACATGTTATATTTCCTAGATCTGTTCTCTCTCGTGATTTCCGTCCCTTTAGATTTTTGCTCTGTGCTTTCAGATTCTTCCACTTGACCCACCAGGCTACATCTCCTTCATTCGTTTACTAAAATGTTTCATTAGAAAATCATACATTTCACCTCTAGGAAGTCTTTTGGTGCTGAATTTAAATCTCCTTATGTTCTCTTACTATTTTTTGTCAGGTCGTCATCTGTCTCCAGCTGCCGCTCTATCTCATTACCATGTGTTCTGTGTGTTCTCACGGACTGCCTTCTCTTTGGCTGTGGTGCATTATTTCTCTTTGTCATACCACTGGTGTTCAGGCCTGACTGTTGCAGGACCCACATGACTGCACTTCTGTGAGTGGCGGGAGCACGGTGGTCTCTAGTCCTGGGATCTGGCAGTGTGACAGCAGGCAGGCGCCAGAGCCCTGCCAAGGCACCAGGAGGCAAGACTTTCTGCTGCGAAGTCTCCTCACACTCTCCCAGACTCCAAAGGACTCAGTCCAAGTGTTCATCTTCTCCTTGGTGTCTTGTGGGACACACACACACTCACACATGCAGAACAGGGTGAGCGTGCTTTTCAATTTCCCTCCCAGGAGTCCCCCAACCTCTGTAGGTCAAGCTCTTTATAGTATCCCATGCATTCTGATCCCCTCCTAGGACTCATCAGATGCCAGCCTTCAGTGCCAGCCCAGCCCCGGAAGAAAGCCCCCACCTGTTCCTCCCTCACCCTCACCTTCCACAGAGCTCAGGGCTTCCCCTGCCCCCAGGGTCGGCCGGCTCCGGGAATGGTTTGGGTCAGGAGAGGCCAACGGGGTAGAATTGAGAACAGCAGGACAGTGAGCTGCTTTACCTCGCTCCCTTCCCCGAATCCTCACCAACTGTAATTCCTGGATTTCTTTCAAGTATTTATCCAGATGAGACACATGGGAAGTTGTGGTAAGGGTTTAATTTGAGAACACTGGCAGTCCTAACCACGTTCAGTGACTAGTACATAAAGATAGGAATCGAACTGATACTCATCCCTAAGCTCCTAACTATTCTTGAAATTCACTCTTTTTGAAATTCTCCCTTCTCCACATCCTTGTGTTTTCCTTCTTCTATAGCAAATTGCTAATCCCAAGAAGCCATAAACTTGACACCCAAGGGTACGTGACTCCCTGTGCTTTCTCCTTGGCTGTCCTTCCCAAATAGCACCGTTCACGTCCTATATTTTATTTCAGAAAGCTGTATTAGTACACACTAGTTATATCAAAAAGCCATTAGATAAAAATTCTTCATATTTTTCTATTTCAAAAACATTCATATATACTTTTAAAAACTTAGACTGTTTGGGGTCTTTGCTGTTTGGGTCTTCAGCTGCTTTGGGTTTTCTTCCTCGGTTTTTCATGATATAACTCTTCTATTTTAATTTTAAATTTATTAATAGATCATTTTACCTAAATATCCTATGCCCTTCCCTATCACGTATAGTAGATTGTTTGCAAATATGGCCGTAATAATTCTCCGCAGCCCTGCATGGCCTTTGCAACGTGACTCTCCCTTTATCCCATCAATGAGGGGAGGAATCTGCTTCCCCACCCCTTATATCTAGGCTGACGCTGTGACTTCTTTGACTAACAAAATAAAGTTGAAGTGCCTTTGTCAGAGTTCTGAACTCTGACCTCAGGGTGCCCTCCAGCTTCCGCTCTCGCCCTGTTGCAACCCAGGCTAGTCTCCCTGAAGATGAAAAATGAGAGAGAGAGAGAGAGAGAGAGAGAGAGAGAGAGAGAAGCCCAAGCCAGCACCAACACCAGTCACGGAAGTGAGACCATCACAGACTGATCGGCCTCCGTTGAACCACCAGTGACTACAGCCATTTGAATGAACAATCCCAAGAGAGACCAGCAAAAGATTCGTCCCTATCTACAGAGCCCAGCAGAAAATGCTGATCCACAGAATCATGAGCAAATAAAATGGCTGTTGTTTGAGGCCACAAAGTTTTAAGGTGGTTTGTTGTGTAACAATAGATAACCAACACACCATGCTAAACTATCCCTTTTCAAACTAATCCAAGGCTAATCTCTGTCCAAAGAAATTACTGTCCTCATTTATCAATGGCCATCATTCCTACCTAAAAGACTCCCTTATGCTCTTTCAAACTGCTTAACCCTGCGGTTCTTGCAATTTTTGTTCATGTTAGGAAATTCTTGGTCAAAATACAATTTCAGTAGATTCTTCTGTATATAAACTTTTATAATTTTTATTATAACAACTTCTGCTAATTAAGAGAATCCCACCAAGAAGCTCAAAAATTTTAGGAACGTGGCATAACCTTCACAACAGTGAAGGGCAATTATAATCCCACTTGATAGATAGATGTGTAAAAGCCCATAGAAGGTAAACATTTTTTCCAACATTAAATAAGAAGTCAGCACAAAGAGGGTTCAAAAGCTGAGCTGTCACTGGGATGCTGTTTTTGCCTGTCCAGGGCTCTGTCTTGTGTGTGACTCCACTGTCCACATGAATTAATTTCAGACATCTCAGGGGGAGTTTAGTTTCTTCAAAGTACTTCTCATTCAGGTTCCAGTTAGCCTGAATCATGCTCAGAGTCTATCAACCACTTTAATTTGGCATTAACAGGACAGGTTACATTTTTCTCTTTATGAAACAGCAACAACTGCCAAGTTTCAACTCTCATTTCCTGGATCCTCCTCCCATCCTGGAAAATAAACAATATTAACATTGCTCTCTACATGACAAGACAATATATTTTAAAGGGCTCGTCAATAAAAAGACTGATATAAATTAAGGAATTGCCATTTCCATTATCTGGGGTTCCTGTTTTTAGAGACGGTGCTAAAGACTTGCTTCTATCTTTAATTTCTTTTCGTGCAAAATGGAACATCACTCTTCAAACATTTTCATTTCATGATCATCAGTTTTTATGACAGCCTACATTCTTTAACTAATAACTGCTTCCCCCAAAATATACGAGAGATTCTGGCATTGTAGCACCATTCTTCTTTGTGAATAACCAAGGCAGAACACTGGTTTTTAAGCTCAGCTATTGATAAGTGACATGCACTTGCCATCTCTCTAATGCCAAATCTCTCATTCCCAAAACCCTATGCTCCAAATCTTAGCATTCAGGGCATTTGAGTGTCAAGTTAAGCTTAGACCATACATGTGGCACCTACCGCTCAAGAAAGTCCAGCTTTTCCATCTAGAGATTCGTAAGTTGGCTTCCAGTGAGAGTTGGAAAAATTCATATTACTGTTAACAATTACTAATCACCAATATCCTGGTCTCAGTCCCAATTACCATAGTTTTCCCTTAGGGAACATCAACAATATTTGAACTTTTGTATAGCATGAGAATATCAGAATTGAGGTTTTTGCTATGCCTTTTCATTAAAAACAATCTTTCTTGCTTTTAATGAAAGGCTTTAACTTAGAAAACCCTAAAAGAATAGACTCAACAGATGCCAAGCTCTCATTCTTGAAGGGTCAACAGCTGACTCTAAATGGATTTAACCTGCAACATCAATAACCCATAATGGTTGCTTGGCAGCATACTGAGCACTGCCAGAAAACTTCCTTCAAAGATTAAAACTCTTTTAATCCGCAAGACCAAGCAATTTAATTTGATGGAGAATCATAATCTATTTACTAGACTACAGTCAAGTTAATGATCTAGAATTCTAGGCTATTAATTCTGGATGAGAGGCCACTATTTATATATGAAGGAGGGATTTATGATGCATCGTTTGCCAGCGGTTTTAAACCAATGAAAGTCCAGCGACAAGGGATAAAAAATAGGTACCCCTCACTCCACATCTGCAACCTCAGGACCCGGGATGTGCAGACAGGAGCATGACCATCACTTGCAGGCAGTCTGCAATGGAAGCACACAGGGTCTGAAACCAGGGGACCTAGATTTGGGGCCTGGCTCCAACACTGACTAGTTATACGATCTTGGACTAAGAGATAACACCTGCTTCACAAGGTTGTTGTGAGGATCCAAGGAAATCATATAGGTATAAATACTTTGCATACAAAAGCACTATATGGATGCCATTAGAAATTTAGAAACAATGTATCCATTGATAATTTTAAAGTATTTCAGCATTCTAAACTGGGAGTAGACATAAGAACATGCATCGAACACAGTATCAAAAGGTACACAGGTTTTCTGTCTACAGATAGAGCACCCAGTGAGTCAAGCATAATCTACCAATTTTGCAATATTGTAATAATCTCCACTACCTGATGAGTTGAGAGGGAAATTTCATTATTTCTTTTCTTGCTTATTCTATCTATATAGGGCACTAACAGATAATGTCTAAGTCTTCTAAGTTTAAATTGTTTGCTTGGTACCTTACTCTTTACTTGGAAGAGGAAAACAAAGATATAATTTTAAAAGATCACAGGTTAATAGGAATACATACTGTAAATTACATTACTAAAAGTGACTGAGTCCTTTCCCATTAGACAAATCTCTTTGCTGTTAATGCCTTCCTCCATAATTTCCCTTGGCCAAAGTTTCATAAAATTCTTTAACCATATCAAGAAAGAATAAAATGTCTACAGAAACTAACAGGTGATTTCACTGTTTCTACAGTTTCAAACTTAAGGAGAAGTGGGTTAATTCCTTTGATGCTGATTTCACTAAATGAAACTAATACTACAATACGCACATTCAAATATTCTCTATGACAAACCACTGTAACTGCCTTTTTCTTTTGGAAGACAGAGGTAATAGACACACTGGTCAAAAACGTACACAATTATACTCCTGAGGCCATGGCTAAAAAATCACAGACTTTCAATATATTTTTATCAACACATTAGCAATTGATAGGAAAGTCATATTCTACTGCTATAGAAACTCACCTAAAGGGGAACAGTTAGATTTTAATCCTTGATAGACTTATAACGCGGCCTTCTTTTGATACTATCTCCTTCATTTAATCATTCAACAAGTATTCACTTAATGCCTGTTATGTATCAGGCTATGTGCTAGATGCTGGCGAGGCAAGGACACATAAGATGAGACTTCTGAAGGCAGAAGTTGATGCTGAAGGTAAATGGATCCTTTTCTGCCCTTATCCTGTTTCACCTCTCAGGAGCTTTCTACCCAATGACCACACGTGTCCTCCTGAAACTCTCTTCTCATCATTTCTGTGATGTCACACTTCTCCAGTTCTCTTCCTGACCTCTCTTTCCCAATGTTCTCTACCAGCTCCTCTTCTATCAAGTCTCTGAATGTGAGAGCACGCTAGCCTTTGGTCTTGAGCCATTGTGCCTTCTCTATCTGCACTCTTTCCCTTGGATTGTCTCATCTACTCCAACAGCTTCAAATACCACCTGACAACTGCCCCAATTTTGTGTCTGCAGCTCACCCCTTTCCTCTGAGTTCTAGACTGACTACTGGACACCTCGACTTGTATTCTTACAAACGTTTTAAATTTAACTTAAGTCAGACAAGTCTTAATCCTCACCTCTTAACCCCACCCAACGTAGCTTCCCCATCATAATAAATGGGACTACCATTCTCTCAGTTTTTCAGGCCAAAAACTATGTGCCATCTTTGATTCTACACTATATCTCACTCCTCACATCTAATCCATTGGCAAGGCAAGTCAATGCCACCCCCAAAGCGTGTCTCCAATCTTCCAACTTCATGCAATCTTTGACCTTGTCCATTACGAATGGTCTCCTCCCTGATCTTCCTGCTTCTAATCTAGCTCCGCTACAAAGTATTTTCTTTGCAACAGCCAAAACTGAGCTTCTAAAAATACAAATTAAATTATATCCATTGTCTGTTCAATCATTTTCCATTACATAGAGATTAAAATCCAAACTCCATACAGCAAGGTACAATAGTCCCCCCTTATCCACGGGGAATGCGTTCCAAGACCCCTGGTGGATGCCCAAAACCCCAGATGGTACCAAACTCCACATATACTATGTTTTTTCCTAAACATACATACCTATGATAGAGTTTAATTTATAAATGAGGCACAGTAAGAGATTAACAACTACTAATAAAAGAGAACAATTATAAAAATATAACAATAAACGTTACATGAAATATGATCTTTCTCCCTCAAAATATTTTATGGTACTCACCCTTCTTCGTGTGATGATGTGAAATGATACAATGCCTAAGTGACGAGATGAGGTGAGGTGAATGACGTAGGCACTGTGATACAGCGTTAGGCTACTACTGACTGTGTGTCCTCAGAAGGAGGAGCATCGAGCCATGATGAAGTCGATGGATGAGGATCCAACAAAAGGAGGACTCACATCCCAGGCAGGATGGAGCAGAACAGCGGGATTCATCACGCTACTCAGAACGGCACACAATTTAAAACTTACGAATGGTTTATTTCTGTTTTCTATTTAATATTTTCAGACCACAGTTGACTGCAGTTAACTGAAGCTGCGGAAAGCGAAACCACATATAAGGAGAGACTACCGTACTGTAGAATCTGGCCCCTGCCTTCCCTCCAGCTCTCATCTTGATCCACTGTCCATACCGCCTTCGTGTCACGGAGGCCTTTGTTAAGTTCCATGAGCAGTCCAAACTCTGTCCTCCTCTAGGCTATCACCTCGTAGTGAAACGTCCTTACTGAGCTCATTCCTTCTAACAGATCTCAACTTCAATATAAAGTTCACAAACAGGTCCTCCCTAATTACTTTACTTAAGAAATCCCTTACCTTTATTTTCTATTACAGCACCTTGTTTACTTTCCTCAAAAAATTTCCAAAAGCCCAATTTAACCAATTAATTTGTTTGCTCTCAATTTCCGCTACCAGAATGTAAATTTTAAGAACACAAGAGCCATTGAGACGTAGTTTACTACTGCAGCACAAGCACCTATCATAAGCCACCACAGAGTAAATACTCAATAAATACTTGTCATATAAATAAATCAGTTGACTTGTCTCCGAGATCCTCCCGTCTCCCCCCCTCTGCGATGGTACACCACACCCTTCTAAGTGTGCTGGAGCCAGCACCTTGTCTTGATAAATATTCTTGAATACTATAAATTTCTAATCTAGATTTTTAACTTATAAATCTAATAGCCCATAATTTCCATCAAGAAATATCAAATCTGATCAGCTGAACTTCCCCAGAAATCTTTAACCATAAAATAAAATATGTAAAAAGATTCATAAATCATAGCATCTAGGAAGCCCTCAATATACGTTGAACAAATGAATGAATTCCTTTATCTTCATCATTGAAAATCCTCAGTTTTCATAAATATTTGTCCATAATCAGCTTCACGGTTAGGCTCATCAAAGATATCTATTAATAAAATTCATAGAATAAATTCCTATAGGATTGTTTCTCTGTAAATGTCCAGACATCAACCTGAGGAGGTATGCTTTCTCCTTAAGGCTTGTAAACTTTCTCTAAATGCTTCCTTATATACTAAGCAAAACAGTTATCACAACTCTACCAACACTCACAGCCTTCTCAAAATTATAAATACAGTAAGAGCTATAAAGATGTTATGTTGATATTATTCTAAAATAAAAACAAAGTCACAAACAAAAATATTTTCCCATTTCATCTTGCCCAGAAGTGTTTTGCTCAATTCCCATAATTCTACAGAATAAGCACTCTTCTCCTGCATTAATGAAACCAGCTACGACATCTCCTGAAATGGAGTATATTTACACCCCCCACAGTCCAACTGTGCTGACTCAGCAAAATGTGACCAATCCAGTTAATGAAATGCTTCAATTAATAATGGGCAAAGAGGATTTTGAAGAGGAAAAAAAAATCACTTTCTAAATTCTACCACATTTACTATATGCCTTCATCAAAGCTTGGCAAGGAGAAACAGAATCATAGATTAAATTTTATTGAATTTATTTGTCCCAAATGGCTTTTCTCAACAGGACTTTCAGACGCAATCTTAATGAATGTGTCACTTGGTAACCCAGCTACATAATGTGGCACTATTGATTGACATATACCCAGCTATGAAGATTAGGATAAAGTAAAAAGCCACAATTTTTTTAATGAGATAAAAATGATATTTGTATAAGGAAAGAAGCACACTGTTAGGAAAGACAGCTTTATATTTATTACATTTTAAGGGTAAGTGATTTTGTTGTGTGACACATACTAAACCCTCACATCCTCGACAGGCAAACCCAGAAGAGCCTTGCTTCCTTTCTTACCAGCCCAGAAAATAATGGGTTTGGGGAAGCTTTTAAATTATGAAAAAATTCCTCCTAATTTTATAGTTGAGAGAAAAAGAGCTCAGCAGTGGTATCCCTGAAGATGGTCAGAATTAGTCTGGAAAATCTTCATGGAAAGAAGGAAACCTTGTAGTGAGACAAGATATATTAAATAGAGAAAGAACATCACAGAGCAGTCTAAAGGAAAGGATAGCGAGCAGAGAGAGGGTCAGAGCAGAGACGGGGGAGCAGAAGATGAAAATAGCTATTGGGAGATAACTTTCAGAAGGTTTAAACCCATCTTCAAAATCTTTTCATTGATCAACTAGCAACCAGGGCCTCCATGAGTGATGGAATACCTTATGGGACCTCAAGAACATGGTGTCTTCTCTTCTCTTGGATTTTATTTTCAGTTGTTATTAAAAAAGTCAAAGTTTAAACCTCCTATAACTTGACATTAAATACCGAAATAGAAACATCAGGGTTCAGACTTAGAGACAGAATTCTGAAAATCATCTGCATATGGGAATAAACGAAATCAAGGAAATGAGACTGGCGAACTGTGAACTTCCCAAGGAAGTCAGAGAATCTCAGAGAGAGAGTGAGATGCTGAGGACATACAGCGACCCTCGGGAACACTGGGAATGGGCTGGGAAAAGGGAAGAGAGTAAAGGAATCAAGAAGAGGATGAGGGGGCAAAAAAAGGTCATCCCTAAATCCAAAGAAAGGAAGGGTGACAAGGAGGTGTCAGAAGCAGCAGGTAGGTCAGCAACACAAACACTTAAGGAGACCACACAGGACCACAGACATCTACAGACTACAGATGGGTCAGGGTGAAAGTTCAGCCGTGGCAGAGAGAAAATGCAGACAGTGAACGGGAACAGCTAAAATAACAGGGAAAAGCAGCGAGGAGGAGCACTGGAATAGTCACTCGGCTTAAGTGAAATACGGATGATAAATCAGGACACAGCATTTTGATAGACACAATAAAGTTAAATTTGAGCTCTTAAATGTCTCCTTTTTTTCCACTTGGCACTAATGAAAACCCAAAGAGTATTAATTCAAGTTTAAGATTGTAGGCTGGCTAAATAACATTACATGAGGAACATTTAAATGTCAATTTTGCTTAACAACAATCACCTAGCCATAATAAAAACAAGGATGTTAACATAGATAAAAATTATGTAAAAAGAAAGAATCTAATTTCTAAATTTGAAAAATATTCAATGTTTTTCTTACCTAACAAAACTGAAAACTGTAGCATCGTGGATTTTACAGCTGCAGACAGAGACCACTGATTTATTTGACAATAACAGTACGACTGAGACATTCTGCTATGGAGCTAATGATGCCTCAGAAGTGCCACATGACACAGTGTGACTATTAACAGATACCAGCCACAGGGCTTGTACCCACAGGGCCTAAGTCTAGGAAGACTGAAACATCAAATACGTTAAAAATACCTAATTTCATGATGATACTTAAAAAAACAAACTGATCACCTTTGGAAGATGCTAGGAAACCAACTCCTTATTCTGAAAAGGGATAATAAACAAAGGGAAAGACTCACACATTTATCCGGCCTTTCCTTTACAAACAGCTCCTTAGAGTAACCAAATAATTGATGAGGCAAAACTCTTTTTTATAAAAGCATGTCAACTAATAGACAAAGGCAGAATGATAGAATTGTAGTATTATTTGCAACCCCTAATGAAACAGTTGATGTAGGTGGAGAGTTGGCAAATAAGGGCCAGTGGGCCAAAGCTAACCTGGTGAATAAAGTTTACAGGAACACAGCCATGGCCACTCATTTACATGTTGCCTAAGGCGGCTGTGACACTACAGTGACACAGACCATATGGCCAGCAAAGCCCGATAACATACTCACTATTCAGCCCTTTACAGAAAAAGTTAGCCAACTCCTGATCTAGAGGATAATTATTAGTGGTTGCTAAAATCACTGAAAAACTCCAAGAGAAGGACCAGGTCTTATGTGCCCCTGATGTCCTGCAATAGAAAGTACACACCTCACCTCTGAAGACTTCTTGCCAAAAAAATGGAAAATCTGATCAAACCTCTGCTTCTAATTACCAGTTTACAGGAAATATAGGGGACAGGAAATCAAATTAAACTACACCATGGGGATACAATTAGTAAAAATTCACACTGTAGGAAACTCTATAGGCAAAAGATCTGGTTTCCTCAATAAATAAATTGCAAGGGAAAAACAAGGGCAAATCTATAGATAAAAAGAGGCCTAAGAGAGTTATCACCTAAATGCATGTGTAATCCTTGTTAGGATTCTGATTCCAGCACACCAACTGGAAAAAAAGTTTACAAGACGATCAGGGAAATTTGAATACCGATCTGATATCTGACGACACTAAGGAATTACTTGCTGTTTTCTCGTGTGCTAATAGTGTGGTGGTGATACTTTTTTAAAAAGGCAAGTCTCTTTATTGTTTTAAAGATACATCCTAACGCATTCACAGATAAAATAATATGACATCTGGGCTTTGTTTAAAATAATTCAGTGGGGAGGAGCCAGATGAATGAAGCAAGATTGGCCATATGCAGATCATTGTTAAGGCCGAGTGATTAGTACAAAGGGATTCATTCTACCATTTTTTCTACTTTTGAAGATGTTTAAAGTTTTTCCGTAATAAAAAGATAAAAATAAAAACCATTCACGTGGCCAGCCCAGTGGCATAGTGGTTAAGTTCATGTGCTCTGCTTCAGCAGCCTGGCATCCGCAGGTTCGGATCCCAGGTGCGAACATACACACTGCTCATCAAGCCATGCTGTTGTGGCATCTTATATACAAAAAATAGAGGAAGACTGGCACAGATGTTAGCTAAGGGACAATCTTCCTCAAGCAAAAAGAGGAAGATAGGCAACAGGTGGTAGCTCAGGGCCACTATCCCTCACCGAAAAAAAAAAACAAAAAAAACCCATTAGCAAAGCTTTCTGTCTCTACTTTCCAATATTTCTGTTCGTGGATGTTTTATTTATCCCCCTACCCATCCACCATGTAATCTGTTCATAAACCAAATATTTACTGAACACTTACTACATCATGAACCTTGAGCCAGGCACTGGCAATGACCTGACCTTCAAGGAATGTACAATCTAGAGGTGAAGCCCAATAAGTCACCCAGCTATTACTGCACTTGATGGAAATGCTGCAAGAAGCAGAATCCAACAGAAGCCAAGGGAGTGCAGAGAAGGGGGAGCTACACCTTCCTGTGCTCCTCATTCCCACCCCTGAATATTCTTTTAGAATACAGTTAATCTATCCTGATTTTGTACTTTTCTCCCCTAAGGAATAATTTCCTTTCTCTAAGTGATCGTGACTTACCCCATCTTACGACGCAGAGGTTTCCACTGCCTATTCCATGACGCCATAAAAGGGAAACACTGGATTCTGCCTCCACGCCATTCCTCACAGCTCCTTCCTTCGGTGGTGACTTACTCCGACAGCCCCCAAACTCCCACCTCACTCAGTGCTCTCCTAATTACTCATGCTCACTGGTCATTAACAACTCATATGCAATAACAATAACAGAACACTCATATCCAATGCAGGACTAATCCCTCTGTTCTCCATCGTCACTGCTGACTCACCTGTCCACTGAGTGACCCAATGGAATGAAGAGCCACGCAATGATTCCACACCCGGGGATCCACGAGTATAACTGGAATGAAAGGGAGGCCAAAAAGGCAGAGGAAAAAGTGGGACTACATTGAACTAAAAAGCTTCTGCACAGCAAAGAAAACAGTCAACAGGGTGAAAAGGCAGCCTACAGAATGGGAGAAAACATTGGCAAACCATAGATCTGATGAGGGGTTAATATCCAAAACATATTAGGAACTCCTACAACTCAATAGCAGAAAATTAGTAATCCCATTAAAAAATAGGCTAAGGACTTAGACATTTCTCAAAAGAAGATATACAAATGGCCAATAGGTATATAAAAAATGTTCAAATCACTAATCATTGAGGAAATGCAAATTGAAACCACAATGAGATATCACTTCACACCTGGCAGAATGGCTACTTTAAAAAAATGAGAAATATCAAGTACTGGCAAGGATGTGGAGAAATTGGAACCCCTGCACACTGTTGGTGGGAATGCAAAATGATGCAGCCACTATGGAAAGCATTACAGAAGTTCCTTGGAAAATTAAAAATAGAACTACCATACGATCCAAGAATTCTATTTCTGGATATTTATCCAAAAGAATTGAAACCAAAATCTTGACGAGATATTAGCACTCCTATGTTCACTGCAGCACTATTCACAATAGCCAAGATGTGGAAACAACCTAAATGTCCATCAATGGAGGAATGGATAAAGAAAATGTCTTACAGATAATATATACAATGGACTACTATTCAGCCATAAAAAGAAGGAAATCCTGCCGTTTTCAACAACATGGATGAACCCTGAAGACATTATGCTAAGTGAAATAAGCCAGTCACAGGAAGACAAATACTGCATGATTCCACTTAAACCAAGTATCGAAAGTAGTCAAATTCACAGAATCAAAGAGTGGAATGGAGGTTGTCAGGGGGTGGGAGCAGGGGGAAATGAGGAGTTGCTAACCAAAGGCATAGCGTTTCACTTACGCAAGATGAATAAGTTCTAGAGGTCTGCTGGCCCACACTGAACCCACGGTCAGCAGTACAGTATTGTACACTGAAAACTTTCTTAAGAGGGTCAATCTCATGTTGTGGCATTACTACGATTCTTAAAAACGGCTTATTTTAGTACAAAAAAAAAGCAGAGGAAAACTGTCAACATAAAATTCAGGCACAGCAGTAATAGAAGGAAAACCACAACATGAAAAAGAAAAAGCTTACAGTTTAACACCCAAAACAACAGAAATTAATACGTTTTGACGTAAGTAAGAGAAGTGTTATACTTCAATCTTTGAAATTTTTAAAATGCGGTAGTGGTCACATTTTGTCAAAACTTTCTAAAAGGCTTATTGTTTTAGATCTGTGTAGGTTGTTTTGTGGCTGTTGTCATGTTGCTGTTACTTTACTGTGTGGGCATCACTCACAAGAGATGTGGCAGATTCAGACAGAAGTTTCTGACACAGAGAGCTCTGCTCAGCCCCCTGATGGGGCACTCCCGACACTGCGGAGTCCCTGTCATCTCCACCTAGGGGCAATCCCACCTTTTCAGGTTATTGTCTAAAAGAATGCAATGGCAACACTGTGGCGGTTTGACATTTGATAAATACATTCTATGATAATGACATCCGAGGGTAAATCCCCAAACTGAGCCACAGTCATTTTTCATTAACCCAACCCCAGCTTTCTCTAACGAGCAGGGTCTGGGATCATGACTAAATCACCTGGGGAGATTAGTGAACCGTTCTCGGTCATGGCTCTTTCATCTGAGAAATTAACATTCTGGACTGGTAGCTAAAAGCCTTCCTGTTCCAACATGACGGGAACCTGTGATTCGGGGCAGCCTTTCCATGTGTACCAGGGTGTGAGCAGTAACTCAAATGACAGCTGAGAGCATCCACATCCTGACAAAGCAGAGCACCAGTAACACTCTCACTCCCTCACTCAGGGTTTACTCAGCCTCGCTAAACATTCTCCTTAGGATCCAGCACGTAGTGAGCAGTTTATCTATGTTAACTGTTATTAACGTAAATTACTTCTGAGGAAAGCAAATTGCCATATTTTTGTTAGTGCCATGGAGTGGATCCCGACTCCTAGCGACTCCGTGCACAGCAGAGTGGAACCCTGCCTAGTCTTTTGCACCATCTTTTCTCCTCCCAGCGCTGTATCAGACCAGGCTCTACTGCTATTCATGGGGTTTTCAGGGTCAATTTCTTCAGCAGTGGGTGGCCAGGTCCTTCTTCTTAGTCTGTCTAGTCTGGAAGCTCTGCTGAAAGCTGTCCACCACGGGTGGCCCTGCTGGTATTTGAAATACCGGTGGCATAGCTTTCAGCATCACAAGCAACACTCAGCCACCAGAGTATGACAACCCACAGACGGGTTGTGTGGTTCCCTGACTAGGAAACAGACCTGAGCCAGGGTGGTGAGAGCACTGAATCTTAACCACAAGACCACCAGGGCTGGCTAAATTGCTATATAACAATGTTAAAACAATGCTGAGGAACAGAGGACGGCACTTTGAAGTAAAAAAAAATCTAGGTTTGAACCCCACTCCACCAACCACTAACTATATGACCTTGATCATGTTATTTAAAACGTGTGAGCCTCTAACTCTGTATTGAATATGGAGATAAGGGAGACCTCACAGGGTTGTCAGCAGGAGTGAGTAAAAATAACAGATGTAACGTGTCTGGTTACACAAATATTAGTTCCTTCCCCCCAGCCAGTTCTGGGCATTCAATTCTTGTAGGTATCCTTGATCTTGAAACCGGCTCAACACAAGGTTGACATGAGGGAAGGCGTATTGTAGAAAAGAGACCATGTAACTTTCAATGACCTCTGACTAACTAACCCAGCTGGATTTGCACCCTCCAGGAGATCCACCTGCTCTGTAGATTTTATGATCCCTGCTAGTGCATATACCTCCCAGCGGCGATAAGACGATAACTTCGTTCTTTTGGGTTCCTTAGGAATGTGATGACCCCCAAACAGAGAGCCTATGTGGATAGCCCTCATCAATGAAAACTGAAATATCTGGTGTGGCAGTTCCCAATCTGTAACACCCCAGAGGGTCAACATTCCTAACCTCCTCCCCCATAACCCTCTGGCCTATATAACTGCTTCAAGATTCTGTGGCCCCTTAGGATGGTTCTTTTGGACATTAGTCTGCCGTCTTCCCTCTTGCTAGCAAGCTGTAATGAAATGCCCTTTCTCTGCCACCATCTTGCCTCTTGACGATTGGATTTTGTCTCGTGGTGAGCAGATCGTGCCCTTTGTGTGGTAACAATCTCTACCGCATTTCTGCTTTCACCCTGGATTTCCAATCATAAAACACCCTTGCTGGCCCTGTGTTATTGACAAAGACTCCCTCGTTGGCCAAACTTTAATCAGGCTTCTCTGAGCCCTCTACTTAACCAGGCCTCAACCCTGGCCTATAAGAACTGCAACTTTCAGCACAAATGATTTCGTCCACCTCCCACACTAAGAGACTGAAACAAACACGAGCATAATTTCTATCAGCTCAAGGTCGTGTTCCCAGAATGATGGCCCCAGCTCCCTAAAATCCTGCTGAGAAAGCTCAGTGCTGCCAAAAGAACGTACTGTGTGCTCCAGCTCAAGCCAGACTGGAGGCCACTCACCTCCCTGTTCTTAGAGCGTTCACTTTAAACAGCTTGTGGCTATAAACGCTTTCCCTGCCCCTCTGAGATGCAAATCTTCTACTACCCAGAAATGTCTCCTCAAGGACCTGGGAGCCACCCCTTTGAAATGCAAACATCCAGGGAGATAGTGCTCCTGTCTCCGAGTTCCTGTGGGAGAGTGAGAGCCAAATTTCAGGGGGCACCTTGTTCCAATTTGCAAAACGTCTTCCTGTCCTAAAGATTTGAAAAGTTTGTTTCTCCTCCAGACAAGCATCAATGAACAAACCCAGACTGCCAGTCCATGTAGACCAACTCCCCTTAATGACCTTTAGTACCTTTCCTTTAGCACAGCCTGGATCTAAAAGGCCTCCCCATCTTTTGTTTCGGTGGCTTTGAGCTGAATTTGCACTGAAGTCTCTCTCCCCCTACTGCAGTAGTACTGAATAAAATCTGTCTTGCTGGGTTTTTTTACAAGTGTCTGATGCAAAATTTTTCTCTAATGTTATTCACTTAGCCAACATTTATTGAACACCTCCTACGTGCAAGGTTCCATATATCTAACAATGAGCAAGATGCTGTACCTTCCTCACAGAGCTCATAATCTAGTGACAGGAACAGGTACATTTGCAAAATACGGCAGTCACAAGGCAGTAAGATAAGAGCTGGTGGTATATACTCCTATTGGCATCTCAGTCACACGTCCAGTAGTATAACATTTACTGTAAAAAGTCCTATTTCTGTATCTCCATTGAAAAACCATGAACTACAGAGCAGGAGCAAGCTCCATGGGCCTAGGAATGATGCCTCATATTGCTTGGTATTGTGTAATTTTATCAAAGGTTTTGATACACGTCCTATTATTGGATATATTTTCTTATTTGGATGAATGAAATTACATAGCACTTAGTAAATCAGAAACAGCTTTCACTACTTAGACATCTATAAGGTGGCTATTAGTGTCTCCTATGTGTAATTAAATATTTGTAACTCTATCAAGGCCTATTTTGTATCTACTAATCTACCAAATAGGAATTTCAGAAAAAGACAAAGTACAAGGAAAGGTTTTCTTTCATATGTTCCTAGAAAGTCCCTGATTTTCCTCTTTTTTATTCTTCAGTGTACTATAAATACTCAAAACTTAATACCTTGAACAACAAAAAAATTTACTTTAAAATGTTATAGGTTCAACTTGTGAGCTTATATTAATTAAAAAATCATATCAAATTTTCATAAAGTTTCCTTAGATATTTAATTGATTTTTCTATAAGAAATAATAAAGAACTAACGGTTCAAAAGAAAGTATTCAAAGACTGATATTATAATAACACTGCAGATCAGTTTATCCTTTTATACAGAACACTTTAATCCCTTAGCTATTGATAGATTTTGAGTAGAATTTCCTGAGTTCAAATTTTGCAGGATAGTTTTTTAACCTTTTCTGTCTAGTCATTGTATATTGAACATTATTGCAAGAAAAGACTCTAATCTAGAGAAAAAAATTGCAAGACCATGTATTTCTTTGTCAACTTAGGTCAAATAAAGTAATGACACTGAAGAATGCTTTTGGAGTTCCACTTCCATAAAGAGTGAAGTAGTTTGTATCAGACCAACCCTCACGTGAAGATAAGTTGGATAAAATTTCCAAAAGCAAAAAACCGATCAAGGCCATAGGCAACAAATGAAGCAGCCAGGACTGGAGAGACAAGATGCTGGAGAGAAGGGAGATGCACTGAAGTGAGCCTGACATTCTCTGCCGCTTTGTCCATCAAGGCATGTGCTAAAAAGAAAGCAGCAGCTCAAACCTTCGCTCAGTGCTCTACATGCAAAGCAGACAGGACCGGAGGAGCCAAGATCCCAAAGCAAAGAGAAGCACAGGGAAGCAAGACCAACATTCTACACAACATTTCCCTATGAGATTTCTAAGTGGCATAACACGAAAAGCCAGAAAACTAAAAGGAAAATGGCATATGTGAAGTTAAAATACTAAGCAAACCTTTTGGTAAATTTGCAGGACTCAGTAAAAGAAAGTGGTGTTCAGGCTCATCAGGGAGGAAGGTCCCAGGAAACACCTCAGGTTCTCAGTTGGGATCTCTAAAAGGCTAGGCTCGAGGAATAAAGAAAATCCAAAAGAAAAATATTCCTCAAAAAGAATGAAAGTAGGAATCAAATTTTTTCAATCCTTGACAGAATCAAAATAGGCTTCCCCTGCTCTGGGTTCCAGAAGAAAATTCAGCGCATGCTGAAAAAGGATAACATGATCCAGAGCTTCTAGAATTTTTTCAAATACACTGACATTCTATCAAAAATACCATACATGCTGGGGGACAAGACCAAATGACTAAAATCCAGGGTGGGGGGAGGGGATAGACAACAGAAAGTGACCCACTGGTGACCCAAATACCGAAGTTATCAGACATGGACATTAAAAGAACTATGACTAATATGTTCAAGTAAATAGATGACAAGTGAAGAATTTCACCAGAGAACTGGAATCTGTTTTAAAAAGAAAAAAAGAAGAATCAAATAAAGATTGTAAATCTCAAAAATACAATAGCTAGAACAGATTCACTTCAGCATGATGGAGTGAGGAGGTTGGCAAAGCCTCTCCCCACAAAGCAACTATAAAGCTGGTCACAACTGTTAAAAACTATCATTTCAGCACTCTGGAAATTTCAGAATACAACAAACTGAGAAGCACTTACTCATGAAAAGGACTGACCTCTGGGTGAGATCCACATAAGTACTATAGGCCAGTTAAGTTACTAATCACAAGCAAAATAAGAAAACCACCACTACCCTAGGGGGAAGTAAACCACAATCCACATTTACTGTGATATATTATTCAAAATGCCCAGTATTCAACAAAAAAATTTTAAGATATGCAAAGAAACAATAGAGTGTGACTCATACTCAGGAAAAAAGTGGCCAATGAAAACTCTCTCTGAATGACTGAAGATGTTAGATTTAGGAAAGACCTCATGCTGCTACTATAAGTACATTTACACAACTTTAAAAAAAATTGAAAGAATTAAAGGAAAGTATGGCAATAATTACTCCACAAATAGAGAATCTCAATAAAGAGATATTATCTTACAAGAACCAAATAGAAACTCAGAAGGTAAAAATCACAATAACTGAAATGAAAAATTCAACAGAGTGGCTCAATGGTACATTTGAGATGGCAAAGGAAAACATCAGTAATATTAAGAAAGGTAAAGAGATATTATCAAATCTGAAAAACAGAAATAAAAAAGTTCAAAGAAAAGTAAACAGAGCCCCAGAGACCTGTGGGAGAGCATCAGGTATACTAACATACATGTAATGGGAGACTCAGATGGAAAGGAGAGAGAGAAAGAAGCTGGAAAAAATATCTGATGAGATACTGGCCAAAAAATCCCCAAATTTGACATTAAAAACTAATCTACAAATCTAAAAGCTCAATGAACCCCAAGTATGATAAACACAGAGATCCACGCAAAGATACACAAACTGGTGAAAGACAAAGAGAAAGATAAAATCTTTAAAGCAGCAAGAGAAACCATTCATCATCTACAAAGGAACAATCAGATTAACAATTGTTTCAAGCGAGATAACAGAGGTCAGAAGTCAGGGGATGACATACTCAAAGTGTTTGGAAAAAAGTGTCAACCAATCGAGCAAAACTATCCTTCAAAAATGAAAGTGAAAAAAAGATAGTCCCAGATAAACTAAGACTGAGAGAATTTGTTCCTAGTAGACTTGCCTTACAAGAAATACTAAAGGAAGTCCCTCCAGCTGAAAAAGAACGACATCAGACATTAACCTGAAGTGACAGGAAGAAATGAAGTGTTCCAAATGCTAAATATGTATGTAAATACAAAATAGTCTATAAACAAATATATTTTTCCCATTTCTTCTCCTATCATCTTTAAAACATATAAAATTGCATAAAACAATAATTACAATACTGCTGGTTTTGAAATATTTAGACATGCAAGTGTTTAGTTTCTAATATAGGTATAATATACATGACAATAAGAACCCCAAGGAAGAGGGAGGAAAGAAAGATTTAATGGAACAAAGTTTCTCTATTTTACTAGATTTAAGTTGCTATTAATCTGAAGTACAGTGCTATAAATTAAGACACATATTGCAATCCCTAGAGCAACCATTGAGAAAATAACAACAACAACAAAAGCATATTTAGAAATCAACAGACAGAACAGCCCACTAAAAACTAGTTAACATGAGAGAAGGAAGTCAAGGAGGAAGAGAGGTATGAAATAAGAGATATATAGGACACATCTAACAGAATGGCAGACATAAAACCATATCAACAATTACACTAAATGTGAATGGACTAAACATTCCACTCAAAGAATAGCGATTGTCTGACTTGATAAAAATAAAGCACAGCTGAATTAGATGCTATCTACGAGATACACATCTCAGGTTCTAACGTACAAACAGATTGGCAGTCAAAGTAGAGAAAGAGATATATCATGTTAACAGCAAACACGAGTGAGCAGAAATGGGTATATGACTATAAAATAAAAGATTTAAGGCAAGAAATATTACTAGAGACAAAGAGGGACATTTCTTCATGATAAATCTATTATTACATTAGGAAGACATAACAATCATAAATGTATATGCAACTAATTATAGAACCCCAAAACTCAGAAAGCCAAATATGACAGTCATGAGAAATAGACAATTCAACAACAATAGCTGGAGATTTCAATAACTCACTCTCAATAATTGGTAGAACATCTACACCAAAAGTAAGCAATGATGGCCAACGCTTAAAACTATCAACCAACTTGACCTAACCGATTTTAGTAGAAAACTCTACTCAATGACTATAGAATATACATTATTTCAAGCACACATAGAACATTCTCCAGGATAAAATACGCTGGGTCACAAAACAAGTCTCAATAAATTAAAGATTGGAATCAACAAAACATATTCTGTGATCACACTGGAACTATATTATATAACATATATTTTGTAAAAGAAGAACAAAGGTAGATTTATACTACCTGACTTCAAAATTTAATATAAGGCTACAGTATGATACAAGGTAAGGATAGACAGGTACACAGACAGAGCAAACAAACAGAATTGAAATCCAGAAATAAACTCTTACATTTATTGTCAATTAATTTTTGACAAAGATGCTAATTCAATGAGGAAATTATAGCGTGTTCAGCAAATAGTGTGGGTAAGTGATTAGATACCTATATGCAAACAAATAAATAAACAGACAGATAGATAAACAAACAGATCTTTACCTCACACCATATGCAAAAAGTAACTCAAAATGGACCATAGAGAACTGCACCATTTACCGTTTACTGTTGATTGTGTAAGAGATGCTTACTATATCAGCAGTAGTAGAAGGCAGATATAAATACAATATTTTGAGATTTCTTCTGTACTAAAAAAAAAGTAAGAGAGATTTTGAAGGTAAGTACTAAGAGTTCAGCGAATGTGTCATGTCCTTTCATTATCTAAATGGGAGGATGAATAAAAAATTTTCAAAATTATAAATGTAAATACCAATATTAACAATGGGAATAACTACCTCAAATTAGAAATAAAACATATAACCTCCAAACTGGTTGATGTAATGTTATAAAACAAAATAAATCTCTACCAAATCAAAAGTGATCTGTAAATCTGAAATGAAAGTAGGAGAATGCAGGATATCTTAACCCATAACAAACTCACACTTAAATAAAATGGCGGTAATAATTTAAAGTAATTCATTTATTAGCAAATATTAAAAGATTAATTGGTGGACTCAAAGATTATATCAAAGTATGCCTTTCAGGAAAAAAACAGATATATATAACAGTAAAATCTCATCTAAAAAAATCATTAAAGAGTTTTTTTAAGTCAAAAAAAAAAAAAGGATCACAGACCTAAATGCTACAGCCACTTTGGGAAACAGTTTGGTAGTTTCTTAAAAACTTAGACATACATCCACCACATGACCCAGAAATTCTACTCCACTCCTCTTTTCACCTTCCAGGAGAAACAGATGTCTACAGAAAGACATGAATTGTCACGGCAGCATTATCCATAGTAGCCAATAGCTGGAAACAATCTAAATTTTCATTAACTGCTGAGTGGATAGACAGACTGAAGTATATCCCTACAATATAACACTATCAGCAATAAAAAGTAGTAAAATACCAATGCATGCTACAATATGGACAAGTCTTCCTTGTTGTTAGGAAGTTTGGCTCTAAGTTTTTTTGCTTGAGGAAGACTGTCGCTGAGCTAACATCTGTGCCAATCTTCCTCTATTTTTTGTGAGACAACGCCACAGCATGGCTTGACAACTGGTACTAGATCTGCACTCAGGATTCGAACCTGCAAACCCTGGGCCACAAGCAGAGCGCTCAAACTTAACCATTACGCCACTGGGCCATTCCCTAGACAAGTCATGTAAGCTTCAAAAACATTACGCTAAGCGAAAGAAGCGAGATACAAGAGACTACATATTGTATGATTCAATTTATATCAAATGAGTAGAAGAGGCAAATTTACAGAAACAGGGGTTGCCTGGTGTTAGGGATGGGAGCAGAGATTGAAAATGGACTCAAGAGAATTTGGGAAGTGGATGAAATGTTCTAAAACTATTGTGATAATGGTTACAGAACTCTATAAATTTAACTAACGTAACATACACTTACAATGGGTGGATTTTATGGCATGTAAAACCACACTTCAATAAAGCTGTAACAGAATAAAAACTCAATAGATGTTTTTAAAAGCACATTAAACACTACGGAGAGAGCGTTAGTGCATTGGAAGATGCACTAATAAATCATTTCTACTAGATCTTTTTTTTTTGAGGAAGATTAGCCCTGAGCTAACTACTGCCAATCCTCCTCTTTTTGCTGAGGAAGACTGGCCCTGAACTAACATCCATGCCCATCTTCCTCTACATTATCCGTGGGATGCCTACCACAGCATGGCTTTTGTCAAGCGGTGCCATGTCCAAGCCCAGGTTCTGAACCGGCGAACCCCAGGCCACCGAGAAGCAGAACGTGCGAACTTAACCACTGCACCACCGGGACAGCCCCTATTAGATCTTTCTAAGAGATCATTAAAAAATTTCCAATATAAAGCAAAGAGGAAAAAAACAATAAAAAATACGGAAAAGAATTTAAGAGTCAAATAGGACAGAATGAAAAAGTCTAACATACATAAAATTGTACTTTCAGGAGGAGAGGAGAGAGACTGGACCAGAAGAGGTGATATATGATAAGATAATTGCCAAGAATATTCTAAAAGTGACTCAAGAAGATTTATGATTCCCCAAGCAAGATAAATAGTAAGGAAAATCCGCCTAGGTACATTATAAAAGGACTCCTCAATATCAAAGACAAAGAAAAAAGTTTTAAAGTAGAGAAAAACAGCACATCATCTTCAAAGGACCAACAATGAGACTGACAGCCAATTTCTTACACAAAAATACAGTGGGCCCGTGTTATCCTTGAGTTGAGCATCCACAGATTCAACCAACCACAGATCAAAAGACCTGCGATGGTTGCATCTGTACCAAACAAGTACAGACATTTTTTTCCTGTCACTAGTATGGTATCTGTGGGGGTCCTGGAACCAACAAGGAGGGAGGGCTGTAATAGAAGACAGGGGCGATGAAATCACATCTTTAAAGCACTGAAAGAAACTAACAATCTAGAATTCTACATGCAGCAAAAATACACTTCAAGAATTAAGAAAAAATAGTTTCAAACAAAAATGCAAAGAAAGATTAAAGGGAGTTCTTCCAGCAGAAGGAAAATAATCCCAGAGGGAAACACAGACTTACATGAAGGGATGAAGAGAAATGGTAAATATAAACAAATACTAACTGCATACAACAGTAATAATAACCTACCATGTGGCTTTATTTATATGTGAAATTAAAATAAATGACAGCACCAGTACAAAAGGGAGCAAGGCCTCTTAGGGAGTCTAAGTATTGCCAGAATCACGCATTACGAAGGAAGTGGGTAAAGTACTAATTTAGAGTAAATTCATAAGTCAAGGCTGTTGTAATCTCTAGGATAATGACTAAAAGAATAACAACAAGATATATAATTAACAAGCCCATAGAGAAGAAAACTGAATGTTAAATACTTGATTAATCAAAAAAAAGGCAAGAAAAGGGGAACAGAGAACAGATGGGATCATCAGAAAACTAATAGTACAATGGTACATTTAAACCCAAGAATATTATTAATTATTCTAAATGTAAACAGACTATTTGATGCTCCAAAGATTTTCAGGTGAGATAAATAAGCAAATCCCAACTACAAGCTGCTTATAAAAAAAAACTCCTCAAAAATAAGAGTCCAAAAAGTTGAAGTATAGAAAAAGACGTGTCCTGCAAACACCCACCAAGGGAAAGCTTGTATATACTGTCAGACAAGTGGACTGCAGGTCAAGAACCATTACCAGAGCTACAGAGAGGCATTTCATAATAATAAAAGGGTCCAATGCAACAGGAAGGGATAACAGTTCTAAATTTGTATGTATCTAATAACACATCCTCAAAACATATTTGGAAAAACTGATAGAATTAAAAGGAGACATAAAAATTTATCATCACAGTGAGAGATTTTAGCTTTCGATAACTGACAGAGTGAGTAGCCAAAAAAATCGATAGATTGGAAGTTTGCTCAATACAACAAATTAGATCCCATCCACATGTATGGAACGCTGCGTCAATAACTACAGAATGTACTGAATGGTCTGTTCAAGCGTGTGTGCATCATTTTCCAAAAGTGACCATATTCAGGCCATAAAACAAGTCTCAAAACTATCAAAAGACTAAAATCTTAACAGCATATTATTTGATAATAAGGGGATTAAGCTAGAAATCAATAAAAAAGATCATTAGAATATCCCAAATAATTGGAAATTAAGCAGTAAGTGTCTAAATAACCTATACATCAAATTAAAAAGTACAATGGTCACTTTAAAATATCTTGAGCAGGAAAATAAAAATATGACAGCAAAACTTGTAGAATGCTATTAAAACCATGGCTTAAAGGAAAATGCACAGCTTTGAATGCATATGTTAGAAAAGCAGACAAAATCAATAAGCTAAGCGTCCTCACAAACTTAGAAATTAAAGCTAATTAAAGTCAAAAAACATCAGGAAGGAAATAATAAACCAAGAACAGAAACGGGTGAATTAGAAAAGAAGTATACAACAGCAAAAAACCAACAAAGTCCAAAGAGGCTCCCTGAAAAAAGAAAAAATTTGATAAACCTCAGGCAAGACCGATCAAGAAAAAAAAGCAAGCAAGCACAAATCGCCGATAGGAGGAATGAAAAGAGGGACACTACTCAGATCCCACAAACACTAAAATAGTTAAGAGGATTTTATCAAGTTTTACTTGTAAATTTGAACATTCAGGTTAAATAACCAAATTCCTTGAAGAACACAAACAACCAAACTTGACGCAAGAAGAAATGGAAAATTTCCAAAATTTAAAACTTTCCTAGAAGGAAAACTCCAGCCTCAGAAGGCTTCATTGATAGATTTCCTACCAAACATTTAAGGAAGAACTAACCCCAATCTCTTCCAGGACACTGGACAAAACAGGGGACACTTTCCAATCGAGTTTATAAGACCAGCATATCCTTGACACTGAAACAAGCCAAGCTCATTACACTACAAGGAAAACTACAAGCTAACCTCGCCCCTAAACACAGACACAAAATTCCTCAACAAAATCTTAGCAAATTGAATCCAAAAAAAACACAAAAATGATAGCACATCTGTTGGATTTAAGACAGGAATACAAGATTGTTTTAAGAATTTTTTTAAATGTGATTATCACATTGACAAAATAAAGGAGAAACAAGTCATATGCTATTCTCAATAGAGGCAGAAAAAGCATCTGATAAAACTCAACACACCTTCTTGCTTAAAATGCCTATCGAATTAGAGTTAAGAGAATTTTCTTAATCTGACAAAAGAGGTTTCAACCATACTCCAAAGTAAAGGTCACACTTTCCCCCTGAAATTGGGAAAAAGAATGAGGCGAACAGATGCTGTCATCACTATTATTCAAAATTATACCCATGGTCCTAGCTAGTGCCAGGAGGAAATCAAAAAAATATGAATGGTATAAGAATTAGACAAGAAAAAACAAAACTCTTCCTCTATCATATAAAATGATTATGCACACAGAAAATCCAAATGATTCCACAGATAAACTATGAAGACTAAGAAGCGAATGTAGCAAAATCCTTGGAATTGAGGTCAATACACCAAAATCTATTGTATTTATACACATGGACAACAAAAAATTAGAAGTTGAAACTCTAAAAGATATCATTTGCAATAACAACAAAAAGAATCAACCTAATGAACGACGTGCAAGAATGCTACAGAGAGAACTTGAAAACATCACTCAGAGAAATTAAAGACAACCTAATGAGACAGAGCGCTATACTGCGTTCATTGATGAGAAGACACAACATTGTAAAGATGTCAACTCTCCCAAACAGATCTACAGATTCCATGCAATCCGACTTAAAATCTCAGCCAATTTTTTTTTGTGGAAATTGATAGGGGTGATTTTAGAATTTATACATAAATACTAAATACCAAGAAAAAGCCAAAAGAAAATCAGGAAGAAAAACAAAAGTGAAAGACTTACACGACCTAATATCGGGACTATAATAATTTAAGGCATTTTACAGAGAGTCCAGAAACACAGATGCACAAACAATACGATAACTTGATTTATGAAAAAGCTGCCATTGCAGTTCAGTGAAGAAAGGATGATCTTTACAAAAACTAATGCCGGGTCAACAGGATATTTACATAGATAAAAATAATCTCGACCCCTACCTCACAACACACACACAATTCAATTCCAAGAGGGTTACAGATCTAAATGGGAAAGGTGAAGCAGTAAGACTTCTTGCTAGCACAGGAGAAGGTTTTCATGACCTTAAGGCAAGCAAAAATTTCTTAAACAAGACACAAAAAGCACTAACCTAAAGGAAAGATTTATAAATTGGAATTCATTCAAATTGGAATTTTCTATTCATCAAAGAAACAACATTACAAGATCAGAAAGCAAGCCATAGTGTAGGAGAAGATATCTATCTGCGAGACGCAGTCCTGACAAAGGACTTGTGTCTGAAAAATATGAAGAACTCCATAAAAATCAGTAAGAAAGAGACAGACAATTCTTTTTTCAATGGGCCAAAAAGCTTGAACCAGCATCTCACAGAAGAGGCTATCCAAATGGCCAATAAAACGTGAAAAGTGCTCCACATCACTTACTGCAAAGTTTTATTGCAAATAAAAACTAGAATGAGACATCACTTTTTATCCACCACTGTGACTGACAATACGGAGTGTGAGCGAGACTGAGAAACAACTGGCACTTTCCCACGTGCACGGTGGGAGCGTAAACTGGTACCACTCGGGGCAACTGTCCAGCATCATCTAAGGTAACTCATACACATAACCTATGACCCACTCCAATCCTAGGTTTACGCCCAACAGAAATGGTGACCATGTACACATGTGTAAGCACTATTTGTAACAGAGAAAACCTGGAAATGACCCAAATGTCTATGAACAGTAAATGGATTAAAAAAAAGTATATACAACAATGAAATACCAAGATACAGGGGAAGAAAAACCAAACTATTACTACACCCAGCAGCATGGATGAATATGACAAAGAAACGGTTAGTGACCAAAAGAAAGTACATATTGTATGATCCCATTTACACAAAGTTTTAAAATAGGCAAAACTAACCAATAGTGACGAGTGGTGGGTCACCTTTCGGGCGCAGGCAATGACTGAAAGAAGGCAACAGAAAGATTCTAGGGTGATGACAATACTTTATTCTTTGATGTGCATGGTGGTCACTTTGTGAAATGCATAGAGCTATAAACTTAGGACTTGTGCACTTTTCTGATGCATGCTAACCTTCAATGACAAAGTTTACTTAAAAATCAAAATAATGCTTCCTCATGCCTCTAGATGGTACGAACAACACAAAACAGGTACAAGAATGCTGTGATTTTGAAAAGTCTGCACACGGCACGCAGAGAGAGCTCCTAGACCTCAATGTGGTCATTTACTCCCCTGCTGAAATATTTTAACGCCTTCCTAACCCGGCCTCTGCCTTCCTCAGCGGCCACATCTCTTACCACTCCCTCCTCCTCCTCCACCTCAGGCCATCCCCTCTCCACCTCTACCTTCTCTCCAAAAGAAGCCTCGTTCTCTCTAGAACAGATTCTAGCCTTTAGTAGGCAAAGTTCCCTCTTCCTGGCTCTTTTACCTGCTCTTCCACTCCAACCAGTCCCACACCGCCCCCCCTTGCCCAGGCCACCCTTCCTTCAGCCGAGATAGCAATTATTCCCCAATCTCGTCTGCACGCCTCTCCTACGTGCATCCACAGGCATCACGTGCCCCTCACGCCACAGTCTAGTGTCATGACAGTCACGACACTGTCAGTTCCAGGAAGGTGTTCACCTTCGGGTCATCAGTGCCCAGCCCAGTGCCTTCCACACAGTGGGTATCAACACGTACTCACTGAATAAAGGAATAAAGCCAGCAGAATCCTTAGATGCATTTACCGAAGAAATGTCCTCCCTTCTACAAGACAAGCTTTTTACACGAGCTGTCTACGTTTTCTCTTTTTTTAAGCCGACTTTCTCTGGCAGAAATGTCTGTCATTTACAGACCAGTCGACCATGACCTAGAGGTTAATAACCAAACCATTTACATTTACTGCAGACCAAAGAATAATTGAATCTCAGTGCAGATAGAATTTGTGAGTTCTAAAATACTTCAAGCTCCTCCCAAATTATGCGTCCCACTGTTGGAGTAAAATTTTTAAAGGTTTCAAACTCTTCCATCACTGTCCGTAAAGAGAGAGAACAGGAAAACATTAAAGTCATGTTGCTAGTTCCATACCAAAACCGTATCAATCAATATCATGATCCATTTCTAACGCCCCAAGACAGGAAGTGAGGTCTGTCTTAAATGAATCACAGTCTGATGTCTTATTTTTAAAAATTGTTTTAAAACATCTTGTGCACATATTCAATGTAAGATATGCTGGGTAACTTTTCTACCCATACATTACCACGATTAAAAGATCAAAACCACCTCAGCAGTTTCGGTGACATCATATAACCAATGTGCTACCCTTTTTGATTATCAAACGTTCTAACGGATTCCACATGAAAATGCCTTCTGCTCGTTGATATGCGGCTTCCAGTGGTTCCATGGCCAGAACAAGAGTGAAGGAGGCAACTCTAAGGTGAAGATTTGAATAAAGGCCTTGATACTATGACCTTAATGATTTTTTCCTGCTAGCTATAATAATTTCTTTGGCTTCAACACACACATCTATCTTCTATGTGTGATACAAGGAAAACACTGACTGGATAGTTAAATCGACATACAGGAACTACATCTTGTTCATCGCTGTTTCTCACTATACTTATCTAGTCACTCAACTGCTCAGTAACTGAGCGCCCACGTGGTGCCAGGCTCTGGACTAAACCCTGAGAATACACCTTTAAGCAAAAAAAAAAAGATATTGTCTCTGCCCTCATGGAGCTTACAGTCCAGTGAGGGCAATACCAATCAAAGAATCACATAAATAAATGCAAAATTACAATCGTAACAAGGACACCATCCCTCACCTGGCTGACTGCAATAGGCTCTTAAAAATTCTCCTTGCTACCACTCTTGCTCCCTCACGATCCAATCTCTACATGGAAGAACATTTCTAACATGTAACCCAAATTATTCCCATTTCCCCAACCCTCACCTCTGTAGAAAGCTCTCCAATGGATTCCTGTTGCACACAGAATAAAACCCAAGCCCTTACCTTGAATTACAAAACCTTGAACAACCTAGCCACTCCTTCCCTTTCAAACCTCATCTCATACCACTCTCCTACCTTCTCTCTGCCTCAGGGCCTTTGCACTTAACTCCTTCTGTCTGAAATTGCTCTGCTCCTGATCAAGGCTCCCCTTGTCACTCAGAGGTCAGCTTAAATGTTACCTTCCCTCCTAATCTAAGGTAGCCATCCACTCACTTGCCTTATTTTAATTATCTGCATTTTGTCTCTACTAATTTTCTTGTTTATTTGGATTTTGTTTGTTTGCTTGGGGATATCTCCTTATTAGAATACAAGCACCACAGAAAAAGAACCTTGTCTGTTTATACTCCCAGAGCTCAGAACTCTGCCTGGCTCACTGCAGCCACTCAATAAATATTTGCTGGCTGAGTAGTGGTATCTGACCTGGTCAGGAATCTAAGGGAAGACTTCCCTAGGGAAGTAACAACCGAGCTGAAATCTGAAAAATGGGCGGGAGTTACTGAGTGAAGAGAGAAGGCAAGAACAACCGCAAAGAAGGAATAGCCAGTGCAAAGGCCCAGGGGTAGGAGGAAGCATTGCACAAATGAGGGGTTAAAAGAAGAACCCAGAGACTGGAGCTCAGAGTACAAAAAAGCATAGCTGAGAAAGATGTTAGGGAGAGTTTGTTAGTTGTTTGGAGGATAAAGAGGCAAATATTACAGACTGAAATTAACATGCTTGTCAGGTTTGACCGAAAACAAGAGCTGTATGTAAAAAAAATCAACACAGAATTATTTCATAAAAATAAAACAACCAAGTCAGGCATAAAAAACAAGATGAAAATGTATTCAATTAGTACTATTCTTAGAACAGGAGCGCTACAACATATTTAACCTAAACCCACAATTTAACCATACCTGTTCTTATTTTTCTGTCCTGATTTCAACAGACTGCTTCCCCTAAAAAAAAACTGCTACAGGAAAAATATTTTATAAAGCATATCAATTGATGAAAATTTATTTGTAGATCTAGTTTAATAAGAAACCCTGGTTCTACTCATCGAGATATTATTGACACTATAGTATGCCTAACATTTTAATATGTTGCCCCATTAAATGTTTCTTTTTTAAAGTAGACTCACAGTGTAGTTTTTAAATGATATAGGACTCTACATTTGAAGGGAGGTGTAAAGAACTTTGTGACTAAAAAGTAAACACATACCTTGAAAAATATAAAAAGGTAAAATATCAGATTTTTTTAATTTTAATTTTTTTTGGTGAGGAAGATTGTCACTGGGCTAACATCTGTTGCCAATCTTCCCCTGTTTTGCATGTGGGATGCCACCACAGCATGGCTTGATGAGCGGTGCATGGGTCTGTGCCCAGGATCTGAACCTGTGAACCCCGGGCTGATGAAGCAGAGCATACAAATTTAACCATTATGCCACCAGGCTGGCCCCTAGAATTATGATTTTTAAAGGAATGGTTAAAAATGATCTCCAGGGGCTGGCCCCGTGGCTGAGTGGTTAAGTTCGTGGGCTCTGCTTTGGCAGCCCAGGGTTGCCCCAGTTCAAATCCTGGGCACGGACATGGTACCACTCATCAAGCCAAGTTGAGGCAGCATCCCACATGCCACAACTAGAAGGACCCACAACTAAAAATACACAACTATGTACAGGGGCGGGCGGGGAGGACTTTGGGAGAAAAAGGAAAAATAAAAAAAAAAAATTTAAAAAAAACAATCTCCAGGGGCCGGCCCAGTGGCGCAGTGGTTAAGTTTGCACGTTCTGCTTTGGCGGCCCAGGGTTTGCCAGTTCAGATCCTGTGTGGAGACCTACACACCTCCTGTCAAGCCATGCTGTGGAAGGCATCCCACATATAAAGTAGAGGAAGATGGGCACGGATGTTAGCTCAGGGCCAGTCTTCTTCAGCAAAAAAGAGGAGGATTGGCAGCAGATGTTAGCTCAGGGCTAATCTTCCTCAAAAAAATTTTTTAAAAAATGATCTCCAAGTCTATGTCTTCGTCTCTTAGGGGAAAAAGGCAGAAATGAGAGGTCACGTGATGAGGAAAAAGATGCCAAGTAAGACAGTGCTACCGTTTATCAGCACTTTGTATGCGTTATACGTGTTGTATACTTTACAAGCATCCATCCATCCATCCCTCATGCTCACAAGCACGCTTCGAGGTGTCAGTATTGTACTCATTTTACAGCTCAGAGCCCATCAGCTCCTGGTCTCTTCTTGTATGTTCGCCATTTATTTTACCTGTGTCAATGTACTATGTAAATGAGAGTTTCAACAGGAAGAGCTGTTGGCCCCACTCTTTAAAATCTCACACCATCATCATCCGTCAGCAGGAAGAACGTCCTACCTCATCCTAACGGACTTACTTGTTCCCGACATCCTCCAAAGTACTGCCTCTCCGCCCTCTCTTCAGAGGTGGCGCTACATCTAATCACCTCCCAGTACAGACTGGGATCAGACGCAAGAACATGCGCTCCAGCTGTGGCGCATCTCAACCCCAACGAAACTGCCATCACTTACGAGAAAGCCAAATGACAAAACGCCTTAAATCATCACAAATCAATTCCCTCTGCTAGAAAAGTTTATGTCCAAGAGGGTCACACCATCTTTCCATATAAAAATGTAATCACTACTATCCACTTCTATTATAATTGCCCCAAGCTAATCCATCACATAGCTAGTAAGAAACATAATAAATAAGCTAATAATAAATAGCAATATATAGATTACCTCATTTAATTCTTTAAGTCTCCAGACACTCACTAGGATAGGCACCATTAGTAACCCACTTTGTAACGAGGAAAGTGAGGGGAACTTGCCTTAGGTCACTGGTTTACTAGGCGGTAAAGCCAGGATTCGAACCCAGACCTGACGACTAGGAAGCCCCTGCTCGTCACAGCCACGTATGAGAGGCACACTGACCCAGCAATCAGACCACACGGGATACGTACCTCTTGACCTCATTCCCACCTTCCAGCACCTACAAGCTGATTTACTAATCTTCAGTAAGTCTGTTTACTTTCTTAGGAGACACGGACGCAAGCTCAAAAAGAAAAAGCTTACATGCACACATGCATCAGATACAACAAACAGCAGAATGTTTTAAAAAAATCATAGGCTGGGAGTGAGGCTGTATTTTGCATTTTCGATAATCCTGCTCATATTTCAACTACTAAGAGGTCATTAAAAGCTTTGCTAAAGCACAACTTTCCAAACTCTCCCTCCCAAAAATACATTTACTTCCTTTTAAAAAACAGACAAATCAGAGAACGATGAGACTTTCTGGACTTCGCTGCCTCTGGCTCTCGGCACACCATGTTTTCTGAAGTGCTTGCTCATCATTAGTACTTGAATTTCTGCAAGCAAACTGCTAATTCAAGCTTAGAGAGAAGTGGGTGTAGGTGTTTCTCTTTTATTTCTCAGGCCTATAACAGCATGTAAGAAACGCTAATTCATATTAATACTAGCAAACGTTCAAAAATTATCTTCAAATGGCTTATATCCATTTTCACAAAGCTTTGAGAAGAGAAGGGAACTACATGGTAACTTTTTTTAAGACTTCAACAAAACAGTTAAAATATAAAGGTATTATTAAAAGCCCTCCATCCATTTGAAAAAGTCCCCGCCACGGAAATGCTCCTGTGTCACTGCTGACGGCTGTCTCAAGTTCCACCAAATCAATCCTTCTGAGCTATTTACCAGAACCGAGGACGGCATTTTCTGCGCTCTTCTCTGGAAGCATTTAATAAGCCACAGGAACACCACCAGGCAGACAGAGGCTTGACTGCGGGAATCTAAAACTCTTCTATAACATTCTGGAGTTTTCCTAGGACTGAGCCCCTGTACTGGAAACAGGCATTGTATAAAATTACTTCACTCCTTCAAGAAACACTTATTAAGCACTGGCTGTGTTCCAGGCATGGTTCTAGAGGCTGAGAAGCAGTAGCGAAAAAGAGAGCCACTGCCTTTGTGGATTTTGCACAGAGAAGAACTAGGAAGACAAATGGATACATACTTTCTGTTTGTCGACATGACGTGCCAGGTGGTAACAGCCTGGGGAAAAGAAGAGGTAAGGAGGAGACGAAGCGCAGGAGACAGAAAGGCTACAACTCTGTATCGAGTGCCCAGGGAAGGCCACTCAGGTAACACTGGAGGACAGACCTGGCAGAAACAAGGGAGTAAGTCATACAAATATTGGGAGAAAGAGCAGACTTAACAAAGGGAACAAGAGAGCTAAGGTCCGAGGCCAGAGCAGACTGGAACGTTCAAAGAACAGCCGGCCTGGAGTGCAGTGAGCAGGGAGAGAAGGGCAGATAAGGCGGCGGCTCAGGGCCGGAGCACGGAGGGCCTCGCAGGCCCCTGAACTGACTTCGCCATTTATTCAGAGTGAGGAGGGAACCGGTGGAGGGGTTTATTTTGTTTTCTTTTGGCACTGGAGTCTATGAGCAGGGAAGTGATGGGACTTGATTTAAAGTTCAAAAGGATCATTCTTGCTGCTACATAGGAACAGACTGGAAGGAGTCAAGGGCAGAGACGGGGAGACCAGTTGGAAGGTACCCGCAATAAAACAGAAGAGAAATGGTAGCAGACTGTACTAGGGCGGTAGTGGTGGAGGTACTAAGAAACGGTCGAATTTGAATGCAGAGTCCACACATTTGCTAATGGACTCGATTTAAAGTATGAAGGGGAAAAGGGAGAAGAGAAGGATGACTCCAAAGTTATGGCCAAGGCAACTGAAAGAATAAAGATGCCGTTTATTAAATTGGGAAAAGTCGTGAGAGGAGCAGGATGGGAGGGTTCTGCACAGGGAATCAGGAGTTCACTTTTGCACACGTTGAGGTTGAGATGCCTATTTAGACGTCCAAGTGGAAATGTCAAGAGGATATACGAGTGTGGAATCAAGGGAAGAATTTTTTTTTTTTAAGATTGGCACCTGGGCTAACAACTGTTGCCAATCTGGTTTTTTTTTTTTCTGCTTTATCTCCCAAAACCCCCCCTGTACACAGTTGTATATCCTAGTTGCAGGCGCTTCTAGTTGTGGGATGTGGGACGCCGCCTCAACATGGCCTGACAAGCGGTGCCATGTCCGCGCCCAGGATCCGAACTCTGGGCTGCCGCAGCGGAGCACATGAACTTAACCACTCGGCCACGGAGCCGGCCCCAAGGGAAGAATTTTTGATTGGAGTTATGAATCTGAGAGTCACCAGCAGGTAGGATGATATTAAAGCCACGAGACAAGATGAGATACCTAGGAAACAGGGGTAGACAAAGAAAGAAAGAATCCAAAGACGGGACTCTGAGGCACTGCAATGTTTGGAGAGATCTGTAGAAACAATCAAAAGACAGTGAGCAGGAAAGCCAGTGAGACGGTCAGAGAACCAAGAAAGAAAGGTGTCCTGGAGGCCACATGTGATGCGATCGATTATTGTTCAACAAACATTCACTCCCCTTCCCTTCCCAGTTGTGCATGGAGTATGCTTCCCTGTCCCAGTGATGTCAGGTCTGGCTCTGAGAATTTCTTTGGCCAATGGGAATGTCAGTCGGCCAGATGAAAGTAAAGGCCAGTGTGCTTAGTGGCTTGACCTCACTCTTGGACCCCAATAATCTGCCATGACCAGAGCGTACCCTGGGTAGTCCTTTCGGTATAAGTCCCAGAAAAAAACACACAAGGAGCAGATCTGAACCCAACGCACAGCCTGGAGCAGGGCTACCCAACTCAGCCCATCTTAGATCAGCTGAAATACAGCCAACCTATGAGACCCAGGAACAGAGAGTAACTGTGAGTTACTGCGTTTTAGGGTGATTTGTAACGCAGCATTACTAAGCAACAGCTAATATATACACCAAGAGCAGAACGTCTTTTAAGCAGAAGGGGTTGATCGACTATCAGACGTTCCTGATGGGCTGGGTGAGATGAAGATCAGGAAATGATCCTGGATTTGGCAAGGTGCTTTCAGCACTTTCAGCAGAACAGCGGGTGTGAACACCTAACCGGGACAGGTTCAAGAACGGGAGGAGAGAAGGAGGGAAGAGGGCTGTAGACAACTCTTTCAGGAAGTTTTGCTACAAAGGAGAGCAGAGAAACAGTGCAGAAGCTGAAGAGAAACGCAGGGGCTAAGAAAGCATTATGCTGTGTTTTTGTTTGTTTTTAAGAGGAGCAACATTATAGCTTGTAATATTACATTATATAAACTGATGGAAGTGATCCGATAGTGGGGAAAATTGATGATAGAGAAAGACATCATCTGTGAGTGGGCATGACGGGAGGGTACACATGCACAAGGGCAGGAGGCGGCTTTATGGAGGAGCTCGGCCCCTCAGCCTCCGCAGGAGATGCTAGTAGACATGGGGTCAGAAGCAGGTGAGGCCCGAGGTGCAGGGGTGGAAGGCTGTGGAAGTTCTCTAGAAGCAAGATCAGCTGCAGAGGGTAAGGAGGGAGGAGGGGTGCAGGTTTGAGCAGAGAAGAGAAGAGAAGAAATGGTTGTCTATGACAGTAAGACAGTGAGCAGACGGGAAAACGAGGAGGGTGGCCAGCGAGCACCTGAGCTCACACACAGCTTACCTTTAACATCTTAACACTCCTCTCTAAATGGTAAACCACTTATGTTGAAACAGAGACGGCATAAGCTTACCCCACTGTACCTCCTTTGCAACTATTCCTACTGTTGGGAACAAACAAAAAAAACTGTCTGAGAAACCACTCAGGAAAAGAGACAAAAGAATGGAATATTTGGATTTGATGAAATGACATTAAAATGCCTTTCACACCAATCGGATGTCATTAAAATTACTGTTATCTAGAGAAAAGAAGAACACAACAGAGTGAAAGAAGACACCTGAACCAGTAGTGGGCACAGCCCAAAGCTGATCAAAGAACTCGGGGAGGCGTAAATCTGAACCCAGAGTCTAGGGCTGCACTATTCACCATGGAGCCACCGGCCACACTGGCTACTGAGCACCCGAAATGTGGTTAGCGCAACAAAGGAACTGAAATTTTAATTTTAATTTTCAATTTTCAATTAATTTTAATTAATTGAAATTTAGAAACTGAAGCGATATAAAATATTTTTCCATCAAATACAACTTTGCTATTTTGGCAGGACCACATTTCATTTTAACTGCCGAAAATTTAGCATCCAAATTGAGGTGTTCTATAAGTGTAAAAGACATACCAGATTTCAAAGACTTCATGCCAAAGAAAAAAAGAATGCCAAATATCTCATTCATAACTTTTATATTGATTACATGTTGAAATTACCATGATATTTTGGATATACTGGGATAAATAAAATCTACTATTAAAATTACTTTTACTTTTTAGTATGGTATCTGAAACTTAAAATTACATCTCGGATAGCACTGTTTTAAGGATTAAAACACCAATAGTATTGGAAAAGCGTGGTCTGGAAGCACCTGTTGTCATGGTGACTATAAGAGAGGGCCAAGCCCGTCCATCGACATCACAGGAAGAATTCCCCAGGGTGCATGCGGCCCAGGTGCAGAATCCAAGCCTTACATCCGTGATCAATAGGGAACCATATTTTAATGAAAACGGTCCTGCAGTTACTTGAAATCAATATGCAACGGTATGGTAACTAAAGGTCACCTGGAACGGTACCTCCAGCTCACCTGAGATAAGAAACGTCCTTCTAGTGGGTACTCGACTTTCCCATCTAGAGAAGGTTTACAACTAAACAGAAAGATGATGAAGAAAATGAGACTCACGTTAAGACTTTTCAGAAAAGTTCAGAAGCATGTTTATATTCAGTGGGACAGTTTGGGCATGATCGTTATGTTTTCAATGTTTAAAAGAATCTGACATAAACTGAGAGATTAGCCTTGTGATTTTATATTAAAATGT
Organism: Equus przewalskii; assembly: GCF_037783145.1. Classification (NCBI taxonomy): domain Eukaryota; kingdom Metazoa; phylum Chordata; class Mammalia; order Perissodactyla; family Equidae; genus Equus; species Equus przewalskii. The sequence goes on along the minus strand of NC_091849.1, from coordinate 13,748,358 downwards.
GTGATAGATTTAGACATGTGATTTATTTAGATTGAAATGCTTACGAGGATTTGGCTACATCTATAAAATACTCATTTTGTAAGTGATGGAACAGTCAAAGGAACTGCAGCTAAGCATTTGGAAAGATTGTACTTATTTGGGTCATAAATTTGCCCAACAAGCATCTGATTTGTTTAAATAGAAAATCAAATATATTAAATTTATAGATGCTATTGAAAATATTTGAGTTTAAATTTAATATGTTATAATATTTTTATTATAAATGAGATTCATAAATGAGACTGACAGTTTAAGGAATTCAATCTGTTCAATTTGAATTAAAGAAAAGTGAAGGTGATTGCCCAGATTTATAAGCAGAACAGCAAGATAAGTTGAATTGAAAACTAGACTCTTATTTCTACCTGTAAAAAAATCAAATAGTTGTCCTTTCTATATACAAATCTTACCTTTAATAGCTAATAATTAAGTACTTTAGAAATATTAATTCGTTTAATGCTCACAACATCCAAGTGAGGAAATATTATTCTCCCTATTTTACAGGTAATGAAACGAAGGTACAGTGGGATTAAGTAGCTGACCCAAGGTCATACAACTAGACGGTCTCAGAGCCAGGATTCAAATCCAGGCTTGTCTGGCATCAAAATTCACGCTCTTAACCACTATGCTTTACTGACTGTCATACTGCCCTTGAACAGGAAAAAAAGCACGCACTGACAAAAATAACTAGCTGTTCATAAAATTGAGCTTTTATATGCTAAGATTGGAACTAACAGTCTCTTGTTCCTCTTTTTTCCCAGTAGCTCTCAAGAAAAGGTTTGCACTAGGAATTCCAGGAAAAACCCAGGACGTACAGGTGAATGACGCAAATGAGAACAGTTTTCAGGCTTCTAACTTCATCCTGACCCTGTACCCCAGGCCTCCAGCATCCTAAGACAAGGAACTCTCCCGGTGGAACAAACGACATGTTGCTCTGACCCTCAGAGAAGTCCAGCCTGAGGTATATGACCTTTATTGAGTTACTTCTCACTTCATGTCTTTTCATCCTCTATCATCTCAATGGCCCTTTTCTGTGTTAATTGCCAATCCAGGGCACAGCGTAGAACAAAACAAAATAAATTCAAGAGAGAGAAGATAATTCATTTAATTTTTTTTTTAATTCTAAAAACAGATTGAGAGAAAGAGTTCTCCACCATCCTTCTACCCCAAAACCCGCCCTGGAGTCTGCAGCAATCAGCATAAACAGGGATATAGTCTTCATGGTTTTCTCCTGAGAACCACCTTCCCCCTCTAAACTGACCAAACCTAATATTCCGAATCCGCCCCTCCAGGCATGCACAACCGAAAAGCATCTCCCTGCAGCAGGAGGCATTCTTTGTCTGCTGGTAATTAGCAAAGCGATCATAGTCAGCTTCAGACTGGGATTTATCCACACAATCATGTTTGTAAATTTACGAACTCTGTGTGATCTGGGATAAGCTATTTATTAGCATTTTATAGAAGAAGAAACCAGAGTTATTGTGACAATCAAAAGAGAGAGCTTGTGTAGCATCCTTAACAGAGTACCTGGTACCAAGTAAGTGCTCAATAAATGGTAGCTATGACAATATTTATTAAGAGAACCTACCGAACTATGCTTCATTACTTGCTTTTATGCACATCTGTCTCTTGTTGAATCTTACCGTCCATAGCTTAAATAAGAAAGGTACCCTGCGATTAAAATGCTTAATCACCCTTCTATGGAGACAATGAGAACACGTGTTTATAATAGGGTGAGGGAGGGGTGACAGGAGGTAAAATACCAAAATTATTACAAAGATAAATGTAAACGATTTTCGAAGACCCATTTTTTGCTCTCTTTGACTAGAATAATCAAAAGCTTATTCATAACCGTTAGGATAAAATTAAGCTGGCTAGTATTTTTTAGGCTTTTTATATCTAACTTGTTAAGATATGAATATCAGAAATCCAAGTAAATTGAAACAGAATTATGATATTTGACTTCTAATGTATTTCAAATAACTAAAAGCTCAAATTAATTTTACAGTCCCCTAATGATACATTCTAAAACTTAGATAACTGAAATAATACTACAAGAAATCTGGGTCAGTTTCCAAAGGCCCTAACATTGACTTTTTTAAGGTCCTCAATACTGACTTTGGAACTAGACTAAAACATAATAATTTTATATCACATAAAAAATCTCTTAAGTGTTCAATTAAGAAAAGCATACTTGTACCTCCCTTATCTTTGGAAATCAGTTAAGACACAGCTCTTGCTCTTGAGAAGCTTACTGTCTAGCACAAAAGAGAGATATACGCATTTTTCAATATGACATGGTAAGTTGTTTTAAAAAAAAAGATACCCCAGAGTTCTCTGGGAAGAGAGTGAGAAAGGAGGATCACTTAGCCTTAGGACAGGCTGGAGGTGGCTAAGGCAAGCACAGGAGAGCCCAGATTGATGACAGCTCACATAAGGCAACGCAAAATAGACAAACATTCAAAAGATATATTTACACATCTACAGCAAGCTAATACCATAGAAAAGATGTAATCTTCTACTACTGAATACAAATAATAAGTGAAAGAATACCATCCGAAAGCACCTTTTTTGGAAATTAATCTATCCCGTTTCTACGCACAGAAAAGAAGCCTGATCCACGTCACAATGTGCTATGAAGAAACGCTTCCTGTTTTATGACTTTAGGTTTTGTTTTTTATTAAAATGAGGGGGGAAAAAACCCAGGCGCCACAACAATGAGTGCCATTACATCTACACTTACGCTCATCAGTGAGCTGAAAAATAAAGCTTGCTGCATTCCTTGACTAAAGAAGCTAGGATTCTGGTATATTTTGTGTACCTTTAGGTTAATACGACAGAGAGAGATCAGCTTCCTCCTTCTCAAATTGGGGATCATGATAGTACCTACCTCATAGGGTTCTTGTGAGGATTAAATAAGAATTAATATTTGTGGGGCCGGCCCAATGGTGCAGTGTTTAAGTTTGCACGTTCCGCTTCTCGGTGGCCTGGGGTTCGCCAGTTCGGATCCCAGGTGAGGACATGGCACCACTTGGCAAAAGCTACGCTGTGGTAGGCGTCCCACATATAAAGTAGAGGAAGATGGGCATAGATGCGAGCTCAGGGTCAGTCTTCCTCAGCAAAAAGAGGAGGACTGGCAGACTTAGCTCAGGGCTAATCTTCCTCAAAAAAAAAAAAAATTAATACTTGTGAAGTGCTTAGAACAGTGCCTGGCCCATAGGAAGCACTAGTGAGGGTTTGACTGATTGATGGGAAAAAGATGGAACCGCAATCAAACTGAACAGGGTCCGAGGAAACCATGTGTAACAAGAGGAAATGTCAGATCAGACAGACAGAAACCTTCCTTGCAGATGGACAATGCAAGAGTTTGAGAAAGCATCTGCTCTTCCATATAACTATGCCCAACACAACACACAGTGATCAAATTGTGTAAAATACCATCTCGCTTGGATGACTATGGTTACAAGAGAGAGAAGACAGTTCTTAATGGGCTGATACTCAGAAACACAATTTCTCATTTAAATACATCAAATACGTTAGACAAACACATAGTTCCATTACTGTCTTGACTGCCTGACTGGTCTACCTGACCAATTAGATTACATAATATACCCACATGGAAAACCTTTACTCTTGCACCCTAACTTGTAATTTATAATATTCAAAGCGCCCTTGTGCCACAATTCGAAGCAGTCACGTTTTAGTTAGGAGAAAAAGTGAGAGTAAGAGCCCAGGACCAGCAACTCTGTTGGAGGAGTGGCCAGCCCCTGGAAACCCCAGAAACAGCCCTTGGGTAACTGCTTCAGGAGTTCGAACCATAAGGTGTCAGAGAGATTACTAGTGCCATCAGAGTCTTTTTTCCTCCCCTCCCTTACCCACCAAGCCCTGCAAGCATCTCAGCAGATATTAAACTCTCTTTTTAACATCTTTACTCACGGAAGCCTCTGCCTCCTGGGCCTTTGGCTTTCACTTCAACTGGTTATAAGGTAAGAAGGAGAGATCTAGTTCAAGACATTCAGGAAATGAGCAATCGATCACCTAACAGGATCCCAAATTTTCCTATCCACCAATTGTTAGCATCATCAAGTTGATTCCAACTCCTGGGACCCCGTGTACCGCAGAAAGGAACCCTGCCTGGTCATTTTGCGCCGTCCTCTCATCTTCCGGCGCTGTATCAGACAATGCTCCACTGCTATCCTCAGGGTTTTATGGCCAATTTTCTGCAAGTGGGTGGCCAGGCCCTTCTTCCTAGTCTGTCTTAGTCTAGAAGCTCCACTGAAACCTGTCCACCCTGGGTGATCCTGCTCGTATTTGAAATATCGGTGGCAGAGCTTTCAGCGTCACAGCAACACGCAGCCGCCACAGTATGACAACCAACAGACCAGAGGTGTGGTTCCCTGACCAGGAAGTGAACCCAGGTCATGGCGGTGACAGCGCCGAACCTTAACCACAAGACCACCAGGGCTAGCTCTAATCTACCATACAATCTCTGTAAATGTCCAAAATGTGAAATAAAGGATTGCAACAGGTGTTGTGGGGTTTTTTAAAATGTAAACCATTATAAACTAGGTTTCTAATATTCTTCTGGTTGAGTAACAAATTAACCAAATTGTATTTTTTTTAAAGCTCTGAGGATATAAAATTAAAAAGCATTAAGGAATTAACTGGTAACTTTTCCCCATAATAAAAGGAAGATTAAAGGGCTGGCCCCACGGTCTAGTGGTTAAGGTCAGTGTGCTCTGCTTCAGCAGCCTGGGTTCAGTTCCGGGTATGGACCTACACCATTCATCTGCAGCCACATTGTGGTGGCAACCCACACACAAAATAGAAGAAGACTGGCACAGATGTTAACTCAGAGTGAATCTTCCTCAGCAAAAAAAGAAAAAAGAAAAGGAAGGCTAAAAACTAGGCCAAAGGAGAATACTTGGGTATCATACATAATAAGTTATACATAAAATAAAAGAAATAATCATAATAGTTGGAAACAAGTAATTTCTCAACCATAAGAGCTCAGATGACTTTCAACAAGCAATATGGAATATATAGAAGGAAACACTTAATAAACATTTGTTGACTGATGTCCAAAACTACACTATATAACTGCTACAAATAACTGGCATGTAAGGAAATCAATCATTGACCTTGAACTATATTTATAATACTCCAATTATGTGCCAGACAGTATAAATGTATACATTTTCCCCAACCACTTGTGGTTTACAAAATGGCTTAAGACATCTTATTTTAATTGAGAGCACAAAAAATGAAATACATGCCCACAAGTCTTTCAACCTCCATCAATCAGCATTAATAATCCATGTCACAAAACACCACTTCCTCTCATCCCCGCCATGTGTCTCCTCTGCCTTTCCTCAGCACGGTAGTTATAATCAATACCCACCATGCACAGCAGGTCAGCTAACAATACCTTATATTGACAGCATTGTTCCTCAAGGTCCCAGGGCTACATTCTTCTCCCAGCCACAAATCCAAACCTAAGTGTTTTGGTCATGAAGAAATCATTAAAAAACTATCAACCTTCACAAATGTGCTTTTATAAATGCTATAACACATTGTCCTAGATGCTAAATTATCAACCCGTCCTCACGTTATCACAGCGCAACCAGAAACCACAAAAGAACGTCGACCCGCAAACAGCCAGTAAAGGCTTCCGTGGCCTTATACTGCCCGGGCAGGTTCAAGTGGTCATTAACAAGTGACTTTCAACGGCAAAAGCACGATGTTAATCCGAATTTAAACAAGAACATTTCTTGGCTGGTTTCACCTTTGGACATGCTTCATAAGTTACAGAATTTTTCAGGTAGCACAATGGCTGTGGTTACAATTATCAGATCATATTTTACAACTTATACCAAAAATTAGGACCAGTTTTTCTTCCTAAAATTAAGACTCTGAAGCCTAGAAATGCAGAAGACCCAGACTGCTGTGCATCAGCGAGAGTGACAAGAAGTATTTCACACCTGAGGATGCAGTGTGCTGTTCCTCACTCGCGCCAGGTGGCTAATCTCCACCGCGGACAGAAAGCCCACTTCCCATTTGCGTTTCCGAAGGAGAAACTGCGGAGATCACCGTATTTTTTTCTTTCACTATGTGGTTCTGCACATACTTCAGAACACTAGTAACTTACACGAACACGCCAAATTACTGTTTTTCACTGCACTGACAAAAGCTTCATTTCATGCTTCAGAGCTGGTGTAAATAAACCACTCCAACAAAGTGGGGCTTGCAATACATGACTGTTTGTTTCTGATGTTTACTGACTTTTTTCTTGGCAGAAAGTGATACAGCTTTAAAGATGCCAAACTATATTGAATCTTGTGCCCTCTGCGAGCCAACAGCAAAGGCAAAACATGAGTCCTTATTGTACTGAATTAACGCTGGAGATCTCCATTCTTCAGAACACAAACTCAGGGCCACAGTGGAAATGTTTAGGCTAGAACCCATAGTGAGGGTTCCGTCTGGCTGCGAAGCAGGTCCAGAGTCCTTGCACTTGAATGTTGGACTTGCTAACAAAGATCTGAATAAAGCTCTTTCTTGGTACCTCAGAAAGAACACAAAAATAATTATTTTTAGTACAAAATATGAAACTACCCTGTGTCTATATAATATGTCTAGGCTTCAACATCGTGATTGCCTTTCATGCTTAAATGAGAAAATACTTATTTTCTCTCCAGGTTGCCTTCTCAAAACAGATCTACAGCCTTCATTTTAATCAAAGTGCCATTTCATTACCATCATCAAAGACTACTGAGCAGAGCGTCGTGAATCACTCTGCAGGTAAAATTTGGTTTAAAAACAAACCCAATTGTGAAGTAACCTTCAAATTCTTGCTGCAACTTAATCCTTTAGTTTCCAATACAATCTTCTAATGAAGTGACATTACTTAAAATTGCTAGCAAATATGAACAGACTTAGAAACCCAGCAATCAGCAGGCTAACAGGTGGTGAAATCCCAAATGAGGGGAGAGGAATATTAGAGAATCACTTTACATCTGACACGGCAAGTAGTTTTAATATCCATACCTCTAGTCAACTTAACTGCAATTCAAAATGATCAGTGCCATTGGTTTCTCTTCCTTAACTAGTGTTTAGCAAAAGTATAATTTCTTGCCTTCCATATAATGTTCTCTCACTGACCTCTTCCAACTTATAAATTATTTTACTAAGTAGGGTATACAATTTAATAAGTTGAATCATTTTCCAGTTATTGATGTGACATCTCTCCCCAGTTAAAATAAATAATATTAAATATACTTCCTTCTGAATTGATCAACTCTATTTCTGAAAATAGTTTTCTTTCACATTATTACACATGATATCCAAATAACCAAAAAACAGTCTTCACAATCATATTTTTAATTCATTTTTCTTGTCTGCAACAAACTAAATATCCTGAAATGATGGCAAGGCTTGGGGCTGTTTAGAAAGGAGGGAGGTACCCATAAGTTGAGCAAGTCCCCATCCAGCACCCGTGTGCCCTTGGCAACCGCATCGCATCGTAACCCTCTCATCGTGCTCAGAAACACGGATGCAAAAACCGCCCGGCTACCTGCCTTAAGAGGTGCTTCAACTTGCTTCCTTTCACAGAAAAACGCAAGGCATTTTCCAGTTCCTTAAAGCATGAACACAATACTTCCAGAAACAATAGCAATGATATCGTTCCTGAGTATCTCGTCTACAAAGTATTGGTCTGATATTGCTAGATGAGAAACCCGGTCTACCCTTCCCATCTAGCTACAGGTGCAACTACACGTTTCAAAGATAAAGGTCGTTACGTTCAAAATCCAAACGAACTTCAGAAGCACCCCCAAAGGCTTCACCCACAGGCAGAAACGACTGGGCTCACTTTTCAGAGATTGTGAAAAAACGTCTCGTTCGTTCCCCTTACTACCCCTCCCATCCCGTCCTCCAAGAGAATCAACTATGAAACACGAAAGTCCAGAGGTAAATACTTCCATATCTTCTTTTGTCTAAAAGCCTCCATAACACGCCCAAAAATAAATAAAGAGAGGAGGACAGATGATGTAGGCAGGTCCCCCCACCTCCCCTGCAAAATCGCAGCCCCAGCCCCCGGGGGGCCGCGCTCGGGGAGCCCCGCGCCCGCCGCCCGTCGAGCGGCCCGGGACGGCGGCCCGGGGTGGCTGGGGGCCTGGGGAGGCTCGGTCGCTCGGCCGCCGCCTCTGGCCGCGAAGTTGGCGGCCGCCGTGCCCGGGCCTCCGGGCACCGTCCGAGGGTGCCGGGCGGCGAGCGGGCGGCTCCCGGGCGCAGGGGAGGCCGCGGCGGCGTCGGGGCCGCGCCCCTCGGAGCCGCGGGTGCAGCCGGGCCCGGCGGGCGGCCCCAGCCCCGGGGGCCTCGCCGACCCTCCCGGGCGCGGGAGCGGGCGACTTACCTGGCCCGCGGCGGCGGCGGCGGCGGCGGCGGCTGCGGGCGCGGGGTCGGAGGCGCTCGGGCGGCGGCGGCAGCGCCCGGGAGGGCGGGAGCGAGGGAGGGAGGCGGCCGCGGAGGAGGAGCTCCGGCGCCGAGCGAGCCGGCGGGCGGGCGGGCGGCTTTGTTTCCACAGCGCCGAGCCGCCGACCCTGCGTCACCATGGCAACGCCAGGGGCCCCGGGCCCAATGGGGACCCCCGGGTACCCGGAGTCCGGGAGCCGCCGGCCTGCCGCCACCGGCGCCCGAAGCCCCGCCCCTCTCCTGAGCAGTCTGGGTGCTCCGAGGGCACCAGGACCCCCAAGGAGCCGCCACCACCACAAACACACCCCTCTGTCTCCCTCCCCACGTCGTTTGTCTCGCCCCAGCAAGAAGGGGAAAGAAGCGCAAGCCCAGGGCAAATTCTGATTTCCATCCTAGTAGGCACTCCCTTTGGTGTCCCAAACTGGCCCTCCAGAAGACCCCCATCGCACCTTTCTTCGGTGGAGCTGCACCCTCAAAATGCAAATTCACTGAAGAGAGAAGAAAGAGCAGTGCAAACTGAGAAAGTGTTGAGCAACTGGTACTCGGTGCTCCTGTGGCCACTCCCGCAGCATGCGCGGAGCTGCCCGGGGACGCCGTACCTCTCCTCCTCCTCCCTCTTCTTCCAAGCTTCGCCTCAGCTGAGCTGGTCTCACGCCACCCAAATCGTGTATCAGTCCTGTTGAGGGCTCCAGTAGGAGAGAGGGGAAAGCAGGCTTTATTTTTTTACTGTAAACACAGGATACACTTTTAACCTCGCAGGCTAAGACAACTTTCAGGCTGCTGTGTGAATTGCAGCTGCTGCCACTGCTCAGCTACTCCCTGTGACTGCTAAGCATCGACCGGGAGCGGTGGCTTACTCTGTGCCAAGGACTAGCCATGGACTGCCAGCCATGGCGTTCCGAAGAAGAGAAGGGCAAGGCTAACCTTGGCATGTGCTAGGCATCCTCTCTTAGGGTAATTCTTGACGAGGGAGGCAGACCCGCAGTAATGCTTCCTCTAAAGGACAGAGGTGGAGGGCAGCTACCATGGGGTGAGTGAGTCATCACCCCATATTCTATCTTCTTGAAAGATCAGTTACTGACTCCAAAACCTACAGTATCTTCACTTCGACCCTGGGAAGCATGGCATTTATTTTCTGGCGTTTGTGAGTCACCAAAGGAATGTGAATAACTTAAAATAAAACCCCAGGGTAGCTGATGTTTTCTACCTATCTGAGAAGCCATAAAGCAGAACAATGTTATTACCAGTTGAAGCCACACATATTAATGAATGAAAATATAAGATCCATTTTATGGTGGAGAATGAAAACATCTTGCTCCTCAGAAAGGTTGGCCACTTTCCTGTAATGGGAACATTAGTACTTCCAGACAACGTCAAGAGACAAGGTCTTTCCTACAGGCTGTTAAGCAGTTTGGGAGTATTTGTCAAAATTTAAAATGTACATACTTTCACCCAGCGACCTCAATTCTTAGAAATCTGTCATGCAGAAGCACACTTTTGCAGTGATAAATGTACAAGGATATGTATTGCAAAATTTAAAGTAACTTGTATGTCCATCATTAGTGATGTGGCTAAAAAATTTGGCACATTCATACCATATAATACTATGCAGCCATTAAAAAGAATAAAATACATAGAAAAGTATTGATTTCTTATTAAATAAAAAAGAGCAGCTGCATAATAATATGTATAGGGTGACCCCATTTCTGTACAAAAAAAATTCTAGATAGAAACATAGACATAGACATATAGATAAAGGTCTGGAAGAATACATAGCTAATTGTTAACTGGTTACCAATGGTGGTTATCTCTGAAACAAGGGTAAGAATTGAAAGGACTGTTACTTGCCACTATACACAATTCCATATTGTTTGTTTTGTTTGATTATTTTTTTCAATGAACATGTGTTAGTAATTTTTCTCTTTTTTTTCCCCTTTTTCTCCCCAAAGCCTCCCCAGTACATAGATGTATATTCTTTGTTGTGGGTCCTTCTACTTGTGGCATGTGGGATGCTGCCTCAGCATGGTTTGATGAGCAGTGCCATGTCTGCGCCCAGGATTCGAGCTGATGAAACACTGGGCCGCCTGCAGCGGAGTGTGCGAACTTAACCACTTGGCCACGGGGCCAACCCCAGTAATTTTTCAGTGAAGAACCAAAAACAAAGATCCTTAATAAATGTTTGTTGACCTATACATTACTGCCTCGTTGAGAACTGAATATAGAATAGCAAAAGGCTATTGAGTTGGCTATTCCTGCCCTTAGATGGTGAAGGCTTGGAAAAGTGCACATTGGGTCCACGTTTAGTGAATTCCTTAGTGACCTGGTTCTGCCTTATTCTGTGAGATATTCCTGTAGACATTCACTTTTCCCAAGGAGATTTAGTTTTATCTCCTATCTCGAGGAAAAAATCACTGCAATTTAAACAACAGATATTTATTTGGGCAATTAGAATTGCAATTCAGGAGACATGGATTTAGGCAGGAACCCAAAATGTGCTCCGGAGAAGACAAAGAAGACAAGAGTTTATGAAGACAAAAAGAGATAAATCACACAAGTTGTTTTACGAGAGGCGTGATTGGTGCTGGCAACAACCGATGTTCCTTGGTTACGCAGGATTGGTTGCTAAGGCCATCTCCAAGGCAAAAAGTTCTTATCTATGGGAGTAAGCATTTTTCTATAGGAGTAAGCATTTTTTTTCTTACAGGAAGGTCAAGATAACAACAGTGAGGCACAATTCAAAAAGTCACATTCCATCTGGGCAGGGCCTGGCTTCCTTAATGGCCTCCCAGCTCCATTTTAAAAGCCCTGACATATGTTACTCCATTTTGGTATTGCTGTCCACATTTTCCCCTTTTAATCAAGATCTTTTGGCAGAAAGCATCATAGATCAGCCATTTGATATATATATAGGTATTGATTTTTTTTGTTGCCAAAAGAGCTCATTCCTGGGAAGTCATGTCCCATACAGAGCTACTCAACCATCAGCAAGAATAATGCAGTCAGAGGCCATGGGCACATCTGAGCAATGAGGAGGCAGTCAGGAAATGAGTTTTAGGCATAGTCTTTGTCTAGAAAAAGAACCAAGTCCTTTGTTTTCTCAGAGTTGCAAGATTGGTCAGTCATCTCAAGTCATTGCGCGATCATCACTAAGGGTTAGATGGGAAGATATAATATTTGAAATATAGGCCTGGTCCTGTGTCTTGGGATTTGCAGTCTACATCAGATGTCATCTGCTTCTTGTCCAGGTGATTTTTGTTTTGGAGCAAGTTTTGATAACTTTAAGATAACCAAAATGTTGAGAAGTCCAGTCGGGGTCATAGATGTGTGAGGCTTTTTAAAACAAGAAACATGAATCCATGAGTCAATATCTTTTAACTTCGCAGTGCAAAGATTAGTCAGCAATATCTGATGTGGTCCTTTCCAGCAAGACTGGAGGGAGTCCTTATGGAGATGTCTTTTCCAGTAAATCACATTTCCAGGTTGTAGGCTGTGGTGTTCGATGCCTTTATCTCCCGAGAGCACGCTATGAAAAGATTGTTCTACCAGTCTCTCGTTTTTTTGGAGGGCTTCAATTAAGCCTTTACAATAGGTCACTATGTCACCTTTGAGTAGACTAGGTTCATAGGCCCTTTGGTCCAGTCTCATTGGCCTCCCAGTAATAATTTCAGAAGATGAAAGTTTATGTTTCCCAAAAGGAGTGGATCTGAGATTTAATAGCACTAATGGGAGAGCCTTTGGCCATGGCAGATGGAAAGATTCTGTAAGTTTTGCCAGTTGGGTTTTTATAATACCATTGGTTAATTCCAGAGGGCCAGAGGATTGAATATGATAGGCACAGTGAAAATGTTGCATCATTGGCCAAACATGACAAATAGATTTACTCCATTTTGTTATCACTGTCCACAGCTCCATTCTAGCTCTTAGACAAAATTACAAGCTTGTAAGAACACCATCATTCTAAAATTTGCCCCCTTACCTACCAGCAAATATCACTGGAATAGGTTAAGTGGCAGCTGTTAATCCAGTTAGTTAATTTGGAAATTAAGGTACTAGAGCTGAGAAATTATTGTATGGATGTATGACTGGTCTCTCTTATTCTCACCATTTTTGAAATATGTAAAATAATGAATTCACTTTCCTAAAGAGATCTCCTGGAGCTTCACCGTCCAGTTCAGTAGCCACTAGCCACATGTGGCTATTGAGCATTTGGAACAGGGCCAGTCCAAATTGACATGTCAAATAGGTGCAAAATGCACACAGATTTTGAAGACTTGGAACCATAAACCAAGAAAAAGTGTAATATCTTATTAATAATGTTTATATTGATTATGTGTTGAAATAATATTTTTGATATATTGGGTTAAATGAAATACATACTAAAACTATTGCATTTGTTTCTTTTCACCTTAACATTGTTACTAGAAAATTTAAAATTACGTATATGGCATATTGGACTGGTCTGTTTTAGGATTAGGGTCCACAGTAAAATATCATCAAGAAACCCAAACTTAGCTATTCTTCTTAACCTTTAGTTAGAACAAAAAGTAATTATTTCATTGATGCTTCCCAAGTCATAGATGTGCCATAATACAGCAATTTATGTTAAATAATTTCAACTTATTAGAAAATGTTATATATAATCATTAGCTCATTTGCTTATATTTTAGGAAGATTTTAGTACAGACACAAAGTCAGATTACTTGGACCTGAATCCTAGCTCTACTGTTTATCAACTACATAACCTAGGCATGCAGTTTAATACATCTGTTCCTCAGTTTCCACATCTGTCAAGTGGGTATTTATTGAGTGGTGAGAATGAGATAAATGAATGCATGAAAAACTCTAATTAGATGCCTGCTCATATACAATGCTGAAGAAATTTTAACTATTATTATTATACTTGGTTGGATCTGTCACTTATTCTGTTAACCTCCAAGTCAGGTTAGTCTATATGTATGACAAATCTTTCACCATCCTTGAAATGGGCTGATTGGAACTGTGACTGAGCCATCAATATTTAATTCTCTTCACCCTTGAACTGTTTATAAAATTGTTACCAAAATAAAAGAGATATTTTGATCCGTTTTAAGCTCGCAAAATAAATGAAAATTTCAATTACCAGATCAGCATTCATAATAATTACATTTTGGTAAATATTAAAGTTTCCAAGTTTAAGAAAACACAACAAACATCCTCAAGTAGCTTATATTTATTATCATCACATCCATAATGTGTGAAGTAAATAAGATGTCCCTGCTGAAGCATTTGTCTAAAAATTACCCTGTTCTATAATTTGGAATTTATGTACCCAAATCCTTGGGTTTTTCTCTCAAGGATAAATCATAGTAATAGCTAATATTTATTGCACACTGTGTCCAAGGTCACACAGTTATTTAGTAGCAGAATTACTAGACTCTTAACCACTGCACACGAAGAAACATCTTAAAATCATTTGAGAGCTTGAGTTCAAATATGTTTGATCCCGTTAAGCCATGAGTCTGGGAATAGGCAGAGAAAAAAAAGCGAACTTCAATGTTCTTTCGTTACAACCTCATTAAGCGACGACTCCTTCAACCCCTGCCTTCTAGCCACGTTCCGACGTTGTTTAATGAGGTGATATCAACGCATTCAAACACATGAAAAAATTACTTCTGCTGTCTAAGTCATAAAATTAGTTTTCTTCACCCAGAGTTTTAAAATTCAATTGGAAAAACCCAGCTCCAGCCATTCAGAAGGCTTGAAAAAGAAAAGCAAACACCCTGCTGAGTCTCTAGAAGCTGAAAATTCAGAACTCACCAATTCCTCTCCTCCCACTAGCCCCCCTGGGGCACTAGACAAATCTGCTTTAAAAGGCAAATATTGACTATCATAGCCCGGCGAGTAGAGAAAAAGGCACTCCTTTATACGCTGCTCCTAAGTGGTATGGACATCCCTGTTGGAAGAAGGTATATTGGTCCCTGGGACTAAGAAACCTGTGGCCTCACAGGAGAGTCCAAATCATATTTGTTTCAAAGTCTCCAAGAGATGCCCAATTAACAGTCCCGATTCCTTCATCGTAGTGAATCTCTTAGGGAAATAAAAGATCCAGCCAAATGACAAGAGTTTCACCCAACTTGAAATGAGCTCTTAACGTGTGGGTTGACAAAGACTATAGACTAAGCTAATGGCTGTAGTAGTGAAGAAGTAAAAAGATATCCAGCCAAAAAAGATACCCAATGCCAAACAGTTCCATAACTGCTTATAGAACTGAAGGAAATTGACTTCCCTCTGCAATCCATCCACAAAGATAAGACGAATTGTGGAATCACCTTGCTACTTAACCAGATATTGCAAAAAATATTGTCAATAATTCCTAGTGGCGATATAACCGTCGAGCTGTCTGACATATCAGTATCAGTGTGAGAAAAGTTGCTGCTAATCAGAGAGATGTATCCTCTGAGAATCCTGGAGAACAGAGCCAAATGTAGGTAGGACTGAGAGTACTGTCTTATTCATCATTTCTTAACCCCTGGATTGTGCAGCCCATTTAAAAATATTCACATATTATTTGTCAATGGGGAAAGTGTCGGGGAATCGGAGAGTCAAAGAAACAGATACATCGACGGTCTTTGTTGCGAGCTCCCTATGGAGAGATCCAACATAATATCTCAGGCAAAAATATAATTTGATATCGATCAGATCACATTAAAGTACATTTTTGATGAGCTTTAATCTGGTTTAAATAAATTTTGTTTTAAGTGAATTCATTTTTGGCTGCGTTCAAAAATGTTGAATTCAGAGAGTTAGTGTAAAGACATTGCTTCCGTTTCTTGGGTCATTATGTAGAGAGTCACGTCTCTTTTCAGGGCTCCCTGGCCTCAGACCTCCGCACGCACAGTTTATCTCATTTCAGTGGCAAAAATATGTCAGAATTTAAACCAGTTCCAAGATCATCTGTTTTAAATTCATAGTTCATTTAGGTATTGATCCCTGACACAGCTGCAAATTAGCTCTTAGCAGAATGGAAATGATTTGTTTCTAGTTTCCTCATCTATAATGAGAGTATTGAAGCCTGCCCTGATCTCCAGTAAAGGATTTCCTAAGTCTGACTGGATCACTCAGTAAAACTCATTGATCAAAGGTTCTATGAGACTAATGCTGTAATACTGTCGGAGTGAGAGACTAGCAGAAGTATCAAAGGGAAACTGTGCTGTACACATGATTATAGTAGTAAAACTATTTTAAAGGCCCTCTTTGTGACTAGATCTTTTGAACATTATAAACGAAGAATTCTACGCCATCAAAGGCAAGCCAAGGGTGTTGTGACCAGACAGGCTCTTGTGGATGAGGTATGCAATGTGTCAAAGGAAAGATGCACGGCAGCATTTCCCCTGATGCCTCACCGTCACTTTGAGAGTATACCTTGCTTTGCTAGATAGACACAGATCACAGGAAATACGCAGACGTAGGCTTGTTAACTGTAGCCAGATGCGAGAGATTAGATGGAAGTGGAGACTGAAGAAGCTCTACTCAGTAGGCTGGGCAAGACTCTAGGCAAACGGCAGGGTAGAGTGGCCAGATAAGGTACAGGACGTGCAATATTTGGGACATATAGATACTAAAACATTTGTCTTTTGTGTTATCTGAAATTCAAATTCAACTGGGCATCCTCTATTTTTATTTGCTAAATCAGGCAGCCCTAGGCAGAGAGCACAGGGAGGGTTTCAACAGGTGCAGAGCTGCTCCAGGAAGAACCTATTCTAGTGGGCAGAAAGAGACCCTAGTCAACACGGTCACAGGCAGTAACTAATAATGGTAGTGCAGGTAAGTCATCAACGAAGTAATTGGGGGCAGATGTGGGAGGTTTAGGGGGAGGAAGAGCACAGTTATCAGGAAGAGCACAATCAAGGCCACACTAGTAAGAGCGAGCTGACGCTGAGTCCCAAAACCCCTTTGGGCTAAAGGGGTGGTTCTCAATGGTTCTGCCTCCATACCATTTCCAAAACCAAACCCTCCAGTCAGTAATACCTCACTCTATGTTTCCCCAGAGGCATATCAAATTTCCCAGCAAGGAGATAGGTCTGAAAAATCCACCCCAAAGCTTCTAACATTCACCACCACCACAAATGAGGTTATCTCCCCTATTAGCAATTTTTCGAAGATCACTCTAGTTTATGAAGAACGGATTTGTGGTGAGCAAGTTGAAAACAGGGAGACCCATGAGCACACTGGTTCAGAAGATCAGGTGACAGATGATTTTGAGTTGGCCTGGGCGGGTGGTGGCAGTGGAGATGGAAAGAAGTGAGAAGATTAAAGAGGGATTTTGGAGGAAGAATGGAGAAGTCTTAGTAAGGGGTTTGCTCCAAGACACGAGGGAGAGAAGAGTGCCAAGAGTGCCTCCTAGGCTGCAGGCCTGCTATGAAGGATTCTGTGTTGAAGGAGAAGACC
The DNA here is from genome assembly GCF_037783145.1 of Equus przewalskii. Lineage (NCBI taxonomy): Eukaryota > Metazoa > Chordata > Mammalia > Perissodactyla > Equidae > Equus > Equus przewalskii. The sequence goes on along the minus strand of NC_091849.1, from coordinate 13,731,426 downwards.
TGGGCCAATTAGACTCTCTCTCCTAAAGGAAGGGACTGAGCCCAGTTGGTGGCAGTGGATATAGCTGAGACGTCATGATGGACGGCTAGGGCTAACCGCTGTGCAGCTCCCAGGGCAAGAGGGAGATGAGCAACTGCAGAGAGAAGCAGAAACAAGAGCTCTCTGGCCCCTAAGAGGCCTGAAGGGCGGCCTCACAGGCTTTCTTTCTGTTCTTTGACACATCGATTGCAGTCCTGTCTGAGTCTCCTGCCCTTCTGTTCCCTAACTTGGAACGCTCTCCCCACAGATCTAGCTCCTTTGTGTCTTTCAGCTACCCACTCAATGTCACCCACTCAGAGAGAACTTTCCAGACCACCCAATTTGAAATAGCACCCAGTTTCTCATGATCACATTACCCTCTTTTATTGATTTCAAAATATCATCTTCTGAAATTGTCATTCAGTACATGTGTATTGTCCATCACCCCACCCTCTAGAACACAAAATCCCAAACTGAAGGGACTTACCTTACCTGTGCCTTTCATGCTGACTCCCCAGCCCCTAGCACAAGGCCTGGTCAGTAAACACCTGGTGAAGGGGTTCTGAATGGATGGCTTCCCAGTTCCAGGTTCTAGACCACAGGGAGCTAGCCGTAGTTTGTTTTCTGCCCTTGGGTGCTGTAAAATAGCCGTGTCTCTATAATGACCTTTTCTTTTCATTGATTTTCTTTGAGTGACTTCTTTTCCTTATCAACAAAAGGACTGTACCAGAATACACGTAGAAATCTAAATCAGCAGAGGGGCTAGATAAAGGCCAGGGGATGGGCCAAGTATGTCAACCTCTAGGAAGGAGAAAAGTCACAGATTTTGAAAAGCGAGAACAGATATATCAAGAAAAGAATAATCTGATGAGTAAGATACTAGCCCACTACCTGTTGGTAAACATTAGCCAATTCAAAGATTTTATTCTCTTGTGTTGACCTCCTTCCATACGCAATCTCTAGGCTAGACCGGAGATCTAGAGATGAAGAGGGGACAGCCTAGCCATGCGGGAAGACAGTCTGCAGAAGGCAAATAAGATTGACAGTCAGTGTCAGCACAGGTAGTAAGCGCTCTGTAGCAGTCTGCAGATCATGCTTCAGACCTGAGGACCACCAAGAAGGTAATTTTCCCACTGGCTCTTAAGGCATCAAAGGAAGGGAGGTCATTCCAGGTAGAGGAAACAACAGATGCAAGGCGCTGAGATGCTGAGCCAGCGTATCAAGTTCTGAGATCTCAAGGGTGTGCGGCCAGAACTCAGGGTGTTTATGTGCTAGTGGGAGGAAATGGTGTTGGGACAGTAGCAAGGACCAGATTGTACGGACCCGTGTAAGGAAAAATCATTTTCTTTAGTAAAATTAAAACCCCAGATAATAAATCAAGCCTGGAAAATACTTTCCTGGTGAACAGGACCTCACAGAGCCTAACTCTGCTCCCTCTTGGGTTTTCCTGCCTCCTGGTAACTCTCGATACTGACAGCCTCAGGGGACCCTTGTTCTTCCCAGGAGCTGAGCCTTTATCCCCTGGGTGACCACGCACACACACACACCCTTTCTTGAACGCTCTTGGACATTCTCTATGAAATTGCCTTTAAAAGAGCCTAGCAAATATTAAAGCTGAATGTGATTAATAATGAAGAGTATTGGAAGTTAAGAGGTCTGCTGGTCCCGGTCCAGGTTCCCATGGATGGATAGCCAGTGTCGCCAAGACCAGCGCCATTGTTAGCCTCATCAATGACAGCTTGCAGGAGAAAGGCAGCAAGCCAGGATCCTCCAAAGCTGCCTGTTGTGTAGGCTGATGGAGATCGGAGAATCACAAGGGGTTTCGGTTGACTCATTTAACAGGAAAGACATCCATTAGAACAGTTTGATTTTAATGAAAACAAAACCTGTAGGCTGGGAGGGTACTCTGTCCTTTCAGAAATTCACATTATAGAGGAAAGCCTGGGTGACCTTTTTTCTTTGTGTTCTGGCCATTTGCCACAATCTATCAACTCTATATTTAAGTTTCAAACTGGCCCTCCTATTCACTTTCAGTTCCACAACCCTAGTAAGGAGTTTACTAGATTTTATCTGAAATATCATAATAGCTTCTGGACTGGTCATGTGGTCTTCCGTCTCCCCGCCACCTATAGTCATCTCACTCATTGTTGCTGGCTTGATCTTCTTAAAGCACAGCTTTGAATGTGTCATGCCCTGCTCTTAAACACTCTGTAAGTCCCCATTGATTATAGGATGACAACCTCCCCCAACTCTTTTGCTCTCTATGCATTGTAATGCATACCTACTACGTTGTCTTCATACCACAGCTAAACTAAAATAGAGGTCCTTCTTTGGCAACAGGTTTCTTTTGCTTGGAGTGCCCCTTTCTCCAACTCTCCCCAAGTTCAAATATCACCCACCCTTCACGGCTCACTTCAAATGCCCACACTTCCATGAAGCAAACTCTCACCCTTTTGGTGGGATGGAATCTCTCCCACCTAGTGCCGCAGGTAGCACATGACCTTGTATCTCTCTTGTAGAACTTGCTACCTTGCATTTTGTGCTAGAGCAGTATTTGCATATGTCAGGAGTAAAAACTCCTAGACCACAAAATTTGATGTCTTTTCACGGAATCCGCATAGCCCCAGCATGGCTTCTTCCCTTCTTACCCTTGGTGTCTTGCCCTCCATTGGGAGTTTGTATGTTGAATTAATTAGCTAAGTATTCCGTTCTGCTTGGAACCCCCAGCCCAGGTGTAACTTCCTTCGGGGTCACTGCTGTGGCATTTTGTTTAGCTGTCCAACGAGAGTGCACATCAAGGCTTTGTTTTGTCTTTCTGTTTTGTGTGGGAGGTGGTGGCTGGTTGTTTGGGGTTTTGGGTGAAGGCAAAGGGAAGAGGTACCCATTTGTAAAATGTGTTCTGGAAATTAACTTGTCCCATTGCTCTGAAGGCTTTCTTATTGGCACAAAAGCACAGCTTTGGAGTTGGGATCTCAGCTTCCTTTCCTGCGTCCCTAATTACTCCTGTGGGCTCCTTTTGTTGGAGATGTTTTTCCTTTCTTGGACTTTTGCCCTGCTTAACAGCCCTGAACACCCTTGTGCGAGAGACATGCTTGTTTCATCAGCTTTTACTCCAAAAGGATTTTATAGGATCAATTTGTTTAAGCAAACTTTTAATTTGGTTTTGTTTTCTCTTCGGGGACTTTATTTGTAAAACTGGAATATGTGTGCACAAAATCAGATGATTAAAGTGATTGAAATGCCAGGGAGCAGAAAGATAGCTCAGCCTCGGGGGACACTGGCACAAACTAACGGGGGGTGTCCCAGACGGATGTCTTGACTGTTTTCACATTTGTGGCAGCAAAATGTTAAATTATGAAAGTACCCGCATCTTAGTCCATTCGGGCTGCTACGACAAAAATGCCACAGACTGGGTGGCTTAAACAACAAACATTTCCTTCTCACAGTTCTGGAGGCTGAGAAGTCCAAGGTGAAGGTGCGGGCAGATTCATCTTGGGGAATGCCCACTTCCTAGTGCACAGATGGCCATCTTTTAGCTATAACCTCACATGGTGACATGGTGGAAGGGGAAGGGATCTCCCTGGGGTCTCTTTTATAAGAGCACTAATCCCATTCATGAAGGCTGCCCCCTCGTGACCTCAGTACCTCCCAAAGGCCCCAGCTCCCAATATCATCACATTGAGCATTAAGTTTCAACATGTGAATTTTGGGAGGACACAAACTTTCAGCCCATAGCAACCTATATCGAGTAGAATGCCTTCAACCACAAGGAAGGAAATAACTAACTAAAAGTAGTCCAAGGGGTTTATTTCTCATAACAAGAAGTCTAGAGGAAGGCAATTCTCCAAATATCATCAAAGGATGGGCTCTTGCCATCTCTCTGCTCTCCTCTTGCAGTAAGTTGGCAATAGCTCCTCTTATAACCACAAAATGGCTGGCATGGCTGCAAACTTCATGGCTTCACACAGTGACATCCAAACAGGAAGAAATGGGATATGACAAAAGGCCTTTCTCATCGTGCTACTCCCTATAAGCAGGGAGGAACGTTTTTCCCAGAATTCCTCAGCAGCTTAAGTCTCAGTGGACTGAATTGGGTCACATGCTCATCCCTGGGCCAATCATTGTTAAAGGGAAATTCTAAGGCCATGATTGGCATAGGCCAATGACATCATTCCCCGGAGCTGAGCACATTGCCAAATGGTTGTTGGGCAGGTAAGTGCTATATACCGCTAAGTGCTATATAGTGCTCTCCATCTAGTTCAATACTGAGATGGTATTTTATAGACAGTAAGTCAATACTGATAGGAGTGAATGAAAGACTTTCCATATAGATTAATCCAAACCCAATCAAATAATAATAAGAACCTGTTCTTGTTATTATTATTATCATCATCACCATCATCAAAAAGGATATTGAGGAAGGGCTGAAAGTAAAAGACCAAGACTGTCTACCTGATTTAAGCTGTAGCTTTTTTTATTGTCCTGGATATTTTTATACACCATTACTGCAAACATTTTCTTAAGTTTATTTAAATGAAGCTGAAATGCTATCACTATTCATTCTTTTCATGTTGATTGCCAAATTAAATAGTGGCTTATGTATAATTACTGGGCCTAGAGGCTTATCCTGACTTGTGGGAAAATTCCTCTCAATCTATCCATCACCATAAGCTTTCATTCAAACTGAGTCACCCAACCTTCGTCATTTCCTGCTAGCCTGACCACAGCTGTCATTTTTTATCACTGCTTCACCGTGTGCTTCCTTATATCCTTACTCCTTTTTTGTTCTTTCTCACTTCAAATTTTTTTTAATTTACTTTTGCATGGCTTGCTCTTCCCCTCATGTCTTACGTTCGCAAGTGCACTGCCACGTTCTTTTGAACGTGTTGCGACCTAGCATTGCCCACAGATATATAAATTCCCCATAGGGAAATCTTCAAGGTTACAAATCAAATGTTAAGACTACAATTATCAAAGTGTTCTTTGAAGCTGTGCTCCATTGGAGCCAGTCATCAGACAGCGGTGAGAAGAAACAGAGCAATTCAGTGATTCAAGAAGGATGTCTAAAATGCCAGGAAACACAAAGATAGTTCAGGCTCAAAAAAAATTCGGAAGATCTTGGGCCAAACTGATCCAATATTGTAAAGAGACAGGAGGAGAGCAAAAGCTGTCGGAGGTCTGTTATGGAAGACGGATTTAGGTCAATAAGAGAATGATGCATGAAAGATAGCTACCAGGAGGAACAATGATTGGGAATTGGATCACAAGCTAATTCAGAAGGCTTTCTCTGACACTCTATGACTTGAAGTCACTTTCATAGAATGTGAACTTTTTTTCTGCTTTCCCATCTTTCTCCATTGCCTGCCGCTCTCCATCCACTTCCTCACTAGATTTAACAGTGAAGCGGAAGTGGAATACGGAATACTTAACAGTTTCTCATATAAACAAGAATCACTCTAACTTCAGGAAAGATCTTCCTGAAAATTTAGTTCCCTTGAAATCTTCTGATAATACATAATGAAGAATGAAACAGGCACTATTTCATGGACAGGCTGGCATATTTCACTTTACCTCTCATAAATTCCCAAATCCCCAACCAATTTTATGGCCAGCTCCTTCATTTTCTTCTTTTTAGCACTCCTCCATCACTATCTAATCATTTTGACCTACCTCTCTTCCCAGATTCAAAAATAATAATATAAAGTTTAAGAATAAACTGTTTTTTTGTGCATGCTATGGCTCAGACTTTGTCCTTTCTAACCCTTTCGCACTTGGGGGATATGATGCCATGGAGAGTCCCAGACAGGGAGTGGTAGACTGGGCATCTGTGCCAGCTCCACCATAAATGTGCCCTTCTCCGCCTGAGATAAAATAAGGAAGTGTTGAACTAGAGGATCCCACACAAAGATTTCCTCTCTTACAGGCAGTACGGTCTATGGTTAAGAGCAGACATTCGGACCTTCCTGGTTCTACCCAAGAGATTCTAATTTAGCCTCTTGCAAGCTAAGTAACCTTGGGCAAGATCCTTCATCCCACTGTGTCTACAGTGAGGTTTCCCTAACTGTAAAATAGGGAAGATTAAAGTGCTTACCTTCTAAGATTGTTGTGAAGATTAACAGTTCACATGTGCAAAGTGCCTATCTAGGACAGACCTGGCAAATAAGTTCTACATAAGTAGCTGTAACAGACTATGGATTCTTTTTTTTAAACAGCTTTATTGAGATACAATTCACATACACACTATTCACTCATTTCAAATGTATAATTCAGCATATTTACAGAGTTGTGCAACCATCACGACAATCAATTCTAGAACATTTTTATCACCCCCAAAAGAAACCCAGTACTCTTTAGCTATCACCCTCCTATCCTGCCACATCCTACTCCCTGCCCTGGGCAACCACTAATCTACTTTCTGTCTCTACAGATTTGCCTATTCTGCATATTTCATATAAATGGAATCCTACACTATGTGGTCTTTTGTGACTGGCTTCTTTCACTTAGCATAGTGTTTTCAAGGCTCATCTATGTTGTAACATGTATCACTATTTCATTCATTATTATTACTGAATAATAGTCCATTGTATAGAATAATATTCTGCTGTATGGATATGTCTATTCATCAATTAACGGACATTTGGGTTGTTTCCACATTTTGGCTATTATGAACAATGCTGCTGTAAACATTCATGCACAAGTTTTTGTGTGGACATGCATTTTCATTTCCCTTGGGTGTAAATCTAGGAGTAGAATTGCTAGGTCCTATGGTAACTCTGTTTAATCATTCAAGAAACCACCAGAATGTTTTTGAAAGCTGCTACACCATTTTTCATTCTTACCAACATTTGCAGAGAGTTCCAATTTCTCCACATCCTCACCAACATTTGTGGTTTTCTCATTTTTGATTCTAGCCATCCTCATGGGTATGAAGTGGTATCTCACCGTGGTTTTGATTTGCATTTCCCTAATAACTAACGATGTTGAAGATGTTTGTATGTGCTTACTGGCCATTTGTAAGACGTGGATTCTTATAAAATATCTCTTATTTATGCTTCAGGAGACCTTATGTCACTAGAGATACTCTGAGAACAGATCCAGATCCTAGGTTCCCATGGGAGTTTGAAAAGATCCAGTTCATACAACTTGGTCCCTGCCAGGTGAGGACACTAGCCATGTTTTTAATATTACACCAACCATGGGGAACTGGAAGAACAGGATAGTTCATCTTGAGTTCAACAAGGCTCCTGTTTGGCTTCCATTTTTACCCAAGCCTCTTTCATTTCTGTGAAAACTCTTTTATTCCCATGTCTTCCAAAGGCCCCAATAACCATAATTTGGGTTCTCAAATTCTGCTGCCTTGCTGTCTTTTTCATGTGTGTAAGCCGTCTCACTGTAAAGTCTTCAAAGGTGTGGAATATTTCTATCTTTCATAATACAGATGGAAGTAATCTGTACATACTGACCGAGAAGGTCAAAGCCTTAGCACATCTCAAGAAGGAGCCCCCTTAAACTAGCCAACTAACTAGATTTATAAACTTGAACGAGTTAATTCACTTCCGTTTCTTTATTGACCAAAGGAGATTCATAATCTCTAATTTATAGAGCCCTTGTGAGTAGTAAATGAGACGTTGTATATAAAATATTTGGCACAGTGCTAGACAAATAATAAACAGAATAAAAGGCATATATTTCCATAGATATATGTATTATGTTTATGCCTAGTTTAAATTATAAAGTCATCTGCAGTTGACACTCCAGCCTCATGGGGCCAGTGGAGAACATCATGACTCAGATAGCAGCGGCCGAAGAATACAATTTGCTGGGAGGCTGGGGAATAAGAGAGAGAGACTCCAGACCCACATGGACCAAATGGACAAGGCTGAATTGTCAGAGGAACTTTCATTTCATAACGCTCAAGTTGAATGAATCAAGGCAGAAGGCACCGGGCAATCCCAGGAAGCCTAGAGCCACGCGCCCTCCCTTCACGACCTTGGCCCTCCCTGCACAGCCTTGACCCTCCCAGCCCGGCTTTGACAATTCCTTCCATGCTGCTGGGGTTCCTCTCTCCAGCCTCAGAAGAAGAATCAAAACGGAACAAAGTTCGCCAGCTCTGAAGAGAAGAGCCGCATCTCAGACAACCAAACGCAGCATCCTCCAGAGATGTAATCTGTCATCTTCCACATTCCTCCCTTTCTGGCGGTTTTACAACAGACGAGGAGCCTGACAGGGACGGGCGGGAAGGCCCGGTGGTTTAGGAGAGTGGTCACTTGCTGCCATCTATTGGCAGAACATTAAAAGTGACCTAAGGGGAAATGAAAATATCTCACATCCATTACTGAACATTTAAATGTACGTAATTCTACAGAAAGTACCAAAGAAGTTTTTTGCTTATTCTTTGATTTTCCTAATACGCAAAAATATAAGGAAGATTTCAGATATCTGGCAACCTACAGCAAACATCATCAAATCTGCCTGAGAACAGTGATCCACAGATTATGCCATTGGTTTGAATAATAGATTGATTCCGATTTCTCTGGCCCACCACAGCCTTTAACTGGCAGCAAGTTAAAAAACAGAGATGAAATTAGATTAACGTATTTTTTAATAACATAAATTGTCGTTATTCCAACTAAAAATCAGCTCATCAAAACCTGTTATATCAAAGGTCCATTTGTCATGGTTGCCATGGAATTAGGATCGCCACAATTATTTTAAAATAGTACTTTCTCTGTATAGCTGTATAGCTAGAAAATTCTGCATACAGACAGGAGACTAGGCTTCGAGGAGAAAAGCTCAACTGTGTCCTGAAATATTTATACCAGCTTTGCAAATAAGAATAAAACATTTACCAGCTCTGCCTCCAAAAATATCCTCCAAAGGGTAGAAAATGTAATCCCTGATCCACCAAAATGCAGAAACAAAAAAGTGTTTTGACTTATCTGGTCCAACGATTTTAGGCAAACTGAAGAATCCAGGGTGGGTGAATAGAACAGGAGACTGGGAAATGGCAACTTCAGATGGGGAGACGGAGGTAGACACACTGTGCACACAATTCTGAAAGCATGCATCCTATTTCCAGTTGATATGCCTATCTCCTACCTAGATATGATCTTTGAGAGCAGAAATAGTATTTTATTTATCCTTGTATACTCCAAAGCTATTCGCAGTGCCTGAAGTTTAGATAATACGTATTTGTGAATATCTAGTCAACAAAAATTTTTTTGCACCTACTATGTACTAATCATTGTTCTAGGTGCTTATTCTAGGCACTGTTACAGATAGAATGAAGGAAGGAAGGAAAGAATGAAGGGAGGAAGAGAAACAAGGAGGGAGGAAGGAGGAAGGAAAGGATTTTAGGGTGCTAACTTTAGCAGTACAGGCGTAACAGAAGGCAGAAGAGATAGTATCTTGTTGAATGGATAAGTTCAGACAACGTCATTTGATTTGGCTAATAAGTTAGCCGTGGTGTCACCTGCATTACTAAGAAGATATAATACATAAAGGTTAAACTTTGGTGGGGTATGTTGACTAAATTCAAACAGATCAGTTGATTACTTCCACCTGAGGAAGGTGGCAGCATCTCCTTTGGGGGAAAAGAATAGATTCTCATCTATTTGTCTTTTTACAGCTGTATCTCTAGCACTTAGAACAGTTCTTGGCGCATAGGGCTCAATAAACATCTATGAATGAATATTAATATCATACCCTCCTACTGGAGCTATCGTCTGGCATCCTGGTGAAAATGAGGCCTTCATAGAGATGGAATGATCCTCCCAAGTTCATTGAACAAGAACTATTTGAATTCCAACTGGTAGCCAAATGCTTGATTTCTGAGCTCCCAAGGTTAGTCATTAGACCAGACCATGTTACACTGCTCAGATCTCAGATTGTAGTCTCACTGACACCAGCAAATAAATACACACAAAGAAAATAAGCCTAGTGAATCCATGGCCTCTTCACCTTCCTTTGCCGCAGAGCCTTACTCTGTCCACCTTCTGTCTGAGGCTAGCTGAGGGTTTCCGTGATCATTGCTGAATTACATAACCATCCAAATGAGATTGTCCTTCCATGTGTTAAGGGCCATCAGAGCCCTCGTGCAATGAATTTCAATGTAAGGAGCTTTATGTCCCATCTGGAGCAAGAGGATTCATTCCTATATAAGAGAAAAAGATCATCGTGATTTTTACCTGGTTTAGCGGAAATGACTCAATTCAAATTTTAAAATGTAAATGATGTTTAAATATTGTATGTTACAGCACACTGAAACAGAATGATCTTGCCAACAATTATTTTCAAAGTCACATTTTCACAGCAGTAAATGGTCATTAAAAATAAACCATATGTACAAGAAATGTCATTGCAGCATTGTTTGTAAGAGGAGAAAACTTGGAACTAACCCAAATGTCAATCAAAGGAGGTGAGATAAAGGAATTGTATGTTCATACCATGTAGCTATTAAAAAGAATGAAGCAGATCTACATGTGCCAATGTGACAAGATATTTAACATCTACCAATAAATGCAAAAAGCAAGGTGCGAAATGCTATGCATTCTTCTTACGCTAACAATAACAGCCATAAATGTCAGTATATACATATCAAAAAATACAAAAGAATATACAACAAACTATAGACAGTAATTACTCTAGTAAATAATATCATGGGGTAATTTCATTTTCAAACTTATCTCTGTATCATGTAAAATTTTTACAATCATTACATATTACTTCTGTAATTTAAAAAATGTTTCTATCTGATTTTGACTACAGATGTAAGAAATAAATTTAAAATTAATAAACAATTTAAAATGACATTTGTAAGTAAACTGATTATAATCCTTTTAGAGAGTTACCACGTGCCACAAGCCAGTATGTGCCAGTATGTTCATATTCCTTAGTCCAGTAATCTTTACTACAGAAAACCCTTACTTATAAAGATGTTTATTACAAAATTGGAAACAACCCAAGTAGTTAACAGAGAAACAATTAAATAAACTGCCATTCTCAGTAAAACATTACACAGCCATTTAATAAGAACTGTTAAGAAGACTACGAAATGACATGAAATGCTTATGTTATAACATTAAGAGTAAATGGCAAGATATAAAATTATATATTCAAACATGTGCAGATCTCTCAATGGAAAACTAAATAGAAAGAATTTACCAGAGCTAAGAATAATGTTTAGATAGTGGCACTCTTGTTTATTTTTCTTCCTTAAACGTTTTCATATTTTCCAATTTTCTAGTAAACTGCTTACTACATTTATAATAGACAAGAGTGCAGTGACCGCTGTTGATGGGATAACATAGATAGCAATATTCTTATTACTGGCCTGGCATACAAGTTTGTTCACATTTTTTCTCTCACTCAACTAACTCTCAGGTTCATTTTAAGGAAAAGTAAGTTCTAATCTTACTGCTGCCCCTGACTTTCCCAGTGCTCTGGAACAAACCACAGACCTCTTCACCCCAAAGCTGTAAAACTAAACTATCTCATTAGGCTAACTGAGAAATCAAATCGTTTATGAAAAATAAAATTCCCACAAAAGGAGATCCAGTCTGCTCATGATTGAGCTTAGCATCACAAGTGAGCATGCGCTATTGCTGGAGCGACGGTCCCATGCCAGAAGACCTGAGTGACAGTCACAATTCAGACACTTACTCAGTGAAGATTCTTTCTGCCAGTTATTTAATTTCTCCATTTTTCAACTTTTTCACTTGTAAAATAACTGTGTTGAACTAGAATCTGAATTTTAGGCTTAGAATTTTTCTAAAATGAAGGGAATGGGAAGTACCTACTGTGTGCCAGGAACATATTAGATGGATATTATTACCTTTATTTGACATATAAAGAAACAACTATATAAAGAGGGTCAGAAAATTGACTGAGGTAGTGGCTGAGGCAGGATTCGGTTCCCGGCTGTCTGACGCCTTCTCTGCAAGCTTTTGTAGTTTAGGGAAGCAAGGCTCCAAGGGGCTGAATGATTTGTCCAAGGGACAGAGCAAGTTAGCAAGTTAGAGTCAGGGCCAGAACCTGGATCTCTTGATGTCGGTCATGTATTTACTTTACTTTTTTTTCCTTCTCTTCAAAACTCAGATGCAGACTGGAGTTACTTATAGTCCCCAATTCACAGTTCATTATCATCAATCATCAGTATTGTCCCTCTCGTTTTATTTTATTTTTCCCTTTCATTTCCTATCCTTACTGTAATTTGCCTTCTGGGAACATTCCCTAATTTGTTCTTCAACTATGTACTTTCTACTATGTATCTTATCTCTCAAGTTTGATATTGAAGGGTTTTTTTCGTGGGGTTTTTTGGTGAGGAAGATTGGCCCTGAGCTAACATCTGTGCCAATCTTCCTCTATTTTATGTGTGGGACACTGCCACAGCATGGCTTGATGAGCGGTGTGTAAGTCCATGCACAGGATCTGAACTTGCCAACCCTGGGCTGCCAAGCAGAGCATGCAAATTTAACCACTATGCCACCAGGCCGGACACTCATTTGTTTTTTTTTAATATACTCAATATACCCAGTATATTCTCCTCTATACCTTCTTGTCCCTGCATCATGCTACAAATATCCTCTCATCTCTTTGAAGCTTTTTATTGTGTTTATTTTAAATTCTTGATCTATTGGATTATTTCCATTTCCAGTAGTAACGTAATAGTCAGGAGAGGAGAGGACGTGCCCCAGTAACGTAAGCAATGTTGGAAATTTCAGTGGCTGACACAGACAAACATTTATTTCTCACTCACAGGCAACTTTCCTTGCTTTTCTCCAACTGTGGCCCAGGCTGCTTCCACATTGCAGCCCCACCGTCTTAGAGTTCTTCACTCTAAGCCACGAAAACAGTAGCAAAAAAACATGGAGAACTCACGTCCCATTAGCCAGAACTAGTCATATGGCCCCAACCCAACTGCAAGGAAGGCTAGAAAACATGATAGAGGTGCACATAGGCATGTGATGAACGCCAGTTATCTCCACTACAAGGGCAGCTTACTTAGCGTGTTGTCTCTCTAATTGTGCTGTGCTCCTCCGATGTCTGTGAGCTCGTTTCCCCCTGGGATTTCATTATCCGTCCCCACCGCTCTAACTCCACGTTGGCTGGACATGTGGGAGGGGCCAGAGTCCAGGCTCTAGCAGATATCACTGCTGTCAGATTAAAGGAGAGAAAGTATGTGGCTCAGGACCCAGTAGAAAGTCCCCTGTATCATAATCTGAGTTTGACCACGAGCCCTGCACACATGATCCTGCCCCTCAGGTAAGTATTTAATTCTCTTCCCCAGGCATTGCTCTTCAGGATAAATTTTCCCAAGTGTAATCGCCTACTGCTCAGGGTGTGGAGGGGACGAAAGAGGAGAAGGAACGCTCAGTGGTGGACCAGTCAGCTGGCTCCACTGCCCCGCTGTGTTATCCACACCCCATGTCCGCAGCACAGGACAGGTGCTGCTGTTTGTCTCACGAGGGGGTAGGCCATGATGTGTCCAAGGCCATAGAGCAGGAGAGAAAAAAAAGCTGTGCCCACTCTGTGCCAAACTGTCAAGCACAGACTCCTCTGCCCCACTCCCATTTCTTCCCCAGCAGGTCCCAGCCTCCCTTTCTCTCCCTAGAGGTTGTCCTGCTCTTTACTTCTCAGGTTCAAACGCTGCCTTAATTTCTCTGGCATCCCCAGGGTTAGGCTGGGGCTGGGCAATGGAGCTGGAGCCTGCGCTAGGTCTCTGACGTGTCGGGCACTAGAGTTCAGAGCATTTCTACTGCAGCGTTTCTAGTACCTCCTTGGAAATGGATGAGATCCCCAAGATAGTGAGCTTTTCCAGAGAACTCGGGACTTCTTTTTTTTTCCTTCTTGGAATAAGGGTACGTAGTACTGGCACATAACAAGGGCTCAAAATATGCTGACTTGACTTGAGGGGCTGGCCAGGCAGTGTAGTGGTTCATAAGCTCTGCTTCGGTGGCCCTGGGTTTGCAGGTTCAGAATCCCAGGTGCAGACCTACACTCTGCTTATCAAGCCATGCTGTTGTGGCATCCCACATACAAAATGGAGGAAGATTGGCACAGACGTTAGCTCAGAGCCAATCTTCTTCACCAAAAAAAAATGTGGGAGGTGGGCAGCCTGGTGGCGTAGTGGTTAAGTTCGTGTGCTCTGCTTCAGTAGCCCAGAGCTCACAGGTTTGGATCCCAGGCATGGACCCATGGACCGCTCATCAAGCCATGCTGTGGTGGCATCCCACATATAAAATAGAGGAAGAATGCTACACACGTTAGCTCAGTGACAATCTTCCTCAAGCAAAAAGAGGAAGATTGTTGACAGATGTTGGCTCAGCGCCAATCTTCCTCACCCCCCCCAAAAAAATATGCTGACTTGACTTGACTTAAATATCCCATCCCCCTTCGTGTGAAGAGGGAACCACTTCCCCCAAAATATGCAGCCTTAATGAGTATGGCCACCCCAAAGTGTCCTTTCTCATTCATGGAAGAAGTCTGAACTCAGCGCCCTCTCTTTTTTCAACTTGTTCCTATCAGGACAGCACTTAGGAGAAGGGGAAAGGAGGGCAGACATGAGGGTCATGAGGGGGCTAGGTTTTCTAATCTGCACCCTGCCTGAAAGTTGACTTTTATGAGCATAATGAAACATCTGGAAGCAAATAAATGTGATACTGCGGTCAGTATTTTTTGTTATCAGGGGAAGGTATGTATGATTTGTTTATGGCATATGCTTAAAACATAATAAATATAAAGATTTCAGTCCCAAAGGTACAACCTACCTGCAGTAAAAAGGAAATCCTTATTTCCCTAACCACTTAACTGAATCCCAACACATAATCAGAAAAGTGGAAAGAAAATTGCTTTTTTTTCTCTGCCCAACATCCCCACTCTAACAGATATTGTTGGTTGCCTAGTTGAAAACCATCCCCTGCCTGCTTGTTCCTCATCTAGCTCAAACTACAGAGGATGAAAACCATAGAAAGTCGCTTTGCCAAACTGCCTTGCAGCCAGCATAGTTCAACAACCCAGATCTGGCCAACGGTAAGTAAGAGACACCTCCCTGGGGGAGCAGGGGCTCCCGGAAGTACATTTCATCTCGCTATTGATGGACCACGCCTAAGAGGAAAGACCTTTGCCACCCTGTCCCGCCTCTTCCTCTTGTTTCCCATCTTCAAATGTAGTCCCAAAATCTGGGGCTGTTATATTATCTGGCAAATATGAAGCAGCACAGCTTAGCATGAAAAAGCGACACAAGTGGAATAGCAGAGCAGAATGATGGTAGGAAGTGTTCTGAAAGTGCTTGAAGATGCTGTTGAGTTGCTGCACCAAACTTGGAAATGCCTGCCCCCCAACTTCTTGTTAAGTGAGATAGTTAAATCCTTTATAGCTTGAGCAACTGTTTGTAGGTATTATGTTTCTTGCAGCCAAAAGTATTCCTAACAATATGTGCCCCCAAAAGGGAGCTGTCATTATCAAAAGGTGCAATTCTGAATCTCTGTAAATTAATAAAAGGAGTTCGACAGGCGTGAACTGTATTAAATCCTCTGGCCTTGAAAATATAAATGAATCGAGGATTAACTTTTTTACGCTGCCAGCTATAAGCCAGACACCGTGCCAGACCCTTCGTATATGTTACCTAACCTACAGTTCCCTCTGGTTGCTCACATAGCAACACTGACGAGCCTCTGATTCAGAGACTACAACAGCTCAGTGATGGGGATTTGCTCCGGGAAGCAATATGTTTTAACAGTGCCTCTAGTAAAGCACAATATAGGAGAGGAGAATAGCCAGGAGGCTGTGTAGGACAGTGACTAAGAGTGCACTAGGATATTTGGGTCTTTTCCTGTTGATCCTCCGTTGACAATTAGGACCCAAAGGTGAGACAAAGAGGTATTAAGACCTCCACTTTCTAAAGAGAGCTGCCAACGATTAGGATGTCTCTCTGCTCTGTGAAGCATGCAGAATGGCTCCTGCTACTGTCTGCTGCCACCCCAGACCCCCTCCCAGGTGGACAGGCAGAGGGAAACTTTGGAGGAGTGGGGAAAGAGGTACTATGGGGAGGTGGCTTTCCTCTCCGCCTGCACGCTGAAGCAGAACAAGAGGATCCCCAAGGGAATCTCTCCCGGAGACTGAGGGTGTCTGGAGAAAGGGCATTACGGAGCATCTCATTCCTGGGTCCAACGTGTGCTGAGGGAGTGAACTTGTTGATTAAAAAATAATTGGAATTTATAGTGACAGCAGAAAGGATTTTTTAACTATCAAATCTTTCAAGACAGCAAAAACAGTCATTGAGAATAACTGGAGCCATGCTATGGAATGAGAGCTATATTCAATTCACCATGTAGTTAATTTAATTATTATTACTCACCACAATTATAAATAACAGAGCAGTGTCCGATCTTAGCCACAGACCCTTTCCTTTAGCAATTGGTGAAATGCGTAGGTAGGCATTTCTTTGCTTATCCTCATCATTTTTTATTTTTGCAGTTGTCCCTACACAGTTTCCAATGGAAAAGTCTCTTAGATCACGGCCCTTATTACAAGTGCCTGAAAATTATCAGACTCATGATAAAATTGCTGAAAATCCAGACAGGATTAAAATCTTTTTTCCTTTGCTTATAAAAGCAATATATATTGATTGAAGGAAGTTGGAGGAAAGAAAACTGTAATAAAGAATATTAAAGTCACCTGTAATCCTTATTACAAGATCACTTATTAACACTGTCTTCTATTTCCTCCAGGAATTTGGGGGGTAGGGTGGAAGGTTGCAGGTTTGAGTGCTTGAGTTTACTGTAAACTGTTAATTTTTCTGTTACTGTTATATTGTGTACATTTTCCCGTGCAATTAACCATACCTTAAAAACATGACTTTTTTTAATGACTCTAAAGTATTCCACTGGAAAAGTGAATCACATTTCATTTAACCTTTTCCCTATCATTGAGATTTGATCCATTTCCAATTCTTGGATATTCTAAATAAAGCTCCAATTGGATATCCTTACATTAAAATAAGTTTAATGATGACTAGAGCGTGAAGCCAAAGCAGAGAGAGAGAGCAGCAATGGGCCAGCCTGCCTTCCACCATCTGGCGCAGCGAGAACACCGGAGTGCCCTTCCCGGGAAGGAAGTCAGCCACGAGCCATTTTCTTGTCGTGATCGACCAGGCAAAAGGACCCACAGAGCAAGATGCCTGAGTGTTCAGGTGGTGGCAGGAGCTAAGGATGGGTGCAAACGCTCTAACTGGAGCCCGCTCTCCAGTATCAGAGGATTGTTCAGTGTCAAGACCCCCCTGGCTCTCAAAAACAAATAAACAAACAAACAAACAGAACATGCGTGTGGCCCAAGAGAGACAGCACTGGGATGCTGCCGCTCAGCTGACCTCAAAGGCCGGTCCATGGGAGCCAGAAAAAACAGAAACAACCAACAAAGAGGGGACTTCACCCATGGGCCAATGAATAAGAGATAGTTGTCATATTCCCTCTCCCTCCTTCCCATTCTGTGACTCGGAAGAGCTAGGATCCGAGAGAGAGAGAAGGTATTTCAAAGGAAGGCCACGCCCTTCAACTGCAAGGTAAGAGAGTGTGCATAGAGCAGACCATGCGTGTCCCTTCCCAACTTCCAATCAGCTGCGAGATAAGTTCTCTATTGCTTACGTAACTGTTAGTAGCCTCCTAGCTGCAGCCAACAGCATTCTTTTCCCCCATATTTATTGAGATATTATTGACATATGACATTGTATAAGTTGAAGGGCATACAACGTGATGATTTAATACGCATATATATTATGAAATGTTTACCACAATAAGGTTATTTAACACATCTTTCTTCTCATATAATTACCATTTTCTTGTTGTTGTTATGATGAGAACTATTAAGATCTACTCTCATAGCAACTTTCTCTTAGCAAACATACCATACCGTATTGTTAACTATAGTGACCGTGCTATACATTACATTCCCCAGAACTTATTCATCTTATAACTGGAAGTTCATACCCTTTGACCAACATCTCCACATTTTCCCCCCACCCCGCCCCCCACGACCAGCTCCTGGTAACCATCATTCTACTCTCTGTTTCTACGAGTTTGACGTTTTTAGTTTTCATATATAAGTGACATCATACAGTATCGTCTTTCTCTGTCTGACATTTCATTTAGCATAATGCCCTCAAGGTTCATTCATGTTGTTGCAGATAGCAAAATTTCCTTCTTTTTTATGGCTGAATAATATTCCATTGTATATATAGAGCACATTTTCTTTATCCATTCATTAGTTGATTGACACTTAGTTGTTTCTGTGTCCTGGCTATTGTAAATGGTGCTGCATGAACATTGGAGTGCAGATGTCTCTTTGAAATTTGATTTTATTTCCTTTGGATATGTACCCAGAAGTGGAATTGCCAGATCATATGGTAGTTCTATTTTTAATTTTTTGAGGAACTTCCATACTGTTTTTCTTAGTGACTGTGCCAATCTACATTCTCACCAACAGTGCACAAGGGTTTCCTTTTCTCCATACCTTTGCCAACACTTATCTCCTATGCTTTTGATAAAAGCTTTTCTAACAAGTGTGAGATGATATCCTCTGGTAGTTTGATTTGCACTTTCCTCATGGTTAGTGATGTTGAGCATCTTTTCGTGTCTGTTGTCCATTTGTACATCTTCTTTGGGAAAATGTCTATTCAGGTCTTTGCCCATTTTTTAATTAGATTATTTGGGGATTTTACTATTGAGTTGTATGAATTCCTTATGTATTTTGAATATTAACCCCTTATCAGATATATGGTTTGTAAATATTTTCTCCCATTCCATAGGTTGCATTTTGATTTTGTAGATTGTTTCTTTTGCTGCGCAGAAGCCTTTTAGTTTAGTGTAGTCCCACTCATTGATGTTTGCTTTTGTTGTTTGTGCTTTCAGTGTCATATCCAAAAAATCATTGCCAAGGGGCTGGCCCAGTGGTGCAGTGGTTAAGTTCGCACATTCTGCTTCAGTGGCCCGGGGTTCGCCAGTTTGGATCCCAGGTACAGACCTACGTGCTGCTTGTCAAGCCATGCTGTGGCAGGCGTCCCACATATAAAGTAGAGGAAGATGAGCACAGATGTTAGCTCAGGGCCAGTCTTCCTCAGCAAAAAGAGGAACATTGGTGGCAGATGTTAGCTCAAGGCTGATCTTCCTCAAAAAAACAAAAACAAAAACAAAAAATCATTGCCAAGACTGATGTCAAGGAACTTTTTCTTTGTGTTTTCTTCTAGGAGTTTTATGGTGTCAGGTCTTACATTAAAGCCCTTAATCCATTTCAAGTTAATTTTTGTGAGTGGTGTAAGATAGGGGTACCGTTTAATTCCTTCTTGTGTGCATATCCAGTTTTACCAACATCATTTATTGAAGAGACTGTCCTTTCCCCATTGAGTATTCTTGGCTCCCCTGTCAAATATTAGTTGACTGTATATGTGGGGTTTTATATCTGGGTTCTTGATTCTGTTCCATTTGTCTATGTGTCTGTCTTTATGCTAGTATGATACTGTTTTGAGTACTATAGCTTTGTAGTATAGTCTGAAATTAGGAAGTGTGGCTTCTCCAGCTTTATTCTTCTTTCTCAAGATTGCTTTGGCTGTTCAGGGTCTTCGATAGTTCCATATGAATTTTAGGGCTTTTTTTTTTTCTATTTCTGTGAAAAATTCCTTTAGAATTTTGATAGAGATTGTATTTGATCTGTAGATGGCTTTGGGTAGTATGTAACTATAAACAATATTAATTCTTCTGATCCTTGAACATGGGATATCTTTCCATTTATTTGTGTATTCCTGAATTTCTTTCATCAATGTCTTATAGTTTTTTAAATGTCAATTATGCCTCAATAAGAAAAGTCTTATAGTTTTCACTGTACAGAATTTTCACCTCCTTAATTAAATTTATTCCGGAGTATTTTATTGTTTTTGATGCTTTTGTGAATGGGATTGTTTTATTTCTTTTTCAGATAGTTTATTGTTGGTGTATAGAAATGTTACTGATTTTTGCATATTGATTTTATATCCTGCAGCTTTATTGAATTTGTTTATTAGTTCTAATAGGTTTTTTGGTGGACTCTTTAGGATTTTCTCTATATAACATCATGTCATCTGCAAACAGACAATTTTACTTCTTCCTTTTCAATGTGGATGACTTTTATGTCTTTTTCTTGCCTGACTGCCCTAGCTAGGACTTCTAATACTATGTTGAATAATAGTGGTAGGAGTGGGCATCCTTCTCTTGTTTATCATTTTAGAGGGAAAGTTTTCAGCCTTTCACCATTGACCATGATATTAGCTGTGAGCTTGTCATATATGACTTTTATTATGTTGAGGTATGTTCCTTCTTTACCCAATTTGTTGAGAGTTTTTATCAGGAAAATATGTAGAATTTTGTCAAAATCTTTTTCCATATCTTTTGAGAAATTATATGACTTTTATCTTTCATTCTGTAAGTGTGCTGTATCATATCTATCGATTTGTGTATGTTGAACCATCCTTGAATCCCAAGGATAAATCTCACTTGATAATGGCATATGATCGTTTTAATGTGCCATTGAATTTCATTTGCTAGTATTTTGTCTAGAATTTCTGCGTCTATATTCATTGGGGATGTTGGCCTGTAGTTTTCTTTTCTTGTAATATCCTTATCTCACGTTGCTATCAGAGTAATGCTGGCTCCACAAAATGGGCTTGGGAGTGTTCCTTTCTTTTCAATATTTTGGAAGAGTTTGAGAAGCATTGGTGCTAATTCTTTAAATATTTGGTAGAATTCACCAGTGTAACCATCTGGTCCTGGGCTCTTCTTTGTTGGAAGGAGGACAGATCTAACCTTTAGATGCTAGTTGGTTATGTGATTCAGAGTGCTTTAGCTCTAGTAATTTCTAAATTTTTGACTTCAATAAGTATACTTTGGCTACAATCATATTTAGCACAACTTGTCAATCCAAAATTGAATTCATAAATTAAATGACCACAGGGCTACACAAATTCCTGGCACAATACATGTAGGATTAGCTAATGCCTCATCACAAAATAGCTGACAGTCCTTTAGGAACCAAATAATCACCTGGAGGAAAAGCAGGGGAGGGCAGGAGCTAGAGATGCTAGAGGATTCCATGACCACCCAAACACTGGATCCATAGTCCACCTGGGAACACGGTAAGAATTTTAATTTTTTCAAAGTTAATTGGTTGCTAAATTCTTCCTGTACTTTTCAGAAAAACCTTCAAGGGATAAACATAGGTTTTGAATTAATTAAACCACTTCCTAAGCACCCTAAGCTATTCTGCCGTCTACAATGCAAGTACTAGTCAGACATAATCCCTTGTGTCTTGAAAGAGCTGCCAAATGACCTGGGATTTCAAAACATTAGGCCCAGAAACATACCAACAGAAATGTACATGTGTGGCTGTATTTGCATTTTCATTTGGTGAGTAGGTCTGTAGTTAAAGAGTCAACAAGACAGCCTCCTGTTGGAAAGAAAGTTCTACAGTTAAAGTAGTTCCCACATATTTTTAGCAAGGTAATAGCTCCAAAATGAACCTAAAGAAAGAGAAAATGGGTTTATAAAATGGGTCACGGTGGTTGAAACTTCATCTGATATTCTTAGTTCTGTGGTTTTTCAACTATTAAGGATTATGCAAATATCATTCTTCAGATTAGTAATATTATCACATCTTTCTTTATAAACGGTGCTTCTCCTCAGAGGACAAGCTCTTCGATCACACTCAGTTTGAGTAATGCGCAAGCAGAGATGAGAATTTGCAGTGTACGCAGATGAAATAAGTAGCCACGTGTCCTATAAGGCGAGGGTCATAGAAAGGCTCTCGGGAAGCAGACTCTAAAACAGAGAGGCATCAAGTCGGCTCATTTGCAAGTGCTCTCAGGAGATATCCCTGGGAAAGAAATGAGGAAGACAGGAAATGGGCAGAGAGAGAAGCTGCTTTGCAGCACAGTTGTGACAGAGGCCTCAGCCCATCCTTCAAGGAGCTCCTGAGCTGGCATGGGCCTTTAGATTGTCCCAAACTGAGGTACAAAAGTGTTATAGACTGCATTGTGTCTCCCCAAAATTCGTATGTTGAAGTCACAAGCCTCAGTACCTTAGGATGTGACTATATTTGGAGGTAGGGTTTTTAAAGAGGTAATTAATGTTAAATGAGGTCATCTGAGTGGCCCCAATCCAATAGGACTGGTGTTCCCATAAGAAGAGGAAGAGACAGCAGGGATGCACACACAGAGGAAAGGCCATGTGAGGACACAGCAAGACGGTGGCCATCTGCAAGCCAAGGAGAGAGACCTCAGGGGAAACCAACCCTGCCCCACCTTGACCTTGGACTTCCAGCCTCCAGAGCTGTGAGAAAACAAATTTCTGTTGTTTAAGCCCCTGAGTCTGTGGTATTTTGTTATGGCAGCCCCAACAAACTAACACAGAGAGCCACACTTTTATCTGTCAAACAATTCCTCCATTCCTGCCTGAAATTCCATCATCATAAATTCCTTTATATCACCAGCAATTTACTTCATTCAGCCACCAAACGATAATGCTATTAATCGCCTTCCCTCTGGCAGGCACCGTGCCGTGCACTAACAATACAATGGCGAGCGTGCTAGACACGGTTCCTGCCCTCTTGAAGGACACAGACGAAAAAGTTATTATGCTAACGTGGTAAGTGCAATGGTGTAGGATGAGCAGCGTATCGTGGAAGTGCGGCTGTGGGTCACTTAATTAGACTCGGGTAGTCAGGGAGGGCTTCTGGATGAGTAGGAGATACTAGGCTGAGAGGGGGAAGGAATAGTCCAGGAAGAAAGAACAGCATGTGCAAAGGTCAGGAGGTGAGAACTGACGGCTTGTTGAGGAACAAGAGGGTGTAACATAGGCTGAGGGGGAACAAAGTGGTAAGAGGGGGAGCTGAGGGAATACGGAGTGACTAGGCCGCCCAAGGGGTCTGGATATTATACAAAGAGCTATGGGGAGGCATTGAAAGGTCTAAAGCAAAAGGACAAAATGAAATGTGTTTTGCAGAGAACCCTCTGGCTGTAGATGGACGAGGGGAGATGGATTGCAGATAGAGAATGGCTGAGAGAGGAGGAGCGATGAAGCAGGGAGACAGGTCCCAGCGCTGCTGCGGTAAATCAGACAAGAAAGGATGGTAGCCTCTGAGGGGGAAATTGCCATGAGGACATAGAGAACCCTTCCAATTTGAGCCCTAACTAGCAGGTAGAAATTAGGAAGACTTAGTGAGTGATGGACCACCAGTGATGAAGCAAAGGGAAGAGTCATTTGGAAAACCACGTGGATGGAGGTACCCTTCCCGGAGAAAGGAGTGAAGTTCAGGGTCACCCACTGCCCAATTAACTGCATCTTTGCATTCAAACCCTGCATGTTATGTATGTGTTTGCAAGTCTGTGACCCCACTGAGATGGAATAACCTTTGAGGACAGGGAAATAATTCATATTTCTGTCCACCGGGCACAGCTTCTCCTGCTGCTTGATATATGCTACCAGAGGAAACAGACTCTGAGGTCAAGCATACCTGAGTTCAAATTCCAATGCCATACCCCGTTAACTCTGTGAGTTTGGAGCAAGTGGTTTTATTTCCCTGGGCCTCGGTTTCCTCATCTGTGAAATGGAGGGACTAACACCAACCCTACTGGCTTGCTGTGGGGATTAGTGAAATTATGTATATGATAAACCACGCATATGTATTCATTCATTCACTTTTAAGTGCCTATCCTGTGCCAGGTAGTGTTCCAGGCTTGATGATTGAGGAGGTAGATTCCAGTGGGGGTGGGGGAGACAGACAGTAAACAATAAACCTATAAACAAGGTAATTTCGGATAGTGTAGCAGTATGAGGGGAGATCAGAGAGAGTGGAAGTGAGAAGAGGGGATGCGTCTTTAGAGAAGATCATCATGGAAGGTGTCTCTGATCAGGGCACACTGAGCTGACTCTGAAGGATGAGCAGGAGAAAGAGCATCAAGGCAGAGGGAATAGCAGTGCAAAGGCCCTGAGTTTTGCACTCACTAATTATTAGTCCCGTTCTTGCTTTCTTTCCCTTGTTGAAGTGAAGAACATAACTCGATTTGCTAAGAATTTGATTTCAAGATTAGCACTCTATAGCAATAGGTCCTTTATCTTCAGCTGTTTACATTTTGTGACAGTCATTCCCAGACTTGCCTAGACCCTATTCCCTGAAGATTTTTTTTTTTGAGGAAGATTAGCCCTGAGCTAACTGCTGCCAATCCTCCTCTCTTTGCTGAGGAAGACCGGCCCTGAGCTAACATCCATGCCCATCTGCCTCGACTTTATATGTGGGACACCTACCACAGCATGGCTTGCCAAGCAGTGCCATGTCCGCACCCGGGATCTGAACCAGGGAACTACGGGCCGCCGAAGCAGAACGTGCGCACTTAACCGCTGCACCACCAGGCCAGCCCCCTGAAGATTCTAATTTAGCACGAGGTGGGCCTAGACTTGTACCTTATTAAGAAGCCCTCCATCTGATACAAGGTTTGAGAAGCACTGTGTTGCAGACAAGACTGTGAGCCCCAACTTTAAAACGAACTGTATTCCTTGTAAAACGTCCTTCTTGGAGTTTGAAGTTTGGTCTCTGTCTCCTTCCCAGCTCCACCAGCCGAATGCAGCGTTCCACAAGGACTCGCTCAATTTCGAAGCAAGTTAGCTTGGCTCCAGGGGGACAAAATGTGGCCACGTTTTTGGCACCTTTTAATTGGAGATAAATGTTAACATTTTGGAGACAATCCAAAGAGCAATTAAGAAGAGAAAAGAACTCGCAAAATTATAAAACTAGTAAGTATTGTTTCCAAAAACTGAACACACTCGTCTCCATAATGATAGGGAGAAAAATGAAATGTCCAAAGGGGGATTTATAAATGCCAGAAAGAAAAGCTCTGGAGGAGAAAAGGGTTTCATCTACCAAGAATAAGCTTCTTGTGTTAAGCAGCTAAAATTTGAAGTTATGAATGAGGGGAATACACGTATCAGTCATGAAGACATAATTTATAAAATGGAAACATTACTGTGTTAAGGAGACTGCTCGTACATTATTTTGTGGAATAGATGCGTTTTTGAAAAGATGCGACTACATCACACTCCAACACAGAGAGAAAGAGGCTGGAAGGGAGGGAGGGGAGCATCTCCCTAAAGAGGCCAAACAGAAGGGAAACAGAGAGGGCAGAGGAGGACTGGGCGGCCCTCGGTTAGGGAAGCGCAAAGCTGCCTCCCTCTGGATCAGCGGGCAGGTGGCTGGGTTGGACAGAGGGGTCCTTACCAGCAGCTCCCTGAAAAATAGAGTCGACAGCAGTGGTGAGAGGTGTAAAGCTAAGAGGAAGGGGCTGTGGGGGCACCAACAGTACCGGGTCACACGGAGTTAACCGAAGGAGCAGGCCTCCAAAGCAGCTCATACAGCACTTGGCAGCTGCAGAGGGACAAGGAGGCAGGGCCGAGACCGTCTCCACAGTGACTGAGCACCAGGGGCCAAGTGGAGGAGAGGCAGGGGGAGTCCCAAAGGCTCACACACACACATCCCCCACGTGCACACATACACACACACCTGCTCACACACGCTCACACACACACCCCATAGACATGCATACCACACATTCGCACAGACCCCCTACAAGCTCACACACACACACATTCATACGTACACGCTCACGCACATGCTCATACATACGCACACGTACTCTCACATACACACTTGGCCAGAGGGAGAAATTTCAAGGAGTTACTAGCCAGAAGAAGTAGCTGGACTGCTCAGAGCCTCAAAATCCTTGATCGTCACTATTTTCTGTAATGACTAGGAATATTCAAGTGGGAGGCCATGGAAACGTCTGTTACTATGTAAATCACACTTTGAGGGGAAAAATTAGTGACCCAATCAGAAATGCATGATCTCAATTTTAATTAATCTCCAGCTAGCAAGGATCCTGAACCTTGTCTTTAAAAGTCTCCCCCAGGGGCCAGTCCTGAGGCCGAGTGGTTAAGTGCGTGCACTCTGCTTCGGTGGCCCAGGGTTTCGCCGCTTCGGATCCTGGGCACAGACATGGCACCGCTCATCAGGCAATGCTGAGGCGGTGTCCCACATGCCACCACTAGAAGGACCCACAACTAGAATACACAATTATGTACTGGGGGGATTTGGGGAGAAAAAGCAGAAAAAAAAATGGCAACAGTTGTTAGCTCAGGTGCCAATCTTTAAAAAAAAAAAAGTCTCCCACACAAGAAGCCAAACCACAGCCTCTCCGCAGAAGAGAATAAACGATGGTGCTGTTTGTGCTGGGGCTCCTTCTGTGGAGCAGTGTAGCCAGGGCGGAATTGCCCTGTGAATCAGAGACACTCTGCTGGTTAGGGAGCTGAGCCCGTAAGAACTTTGAATCATAGGAAAAGTTTAACAATCTGTTTTTGTTTTCTTACTGTAAACCCTTCGATGAAGTTAAGATCCTTTTTATGATGTGAGTCACACTGCCACCGCCAGAAATATTTACTGAGGGACTCCACGTATTATCCCTGGGAATCTCTGCCCTTCTGGAGCCCATTCGCTACTGGGAGGGAGGGCAGAAGGGATAAGAAAAATATACAACAAAAATCAAAGGGATAAGAAAAACATACAACACGTCAGATGGTAAGCTCTGTGAAAATAAGTTGGAAGAGAAAGGATGCAGATAAGCATCTCAGCTCTTCCCTCTGAGGTGGTTTTCCACCTTCTTAAGGTAAATCTTTAGAAATTCCTTTGGTGAGGATCTGTTGGTGCTACACACTCAGCGTTTATCAGAATTGTCTATATTTCAGCCTTCTCATTGAAGAACAGTTTTGCTGAGTGTATAGTTTGAGGATGATCATTACATTCCTTCAGCGCTTTAAATATATTGTTTCCTTTTCTTCTGGCTTCTGTTCGCTCTTGGCGCCTCCACCGCCAGCCTCATCTTGTTCTTTGTTGTGTAATCAGTGTGTCTGCTCTGGCTACTTTGAGAATTCTGTGTTGTCTTTGACGTTTTGCAATATTGTTAACATTTGTCCTTTCAATTATTATTCTCAGAAATTTGTCTTTTCGGTGAACCTCAGCTTTTAACTTTGTGAATATTCTTCATTGTTTCTTCATTTTCCGTTTCATTATTTTTCTCTCCTGAATTTTTCCTTCCTGAATTTTCAGCTTTTCTTTTTAAGACTAAAAATTTCTCATGAAATACTGTTTTAGCTACATCCTTTAAGTTTTAACATGTAGTATTATAACTCCATTTTTAATATTTTAAAATTTCCACTGTGCTTTTTTAATCCATGAGGTATTTAGAAATGTGTCTTTTAAATTTCTAAGCATACGGAATTTTTAGTTTTCTTGTTGATTTCTAACTAATTTCACTGTGGTCAGAGAAAGTGATCTTTGAAATTTGTTGAGACAGAGTTTATGGCCGATTCATGGTCGATTTTTGTACACGTTACATGTGTTCTTGTAAAAAATATATATTCTCCAATTTCGGGATGCAAGAGTTTATAATAAGTCATATTATAATATTGTTAGCAGTATTTCTGAAATCTTCCACGTCCTTATTGATTTACTATCTTTTGATCTTCAATAATTGAAAAGTGTGCTAAAATATCTCACTATGAGGGTAGATTTGTCTGTTTCCCCTAATGGTTTTTTCCTTTGTGTATTAAGGGCTCTGTTATTAAGTGCACACAACTATTACTTCTTTCTGGTAAATTTAATGTTTTATCATGATAAAGCGACCCTCTGTGTCTAGTAGTGCTTTCTGCCTCAAGGTCTAGTTTTTCTGGTGTTAGTATAGCTGCGACAGCTTTCCTTGTGTTAGTCCTGGAACCTGGCCTCTAGAAGCATCTATTGCACAAAGTTACTGTCTAATGGTGGTCCTTGAACAAACTGTTTCTCTTTTTTTTGGAAGATTGGCCCTGGGCTAACATCTGTTGCCAATCTTCCTCTTTTTTTCCTCCCCAAAGGCCCCCGCCCCTACATAGTTTTATATCCTAGTTGGAGGTCCTTCTAGTTCTACGTGGGAGGCCGCCTCAGGGTGGCCTGATGAGCGGTGCCCTGTCCGCCCCCGGGATCCGAACCTGCGAAACCAAGGGCTCCAAAGCAGAGCCCACGAACTTAATCACTCGGCCACGGGCCGGGCCAGAACAAACGGAGGATTCCCAGGATGCAGGATTCTCAGCTCGCTTCGCACAAATGGGGAGGGGTTTTATTCTTCTCGGCGACGGACAGCGACCTTGCTTTCTGGAGCTCCGCCCACTCTCTCCTGGGTGCCCCGGGAGCAGAGGGGAAGAAAACTGAAAACTAGGCCTTCAGGGTTTCAGTCCCTGCAGGTACTTCTAGTCCAGCGGAGTAACCGGTAGCTCATCCAGCCGTGAAACTGTGTCACTCTGGGTGTCGCAGCCTCCATCACGGGCCGGGCGGACACCCTCTGCCCTGGCCGGCCGCCGCTCGCGCCCTCGCTCCGCGCCTGCGCTGGGCTTCCCTCCTGCCCGCCGTCCCCGCCGCCGGGACCCCCGGCAGCCGCTGCCGGCGTGGTCGTGTGAGCGCGGGTGGGCTTCGCGTGCCCAGTGCCATCGGCCCTCGGACTCCAGGGGTCGGGCCCGCGCAGGGCGGTGCTGCGACCTCGCTCTCCTGCCCCGTGCCGCGGAGCCGACGCCCCGAGACTCTGGCCGCGCCCCTGGTCCTCGCGAAATGCGAGGATTCCCGCTGGGACGGCCGCTTCTCCGCGAGTACCCGAGGGAAACGATCCTCGCCCCGCCCTGCCCTCGGCGGGCCTCTGCCTGTCGCCGGGTCCCGCCCCAGCCACGCCTCCTGCTGCCCGGCAGCCGGGCGCACAGCCGGTGAGACTGCGGGCCGGGCTCTCCGGGCCTCGGGGATGCTCTTAGGGGGCCCCCGCTCCTGGAGGGAGCGATCGTTAACCCCTTGCTTGGGATGGAAGGACAGGTGAACGCTCCCCTCTTCACAGGAGGGCAGAGGGATGGAATAGTCACCACTTCATGAACTCTGTTCTCCAAAAGATAATTCACCTGCTCTCTCCACCTTGCTTTCTCTCAGTCTCTCTCTGTCTCTGTCTCTGTCTCTCTCTCTCGCTCACACACACACACACACACACAAGAAAAGATGACAAACCGGTTTTCCTCTTTTTCTCAGCTTTGTCTCACCAGGACAAGGTCACGGTACTAATCTGCTCAGGCTGCCATAACAAAGCACCACAGACCGGGAGACTTAGGAATGGAAATTTATGTTCTCACAGGTCCGGAGACTGGAAGTCCAAGGTCAAGGTGTCAGGAGGCTCCATTTCTCCTGAGGCCTCTCTCCTTGGCTTGCAGACGGCTGCCTTCTCCCTGTGTCCTCACAAGGTCTGTCCTCTGTGCCAGCATTCCTGGTGTCTCTCCCTGTTCCTATAAGAACACCAGGCACATTGGATTAGATCCCCACCCCAAAGGCCTCATTTACCTTGCTCACCTCTCTAAAGACGGTGCCTCCATATAAGGTCACCTTCTGAGATACTGGGAGGGGCGGGCATTAGAACTTCAACATATGAGTTTGGGAGGGGACACGATTGAGCCCAGAACAGTGTCCCACCCCGCCCCCCGGGTGCCTAACCATTGGTGATCTGGGAAGAGCAGGTGGTGATCAGGAGGAGAGGAAGTTTAATGTCTTAGGTTGTTTCCACAGTAAACACATCACGTCCTTCTGTTGCCCATATTTAAGCCCCTTCATTCACAAGTATTGGTGTGAAGTTCCATCTTAATTGCTTTAAATGGACTCCATAAATTTGTTCCCAGTGGTTGAGAACTGGTAAAACAAAATGTGGGAGATTGCAGGGAAACGAACCTTTCCCTTTCAACAGAAATAACTTCCAGTCGTGCAAAGAGAATGAGCCAAAGTATAGACACAAGGGTAGAAAGTCCCTGGACTCTCTCTCACCAGAAGCAAAGAAAAAAATGAGACTGAAGCCAGTGGTGCTGGAGCCCCAAGACATCACCTTGGACAAGGCCGCCACGTGGGACATTTTTCTCCCACTGACTTAGGGTTCCCTGGGAAGCAGTAATGAGAATTAGAGGTGGGCTTCTTCCAGGAAGCATTTCATCAAAGTAAACTCATAGGGACTTTAACTGCCCCCACAGTCCTTCCTCCGCAGTATCTCTTCACCACTTTCCACTTCTTGCTGAACTTCTGGAGCACAACAGGAGTATGAGCTTGTCTTCATACCCGTCAAGCACCATAACTGAATAGAATTTGTTTTCCCTTTATCCTGACTGAGTCTATTAAAGCACAATAAATGACTACGATGAGCTCATTTTCTGTGATCCTAATTAACTTCTGCACGGTGATGTATTTTCCAGCTCAATATATCTTGTGCTCTGTTTCTTTAACCACTGCCAAGAACTCCTGGCTTCCTATATCCAGAGTCTCTCCCAGGCAAGTGATCCCAAGTAATTGGAATCCTCACGTCCTCGTACCAGTTAAAGGGAAGAAATGCCTCACACTCATTAAGATGGCTTCTATCGAAAACACAGAAAGTAGCAGGTGTTGGCGAGGATGTGAAGAAATTGGAACCCTTGTACATTGTTGGTGGGAATGTAAAAGGGTGCAGCTACTATGGAAAACAATATGGCAGTATCACAATATCACAAAATTAAAAATGGAATTGCCATATGATCCAGAAATTCCGCTTCTGAGTATATACCCATTGAAAGTAGGGTCTCAAAGAGATATTTGTCCACCCGTGTTCAGAGCAGCATCATTCACAATAGCCAAGAGGTGGAAGCAACCCAAGCGTCCAGGGACAGATGAATTAATCAGCAAAATGTGAGATATACATATAATGGACTATTATTCAGCCCTAAAATGGGAGGAAATTCTGATACATTGCCAGTACGTGCATGAACCTCAAGGACAGTATGCTGAGTGAAATAAGCCAGTCACCAAAAGACAAGTACTATGATTCCACTTGCTTAAGATACCCAGAGTCGTCAAACTCATAGAGACAGAAAGTAGAACGGTGGTTTCCAGGGGCTGGGGGGAGGGAGCAATGGGGAGTTATTGTTTTTTGGGTACAGCGTTTCAGTTTTGCAAGATGGAAAAGAGTTCTGGAGATGGATGGTGGTGATGGTTGCACAACGATGTGAATGTACTTAATGTCACTGAATCCTACACTTAAAAATGGCTAAAATGGGAAATTTTATTTTATGTGTATTTTTTATCACAATTTTAAAGAGTAGGAAAAATCAGTAAATGAAGATAAACGTTTAAAAATAAAATATTTTTAAAAGAAAGAATGAAAGTCAAGGATGGGATGGGGACCAGGACAGGTGACAGTAACCATTAAGTATGTTATCTGGTCATTTTAAAAAGCTGAAAGTTGAATGACTTTTTTAGCATGCAAAAAATTGTCACTGTCAAAATGGTTATGTCAAGGGGCCAGCCCAGTGGCATTACGGTCAAGTTTGCATGCTCTGCTTCAGCGGCCCAGAGTTTGCAGGCTTGGATCCCGGGCACAGACCTACACACCACTCATCAAGCCACGCTGTGGCAGCATCCTACATACAAAATGCAGGAAGAGTGGCCTCAGATGTTAGCTCAGAGCCAATCTTCCTCACACAGAAAAATATGTTGTGTCAGTATTGACCATCCCTTCATAGTTGCATAGTAAGAATTATGTATCTCCCAAATATGCCTCTTCTGGTATATTTGCCTTTTTAGTACAGACATTAGCATAAATATTACCTTATCCAAAACCCACTTACATTTCAATTCTTTTACATCCAACTAGATGCAATATGCTTACACTACTGGTCAGAACAGGCCATTTTCACCTGGAGACTGAGGGGAAGACATATGACAAGCCATTTGTAAGTTGTGTCAAAACGTTGCGTCGAAATGAAGAAACACTATTTTGATTGCTTAGCAATATTTCAGACAAACATCCCTGACACTTAACCCACCTGATCCTCACTCCGTGTCTGAGCCTTCCCCATGCCCCTTCCCCACATCAGAATAACTGCATCAAATTGTAAAAACTCTGTCATCATCAGTTTTCACCACAGACATGCAGCTATCTCTCATCTTCACCTCAATGTCCACCCCATCCATTCCTCACACTCACTCTCCCCACGATGATGGAAAGAAGCTCAAGGAAAAGTGTGTGTCCAGACAGGGCGAGACATCAGGTGTCCATATTAACAGGAAACTGTAGCAGCCACTTGGTGCCCCGTGTCCCAACCCCTTGACGCAGCTCTGATTTTGGTCACAACTGCAGTAGATAGTTCCTGCTAGGTTAGACTCATACCTCGGAGCCCACCCAAGCCCTCAGCGCCAGTCTCCATGTCTTCTCTCAACTCTTGGAGCCCACTTGGCCCTCTTGAAAATGTGGCCTGGACACACAGGGCAATGAACACTCCTAGCGCAACCCTCAGCCACTGGAGCATGACAGAGCTGGTGGTGAATAACGCCCCACGGTCTCATCCTGCTGGGAGGCTGCCTGTCCTCCGCTCAGGTCCAGGTGGAACTGAACCCCCATCACCTGGATAACTCGCTCCTGTAACAGCTTTCTCTCTTTCCTGGTCCACCTCTCTCCACCCCTTCTTTCCTGTTTCCCAGAATCACTGCTCCCTCAAGTCTTTGATTCTGGCTCAACTTTCAGAAGACCCCAAACTGTGATGGTAATTTTTTTCAAAACCTGCATGTTTTGTGTTAGCTTTTTTTTTTTTTTTTTTGATGGTAGTAGCCTTGAAGGCTGTGTCAAAATGAGTCTACATCAAAATGGCCAGGCCGAATGGCCTTGTGGAAATGTTCTAGACTCATATCAAAAAGTCTTATTTGTAAGATGTTGGGTTGTTTTGGTTGTGCCTGTGTGTACTTTAGGCCACACAACACTAGTTATTTTCTGCAGTGTGGTATCGTTGTGACCTGAAAAAGAGTCCATACAATTTTTATTTTGCTCAGTGGTTCTGCATCAGCATAGGGACGGTAAAGTAAATCCCACAATAAAACGTGTGCTTATGTGTGTATTTGTGAGTGTATGTGTAGATACTACTAGTGTAGTTTCAGTACTAGGACACGGGTTTTTTTAAGGTAGCTCTAAGTTTTAGCGGAAGTCATAAAAAGAGGCAAATAATATTTGCCTTGAAAAGTCCTTGGATACCATCTTATCCCATTTTATAGGTGCGGAAGCTCAAGCCCAGAGAAGTTAAGCAACACACTCAAGGCATCTCATAGGAAGAATGATAAAATTGGGATCAAAACCCACTGATTCTGAATCTAAGCCCAGTGATTGTTCATTTATACCACATTATAAAAGACTTCAAACATAATAAAGGGGCCAATTATTTAAATAACGATGATAATAACATCACTCATTGGATGCTCACTGTGCACTTTAAGTACTTCACCTACGCAATTTCATTTAGTTTGCACAGTCTTAAGATAAGTACTGATATCATCCCCATTTTGCAGATGAGGAAACTGAGGCATAGAAAGATTGGGTAACCTGTCCACAGGCACAGGACTATAAGTGATAGGATCAGGCCTCAAACTCAGCATGCCTGGCTCTAGAAGTTTAACCCTTATGCTCAAGTGAAAATTCATCCCATAATTCCTTAGTTTTATAAATGTATATTTTTTCATATATAATCAGTCATCGTCTCTGAGAGAACAGGAAAAAGTTTTAAAGTATAATTATCTTTTCTAGTTTCACAGAACTATGGCAGTGACGTGCTTTCTTGGGAAAAGGCCAGGGCTGAACCACCACACAGATGGTGCCTTCTCTTCCCGCCAGTGTGGTGACAGCAATTCTGGCCACAGTCACACCTCCATCTGGAGGAAGGGCTGGTGCTCTTTCTTCCTTCTTCGCACAGACTCCAAAATTCCTGAAGTTTCTTAGAAGAGATGCCTCATTTAATACAGACTTAATGTCTGATGCCTACAGTGGCTACTTCACAGAGATCTTCTTTGATGAGCAACTGCCAAAAAAGGCATTTTATGAAGACAAAACATAGTCAAATTTAGGAAATGTGGTTTCCAGGTTCACCAGTATCAAATGGTTACAGTTATGTCCACCTGGATTATATTCTCAAAGCACAATAATTTATTCAGATTCCATATAGTTCTCTAAATTATACACCTGAAATAGAAAAGACACAAATATCCCTGAGTCTATTACAAACATGTTGATAAAGGAAAGAAAAGCACGAGCAAAGTATAATCTATTCTTTTTCTAACCATATTACAAGCCACTAAAGAATGCATTTATGCTACTGATAATAGAAATGGTAATAATAATCATAAAAAAACAAGCTTGAATATACACAAAAAGGAAAAGTTCATCCATGGCCAAATAAATGGCTATTTCCCCACTCAGTACTGCAAAAAAAAATCACTGTATTAATCAAAGAAGATTCCTTAGTCTGAGAAGCACAATACTGCAGCAGACAAGGGCACAAAATGGCAAATGAGGCGTCATTATAGTTTTGAAAGAGAATTTTATGGTGACTGAAATCCCTCACCTCCTTATACAACAGCATAATATTAAAGAATGAACAGCTTTGCTTAAAAAAAATTGTTGAGTGGGCAACACAATTACCATACTTAAAAGTGTTTGTGTTTTTGGGTTGACCTGGTGGCATAGAGGTTAAGTTTGCACACTCCTCTCTGCTGACCCGAGGTTCACTGGTCAGATCCTGGGTACAGACCTACACACCACTCATCGAGTCATGCTGTGGCAGCGTCCCACATACAAAGTAGAGGAAGATTGGCACAGATGTTAGCTCAGCAACAACCTTCCTCAAGCAAAAAGAAAGAGGAGGGTGAGCAACAGATGTTAGCTCAGGGCCTATCTTCCTCACCAAAAAAAAAAAAAAAAGAATTTGTGTTTTATTTATCATAACATTGAGTGATAAGTGTG
Source organism: Equus przewalskii (assembly GCF_037783145.1). Taxonomy (NCBI): domain Eukaryota; kingdom Metazoa; phylum Chordata; class Mammalia; order Perissodactyla; family Equidae; genus Equus; species Equus przewalskii. Next base: position 13,696,490 of record NC_091849.1, on the reverse strand, counting down.
AAAAAAGTATCTAACTTTTGACTTATAACACAATCAGTTAATTAAGAAATAAAATTTGCAGTAAGCATACCACTGTTGATTCAACTGTATCACTAGAAACCCACATAACAGAGTTACAAGGCAGTTAAAAATTCAAGGAAAAAGTTCAACAAACAAAAGTAATTGAAAATAATTCCAGGTGGTATTTTTATAGTTCCAAGAACAAGAAAGAGGTTCCATTTCTTCTTCTTTCTAATTCTTTCAAATTCCACAGCTGCTTCCATGCCTCTCATCTTTTTTTTTTTTTAAGATTTTATTTTTTTCCTTTTTCTCCCCAAAGCCCCTAGGTACATAGTTGTATATTCTTAGTTGTGGGTCCTTCTAGTTGTGGCATGTGGGACGGCGCCTCAGCATGACTCGATGAGTAGTGCCATGTCCACGCCCAGGATTCAAACCAACAATACACTGGGCCGCCTGCAGCGGAGCACGAGAACTTAACCACTCGGCCACGGGGCCGGCCCCCATGCCTCTCATCTTCTTCTCACTCCCCATTTTCCCATGAAAGTCTGCCAGACACCATTCCCTTAAGGCGTGTCTTTCCTCCTTCTCTCCTTGTCTAGAAGCTCCTCCTTCCTGGCCAAACCCTGCCTCCCACCAAGTTCCTTGGTAAAGAATATTCTTCTCTCGTGAGAATTTTCTGTTGAATAAAATTCTTCACATACTTACAACATCGTAATAAAAAACTAATACTACTGATTTTTTAAAAAAACTATTCGGTGAGCAATACAATTATTTTACTTAAAAGTATTTGCGTTTTCTTTATAACATTGAGTGATAAATGTGAAAAAGGTAAAAATTATGTATAAGGGAAGTCTTCCTAATGATAGAGTAATAACCATCATAGGAGTAGAAAAACATTTTTTTAAACTGAAAATTAGATATAATAAAATATTGGATTTGCTCAGTGGTATTTTGTTTGTACAACTAGGCACTTATAATAAAAGCAATATCTTGACATTGAAATGCCTACAGGAAAAGCCACTTTTTAAAAATTGTTCTTCTATAACTCTGTAACTCCTAACCTTCCTTTTCTCACTAAACTATTATAACTGTGTAGGATTTGACGCCTCTCTATTTGCATCTTGCTGTCGTGTAAAACAGAGAGATATTGGGGATATCAACTTGCTGCCATCTGGGACTATTCGATATGAGTGGTCACTCAGTCTGATATTTTGGAAATATATGACTTCTCCACAATAAATCTGGGTTTAAAAATGACAGACAATGGTTGTGATCATCGAATGAAGCAAATTTTTGTAGCCTGGAAGCCATCCAGGTGGTTTTTTCCCATCAAAGGAACATTTCACAACTTGTCATTTCTCTTTTCAAACTCCAAAACCTCCCTCTCAGATCCGCACTCTCTGAAGTGACCTTGTTTCCCATTTTACCGAGAAACAGAAGAGTCAGAAGACTTCCTCCTGCTGCCACCACAAGGACCTGAGTCACGACGTCTGCTCTCTGTTTCCCTCCTCCTGTTGTGAACAAACTTGGAAGGGTGACCATGCCTCCTGCCCGCCCTGTGGATCCTCTCCCTTCTCCAGCGTGGGGGCCCAGCATCTGTCCCATATCACTCCTGCAGCTGCCATTTCTCCCTCTCTAGAGGATCTTTCTCATTCACTTACAAACGTACTGTCATTATTCACATTTAAAAAAAATTAAAAAGTTTCTCTTGACCCCACTTAACCCTCCAGCTTCCACCTCATTTCTCTGTTCTCTTTACAGTATGACTGTTTGAAAGTGTTGCTGTAATTGCTGTCTCCAGTTTTTCTCCTCCCCTTCTTATGAAACCCCCTCCAATCTGGCCTTTGTCTGTCATTCCACTAAAGAAGAATTCTTGTCAATCTCATTAATGACCTTCATGGTGCTAAAGCCAATGGTAAATTCTCAACCCTCACCTCGCTTGACCCATCAGAATGGTTTGACCCTGCTGATCTCTCCCTCCTTGACACTTCCTACAGTACGCCCTCCTGGTTCTCCACCTCGTTCAGGCTGCTCCTTCTCAGTTTCCTCGCCAGCTGGCCTGCCTCAGAGCTCAGACCTTGAACCTCTCCTCTTCTCTGTCTGCATTCACTCTCTTGGCCATCTCATGAGGCTCATAGCTTTAAAAGACATCTGCTGGCTGTCCAGGCCTTTCCCTTGAACACCAAACTCATATCCACCTACTTCCACAGCATCTCCACTTGACTTCATCACAAACTCGACAGATCCAGAAACAACTGCTACCCCACATTCCTCCAAACCTGCTCCTCTCACCATCAGCCCCGTCTCAATAAAAAGCAACTCCATCCTACTTTTTCCAACCTTAGAGTCGATCTTGACTTCTTTCTTTCTCTCACAGTACTCATCCAAATGAAGCCAACAGCCAATTTTGTTGCTCCTACTGTCAAAATACATCCAAAATCTGACCATTTCTTACTACATCCACTGCAACCTGACCAGTTCTCAACAGCATCCTTTCTTCCCCGGATTACTACAGTATCCTGCAAGCTGGGCTCCCTGCTTCCCACTACAATCTATTCACTACCCAGCAGACAGGGAGCTACCTTTAAAGGTGAGTCAGATCATGTCATCCTTCTGCCCAATACCATCCAGTGACTTCCCCTCTCACTCAGATGAAAGCCTAACTCTTTGCAGGGGTCCACAAGGGCCTCTCTAATCTGATCTGCTGCTAACTCTTCCCTCATACTCTCTTCCCCTCACACCGGCCTCCTTACTGTTCCTCACACAAACCAAGCACTCTCCTACCTCAGGGCATTTGCACTTGCTGTTCTCTGAACTTGGGATTCTCCTCTGATATTTACTAGATTCTTTCCAACACTGACCTTAGAGTCCTGCTCAAAAGCTACCTCATCAATGTGGCCTTCCCTGATTGCTTTCATATAAAATAGCAAGTTTCCTCCCCACCTCCCAGGATTGTCTATTTCTTTTGATCATCTTTATTTTTCTCCACATCTGTCATCATCTGTCATATTTGTTTGTCTATGGCTTCTCTCTCTCATCTAGAGTGTAAGATCCATCAAGGCAGGGTCTTGTCTATTTTGTTCACTGATGAATCGTTAAGACCTAGAACAGCTCCTGACTGGTTGTTGAAAGAATGGGCAAAAGAATGAAAGGATGAACCATACATTTTCCTAATAACATAGAGAAGAAAAATTGCTCTAAACCAATAAAAATGTGCACCACTAGGGTGATGTAACATGATTGATAAAATAATAGTAAATTTTTAGAGAAAAAAAAATTTTATGGTTTTCTTTCTTTCTTTTTTTTTTTTGCTAAGGAAGATTCACCCTGCTAACATGTGTTGCCAATCTTCCTCTTTTTGCTTGAGGAAGATTCACCCTGAGCTAACATCTGTGCAAAACTTTCCCTCTTTTGTATGTGGGTCACTGCCACAGCATGGCCACCAACGAGTGGTGTAGGTTCATGCACAGGAACTGACCCTGGGCTGTTGAAACAGAGCACATCAAACTTAACCGTGAGGCCTTTGGGGCCCGACCTTGGAGAAAAATTTTTGAAAGATTGATTAACGTCATTCTAAAGCTGTCCAGAAATTCACTGACTATAAGAATGGCACAATAAAATACACAGAAATAAAAGATAATGAATTAGAACAATATACAGTGACCTGAAGATTTGTCCATGATATAACGTTAAGTGAGAAATCAAACTATAAAGTAACAAGGTTAACATCATTCCATTTTTTTTTTTTTTTGAGGAAGATTAGCTCTGAGCTAACATCTGCTGCCAATCCTCCTCTTTTTGCTGAGGAAGACTGGCCCTGAGCTAACATTTGTGCCCATCTTCTTCTACTTTATATGTGGGATGCCAAACGGTGCCATGTCCACATCGGGGATCCGAACCAGCGAACCCAGGGCTGCTGAAGTGGAATGTGCGAACTTAACTGCTGCACCACCGGGCCATCCCCCATCATTCCATTTTTTTAAGTTTCAACGACTACAATACATAAATATATGATTTTTGACCATAGGGAACATAACTTCAAAACGGTAGAATTAAAGTAGAAAATCTCAAACTTGAGTTATAGACCTATATTGCTTACCTTATTGAAGTAAGCATTTATTATTTTCTTACTTTCTTTTTAATTCAATAGGGCCTTTTAAAGTTGTAATGTCGAAAAGAGTTCGTTGAGCACAAAGCTTTTAATGGCACACGATGTAGGCACTGAGCTGCTTTTGGATTCATGACGTAGTTAAGTCTTAAGATGCAAAATTAAATTATTGAATGCTGGAACCAAACTTGGGAAAATAACTAAATAAATTAAAGAACCTCTATATTTTTCTTTCATTGCTTTTGCAACTCACAATATTTTCAAACAGTTCAAGTAGGTTTAGTATGCGAAGACATCCAAATTGCAAAAGATCCAATTTTTTGCAGAAAGAAAGAAACAGACATCAAGGAACCATTTCTTGATTTTGTTGCTATGGAGGATGGTTCAACCGCTGGAGTTATATTAATTTGGGGACTCTGTTCATTTTAGGGCTCTGGAGCTTTCAAATTGCCACAGGTAGGACTAGGGTGGAATAAATACAATAAATGGAGTAGATTCCCGCATAGAAGCAGGCTTTAAAGAAGGGCGGCACGCCCCCTGATCTGAATCTCAATTTCTTTAGTAACGAGGCAGTAAGCACGCACCAGAAGCATCTAATTATCCTGACATTTTTCAAAATACACCTTTTTTTTTTTAAAGATTTTATTTTTTTTCCTTTTTCTCCCCAAAGCCCCCTGGTACATAGTTGTGTATTCTTCGTTGTGAGTCCTTCTAGTTGTGGCATGTGGGACGCTGCCTCAGCGTGGTTTGATGAGCAGTGCCATGTCCGTGCCCAGGATTCGAACCAACGAAACACTGGGCCGCCTGCAGCAGAGTGCGCGAACTTAACCACTCGGCCATGGGGCCAACCCCTCAAAATACATTTTTACCTACTGTGTCAATTCTTGAGATTTGCCTCAAATTGCATTCCAAGCAAATCAGATACTATATTAAAGAAATTAAATTCTGAACAAATTGGTGGTCCCTTTATACCTACAATTGCTATAAAACTGAGTTTTCCACACTAATAAAGGTGCTGTCTAAAATCTTGTCTGAATTAATAAAATGTAATAAAAGTTCTTGGGCTCGTTAGATTAACAATAATACTCAAAATTTTTAATTTTTTTCTTTATACACAATACTAATGGAAAAATCTTATCGAGCATTAATGCAAAAGCAATGATTTTACCAAGAAAAGTTATAACTGATGTTTAACAAACTTTATCCTACCTAAAAATATTATATAGTCAAGTGTTTTGTTTTTATTTCTAATTATTTTGTCTTCAGGCTGGGTGTCTTCATGCTGGTTGTCCACATTTACACCAGGAAAAAGAAGAAAGGGCAACACCAACCATAATCAAGTTTTTAAAATAAACATATTTAAAAATAACCATTAATGAAGCAACATCTACTGCAGTGAAATAGAGCATAAAATGTCAGCTCTTAAACAAACAGTGAACCACTGCAAATCCCCCTTTGACAAGCGAGTAATGCAGAAATGTATATTAAATCAACATTACCCATAACTCCCCAACTCCCCAAGCCATACGCAAGATACAGCTGATGATATATATATATTTCTCACTCCAAAATAAATGGGTAAAAAGTCCATTGTGAGAAATTTAGAGCAATACAAGAGAAAAATCTTGGAACTTAGAGTTATTACCAATATAATTACAGCTTTGTGCAACATAAATCAAAAGCAATATTTTTAAAAAGAATATAGTACGCATTTAGGCTTTCCCAATTGCTTCAGTTTTAGGTAAATAGCTATGAAAAATCATTTACAAGTAAAGAAGTAAAGAAAACAGACATTGCTTTAGAGCAGTGGTTCTCAAAGAGAGGTCCCCACTCAGCAGCAGCAGCAGCATTTGGGAACTGGTTAAAAATACCATGGAATACTACTCAGCCATGAAAAAGATAAAATCGTGCCATTGCAACAACATGGATGGACCTCAAGGGTATTTTGCTGACCGAAATAAGCCAGACAGAGAAAGACAAACACCGTATGATTTCACTCATATGTGGAATATAAACAAACATACGGATAAAGAGAACAGATTAGTGGTTACCAGAGAGGAAGGGGGTTGGGGGAGGACCAAAGGGGTAAAGGGGCACATACCTATGGTAACGGATAAAAACTAGACTATTGGTGGTGAAGAATAGTCTACACAGAAACTGATATATAATAATGTACACCTGAAATTTACACAATGTTGTAAGCCAATATAACCTCAATAAAATAATTAGGAAAAAAATACAAGTTCTCACCCCACCTCGTCTGCCATGTGCTGAATCACAAGGGAGGGGAGTCCAGCAATCTGAGCTTTGGCAAGCTCTCCAGTGATTCCAATACATGCAACAGTTTAAGAACCACTGGGCTAAATAAAACAATCCAAAATTATTTTATGAAAGCTAGCCTACAGGACAACAGCCAAAACCAGAGTGAGTTAGCGCTTCTCAACATAGAAACCCAAAGGGATGAAAAAAATTGGAAATTAGACAAATGGTTGATATTTTCCTAATGCCAAATGATATCAAAAGCCATTGTTGTATTGGCAGAATATTGTCTTTATCTTGTTGATTTTAGATTTGAAGTTTTAAAGTTTGTTCATGTAATAAATGTTTTATTTCATCAAATAGGGCTATTTGTTTATTAAGAAATTGATGTGCAAATATACCGTCAACCTGAACTCATTCAGCTGTGCAAGGCATTGTGGGAGAATATTACTTTCGAATTGGGGATTACTTCAAACTGGGGCCCATTTTGCTAATCGAGCTACTGGTCAAGCTCTTCGTTGGGACCTTTTGACCTGGTACATCCTTCAAATCAGTGGTCGCGAGTCTTCCATCGCAAGAAAAGGGATACCTTCTTTATACATAATTGTAAGAGCTAGTAAATGACCGAGTAGAGCCAGGTTTCTTTGATTCTCTCTAAAATTTCCCTTTATTATTTCAAGCTAGAGCTCCCTTGATTTGGACCAGAAAGACACTTCAATGAAGCAGTGGTCTCCAAAGCAGGAAGAAAATACTAGAACCCAATAAACATTTATTTTTTTACCTTAAGGATAAGAAATAAAACCTTACTAATGTTTATATACGGCTTGACTGTGCTCCATCTTGGTCCGTTGGTAGCATGGTCACACACTACACAGAGTAGGTGAGAGGTCCTGAGGGAAAAGCAGGCATTCCACCACAATGAGGATTTGCGCTGGAACCTCGCCCTATCATTCCCTTCCAGAGGATTGCTGTGAACTACAGTTTACCAGCGCTAATTAAGTCAATTTAAGGATTATGTAGTGTTATGTAAAGTAACCCTTACTGAATACACAAGTGTCTTAAGAAGATACCCTTTGTTATGGATTGAATTTGTCCCTCCAAAATTCATATGTTGAAATCCTAACCTCCAGTACCTCAGAATGTGACCTTACTTGGAGATAGGGCCTTTACAGAGGTGATCAAGTTAAAATGCGGTCACTAGGGTGGGTCCTATCCAATATGACAGGTGTCGTTTTCAGAAGGGGAAATTTGGACATGGACAAACACAGAGGGAAGACCATGTCGGAGAAGGTGGTATCTACAAGCCAAGGAGAAGCCCTTAGACAGACCCCTCCCTCACAGCCGCAGAAGGAACCAACCCTACCGCCACCTTGACCTCAGTTCCAGCCTCCAGAACTGTGAGACAATAAATTTCTGGTATTCAAGCCACCCAATCTGTGGTATTTTGCTGCAGAAGGCTTAGCAAACTCAGATACGCCTCCATGAATAAACCTCCAATGGAAGATACTATTTATCACAGTAGAACAAGAGAATAACGAGAAAATGGTAGAGCTGTTGCTTTCCTTATAGAAGTTCTTCATTAGCCATAATACAAGGTAAAAATAATAATGTAATCAGATCTGACAAAAAATGCTCCCCCCCCCAAAATCAGAATTACGAAAAAAAAAAACAATTTAAAGTATGGATGTTGAAAATTTGGATGATTCTGAGTACTTGAACCTCCAAAAGCTCTGAGTCTGCTTCTCCAGGAGGAGCACCCATCCGCCCCATCTCTTGAGGAAGACCCCGGAATGACCTCCTCTGAGAAGGTCTTCTGGCGGTTGTCCTCATGCCCCGCCCCTCTACTGCATCCCTAAAGCTACGTGGAGTCGGATCCCACTGTGCCCCTAGGCGTTAATTAAAAAGACAGTTCCAAGCCAAAGCTAGCTCTGCATCAGAAGGAACTCCTGGTGTGTGGATGTTCCAAATCCCTGGGGAATGCGCGTAGGACGATTCTGAAGAGGCTGGGCCCAGAGGGCAGAGCACGGTTAGACGGCGCCGCCATCATCTCCATGGTGAATATACTCACCTGAGACCCGGAACACGCAGTGCTCACGGTCCCTGCAGCTGGAAGGGGCTCTCGCTGCTTGCTCACCAGCCAGACTAAAACCTGAACCCAGTGGTGGGCTCAACCAAGGGAAGTTGAGATGCCAGAAATTCGTTGCTATAATGTAGAGGAAGGAACCTGGGGATCTAGCAGGATAGGAATGTGCACGGAATTTATGCTTTGTGACCTGCTCACCCACCCGTAATCATGGCCCTCAGTGGGCCCAGAGGACACGGCCTTCTCCAGAGCTTTGAGAATTAGAATAGTTTGTGGCTGGCCTGGTGGCGTAGTGGTTAAGTTCACACGCTCCGCTTCGGCAGCCCAGGGTTTGCTGGTTCGAATCCAGGTGGGGACCTACATACCACTCATCAAGCTATGCTGTGGCAGCTTCCTATATACAAAAAAAATAGAGGAAGATTGGCAACAGATGTTAGCTCAGGGCCAATCTTCCTCACCAAAAAACAGAAATAAAATAAAAAAGAATTAGAAGAGTGAGGGACGCATGTGCCCCTGTGAAAAGTATGGTGGAGACCGTCCTCTGCAGGCATGGGGCTGAAGGTGGGAGAAGGACCTGGATTTGGATTCCAATTCTCCAACTTAGCAAATTCTAAACTGCTCCAAGGTCAGTTTACTCAACTTGAAACGGGGAGAGTGGAACCTTCTGACAGGGCGTGTTGAAATGTACTCGAGATTTGTTTTAATCAGATATGGTAAGACATGCAGACACAGAAGTCACTGTAATGGAACCAGAAGTTTTATATTCACAAATCCCTAGAAACGGGTGGCACACCACCAGGGGACCCAGGGAAGCAGCAGGGACAGTCGGTGGGAGAAGAGGGGTGAGCAGGAATAGCATGGCTCAGGGCCTTTATTGGGGTTCTCACAGGAAGGAATGGGCAAGGCAGGGTACATAGGCTGAGAAGCTTAGAACTGGGTAGTTTGAACAATTTCAGTGGGCTCTCGGTTATGGGGCGGTCCTAGATGTCTGGTACCCGCCCTGGGGTGATTTAGGGCAAGGGATATTGGCTCGCTGTTTGGTAAAGGAGACGGTTGTGGGTGTGGGCTCTGGATTTCTGGATTGGTTGGTTTGTCTATCACAGACATGCCCACAGAGGAGTTCTTCACTATCTCTAGGAATTAGCTAGTCCTAGGAGGAACAGTCTCTCCAGGATCAAGCCCCAAATGCCAGAACATCAAGAATATAGAAAATATAATCAATACCCAGGGCTACTGTGAGATTGAAATGGTGTGATGTTCATGATAGTAAAGAAAAAAAGTTAAGACCATTAGAGACCAAAGACTGACCATTGAGTAAAAAGATCTATGTTCCCACGGGGTCTCTGACCATTGAGCCATGCAGGTTACTCTGCTTCATCCTGAAGATGTGGCCTCCTGGGACAGTAAGCCCTGCTCAGGGCACTCGGAGAAGGATCTGGGGAACCTGCGGTATGTCATTTCATGCCGCTCATTCAGAAAGTCGTCTCCTGCATCTGCTCCATTCCTGTCACAGCTGATTGGGGGTAGGAGAACTCGGCCAGGCCCACCTGGGAAATGCAGCACAGCTGTCCTTCCTGCCCTCTGAGAGACTGACTATACCTACAGACCATGGCCAGACCATACACAAAACCAGAGCTCAGGGGCTGGCCCAATGGCGCACCGGTTAAGTTCGCATGTTCCGCTTCGGCGGCCCGGGGTTTGCTGGTTCGGATCCCGGATGCGGACATGGCACCGCTTCACAAGACATGCTGTGGTAGGCATCCCACATATAAAGTAGAGGAAGATGGGCACGGATGTTAGCTCAGGGCCAGTCTTCCTCAGCAAAAAGAGGAGGATTGGCAGCAGATGTTAGCTCAGGGCTAATCTTCCTCAAAACAAAAACAAAAAAAAACAGAGCTCAGACCCACAACCTGCACGGGGAAACCAACCCGTTATCTACAATAACTCATCCAGGAAGCCAGCCTGCTCTAAGTCAGAATAGCAGGAAGTCAGATCACTATCTCAACAATCCAGGAAGCCGAACAATAACCTCTTTAACAACCAGCCCCAAATGTCCAGAACTTGATTAATAACTGACAACTTCCCTAATTTTTGTCCCTGCTTCCAACTCAAGACCAACCAGAGAAAGCCAAATATGCACCCCTAACTGATCACTTAGGATGCCCACTTCTAATTAGCCTGCCTCCAGTTCCTCTGTGCCAACGGCCTCCCATCAGCGCACACTGAAGCCTTGCCTTCTTTCCACTATCAACCCTTCCCACTCTTCTGCCCACCAGTCTCTGCCAAGACGCAAGTCATGGTACCTGACTGCCCTGTATGGCAAGCTCTAAATAAACCAGCTTTGCTTTCCTCGTTTGGTTGGTCTTTATCTATTTCCACCCCTCTGATCCCCAAACATATTTAGGGATCCTATTGCCACACGCCCTCCACTGGCGGTGGCGGCAGAGGAGACCAGGAGCAGGCTTGGAGCCCTGCTCAACGACAATCACTAACTCAATCGCCTTCCCATCCAACTTTCACCCTTGTCCCAGCTCCCAGATATTTTCAATTCCTCTGAGGCAGGAAAAAAACCGGTTCAGCAAGTCTTCCTCCACATCTGCTTTTTATAGTATAAATACTATACTTTGAATGCTTTGAAAACAGGAGCTTAAGACTCAAAACATTCAGGGTCCGGCTCCGTGGCCGAGTGGTTAAGTTCGCGCTCTCCGCTGCGGCAGCCCAGGGTTCGGATCCTGGGCGCGGACATGGCACCGCTTGTCAGGCCACGTTGAGGCGGTGTCCCACATCCCACAACTAGACGGACCTGCAACTAAGATATACAACTATGTACAGGGGGGTTTGGGGAGATGAAGCAGGAAAAAAAAAAAGAAGATTGACAATGGTTGTTAGCTCAGGTGCCAATCTTTAAAAAAAAAAAAAAAAAAGATCATTCAAAAGCTTGACTCAAAACACTTTCTCTCAGCCCCCATCTCCACTGCGATATTTAAAAGTTTATTGTGAAACTCATAAGATGAAACTTGACATCCCATCTACTGTAACACCCCTAAGGAAGCGAATTTAGAATGAACAGAGACTTAAGTGACATATCAACCAAATACAACGCATAGACTTTATTGTATCCTAACATGAACCAACAAACTTTGAAAAATATTATGAGGCACCTGAGGGAGTATCAGCGTTAACTGGATAGCTGATGATAGTAAAGAATTAATGTTAATTTTAATGTATGGTAATAGTGTTGTGTGTGGGTTTTAAAAAAAAGAAAGTTCTTTTCTTGTAGAGAATAGTGAAGTAGTTATGGGCAGGAATGACAAGACCTCTGGAACTTGCTTCAAAACAATCCAATAGTGAGGAGGATGGAGAGTAGGAAGGGGTGAAACAGGGCTTGTTGATAATTCCTGAAGCTGGAAGATGGCTAAATGGGGATACATTATACTGTTTTATCTATTTTTTTCCATTTGAACATTTCAATAATAAAAACGTTTGATATTGTATTAGTCGTGCCTTTTCATTTTCCATAATTCTGATGCTTTGACATTTGGGGGCCTTGCTGACTCTGGAGAGACTGTCTCCCCCAGGATGAGCCAGTTTCTAGAGATAGTAAATGATTTGCCTGGGAAACCGCCTTTTATACACAAACCAACCAATCCAGGGCCCACACATGCCACTACCTCCATTAGCAGGCTCACACATACAGGATCACTACTCCCTTGCCCTAATCACCCAGGGCTGGGTACCAGACAACTCAGGACAGCCCCTCCACCTCAGAGCCTGCTGAAATTACTCCAGCTAGCCCCTCTTAACCTGCATACCCTGCCTTGCCTTTTCCTTCTCATGGAAACCACAATCAAGGCTCTTGCCCATGTTTTCTCCTTATTCCCTCTGCCTCCCAACAGACCCTGGTGCTTCCCCATGTGGCCCTGTCTGGCGTGCTCCCTCCTCTTGGAAGCTGTGAGTATAACAAACTCAGCATCTTTTCAGCGGCAGTCATCTCCTCATCTGTTGGCCTCACCATACCTGACTAATAATGAAATCTACATTTTAAAACAGTAGTCTATTTTGACACCCTAAGGCTAAGATTGGCTCTGATTTTTCTTTGTATTGCTACTGTAACTCTTCCCTAAGGGACCGAATTTGGAATGCCCTGTAGCCTGAGTTGGATGAAGTAAGCATTAATGGGAAAAACCATATCAGGAATTATCTCATGATGATAATAATGATAATTTCTATTCTTAAGCACTGAATAAGCACTCAAGAAATATTGTTCATTAACCAAGTAATTTGAGTAAACTTTTCTTCATTAACGGATAAAAGTAAATATACTTTTATTTCCCTCTTTTTACCCCCCCACTCTTCAGGTGCCCCTGAGTGTTTTGAACAGACTGAAATCTATTTTGACCCTTTTATTTCTATGGCATTTGTGGGATTCTTCTCCCATGCTCTATAAATGGCTCACTGATTTCTCAGAAGAGAAAATATTTACATTGAACTTTGTGAATGTGTACTTATTGGATTTGTATTGTGCCATCTCTTCCAAAGGAGAAATTCAAACAAGGACTATTTAAGTTCAAAATAGCCATACAGATAAATTTATACAAGATTATTGGTTTTGGTAGAGTAATTTCAACTCCAAAGCTGGCTGAAGGAAAGCGTCTAGATAGACATGCTTATTTAGAGATAAGAGCTGGTACACAAGATTCAAGGCCTATGTTCCAGGGATAAATGTTATGTAAAGTTATACAGACAAAACGTAAAAGTTGCATCGCTGCGTTTCAGGGGTCTTCCCTATTTCCTAGAAGTGAAAAAGAAAAAATGGGAGTATCTTCATTACATAAAAGGCACACAATTTAAGGACATACTAGTTTTCTAGGGCTTTACCACAAACTACGTGGCTTAAAATCAAAGAAATTAACTCTCTCACAGTTCTGACGCTAGAAGTTCAAAACCAAAGTCAGCTTTGGAGTTGAAATTACTCCAGCAGGGTTGCTCCTTCTGGAGGTTCTGAGGAAGGAGCTGCTCCATTCCTCTCTCCTAGCGTCTGGGGGTTGCCAGCAATCCTTAGTGTTCCTTGTCTTGTATCTCTGACTCTGTCTTCACATGCTCTTGCCCCTCCGTATGTCTTCACATCGTCTTCTACTCTCCATCTCTGTGTCTCCGTGTCTCTGTGCATCATTTCTTATAAAGACACTAGTCACTGAGTTAGGGCCCACCCTAATCCAGTATGATCTCATCTTCACTATTTATATCTGCAATGACCCTATTTCCAAATGAGGTCACATTCTGAGATTCTGGGAGAACACGAATTTGGGGAAGACACTATTCAACCCAGTACAAGGGGGAAATATAGATGAGTGAAAATACCCAGAATCACATTTCATAACATATGGATATGGGCTAGGTCTATGCCTGGGATAGTTATACTATGTATGATGCAGTGTTCAGCCTAAAATATTTTCCCAAAGTCTGGGTTTCTTATCTACATGATCTAAAATGGAATTAAATTTTGGCTCAAATCCATGGCATCCACTTTCCCAGTTTACCTTCTAAGAACCTGTTTAGTCAATCAATTTTTTTAAATATGGCCAATTTATCTATTGTTGTTGTTGTTGAGGGAGATTTGCCCTGAGCTAACATCTGTTGCCAATCTTTCTCTTTTTGTTCGAGGAAGATTCACCCAGAGCTAACATCTCTGTCAATCTTCCTCTGTTTTTTTTATATGTGAGTCACCACCACAACATGGCTGATGAGTGGCGTAGGTCTGTGCCCAGGATCCGAACCCACGAACCTGGGCTGCTGAAGTGGAGTGCACCGAACTTAACCACTACACCATGGGGCTGGCCCCCACTCAATTTTTTAGAAAAAGTAATTGATCATCATTTATGTGATAGGCACTATACCCAGGTGCTAAAGATAGAGTGATAAACAGGACATGGCCCCTGACCTCCTAGAGCTGGCATTCTAATGGAAAGGTGGATGTTAAATTGTTATATATATGGTGGATGTTATAATGTCACTGAGTTTTTATTACCCTTTGTATTGGGGAGAGTCCCAAGACCACCTCAGTTTCAGTAATTCACAAGGAAGACCTCAGGACTCATCATACAGTGGTGGTCACAGCTATGGTTTATTACAGCAAAAGGATGTTGAACACAATCAGCAGAGGGAAAAGGCACATGGGACGAAGTCTGGGGGAAACCAGGCACAAGCTTCCCAGGGTCTTTTCCCATTGGAATCACACAGGATGTACTTAAGTCTCTGAGCAATGGGCTGTGACGACATAGGTGTCTACTAGGGAAGCTCATTAGAGACTCAGCGCCCAAGGTCTTTTAGAAGGGGCTGGTCATGTAGACAGTCTCTGCTTGGCATGTATCAAAATTCCAGACTTCCAGAAGGAAATCACGTGCTCAGCATAAACCATACTGTTTGTACAAACAGCTTAGGCACAGTGAACCACTCTTGTCCCTTAATGGTGGGAACACTCTATAAATCTAAGTTCCCAGATGCTACCCAAGGGCCAACCTAGCAAGCAGTCCTTTTCAAGGACAGAAGTTCAGGCTTGCTAAGTTGATTCTTTGCTGCACACCATGAGACTCAGCAGGTTGTATCCAGGATCAGGCAAGCTCCCCAAAAGATCAGGATACCACAGTCAATGGGGGCTTAGAAGTTGCTCTCCTGAAGCCACATCTATCCCACTACACAGTCAGCTTCATCCCTGACAGATACTTTTACTTTACCTTAAGAGAGCAGCAGTAAAAAGAAGGACAAACTGGGGTAGACAAACAGAGCAGGAGCAGGTTCCTTGTCCTGAGCCCAGCCCGGTGTTAGAGGAGTTGATGAGTCAAGCAGACATGGTAATTGGGAGTGCGGGTGGGGTGTGTCCTGGCAAGCTTGCTGGGCTGGGTCTCTCCTGGGCCTGTAATGGAGGCAATGACTTACTGCGAGTATCTCAGACAGGTCATCATGAGGCAGGTGAAATCCACTTGTAGTGATGCAATGACTAGTCATTTTCGTGATGTATAATCTTTAAAACAATATAGCAAAATGGTACCAATGGCATTATAAGAAATGGTGCATGGGACCCACATATTAGATCCAAACGATGTGGCTTGCAATCCTTTAGGACGATTGTGCCAGGGTTTCACGATGACTCAATGGGGCTATAGGAGACTTGGCAAATCCCCACTCAGGGCTTCTCATGACTTGAAGGACCTGGCCCTGGTTAGGCAGGATTGCATGACCCCCAGCCTAGGCCATCTCTGATGAGAACACTGGGCACCGGAGAAGCCATGTTCATGAAATATACTCCAGCCTGATGTCCTCTGAGCTCTGTGCTAAAAATATGTCACATTAACTTTAACACTTATAAGATGCACTGTTGGATGCTCATTTTCTCCAGGCCTCAAGCCCCACAGGTGGTGACACCTGGGAAGTCAGGAACTGGGTAGGCTCCTGCTTAGATCTTTCTGAATCTGGAAATGAAGCAATAGGCGGGGGCATTGAAATGGAATTGATCAGCACTGGGAGGCAGTAATGAGATTTCCAAACTTAGCTTCAGTCAATTATTAGGATTTTAAAAAACGGATTGTAGTATTGTTCACTAAGGAACTAAGTACGTGTGTGTGTTTTCTTTTTCTGGTAATATAAAAATCTCTCTCACACACGAATACTTCCAAGCAGAACAGACCTTCCTTTAGGTAAAATAGTTTTTCATATTTCACAGATGAGTAAAAGAAAAAGAAATTTAAAAGACCTGCAGGGCTGGCCCAGTGGTGTAGTGGTTGGCTCGCGCACTCCCTTTGGCAGCCCAGAGTTCACGGGTTTGCATCCCAGGCGCAGACCTACACACCACTCATCGGGCCATGCTGTGGCAGCATCCCACACAGAAGAGCTAGAATGACTTACAACTGGGATGTACAAGTATGTACTGGGGCTTTGGGGAGAAAAAAACAAAAAGAGGAAGATTGGCAACAAATGTTAGCTCAGGGCCAATCTTCCAAAAAAGAAAAACTTGCCATATACTATAAAAATGATTTGCTAAAAAAAAAAAAGTAAAAAATTAGGAAAGCCAAAAGTCAATAGGATATACATTAAACAAACATTTTATCATAAAAAAACTTCCTACTTTATACTTATTTTTCATAAGTATGAGAGTGTGAAGCCAATCTGAATAAGTATTTGAAGGTGAGAGAGGGGTTGGCACCTGTTCCCTGACCTTCTTAAGTCATTTAAGCTCTGAGTCTCAGTTTGCCCATCTGTCTAATGGGGAAAACCAAAACCACAAACTGAACAGGGCAGAGCAGGAAGACAGAAGGAGTCTGGGTCCTTCATGACATTGCAGAATACTGAATCAGTCCCCAATTGCCAATCTCGAATTGTGTCCTGTAAGTTAAGTAAACTCCTAATTGAGCTACCATAGGGCAAGTTTTGTGTTATTTGCAACCAAAGCATTTCTAAAAAATACACTACACTGTGGAGGTATAAATCTCTTATTACCTCAGATTCCTTCAATTCTTATACAATATTAATAACCAAATAGGTACTATTTGTTGAGCACATACAGACAAAGCTTGGGAGTAAGTTTTGACCACTCATTATCTCATTTTAATCCTCACCTAAGAAGTGGGTATTATTATGATGCAGTTCTCTTTAAAAATGGGATAATTCAAGGGTCAGCCCAGTGTCGCAGTGGTTACGTTCTCTGCTCTACTTTGGCGGCCCTGGGTTCACTGGCCTGCATCCCAGGCATGGACCTACGCACCACGTCTCAAGCCATGCTGTGGTGGCATCCCACATATAAAGTAGAGGAAGATGGGCACGGATGTTAGCTCAGGGCCAGTCTTCCTCAGCAAAAAGAAGAGGATTGGCAGCAGATGTCAGCTCGGGGCTAATCTTCCTCAAAAAAAAAAAAAAAAAGTGGATAATTCAGTGTGACAGAGATGCAGAAATTCACCCAGGGTCACATAGTTAGTACATGTCAGAGTGGGCACCTGTGCTCTCAACCACTGTGTTACTCTGCAAATAACTCTAGCCATCAGAGCTTAATTTGGGCAAAGTACACAACATTCCAGGCCTAAAGCCTTTCTGTTATCTGAGAATTGTTAATACCACAGAGCTCGGCTCGTAATGAGACACACCACCCGTCCACAAACAGAACAAGTGTAACCACGTGAAGCAGTGTTATTGTGAAGAGCTCACGGAAATTTGGGCGGCTAGCCTTTTGGAAAACACCAAAAGGGGGGCTATCTGGCTTTGAAATGCAAGGCAGCCTGGGCACAGTCTATATGGAAAATGTGTAGACAAAACACATGATAAACTCGCAAGAAATCTTGGAGTTGTCAGCTGACGTTAGGACGGGGGAATTGGGCTCTGGAAGAAAGAAGGTGGAGGAGGAAGGACACACGGTGGGGGCAGGGCCTCCTGAAGGGGAGACCCTCCCCCTAGTGGAGAGTGGAGGGAAAACTTGCAGCGGGAGCGATGAGTGATAGACAATTGGGAGTACCAGTTTTCCAATTATGCTATAGTTAGCTCTGAAACTTCATTTAAAAATCTGTTAGTCAAAATAGTCTTGTATTAGCATTGTTTTGGAGAAAGAATGAATGAAAGAAAAGAATGAAAGGGGCAGCAGTTTCAGAAATCCACACACAGTGACCAACCACTCCTGAACTCAGTTCCCAGGAATGATGAGATGACAAGTTCCAGCCCTGAACCCACCTGCACGTGGATTGATTCTGTATTTGTCCCAAATACACCAAATCCAGTAGACCCTTGGAAGGGGCAGAAAGAGGAATTAGATGCTGTTAGTACTCAGGGTGAGGATGTGATACAATAGGAAATGTGTAGGTGGTCTTGGCACGGAGCACCTAAAACCCTCGGAATCTCAGGAGTGAGAGGAGTGCCTTCTGCATGCTAATGGGACCACGACTAGTGATTGGGGGCCCCTAGCTTCAGGATAGGGGCTGGTCTCCAGAAAGACCAGGGTACAGTCTGCCCTCTGTATCTTCAGCTCCGCATCAACAGTTCCGCATCGGCGGATTCAACCAGCCGAGGATCGTAAAACAGCGGACGATCTGAGGTCGGTTGAATTGTGAATACGGAACCGCCAATACGGAGAGGCGGCTAAGGGGCTTCAGCTTTGTGGATTTTGGTATCCGCAGGGGTCCTGGAACCAATTCCCCACGGACATGAAGGGAGGACTGTATGATTAGAGGGTTGGAACTTGCAGTCCCTCCGCCAACCTCCTGGGAGAGGAGAGGGGCTGGAGGTTGAGTTAATCACCAGTTGCCAATGATTTAATCAATCCTGCCTGAGTAATGAAGCCTCCGTAAAAACCCCTAAATGACAGGATTCAGTGGGCTTCCCGGTGGGTGAACACAGCAAAATTCTAGGAGAATGGTGCACCTAGGTGGGGCATGGACGCTTAGAGACCCATCCCCATACCTTGTTCTATGCATCTCTTCCATTTGGTGAGCTGTGTATTTTGTGATAAACCAGTAATAGTAAGTAAAGTGCTTTCTTGAGTTCTGTTAAGTCCTTCTAACGAATTATTGAACCTGAGGAGGGGGGTCACCGAAACCCCCAATTTGTAGGCGGTAGGTCAGAAGTACAAGTGACAACCCGGGACTTGCCTTTGGCATCTGAAGCGGAGGCGTCTTGTAGGACTGAGCCGTTAAATGTGTGTTGGCTGACACTAACTCTGGGTAGTTGAATTGAATTAATTGATACAATTGAATTACATTGTAAGGCACCCAGTTGGTGTCTGGAGCTGGAGAAGTGGTTGGTGGTGTGGAAAAAAATCCCCACGTATTTGGTGTCAGAAGTTTGTAAATAAAAATGGCTCACAGCATCGTCTTTTTTTTTTTTTTAACTTTTTTTTTAAGATTTTGTTTTTTTCCTTTTTCTCCCCAAAGCCCCCCAAAACATTGTTGTATATTCTTCCTTATGGGTCCTTCTACTTGTGGCATGTGGGACGCTGCCTCAGCGGGGTTTGATGAGCAGTGCCATGTCCACGCCCAGGATTCGAACCAACAAAACACTCGGCTGCCTGCAGCGGAGCGCCCGAACCTAACCACTCGGCCACCGGGCCAGCCCCACGTCAAGTCTTTTTATTGGATAGTACAGAAAAGGGTGACACTGGAAAGGCAGAGCACTTGAAGTCACTTGGTTATCACTGATTTATTAAAAGTTGGATGATATTCCACATCAGCACTGTCCAATAGAAGCATAGCCACAAATGCAAATGACATATGTAATTTTAAATTTTCTAGTAGGCACATTTTAAAAGGCAAAAAGAAATATGTGAAATTAATTTTAATAATATATTTTATTTAACTTAATATATCCAAAATTATTATTTCAACATGTAACCAATGTTAAAAAAAAAAAAAAAGCTTTACTTTATAGTCTTTTTTTTGCACTGTCTCCGAAATCCATTTTGTATTTTCCACTTACTTCATCTCAGTTTGTACTGGCCACATTTGAAATACTCAATAGCACTGAAGCTTACATATCAAGGTTTAAAAAAAAAAGCAAACCTGTTTAACAATTTTTCATGGCAATTTGCATAAAATATAGTACTATGTACTTCGATGTCTCCCTTTTCTGCAAATTTTTTCTATTATAAAAGTGATATATGTTCATTTGTAGAAAAGTTGATAAATACAGAAAAGTACAAAGAAAAGAATTAATTCACTCATAAACTCCCTTTCAGAAATAACCACATTTAAATATTTTAATATGTGTGCTTCTAGAGTAATATTTATAATTATTTATAATTATATATAGTATATCATACTATATAATAGTAATTATGCTATCATTATATTAATAACATATTAATGATATATAATACTTTATGTTATATTATAGTATTATGTATAGTAATAGATATATAATAAATTGAGATTATACGATATATACAGTATTATTTGCTTTCCTTTTCACTTTTGAAGGAGTTGTATACCCAAACTGAGTTCATCTTTTTCTGCACATTCAAACACTCAATACAGTTTTCCGCATGCAACACACAGCATTATTAATCTTTCAGTCCCCAAGGTTAAATAAATTTCGTCTATTCCCTATCCTTCGTTATCTGTGTCTTTTCTGTCAACGTAGGTTTCCGGGTTTTCTCCCACTCCGAATGTTTTACTTTTCCCCTTCATTCTCAACATTTTCACCCTAATTCGTTTCTTACCAGTATTACCATGAGAGTTGCCTCTTTGCTCTGCCTGAATTCAGTCTCTCCCATTTCAATCCATCTTGACCATTGGTGCGAGACCTATCTTCCAAAGTGCTATTTTCCAGCTGTTGGGGGAAGGCAGGTAAAATGGGGGATAGAATAGCCAGCTTTGACTCTCTCTAACAGAAACATACACCCCAGGGAAATTTTCCTTCCAATAGAAATAGAATTACCCCTCCATCACCTTCTGTTCATCATCCAACCCGTTACGGTGAAGCAAAGTCTGCTGCAAGATACTCAACAAAACCTCAGAAAGACCTTAGAGTTCAGTCTCTCCGAGAAAGCCTGTAGGCAATTGCAGCTGGGCTCTCCCCTTCCATGCCATAGCTTCGGGCTACAAAAAAAGCAGACAGAGCACAAGAACTACCCTCGCAAGCTGCCACTCAGAGGTTAAGACAGACAGGTCTGACCTAAAAATGAGAAAAGATCTGAGGAGAGTCACCCATATCCAATTAATTGAAGGTCTAGATCGAGCCGCCTACGCTAAGTATTAAGAAGATGAAACCGTACTGTATGTGTCATGAAAATATATTTTTTAAAAAGAGGAGAAAGAAACAAGCAAGATTAGAAATAAAGATACAGAACCCAGTGTCAAAGAAAATATAACTGAAAGAAGAGAAGAGAATTCTCTAGAAGGGTTTCTCTATAAAACAACTCAATAAAAATATGAATTCTATAAGTAAGAACTCAAAGACAAGATGAAATACAAAGCAAGGATATGAAAAGAGAAACTCATCATTCCAAGTAAACAAATTAAAGACAGAAAGAATATCGTAACTAATAAATTCTGTTTCATATATGCATATATATACTTATATATAGATATATAGATGTATCTCCTTACACACAAGCAAAAGAGACTCCTGCCCAGGGCCCTAATTTTTGGAGGACTGGTGATACCACAAATATATATCCCAAATACCCCAGAAAATAAACTTATTAAAGAACACACGGACACCTCCAGTGGTCTGCTCTGGCACAGTGACACCCGTAACCCTAAACTCTGCCTTCATAATAACACCTCTCAGGCCCCAAGGAAACATTTCTTCAAAGGCATTGAAGAATGCCAAATGCCATGAAGGTTTTTGTGCCTCTGCCAACATCAGAGATGGACAGTGCTGGGGAGTATAAGGATTTGAGCTGAAGTCTTTAGGAAAAACAAAAGACCAATTCATTAACTTGCCAAATACTTAGTCTCAGCACAAATACATTAGATTCTTGTCGAACAAAATATTGTTTCCCAGCAGGCCAAGCATCCATTTTGTCATTTCTCTTTGTATCTAATTCATGGGTTTTGGAGATATTAAAAAATTAGAGCATTATTCACAATTGTTGCACATGGCATCTGAGGAAGATTTTGCAGCATTAAACAATACATATTACATAGGACGTATTCTTAAATGTGTACACACATACATTTGAGACATAACATATGTGAAGCATGATTCTAATTCTTTACCTTGGTACCTATGTGGACATTAAACACTAAAACTACAAATTGTTTTTCAATATAAAAATATTTACTATAGTGGCTTGCTCCGTGGCCAAGTGGTTAAGTTCACATGCTCCACTTCAGTGGCCCAGGGTTTCACCAGTTCAGATCCTGGGTACGGATATGGCACCACTCATCAGGCCATGCTGACGCGGCGTCCCACATGGCACAACCAGAGGCACTCACAACTAGAATATACAAGTAGGTACTGGGGGCTTTGGGGAGAAGAAGAAAAAAAAGAAGAAGATTGGCAACAGATATTAGCTCAGGTGCCAATCTTTAAAATATATATATATTTACTATAATTGTATTAAAATTTTAAAGTATTAAATAAAAATGTCAACTTTAATTTTTACTTAAAATTTTGATTTCTGTTCATTGTAATTCTTTTGTTTTTAAATAGAGAAATTTCAATATTTTGAAGAAAAATATAAAAATCATTAAAACAATTTAAGTTTTTAAAGTTTTTACATTTACTTTATGTTTTTGATGTAAATTATTCAAACTTGGTATAATTTGATTACTTTTTATTTTTTAATCCTTTAGGTCTTCCCTATTCTAAGCAAACAAATTATGTGAAAATCATCATTATACCAGCATTATGTTGGTACATTATATATTAGTTAATTTTGCTGAGATGAAGGAAAGAAATTAACTTTATAGAGTAGATAAAAATGTGTGAATAGGGAAGTCTTTATTTTAGTATTCATCTAAACATTTGATAAATAATTGGCAAGCAATAGGATATATTGGATTATTTGAGGAAGCCATTTGATGTAAAACTAATTTGGTCTGAACTTGTTTTTCCAAAAACGCCTGCTGTGGCGGCCCTTGAGCATGTGTTGTACATCTGCTTGAAACATTTACTATGTCCCAAAGACAAGAATAATGCCCTTAGATATAAGGAAGTCACAACTTCCCCCACATGGGCATTTCCTTCAGGATAAGCATCTCTCCTTAGGCTAGAAACTGACTGTTGGCCTGCTGCACTCACCTTGTGACCACCCACCTCGAGACCACCAAACTCCTGCTTTTCCGGAATTGCCATGCCAACAAAGCAATCTCATGACTATTGTAAGAGGGACATTCCAATCATATGTGATACATGCTCATTGATGGTATATAACCACTCTGTGCACTCCCACTTCTTTGGAGTGCTCTATTCCTTTGTGAAAGGACTCTCCTGGGTTATATGGTCCTCAGATCTGGCTCATAATAAACTCACTCCAATTTTGATTTATAGGTTGGTTGTGGGTTATTTGTGTTGACACATTGCTGGCTCATGAACAGAACATCCAAAGGTATCCAATGGGGGCTGGCTCAGTAGTGTAGTGGTTAAGTTTGTGTGCTCTACTTTAGCAGCTAGGTGTTCACAGGTTCAAATCCTGGCTGGGGACATATGCACCACTCAAACAGAGTAAGATCGGCACAGATGTTAGCTCACGGCCAATCTTCTTCACCAAAAAAAAAATAATAAAAATGTGTCCAATGATAATTACACTTATCACCTTTAATATTTTTCCAAAGTTTAGTCACGTAAAACCATATAAAACCATGAAAAGCCACAGTTTTTACACATATTTTCTGTTTTGTCTGTACGAAAGTATATCTATCAAGTGTAAGGGAGGAAAAACTGTTTTCTCTTCACCCATCTTAGGTTCATTGGCTGGGGAGCCATAAATTAGACTGACAAAAGACAACTTTGCAAGAGACAAACAAACAAGTTTATTAACACACACACAGTGCATACACGGAGTACTCAGAGATGAGTAACACAAAGGAGTGGTTAGAACTTTGACTCCTATAGCATCTTAGCAAAGAACAAATGATTTTGTAGAGAAGTGGAAAGACAAAGGAAAAGGACTTTGACGTTCCAGGGGCAGCAAATTGTGGGAAGACAAAGATATTGGGAACTAATGGTAGATAAGGGCTATCTGAGCAAGGTTTGTTACGTAGAGTCCACCGATGCTGGCTCTGGGCTGATAAGGGTCTAGGCTTCTCTCTGGTGATTAACTTCTCTCCTTCCCGGTAGAGAAGGGGCGGGGGACGCCTTTACAAACCTATGTCCTGCTTTTAGGCAAAAGAGGGAGAGCACGGAGCTTTTCTTGTATCTATTTCTTCTCAATTGCCTTCAACTCAAAATAATCCTTATGCCAAAGTGGCATATTTTGGAGTGACATATTCAGCTACCCTGCACAAGGAAGGAGGACACAGCATATTTTATTTAATAGTCTCTTTGCTTGACTTATAACTTCTAAATATTTAGATATATAGGTAATGGGATTCCATTTGTTCTCTTGCTCTGATCCCTGTAAATGTAAGAGGCAGGACCGCTTATAAGAATAAGGAACAGAATCGGTAGAGAAAACAGTTATCCCCAAAGAAGAAAGACACGAGATGATCAAAGTGAATGTAAGAGAATAAAAAAAAAAAAAAAAAAAAGAACTAAGTCATCCAAAAGAATAGAACAGATATGGAAAATAAAAGTGATCCAATATACTGATAGTTATCCATGAAGTAGAAATTCAGCAAAGGTATGAAAAATTATCAAAAATATAGGGGAAAAAATCTCAAAGTAAAAGAAAAATGGAATCTACAGATTGAAGAGAAGTTTCTTCTCTAAGTAAGATTCATATAGAATGAAACACTTACGCAGGAGACATTGGTTATGTCTTAATCTTTCCTTGAATACTCCAAGTTACCCCTATATTGTCCAGCAGTAGTTGTGTTGGCATGCTCCTTTCTTACACTGACTTACACATTAGTTTCTTATTTCTCCTCCCTTCTAACTTGTTGTTTCTTATCTGATGAGATTGGTGGAGGGGCTAATGTGTTTAATATTATATGTAAAATAACAGTAAATAGGCACAGAATGAGTGGCCAGAAGCCTTTGCTGTGGCATAAAGAGCTCAGGTTTGTCAGGGTTACTGATGATGCTCAGAGGCATCCTTTACTTCCAGTTTCAGGGATGTTCTTAAACTCTGAAATCGCCAGAAATCTGACGTCCCTGTAAGGGAAGAGGGAGGAAGTAGCAGAAAGAAACTCACCTACTTCTCACCAGTTCCATCTCAGCACACGTTGGAAGGAACTTGCACAAGATTTCCACCTCCTGGGGCAGTGCTAAGGAGGAGCATTCTTCTCTTTCCTCCCTGCTCTAACCTATGTGAGACCACATATAGTTAAGTAATGGGTTTGTTTCTTTTACTTTCTAAACCATTCTGACAATCTCTGCCTTTTAATTGGTATGCTTAGACGAGAGGTTGGCAAACACAGCCTACAGGCCAAATCCAGTCCACCACCTGTTTTTGAAACAAAGTAGAATATGCAACAGAGACTGTATGCAGCCCATTAAGTCAAAAATATTTATTATCTGGGGGCTGGCCTGGTGGCTTAGTGGTTATGTTCACATGCTGCACTTCGGCGGCTGGGGGTTCGCAGGTTTGGATCCTGGGCACAGACCTAGAGACGGCATCCCACGTAAAATAGAGGAAGGTTGACACAGATGTTAGCTCAGCAACAATCTTCCTCACACACAGAGAAAATTTAGTATCTGGCCTTTTTAAAACTTTGCCAATCCCTGATTTGGATCATTTACATTTAATATAATCATTGTTACCTTTGGATTTAGGTCTACCACTTTATTAATTGCTTTCAGTTCCCTCTGTTCTTTTATCTTCAATTTCCCCTCTCCTGTCTCCTTTTGGGTTATTTGAACACTTCTTATTGTGATATTTGACCTATTGTGTGTTTTGACTATATCTGTTTGGATAGTATGTTTATGGCTTGCTCTCGGGATTACAACATGCATATTTAACTTTTCTAAACCTACTTAGAATCAATATTTTAGCCCTTCAAGTGCAATGTAGAAACCTCACTACCATATGGGTCTCTTTATCTTGCCCCTTTACATAATATTTATATATTATATTTATAAACACTGAAAAATCCACCAGACTGTTATAATTTTTGCTTGCAATCATTAAACGTATTTTAAGGAATAAAGAGGAGAAGACGAGTCTATTATATTTCCCTAGATATTTACTATTCCTTCATTTCTGATGTTCTGGTATCCTTTTGGTATCATTTCCTTTCCACCTGGTGAATTTTCTTCAGCAATTCTTTTAGAACAAGTCTGCTGGCAACAAATTTGCTTAGTTTTCCCTTATCTGAGAATGTCTTTATTTCAACTTCATTTCTGATGGATCTTTTTGCTAGATATGGAATTCTGGGTTGACAGTCCAGGATGGAGGGACACCAGAGGGAAAAAAATGGTAGATTCAACATCAGTTTGGCGGTACTTTGAATTTTTGTTTTCTTCACTGATCTGCCTGCTACTATTCATTTTTGAGAGTCCTCAATTATCTTCTCTGTGCGTCCATCCAGATTTTACAGCTGCATTGAGTTAGAGAGATGGGCGGAGTGTGCTACACCATCTCTCCCAGAACCAGAATCCTCTCCTCATCCTTTTAGTATATTTCCATTAGGAGGAGGAGCTAATCCAATTAGTGGGAGCTGATCTCCCCTGGTCAGTGTTTACTAGTAAATGGGGTTATCATGTTAAAGGTCATACCGGGGCATGCCCCAGCTCCATTGTTCTCTCTTTGACCTGCTTGCACCAGGACAATAGGCCCTTGACCTTTCTGTCACCAGCTGGCAAGTACACATAAGGCGGGCCCAGGGCCTTTTGCAGAGAGAGCTCTGGCCATCTTCTCTTTTCTCCTGATGACCTCAGAACATATGAGGCCTACCTAGAGTTCTCACAGCTGGGGGGTCTCAGAGGGTCTGCTCTGTGAATCCAGCTCTCCTCATGGAAGGTCCCCAGGTCTACATGTGGGAGAGAGTAGGAGGTCCCCACTTTGGTCCCAACTCTGTCAGAAAGTCCTGAACCCTGGGGGCTGTTGGGCCCCTGCCTGTAGCCTTAATTTGTTGATACTTCTTTTTATTTTGCCGTTAGATCCCAGTATCTAGTCTCTCCGTATCACTCAGCATAAGAGACAGAAACCCTACTCTAGCTGCTTTAAACAAAATCAATTTATTGGTGTATGTCCATGAAAATGTCAATTTCAGGCTAAGCTAGAACCAGGAGCATTTCTCTTCATCTTTCACATCTGCTTTTCTCCATAACAGCTTCAGTCTCAGGCCACGTGGTAGCCCCAAGACCTCAAGGTTCAAAACATCCTACACCTGGATATCACAATAAAATAAGACCTTCTCCTTTGCAGTAACTCCTACAAAAATCCTCAAATTGAAGCTCATCGACTCTAACTGGGTGACACGCCAATGCCTGTGGCCTGAAGAAAGATTGGCCTACCCAAACCACAGGGGCTGAGAGCAGAGAAGAGTGGCTCCTCAAGGAAAACTGGGATGCTAAGACCAAAAGAAAGAAGATACTTTGGAAAGCGAGCAACACATGAATAAGCAACCACCTTATTCAAGGAAAAGTCTGATCCAGCCTGTAATTGGAACTGACAATTATTACGCTTTGACTATCTGCCAGGGACTGCGCTAAGCACTTTACATATATCACCCCATTTAATACTGACAATAATCATTAAAACAACAACAACAACATGAAAGGTACTCAACATGATTAGTCATGAGGGAAACGTACATTAAAATCACAACGGGATACCATTCCATAAGGATTGAAAATACCAAAAGTTGGCAAGGATATAGAACAGCTGAAATTCTTATCTATTGCTGATGAGAGTATAAGGGGGCACAGTCACTTTGGAAAACACTTTTTTGCAGCTTCTATAAGGTTAAACTACACTTATCATGTGATTCAGCAATTTGACTCCTAGATCATGTCCCAAGAGGATGACAAAGATTCTCTCATTGACCAAATGCTACTCAGACTCCACTGAGCTCTTTTCCAACTAGGCCTGACTTTTGGACTTCTGTGTTCCTCTCTGCCTTGTCCAATTTTAGCAAGACTCCTGATAAATCAATTTAACCAGGATCCCCCCTCCTCCTATCTGATCACCCTCAGTTTCTGATCAGGTTCCTCATCCTCCAGCGTCCTCCGGGTGATGTCTGATCCCCCTGGCCTGCCTCCAGCAAGAATCCTGTTAGGGTGGTTTAGCCAGAATACCCCTTCATCTTGATGGTTCCTCTTAGTAATTTTCCATCCACTGACTCCCCATCTCCTCCCACTGCTCCTTGGCTTAAATTCCCACCTGCCCACGCTGTATTCTGAGTTGAGCTCAATCTCCCTCCACCACTGCAACATTCCATCACACTGGTCCCTACACCTATCAGATAGTTCCCCTCTTCCTGCCCCCCACCTTGAATAAAATCTACCTTACCATGCTTTAATGGGGGTTATTGAATAAGTTTTTCTTTAACAAGGGATAAATAACATATGTCCACACAAAGATTTATATAAAATGTTCACAACAGCTACAAACTGGAAACAAACCAGTGGGAGAACAGATGACCAAATTTTGCCATAGTCGTACAATGAAATACTACTCAACAATAAAAAGGAATTAATTCCTGATACAAAAACAGGGATGAATCTCACAGACACAAAGCAGAAGGAAGACACGAGGCAATGCTTATTGTATGATCCCATTTATGTGAAGTCCAAGAACAAACGAAACTAATCTGTGGTGATTAAAATCAGAAAAGGGTTGTCTCTTGGGGGAGAGAAGGACTATCTAAAAACCTGGAAAGGGGCACAAAGGAGCTCGTCTGGAGTGATGGAAATGTTCTATATTTTGTTTGGGTGGTGGTTATGAGTGCATACCATTGTTAAAAGTCATCAAATTGAAGTAAGATCTGTGGATTTTTATTATATGCAAATTATACCAAAACTTTAAAAAATGACAAAGGGCTAGCATTAAATAAAGCTTGCGCCATAGTTTCCTTAACCAGTCCTCTAATGTTGGACATTAGTTTTTTTCCACTTTTCACAATCATAACTTATGATACAGTGAATATCTTTTTGCATATGTTATTACCCATATTCAACATTCTGACTTAAAAAATGACAGTTCATAGGGTCCAACCTAATAGATTTTTAATATTTTGGATTATTCTCCTAGGTTACATTTTTAGAGTGGGGTGACTTGAGCAGACTTTACAAACATAAGACTGTTGATACATACTGCTAAATTCCTTTCCCTAACAGTTCTACGAAGGTTTAACTCCCACTAAGCTTTTATTAAAGTGTCTACTTGCACCTTAATATTTTTAATTCTTAGTATTTTGATAGCCACTTACATCTCTACCACAATCATATGCACCCTCTGTTCCACCAGCATTTTGTAGCTCTCTTACGGCTCCTAGCACATTCTTCCTACATCACGTACGTGTACACACATGGGGGCATAGGAAAACAATTCCTGGAGGACAAGAACAATCTCACTTTTCTTTGTATCTCCTAGCCTGGCGCCTAGTGCATTTCATTCCTTCATTCAAGGAACATCTACTGGGTTCACCCGATGGACCAGTAACTGACATAGGTGCAACAGGCATTCAGAAAGTTCACTGAACAGCAGTAGGTTCAAAGATATCCTTTTGTTATACCGGTAGGTCTCATTTAACATTCATGCCCCACGTTTTAAATTCCCCGATTGAGACTTTCTCATTTCTATGGTGCACTAATCTGGGAACAAAAGCTCTGAAAGTGTAGCCTTTAAATGTATTGACTATGTAAGCGCTGTTTCCTCGGCCCTGTTAATAATTCCTTAAAACGCACCCCGGCCCCCCACAATTTGGGGGACTTCGGACGAAGCTAGTTAGTAAAATCTAGGGCAGCCTGGTGGCGCAGGGACTTTTCACCCGACTCTGCGGGCGCCGGGGTAGTTAATTTCTTTCTAAGGACCTCAGTGTCATCAAAATGCAAATCGTGGCAGAGCGAGCTCATTCCAGTTCCGGGAGCGCCAGCAACCTCCCCGCGGTCCTCGCATTCGCCCGCCCGGCGGGGCGGGGTCTCGCCTCTCCCGCGGCGTCCTGGAGACGAGCCCCGCCCCGCGCCTGGCGCGCGCCCGGAGCCCGTTCCGCGGGCAGGAAAGGGCGGGCCTGGCGCCGCGCCCACGCTCGCTGCTGCTGCCGGGGACTCAGGACCGGCCGCGCGGGAGCGGCGCCGCGCCGGGCCACCGTGAGCGCGCGCTCAGGCCGGTGAGCGCCCAGGGGATGGACTGCGGCTCCGTGGCGGGCAGCAGGCCGAAGCGCTCGCCCGGCCGCCGGCGGCTCCTGCTCTTCCTGCCCGCCCGCCGCTGCGGAAGCCCGGCCGGCCGCGGGGTCCCGGCCCTGGCCGCGCCGCCCGGGGGGCTGGGGGCGCTGCGTTCCCGCGCCCCGGGGGCCCGCGCCTCTCCGCTGCTCCTGCTCCTGCTCGTGCCCGCCCCGCGCCTGGCCGCCGCCGCCCCGCGCCGGCCGCTCGCGGACTGGGAGCGCTCGTGCGCCGCGCCCTGCGCTTCCCCGGCCCGGCGCGGCGGCGCGGGGAGCTGCCCGTCGAGCCTCGGGCCGCGCGTCCCCGGGGCCGCCGGTGCCCTCCGCCTGCGCCGCGGCCCGGCGGCCGGCCTCGCTGCCTTCCGGAGAGGTGAGCGCCGGGCGGGGCGGCGGGCCCGAGGAGCTCGGCTTTGACCTCCAGGGTGGGGAAGGCCCGGCGACCCAGAGGGCGACGGGTCAGCCGAGGTCACCAGGCTCCTCCCGGGGCGTGGGGACGAAGGTCTGTCTGGTCCCGCCCTTCTGGGCCTCGGGAGCCTGGGCTTCGTCAGCCGAGAAGGTCCGAAGGACTCGGAATCCGGGTCGAAGGTGCAGGGCGCAATACTTTCGGGGGATGCCGGGCGGGCCAGGCGTGCCGGGACAGGGATGGGGCGCGCCCCTGGGTGGCGCTGCCGCGTGGGAGCCTGCGCCCAGGTTAATGGTTGTTCAGGTGCCCAGCTTGTCGCGATTCCGGTGAAGGGGTGTGCGGACGCTTGCAGGTTTAAGGAGCAAAGCTCCGGGAAACGAAGGGATTGTTTCACAGTTTAATTTCAAACTCTAATGGGCTCATTAATTCCTCCTTTAAGCACTGGCTCCTACTCTGTGCGTGGCACTTTTCTAGGTACTTGGGATGGATCAGTCGGCAATATCGTTTCCTCCTTGGAGCTTAATTCTAGCAGAGGAAATGATGTATATATATACACACACAATTTGTGTATGCATATATATTTTACATGTGTATATAATATATTTACGTAATCTGATAAATCCTGTAGGAAAAACTAGAAGGGGTTAGGGTTAGGAAGTGGGGTGGGCCTCCAGTTACGAATTTAAATAGGGTCATCAGAATCGGTTTCATTGAGAAGGTGGCATTTGATTAAATACTTGACGGGGCGGTGGGCAGTCAGGGCCCTGCATGAGATTAGGGAAATCTAAACAGGCTCAACATACTAGATAACAAATTGATAAAAATATCATTTTGGGTAATCTTTCTTAATTAGCAAACTGGCAAAAATATAACTTTGGATAGCCTGTATGTATCCATCAGTAACCACACTGATGGCTATTTTTAAAATATTTTTCTCAACAGAAATGCCCAGGAAAAGTTGGTTGCATTTAAAATTTAAGAATACCTTTGGCTGGGGGAGAATGTTTGCTAGAACAACAAAGTGAACGATGAAGCTTTACATACAAAGGGTGGGAAGTCTGTCAGTGTCCTTCAGTCCTTATGAATTAGAGGCAGCTTTGGGCTTATTTCTTGTACTTTGCCTTTCGTTACTCTTTTTTTGACAAGCTGGTAAGATGTGATTTGTTTTCCTCTCAAGAGTATGGGCAAAAGGGGAGAGCTTTGTCTCATCCGTTTTCTGACATATCAGCAAGGTGTTACTGTTGGATTCGTCTCAGAGGATCTAATTCTTCACAGAGCCATCTTACAGAGTGAGGCTGAATGCATAAATACGGGGAAGCGTAGCCTGCACAGAGTCAAGGAAGGATCTGTGCCCATGAAGCATCAGCAGATGAGCATTCTGTTGCTTGCGTCTTCAGCCCAGTGGCTGGTTTGGTGCACGAGGGTCTCAGTCGGGCTCCTTAGACTTCACATGTTATGAGCAGGAAATGTGTGCTTGGGTTCCTCCTCTAGCCACGGCTAACTTTGGGCTTCTTTTGTGATTGTGTGTTTCTGATATCCTTGTGGTATGCCAAAAGTCTACTAAAAGGAGAATTACATGTCACACTTTGACGTAACTCAGTTTATTGTTTCCTGGTTATTAGGGGGAGTTCACAGTTCTTGGACTTTGTTTTGTTGTCACAATAAAGGAGGAAAAATGACTCAGAGGTGTTCTGAATGCCAGAGTACTGTTGTGTTCGCAGGCCTGTCCTCTGAGGGAAGGGAAGATAGCAGCCCCGTCCCATTGGCAGAGGTAGGAGAGCCAAGTGGGAGGGGGCCTGCCCTTTCCTCCGCTTTTCAGATGGCATATTTCTTTGAAATAAGCTTGCAGTTGAAGTAAGTTCTAGTTGTTTTTGGAAAACAAGAAAGTCGGCAGTATCTGAATTGGCATTAGGTCTTGCTTAGAAAGTAGTCGTGAATGTTTTGTTTTGTGTGTGAATGTGTGTGAGGGGGTGTTTTGTTTTAAATCACGTGAATGATTATTTTGTTATTGACAACAAGGGATTTGAATAATCCCGTCACTCTTGACAAGCCAGTTCTAGACTCAAATGTTTTCAAGCTCCCTGGCTCATGGGACAATCCAGCACAGTTCTAAGAAAGGTGGGGCGGCCTCTGGAGAGCCCCTTGAGAGGTGCATTCGTTCATTCATTCATTCATTCACTCACCCACCCACCACTGTTTCTTGAGCTTCGTCTGTTCTGTGTCAGGCAGACATTCAGGATCTCTTCTCATGGAGGCCAATTTTTGTCCCAGGACTGGAGATAAAGGATGAAAAAAGAGGTATCAAGTTCAAGCGACCTAATTTATGTAAGAAGGGAAGACCGTAGATGAAGAGGAGAAAGGAATTGATCTCAAATTTTCTTTCTAGACAGTCTCATGATCCAGATCTTAGAAGTCATACAGTTGAATTCTCTTAAAAAATCATTTCTGGCCTGCAGGATGCCTGGCCTTCTGCTAGATGCTAACAATACAGAAATGACTAAGGCTGGCTGCTCTTAGGGAGCTGGGACTAATAGATGACACAGATGTGGAAGTACTGTAGTAAACGCTGTGATAGAGCTGCCTGTGCTGGCCTGAGAACACAGCAGGGAGCAGTAAAGGCTGCTGCCTGACCCGGCTGGAGGAGGCAGAGAGGACCATAAAGTGTAGCCTAATGCCTTGCCCAGAACGTAATGCGTGCTTAGGAAATTGTCAAATTAAATGAAGAGGAGTAAAAAGGATGCTTAAAATTTACCAGTTGAGAAAGGGGAGCAAGCCAAGCTTCTGGACGGAGTCCCAAGATACAAAAGTGCAGGAAACAGAATGGCTTAAGTGGCTAGAAAGAAAGCCGAAAGGGTGCGTGTGGGCTAAATTAGGACAGCTTTGTATGCCTTGCCCAGGACCTTATAGTATAGGCTACTGTTTCATTAAATAAAAACTTTGTGCTTCAAAAGGTACCATCAAGAAAGTGAAAGACAACCCACTGAATGGGAGGGAGTATTTACAAATCGTATATATGATAAGAAATTTAGATCTAGGGGCCGGCCCCGTGGCCAAGTGGTTAAGTTCACACAGTGGCCCAGGGTTTCGCAGATCCTGGTCGTGGACATGGCACCACTCATCAAGCCATGATGACGCGGCATCCCACATGCCACAACTAGAGGGACCCACAACTCAAAATACACAACTATGGGGGCCGGCCCGATGGCACAGCGGTTAGGTGCGCACGTTCCACTTCGGTGGCCCACGGTTCGCCAGTTCGGATCCCAGGTGCAGACATGGCACCACTTGCCAAGCCATGCTGTGGTAGGCGTCCCACATATAAAGTAGAGGAAGATGGACACAGATCTTAGCTCAGGGCCAGTCTTCCTCAGAAAAAAGAGGAGGATTGGCAGCAGTTAGCTCAGGGCTAATCTTCCTCAAAGAATAGAAATACACAATTGTGTACCGGGGGGCTTTGGGGAGAAAAAGGGAAAAAAAAATTTTAAAGAAACTTACACGTAAAATATGTAAAGAACTCTTACAACTCAGTAATAAAAAGATAACCCATTTTTTTTAATGGGCAAATGGGCAATAAGCACATGAAAAGATGCTCAACATCATTAACCATCACAGAAGTGCAAATCAAAACTACAGTGAGATAAGGGCTGGCCCCGTGGCAGAGCGGTTAAGTTCTTGCGCTCCGCTGCAGGCTTCCCAGTGTTTTGTTGGTTCGAATCCTGGGCGTGGACATGGCACTGCTCATCAAACCACGCTGAGGCAGCGTCCCACATACCACAACTAGAAGGACCCACAATGAAGAATATACAACTATGTACTGGGGGGCTTTGGGGAGAAAAAGGAAAAAAATAAAATCTTTAAAAAAAAACACAAAAAAACTACAGCAAGATTCCACTTTACACCCACCGGCATGATTATAATAAGAAAAGATAGTTACAAGTGTTGAGGTTGTGGAGAAATTGGAACCGTCATACACTGCTGTTGCGAATGTAAAATGGTGCAGCCCCTTTGGAAAACAGTCTGACATAACCTCATGAGGTTAAACATAGGGTTGCCGTATCATGGACCAATTCCATTCCTAGGTATATACCCAAGAGAATGGAAAATATGTCCACACACAAACTCATGCACCAATGCTCATAGCAGCACTATTCATAATAGCCAAGAAGTGGAAACAACTCGTGTCCTTCAACTGATGAATAGGTTAAAAAATTTGGTATATTCATACAATGCAATATTATTCAGCCAATAAAAGGAAATGAGGTACTGACACATATTACAAGGTGGATGAACCTTGAAAACATCACACTAAGTGAAAGAAACCAGTCACAAAATGCCGCATACCTTATGATTCTGTTCATATGAAATGTCCAGAGTAGGTAAATCAACAGAGACAGACGGTAGATCAGTGGTTGCCTGGAGATGGGGGATAGGGAGATTAGGGCATGAGAGCGAATATTGATTGTTTCAATCAATAGGGTTTCAATTCAAACTATAGGGTTTCTTTGGGGGATGATGAAAACGTTCTAATGTTGATTGTGGGGATGGTTGCGCAACTCTGTAGATACTAAAACCATGGAATTGTTCACGTGAAACAGTTGAGTTGTGTGGTGTCTGAATTATATCTCAGGAGAGCTGTTGGAAAAAAACAGATGGGTCCTTGAGGTGGGCCGTATTTTTTCGTGGTGGGGAGTCGCTTTTGTTTGCCATTAGGTCTGTTTTAACCTGACTGTCCTTTCCGCTCTAGAGCTGAGCGTCTCCGCAGGGCGCGGGCAGCTGGACCACAAGAGGGCAGATTTCGCCTCTTCCGGGAGTAGGAAGCTCTACTTTGACACCCACGCCTTAGTGTGCCTCCTCGAAGAAAATGGTAATCCTCTCTCTGGTCCCTCGGTGCCACAGAAACCACTCTGCATTATGACTTCTCTTAGGATTTCATCTAATTTTGCATATTTCTCTTTGACTTTGAAGTCTATACATAATGTTTTAGTCAATCTCCATTTTTTTAAATCCTCATGTTTTGTTTAAGGACGTTTCTGCTTCATCAATACTATTGAGACTTTCCTCATACATTTTCTCTCTGTCTAAGTGAGGTGTATTTTTATAACATCACTCAGGAGGTATAGTGTTACAGATAAAATATAGACACGGGTCTATAGCAGAACTCAGGAATGGTTCCTATGACAACTGTCTGCAGCACACAAGTGATG
The DNA here is from genome assembly GCF_037783145.1 of Equus przewalskii. Classification (NCBI taxonomy): domain Eukaryota; kingdom Metazoa; phylum Chordata; class Mammalia; order Perissodactyla; family Equidae; genus Equus; species Equus przewalskii. The sequence continues at coordinate 13,660,528 of NC_091849.1, read as the reverse complement.
GTTTTATTACCGTGCATCTTGTGTCTTTTATAAGTTTTTATGAAATTAAAATGTTGCTGAGCAGCAATTATTGATAACTTCAACTTATTGTGTTCTTTTCTTTTTTCAAGTTCAGACTAGCATTTCCCTTATCGCTGTTGAGTTAGTGAATGTAAAAGATTGCTCTGATAGAAAGGACGTTTATTGAAAGTACACTTAGTATATATATTCTCAAATTCTTATCTAGACAAATACACCAATTATAGTGTGACACATTCTCAAAATCAGAATCTCACATATCATAGATTGTACATTTGAAATAAATGTATGTTTTTTTACTTCGTGGTATAGTTATCTGTCCAGTTGCGCATGTCCACACGTGAAGAGCTACCCCCCGTAGGCGCACTTCACATGCCCAAGAGCAGGTGGTGGAATGAATTCTGTGCTCGTGTGGGGCAGTTAGAAGCTCTGGACTCAAGCTCTGCCAGGCTCTAGCTGCATAGCCTAGGCGGGCCTTCTCCCCTCTCAGCTTCTGTTTCCTCGTTGGTTGCATGGGCATAATATAAATTCCAGACATCCTTTTGTGTATTAAATGACATAGTGTATTTGAATGCACTTTGAAAAAACTGTCAAATGCTGTATTATAATTTTTACAGCTTCTCTTTTCAAACTTGAAACAGTAGGCCTTTTTCACCAAAACGTCTTTCAGCTCAGAATTTAAGAAAGAAAAGTGGAAGTGAAAAGAGAGGCATCTAAAATTATCTTGATAAGCAGAAGTCCTCCTGCTTTTCTTTTTCTTTCTGTTTTTTTTTGTTTTTTTATGGACCTTGTGTTCTTGTATTCGAAGTAACCAGTTGTAAAAAGACAAACTAGAGATGGGGGGCATTTCAACACAGACTAGGTGTTAGATGATATTGAGGGAGCATCGTTAGTTTGGTTATGTGTGACAGTGGCGAGGTAGCTGCCGTGGACTCAGGATGGCCTTCCTTCCTCCCATCAAGAGGTGCAGTTTATTTCCCTTCCCTCTCTTTAAAAGTTTATTTATTTATGACAAATAAAAATTGTAGATGTTTAATGTTTAAAATATGATTTTTTGATGTATGTACTTTTTGCTTTTCTTGATTCCGAACCCTGACCCGTGAGTACTTGCGTATTTCAAGAGCCAGTGATGTGAGGACCCACTGAAGTGTAGAGTGTGAGGGCACTTAGATGAATGATGGATGTCTAAGAGGACTGGGCTAGGATAAGGCCAGGAAGGACCCTTCAAGGAATGTTCTGTCCTCTATCCTTTTTTTCTCCAGCACTGTGTCTCCTGCTTAACAAAACTTCCTATATGTCTATAATCTCACTAACCCTGATTGTGTCTTGCTCTCTCATTCCTACAAAAAATTCTTTTGTATCTGGTAACCCAGTAGGTTTTCAGGCTTAACTTCTGTTTTTCTTATCCCTTTCTCTTCCCACAGGTGGTTATAGATTATAAGCCTTTGGAGTTTGTTTTATTATGAGCATAAGTTCCCTTTCGGTCTTTATTTTTCTTTTCTTCATAATTGCCGAACTTAATTGTGTTTAACTATGAACTCTTCTTAGTAAAGTTTTAAAAATTGTAAAAGTCATGTTCATTTTCAAAAAATTAGGAAGACAGCAGAGAAACAAAAGAAACTATTCTGAATCCCACCCCCAGAGCTAAACACTGTTAACATTTTGGTAGGTAACTTTTTGGGTGATTTTTCTAGATGTGCGTGACCCACACCTTAAAAATTAAAAGATTTTGACTAAAGTGAAGGGAGTAGATCTTCGGAGGCCTTTTTTGTCTCCTTTAAATCTGTATCTTTGGTTTTTTTAAATTATAGTCCCATGCTTAATCTCATTCAAATTGTATCGGTTATAACTGTATTCAAACGAACGTGCCATTAATTAATTACAAGAATCAATAGACTCTTCTGAAGTTCTTATAGATAGAAGTATTTTATAGAAAGAATTACTTTCCAAGGACTTGTTTTGGAGCATTTTATTAGAATTTACAATGAAAATACAAGTTACCATCTAAAATTATTAAAAACAGTAAAGTGCTGAGTTGAAGCTTGATATATTTCAGTACAGCATCATTTATTGAGTACCAAAGAATATATTTTTTCCAGTTTGGGTCCCCCTCACTAGTGACTGAAGAGAGTTGTGGAAGAAAAATGAAAGAAGTGATTTTGTCTTTTAACATGAAATAAATTAACAGCTAAATTGCTGTTTATTTTTATTTAGCCGGTGATTTGGCTGATTTATGCTGGATATAAAATAATTGAGCTTTCCTACTTAAGTAAATTATTTTTTACTAACATATACATTTTAAAATTAGGAAGTCATGTTCATTGTAGAAAATTTAGATAACACAGAAGAAAATAAAAATTACCTAGAATCTGTATTAAATTACAAAAGCAATAAATTGTCTCTATAATTTTGAGTCCTGCTTTTTTTCACTTGACATCATTTTTCACTGACATGGCAGGCATGTGCTATGTCATTAGACATTCTCTGAAAACGTGATTTTTGACAGGTGAGACAGGCGTTTGAGATCAGTCGTTTTTACATGAGGAAACAGACTCAGATATGTCGTACTTTCCAGAGTGACAGACACATCATTGCCTATGACTCTGGCCTCCTCGCCCTCCTGCCACACTGGGCTTTCTACCTGCTTCTGAATTCGGACATTCACGTGAAGGTGTCAGTTCGCATTTCCTCCCTTTCTATGGAGGATTTCTTTTTCCTGACAACAGTCTCCCGAGTGTGATTGTCTTTGTGTTTGCTTAGGGTTTACTACTCAGCAAGCGGAAATCATTGTGTCTGCACTGGTCAAGATCGTGGAAGCCAACATGAGTATCGTCTACAAAGATATGGTCACCAAGATGCAGCAGGTCAGCTTGGTTCGGGGCACGTTAGCAGATTTGAAATCTAAAGGTGGAATGTTATTTGTAATATACATTTTTTTATAATATTCTATTGAAAAGCATATAGTAATTTTAACCATAGTTGAGAGGCAAATGATTATAGTGGCAAAAAATAAATTTATTCAAAGCTATTTAGTTAACTATTACAGAATCATTAAACTTGAAAACTCCCTATGATTGAAACCTAACTGTTCCAGTCAACCATCCTTTACTAAATGGAGAAGTGGCCAGAATTACAGCAGTGTGTTCTTGAGCTGCTGGTCCTCAGACTGCCACCCTTTTCGCTGTAATTCACCTGATGACGATGCTGGACTTGAGTTTTTATTCTTTTCCTTTACTCCTTTTGGAAGAGAGGATGGCCTTGCTGGACCTCTTTTCTCCTGTCCACCTTCTTCTAGTTTCTCATTAAGATGAAGTGGGTTGAGACAGTGGAAGGTGGACTTTCCAGACTGGCCTAGGTTCTATGTTTTTTCTCTTCCTAGGAGATCACTCTTCAGCAAATAATGTCTCAGATCGCTAATGTGAAGAAAGATATGATTATTTTGGAGAAGAGTGAATTTTCAGCCCTCCGAGCAGAAAATGAGGTAAAACTACAGAGCCACTCATGCTTATAAAATGCTTTATGTTAAGACATTGAGATATAATATACAGACGCAAAAGTGCACAAGTGTACATCTCGATGCGTTTTCACAAAGCGTACACTACCAGTCAGATGAAGAAGTGGAGCATTACCAGCACCCCAGGAGTCACTCCTCCCAGAGAGGAAGCTGCTATCTTGGCTTATATTGCCGTTGACTAGTTTTGCCTATTCTGGAACTTCATCTGATGGAGACATAGCGTGTCTTTCAGTGGTAGATCATTCTTTTTCCTTGTCTACAGTATTATGTGAATATGCCACATTATTCTACTGTGATGTGTATTGGAATTGTTTCTAGTTTGGGTTATGATGAAGAAATGCTGCTATAAAATATCCCTTAGTTTCTTAAAGTGTGGCATATGGGATCACATTTAAATAATGCTATCTTTGCACTTTTGTTTTCAGTCCTGTTTAAAGTCCCATAAAAGAAGTTCATTTATTATCTGTTGATCTAGTCTTATAAGAAACCTTCTAGCCAAAGACGACTCCTTTGGCTAGAAAATGGTTAAGTTTGAAACTCAAAGTTGTCCTTGAAGTGTGCTATTTCGGGGCAGAATTAGTTAAAAGAAAAACTGAAGGAGGTATTAAAGAAAGCATGGCCTCTGAAGACAAATGTGCATGTTAAAAGCAATTGTAGCATCCCGCGTGAGAAATAATCATTTCTGGTACTGAGACTGTTCAGTTAATGCTGTGTTCTGAATGTAGGCAAGCTTGTGTTGAATGAGGAAAGAATCTGAACAACTTGTGCATAAATACATGTTCTAATATTTGTTTATTACTGACTTTTGTGTTTCTCTTCTAACCTTTGAAACACATCCTTGACTTGTTTCTATTTAATGTATTTTTAGAAAATAAAACTTGAACTGCATCGGTTAAAACAACAAATGATGGTAAGAGCCTCATTCCTGTTTGTTTGCTTGTTTGTAATTACATGAGCTTAGTAATAAATATAATGTCAGAAATACTTTATATGTTCTTAAACACTTAATTCTTTTTTGTTTTTTTCCAAGGAAGATTAGCCCTGAGCTAACATCTGCCAATCCTCCTCTTTTTGCTGAGGAAGACTGGCCCTGAGCTAACATCCGTGCCCATCTTCCTCTACTTTGTATGTGGGATTCCTGCCACAGCGTAGCTTGCCACGTGGTGCCATGTCCGCACCTGGGATCCAAACTGGTGAACCCTGGGCTGCTGAAGCAGAGTGTGCGCACTTAACCGGTGTCCCACTGGGCTGGCCCCTAAACACTTAATTCTATGTTAAATATTTGTGTAATATGTCTCAAAAGTACCCATCGGAGGATTTAGCTAAGAATACAGCTAGTGAGGGCCAGCCCTGGTGGCCTAGTGGTTAAGCTTGACGTGCTCCGTCCACTTTGGTGGCCTCAGTTTGGTTCCCGGGCACAGACCTACACTGCTCGTCTGTCAGTGGCCATGCTGTGGTGGTGGCTCACATACAGAAAGGAAGATTGGCAGTGGATGTTAGCTCAGGGTGAATCTTCCTCAGAAAAGAATACAGCCAGTGAATATATTACTGATGTCTGTAACCAGATTCATTAAGAAAATTGTGTTCTAAGAGGAATTACTCATTTTTAAATAAATATTTTTCTGAAGTAGCCACATGGAACCCTTAGGTTCTCTTGGAGGAGACTGGCTTTAGAGATTTACATGTGATTTTAAAATGCTTACCATGCCAGCTGTTTGATTTTTTTTTAAGTGGAAAAGGCATAGATGTTAAAAAAGAAAAAGTTTTGATGAACGTCAAAAAGAAGGCTTTATTTATACCAGAATTTAATATTTTACTTCTTTGGGTCCATTTCTGCTTCCAGTGTTGTCCAAGGAACAGCTTTATTCATAAATTCCAGAAGGAGGTTATATTGGAAGTCTTGAGGTTAAAAGCAACAATAACCCACTCTTAAGCATAAAAGGGATTATTTGTATGTGTGACTGGGAGGTCCCAGGATAGTAGACCTGGCTTGACCAGAGTCTCCCAACCTCCTAAGTCCTAGCCCCATTTCTCTATGAGCCCCTGGCCCCTCCCTTCCCACATGGCCCCGCCCCTCCCTGCCTGGCCCCCTTAGGACAGGAGCCGTGGAGGCTGCAGTTCAGGCTTTACGTCCTCAGAGGGTTTGGATTTCTTACTTTGGATTTTTTCTTTCTTTGTTCTTTGCCGTCCTACTAGGATGAAGTGGTCAAAGTCCGAACAGATACCAAATTAGACTTCAATCTGGAAAAGAGCAGAGTAAAAGAATTGGTATGTTCCTTTATTAAAAATAGAGTATGAATTCATTTCCTTGCAGGCCAGAATGCTTGGTCAGGTCTAAGTTTCTATTCACTTAACAAGTACTGTTAAATATTTACTTGTATATCATTGTTAGACACAGTTTTTTCTTTATTTTAATTATATTTTGGATCAGGGTTTAAATTTGACACTTTCGAAAGTAACTTAAAATGAAGATCTTGGTCAAATCAAGTTTGAATGTTTTTTTGTTTGTTTCAGAGATACTATATTTACGTCCCTTAGACATTAATAAATTAAACTCAGTCTTGATCTCCTTGATACTGACTTAAACCTCCACACGTCCTGATTTTGCAAAAGTTGTTGATTATCTGACTTGTATAATATTAAATTATTGATTTAAATAATATTAAATTCTACACTGAAATTCAAGATTAAAAATATTTTCATAGTCTTTTTTTTAATAGAGAAATCTTAATGACTTTTATTGTTTTGAAATGTAAATTGTCAGAGATTCTTTAAGTTAGGTTAAATTGACATTTTCACTTAGGAAAAGTAGTGGTATATGTTTGTTACCAAAAAGATACCACAAAACGTAGGTTGTAAGTAATTAAGCTGAAGGCTCTGTATCTGGACAATTTGTGGGATTGTGCACAGGACCCAAGAAAACTGGAAATACAGCTCTGCTGCCCTTGCTTTTTCAAAGATGATGCATATAAATAACAACTAGAAATATATCTAGGAGACCGGGAAATATGGGATGTTAACATGGATTAAAGCCAGTGAATTTATGTGATTTACTAACGTAGCTGAGTTGTTCTTGGTAATTAAGTTTAGATTACTCTGAGTACAGCACGGTAGTATATTGTTATGCATGTATTTAATTAACATGTATTTAATGTGCATTGATGAAGATGTGTTATTGACCCTCCCATTCCCTTATTTAATGAAGTTAAATATTGTTCAATTAAATTAACTGGTGATGTTTATAGCCAGTTTCAAAAGCAATATGGTCTAAAAACTGCTTTGTGGTGCAGAGAGGAGGAGCCACATAGATGTCCTAAAAATCATGGTAATGTCAAGATTTAGGCTTCTCTTTTCTCTTGTGGCTGAGCCAGCAGTGGCTTAGTGGAGACGAGTTGACAGGTGTGCAGAAATCCAGCTCCCCCTGCCCTCTGGTGGTGATCTGATGTATAGCTCTCTCCTGGTCTGAAACCCTGACGTTTGAAAGATGGAGACGAGCATTTGTTGTCCTGTGACTAGTCTTTAGTTTAAGGTTTGGGGTTTTTTCTTCTTTTTTTACTTCTAAGCAATGCTGTTTTTATACTCTATCCCTCTGGTAGTCCCAGGGGAACATTTTATAGCTAGAAAGTTTCTAGATACTTCAAAAGTGTTAATTGTTTCCCCTATAACAATGCTAATGTAGTGAAGAATTTTTAATTTTTCACTTATCGATTTGCATTTGATTAAATGCTATTGCCCACTGCTAAGGAGATATGTCTGATCTTGGTCTCAAGGTCAACAAAATGGTGCTAAATCTATGCACAGACATTAATAGCCAAAGTCAAGATACCATTTTAATTCTGGGTGGAACTAGTCCCTTCCTCTAGGAGCATTGGATTGTGACTCTGCCCAAGTGGGTTTTTTTTTTTTTTTAATTAAAGCGACATGTATTGGTTTAGTATACTTGTATCTATGTATTTACATTGTGTTTTATAATCACAAGGCAACATGTATGTCACAGAATAATATTCCTTGAAACTATTTTTTTCCCAACTTTATGTCTTTCCTGTCTTTTCTCTAAGCCTCAAGTAGTGACCGGTTTTCTTCATAGTTATGATGGGAGAGCTCCTAATTTAAATTATTCCCCACTTTTTTCAACCCTCTGAAAGTCAAAAAGCATACAACTCAGCATCCATCTAAATTGGTCCCAGGTTATCATATTATAATAGAGGGAGAGACCTAGAGACATCACAGCGAAGAGATGAAAAGAGAAAAACAGCAGAGAGAGTGAAGGATGACAAAAGGGAATCCGGATATTAGAGCGATGAGTGAAGATAAATAAGAAACCTCAAAACAGATCTGAAGGAGAGGGCAAGTAGGCTGCTTTCTCCCAAAGGTGATGTCTAGTGTTACATATTCTTGGAAGTGCTGAGACCAGAACATGTAAGGCACCGGAGGAGGATGCAAGAGAAAGAAGTAAGTCAGAATCTGACCTATGCTACATGTTTGTTTCAGTATTCATTGAACGAAAGGAAGCTGCTAGAAATGAGGACAGAAATGGTGGCATTGGTAAGAAATGAGACCGACTTTTCTTGGTCATTTTATTCATCTTTGCTTCATCCCATGCATGGTTACTGTTGTTAGTAATGATGTGTTATAGGAAGATACATGCAGGTTTACTGTCATAGGATTTTTTTTTTTTAATCGTGGTAAAATACACATAAAAATGACTATCTTGGGGCTGGCCCCGTGGCTGAGTGGTTAAGTTCGCGTGCTCCACTGCAGTGGCCCAGGATTTCAATGGTTCGGATCCTGGGCACGGACATGGCACCGCTCATCAGGCCATGGTGAGGTGGCATCCCACATGGCACAACTAGAAGGACCTGCAACTAAGATATACAACTATGTACAGGGGGGATTTGGGGAGTTAGCGCAGGAAAAAAAAAAATGACCATCTTAACCATTTTTAAGTGTACAGTTCAGTGGTGTCAAGTGCATTTACATTATTCTGTAACCATCACCACCATCCATCCACAGAACTCTTTTCATCTTGCAGAACTGAAATTCCACCCATTAAATCCTAATTTTCCGTTCCCTCTTCCCCCCAGCCCCTGGCCACGACCGTTCTACTTTCTGTCTCTATGAATTTGACTATTCTAGGTATTTGGCCTTCTGTGACTGGCTTATTTCACTTAGTATAATGTCCTCAAGGTCCATCCATGTAGTAGCATATGCTGAAATTTCCTTCCTTTTTAAAGCTGACTAATATTCCATTGAGTGTATATACCACATTTTGATTATCCTGTCAACGGACGCTTGGGTTGCTTCCCCCTTGTGGCCATTGTGAATAATTCTGCTATGAACACAAGCATACAAATATCTGTTGGAGTCCCTGTTTTCAATTCTTTTGGGTATATACTCAGAAGTGGAGTATCATAGGATTTTTTGCACTTAACAAAATACTTGATTATCTCTTTTTTTTTTTTTGAGGAAGATTAGCCCCAAGCTAACATCTGCTGCCAATCCTCCTCTTTTTTGCTGAGGAAGACTGACCCTGAGCTCACATCCATGCTCATCTTCCTCCACTTTATATGTGGGACACCTGCCGCAGCATGGCTTGCCAAGTGGTGCCATGTCCACACCTGGGATCCAAACCGGCAAACCCCATGCTGCCGAAGTGGAATGTGGGAACTTAACCACTGTGCCACCGGGCCAGCCCCAATACTTGATTATCTTTTTGAAAGTTTAAATCTCAGTAATTGAATAGTAATAAGGAAAGGAGATTGTTATTATATTTTCAACTTATGGCATGCGTTACTTCTTTTCTCTCCTTTATTACCTGGGGCCTCTGAAACCTACAAGAGACTTCCATGAGAGAATTTTGGAACACTTTTCTCCTCATCAGGCATTTATTTCCTTACTCGTTACCTGAATTGTTAGCCATAGGGAACTACTTACTTGCCCTAGGATTTTTAGTGAAGTATTTCCAGTGTTTTTTGCATTAAGGAAATATTAGAGCCCCTTTATGACATCAGCCAAACCCACCACCCTTTGGGGGATTAACTGTGTATTTTGTTTAACTATCATATTTGGGAAAGAAGACAAATAGGCCGTTGGTATAGTCAAGCCTCCTGATAATAAAACACTTCATGTTTGCACTATAAAAGAAGAAAGCTTTCAAAAATGTGAAGAGAAATAGTGCCAGGGGAAGTCCTGTTGCTTTCAGATTATCTAAGATCCTTTTTTTTTTTAAGGCATTTTTTGTGTTCTCTAGGAGGAATTTAGAAGGACGAGACCCATTCGTTGTCACTGAGCATAGACTGGCTTTGTGATATTAACCTTATTTGTAGAGCAATCTGTAATTTACAAAAGCTTTTTTTACATAGGTTATCACATTTCATTCTCTAAATAGCCTGTGTGAAGGCAGAGCCAAGGGTATTTTTTTCCCCTGTTTTCAGACAGAAGGAAACAGGCCTACAGACGGTCAAGGCCCTGACCAGTGCCACATAGCAAGGGGATAGTAGAGCGAAGACGAAGGCCCGAGTTCTCCTCAGTTCTACCCCAAATGTCCCCTTGACTGCGCCCTGTGGGGAAGGAACTCTAGGACTGACGGAGCAGAGGGGCTGGTGTCCAACGTGGTTTAATGCTGTGAATCTCTTGTTTTTAAAAGCATGCCCAGCAAGACCGGGCCGTCACCCAGACAGACAGGAAGATAGACACTGAGGTTGCTGGCCTTAAAACCATGCTCGAGTCGCACAAGCTCGATAATATTAAATATTTAGCAGGTAAGCTGTTTTGTATCTTGGTAGTCAAAACAAGCTGAAAATAAAATAAATAAAATTTAGAAAATAAGTCAAAGACAGATATTGCATTTCATTGATTCTAAGACATTTTTTTTTCATGTTTTAACATCTCTGAAATTGGAAGGCATTGCACAGTTTCCAATAGATGGAGTTATCATACTACAATTGGCATTTTTTCTTTCTTAGTAGGAAATAAAGTGATGTACTTGACAATCGATGGAATCTTAAATTTGACAAGATGCTGTCATTGAACTGTAGTTATTTGGATTTTTTTAAGTGAAATTCAAGACAGGGAATATTAGAATGAAGGGCTTTTCTGTGTTGTGATCCTTCTGCTTCAGTTGGTGACACTCCTTATAAGGAGTTATTTCGCTTTTGTAATTTTTGAGCCAAAAGAGAGAATCTCATGTACAAAGAAAAGAAAATCACTTAGCCATTATTTTAACTCAAATTTAACATTTTGGATTACTCAGTGTTTTAAAGTCGTAATAGTATTTAGAAGTGAAATTTTGCTCATAAAGTTAAAGAATGTGTCCCTGTATAGTATCTATACGTATGCTTAGTGACCACAGAATTTTTGTGATTCTAAACTTTTATGAAAGGTTTTTTTGAAATTTGGATACATTTGTACTCTGAAGATGATGATTTCAGGGTGTGGGGTTTCTTAATAGGCAGATGATTCATGGGATGTGGGACATCAGTGAGCAGTCTGTTTCTTGGGTTTTTTGTTGTTTTTTTTTTCTTGCTGGATAAGCGTCTGTATGTGTTCTTAATAAAAAAAATGTCCCCTCAAGTTACTGTTAATAGAACTAATACTGTACTCAATTATTTTGTTCTTACAGGCTCTGTATTCACGTGCCTGACAGTAGCTCTGGGATTTTATCGCCTGTGGATATAATAAAGCGTGTATTTAAGGAAGTCTCTATTGTTTGGCCTTAAGAATTCCACATTGTTGTGCTTTTTTTTTTTCTCATTTCAAATTTTAACCTTGATTTTGATAAATGCATGTTATTTATTTTATGCAAATTATGGACATAGAACCAGAGCAAAGAAGTCAGGAATGTCATAACGGCTCCTCCATCTTTTCTGTTGGGTTGACTTTGTAACGCTGAGTGGTGGTGGGCAAAGCCGGGAGACCACTCAGCTGGACCAGTGAACTTGCTCTCACCTGTGGGGCGTACCAAGAGTAAATATTTGTATAATTCTCGACACTTTCAAATCTTTTGTCACACAGGATTTGGGGTCTCCATTAAAAGGCACAATGTCTTTACTAAGAATCATTGACAGCAAAGCAAGAATACCAAATCCTCTTTATCTAGTGACCCAGTCCATAACGTCAGCCAGCCCGTGTTAGAGTACACTCATGCGCCGACAGACCGCATATACGACAGCGGCCCCATAAGATTGGTGCCATATAGCCTAGGTGTGTAGTAGATTATACCATGTAGGCTTGTTTAAGTGCACGCTATGATTGTCGCACAGCGAGGAAATCCCCTAACAACGCATTTCTCAGACGGTGTCCCGTTAAGTTAAGCGATGCATGACTGTATTGTTTTGACCGGAGTTGATTGATATGTTAATGACACAGCTGTACTTTACACCCAAAGGAGACTTTTTTCTTTTAATTTCCATTATCTTAGTAAGTTCTCGTTATGGTTATTTGTATGTGCCCTCAAGCTAGAAAATCTTGTTGCCTAATGAAGTGTTGTAATTGTGATGGGAACTCTCTCTCACCTCTTAGATGCTGGATTTCCCTCCCTGCCTCTTGCTTCATCCCTGTTCCTCTCCCTTGTGGTCTGAGAGCTCTAATAATGCTCCACGTGTGGCATTATTTGCCTAGAAACTTGCTAACTCTTGGCGTGGAGCTCTTCGCCAGTCTGGGGACAGGGTCTGCTTCCTTCTGGTCTTCACCTGCTTTTTATACAAGGGAGGCACTCAGTTTCCCCTCTCTAGTGATATCTAGATATCTAGGTAGTGTGTAAGGTTTTTGGAAATGAAAGTTGGGTCTTTAATGAAACTTGTGTCTTTGCCCCTTACAGGCTCAGGTCATAGGCTTAGAGAACTGTCATGCCAGGTTATCGTCCTAATAATCTAAGTTGGCTTCTTTGGTTGTTAAAGGCATTCTCATACCTACCTTACCTCTATATTTAAAACAAGTAAATTCCTGGGCACAACTGGGGTTATTTTGGGGAAGCACATTTGTACCTTATTTGAATAACTGGCACCTGGAAGAAAATAAGCAGTGATGACATTGGTGGCCCTTTTCAGTCTTTCTCTGCATGCGCACATGTGCACATAATCTGGTACAGTGGAGAAACCACATAGAGACTTCTTGATCAAACTGGTAGAATAATTTACCCACTGTCCGTGTTCCAACCAAGGGTAAATCCAATAAGGAATCTCCAAGAGGAGAAAGTACCATATGCAATTAAGTTGCAAAGCAAAGTGAAGTGAACTTACTTCCTGATAAAATATTTTTTAAATAACATTCAGCGGGGTGACATTCTTTCCTCTGCCGAAAGTATGCCAAATGACATTCTTCCTGGTGATTGTGGGCTGCACCAGGCTGTCACTTAATTTGGGCCCTTGCTTTTGCTGTAGAGTTCTTTCCAGTACAGAATAGCCTTTTTTCTTTTTTAGCCTTGGGAACAATGAACTCTCCTTTTGATGGTGTGGATTGCACACATGTATGGAGGATGGGCGGGCTCAGGACTGTGTTCCCTTTATTTAGTCAAATGTATTCTATTTGAGAAGCATATGAGCTAAAAATACAAGTGCACCTTCCCCCTGCTGGCCCAGCCGCCTGAACAGTGTGAGCGTGCTGTGACCAGACAGGATGACAGCGTCCTGGCTTAGAAGGACTCCCGTCACTTTAGGAAATGAGGCATTAGCACTCAGAAGGGAGAGGTGCCTGGCAGAATTTCAGATAGCCTATGTCTGGCACAAGGGAAGTGAACCATAGCTAGACCCTGAAGACGTGCCCCCCTAGACACAGGCGCCAAAGCAGACGTCAGATACACAGCCTCTCTGTGTTTCTTTCTCACACACTAATCTCTCCATTCTTCGAGGGCCCCTCTGCATTCCTTTCCTCTCCCTTCCTCTGCCCTCAAGAGCCTAAACTCTAATTCCAGTCCTTTCCTTCTCCATAAATAAGCAAAACTTGTTGGCATGTATGGTTCTTCACAGGAAATGGATTTTGATTTGTGTGCTTGCCTCCCTCCTTCAGCTGGATTTCTAGTTTAGTATCTAACAAGACTCAATCGGAATGGATTCATTTTTTCCCTTAAGTGTGCCAAGTGCCTCTGTTGAGAAGTCACAAGCTCAAGAAGAAAGGCTTGACTCAAACCAGACATCTTGCTTGAATTTGTCTCTGAAACACTTGAAAAAGAAAACCCTGAGCCTCAGCGAGCACGTCCCTGCCTGGGTCGTCGGCTCGGCTTCTGCTTGCCCCCTTGTAGCTGTACTTAGTGACATGAACTTCCCTCTTATGTCCTAGTCTCCTCCCTTCCAGCCTCTGTGCCTGTTAAGCAACCGGGCCAGCCCCGGCAAGCGTCTCTGTTCCTCTCCCCTGCTCTCCTGTGTTGATGTGGTTGGCGTCATTTCTGAGTAAATACCGTATAGACGGTACTGCAGGACTCACTCAAGGTCTGCAAACCCTTGGCTTTAACATACATTTGTTAAATTTGTTGTGGCTTTTCTGACCCGAAAGCAAAAAACATGTTAACCAGACATAATTTATTCTTTATGTATATAAAATGTTTGAGATAGCCTTTTATTGGAATTTTATTTGGAAAATATGTATCTTTCTACAGATTTACACTTTTATGTTCCTCTGATAATAAACCAAGTCATTTCTTAACCCTTTTATTACTTAAGCAAATATTCAATGACATGTTTTTTATGATAGAGTAGGTATCATATTTTTGTCTAAAATAAAAGTACTTAATTCTATTTGACTAATACACTTTTCTAATCATTCCAATGGAACATGAAAAATTAGAACAACTGCGTACACTGTATTTCAACTGTTACTCCCTCCATTTGTATGTGATAACACTGGTGTATTATAAGAAAATCTAATACTTAAAAATTTGGATTTACACAGAAGATACATTTGAATGTAATTATTTGATTTACGAAATAAATTTTTATAATCCAAAACAATTCTTTTAGCATGCTTGTGTAAAATATTTTAACTACTTGTTTGAGGGGAAATGAGGTTTATACATGAGTTTGTAGAAATAGCTGAGGATTCAGGTTGCACGTGGTAGAAATCCACATCAGGCCGGGTTGGGCAAAAAGGGATTTGCTTGTTTTGGCTTACCTGATCAAAGTTCGGGAAGAGTGAAACTGAATGCCATCAGAGCTTGTCTCTACACCTCTTACCTCCGCCTTTTCTTGGGTGGGCGTAATTCTCTCAGACCAACTTCAGGTGTGGAGAGCCGGGAGCAGCCAGCGTGTGCCCTACAGCCTGGCGATGGGAGAGTTCCACTTTGAAAAAGCCTGAAAGGGCGACTCCAAAGCAAGCAGCTGAGGTATCGCCAGCGGAGGGGCACGACCGTTCACTCGCTTAGCACACTTCCCTGAGGACCTGCTGAGCAAGCGTCCCACCTCTGACAGCTCACGCTCTTCTCCAGTCATCCTGCACAGGCTGATCTGTGTAATGTCTGCTCAAGAGGGAAGCGAAGGAACGCCTTGGGAAAGCAGATGAATGACATAGCAAGAGAGCCTGGAAATTGATTTTAGGTACATTTCATTTTCTCCAACCAGAAATCTTGAACCCAAGTTAGAGAGTCAGATAAACTAACTGGGTTTGAGGGTGAGCCCTAAAGTTTCTAAAAGGCCCTAAATGATTTGCAAACCCTGTGTTTGTGTTTAAAAATGGCTTGCCGTGGATGTTGTAGGTGGTGGCCCATCCACGTCTCCCCTCAGTCCTGCTTCACACCTGTGTGTGCAAACTAAATACCTTTTCTTTGCCTTGCGTCTTTGATTTCCTTAAAAACAAGAAAACTGTTTTAAAGAAAGACATTTTTGGGGCTGGCTTGGTGGCGCAGCGGTTAAGTGTGCACGTTCTGCTTTGGCAGCCCGGGGTTCGCCGGTTCAGATCCCGGGTTAGGACATGGCACTGCTTGACAAGCCATGCTGTGGTAGGCATACCCACGTATAAAGTAGAGGAAGATGGACATGGATTGTTAGCTCAGGGCCAGTCTTCCTCAGCAAAAAGAGGAGGATTGGCAGCAGATGTTAGCTCAGGGCTAATCATCCTCAAAAAAATAAAGATGTTCTAGAAACAGCTTTCTGGAATCTAAACATCTGCACCTCACAGCAGAGCTTTGCCATTCCTTGTTCTGCCTTGTTTTTGCAGTTTCCACAGGAGGACCACAGACTGTAGGACCGTGGAGAGGGGTCGGAGTGGCCACTGTCAACCACAAGGCTCTAAGCATCGGCATCCTTAACTTAAGTCGAGAGCAGCGAGCTTTTGGTCTTTTCATAGCACAGATAAGCAGATAACGATTTTGAGGCCAACACTCCCAGGAATAAGAAGTTGAAATATGTGGGCATTTTACAAGGTCCTAACTTCTTTCAGTTTAAACTAATCCTGCTTTTTTTTTTTTTTTTTTTTGCGTCTATTTTTCGGTAAACCTTAATCAGTTGTTCATGACTCTGAAGTTTCAGGTCAGCTTAACAGTAAAGCCCAGGGAGCTGGCCTCACGGTTGCAGCTCAGCGTGTTATTGCTGCGGTCGCTGTCCTTCAGAGGTTTTTTAATAAACTTTCCCCTCAGACTCCATGACTCCCATTCTCCCAGGGGAAAAGAAACAGCTGTGTAGCGGCCTCTTGTCCCTCACAGCATGAAAGCCAGCGTCTGCCTGATACAGAAGTATTCTTTACTATTTCTCTTACTTTTATAGTAGTTTACGGTTTGCCTGAACCTCACAGCTTTCCGAGAGGCGCTGTGTCCTTCTCAAACCTCAAGAATTGCTGCCTGTGAAGACCTCAGTGGAAGACTTTGTGAGGAAAGGTGGAAGGCTGGGGGATCAACATACTCTGAACCCATGAGGGCACTTATCTTTTTTTAATATATATTTGTGTCAGATGCTTTCAGCTGCAAGTAACATAAAACTAACAGTGGCTTTTAGCTAATGACTTTTATTACTTACTTGAGTCTGGAAGTAGGCAATCCTCAGAGCTGGGTTGGCAGCTCCACGTTGCCTTCAAGGAGTCAACTTTTCATCTTTCCACTCTTACCTTCCTCTATGTGTTAGCGTTCCATTTCAGCTTTGGGGTTACTAGTCACAACATGGCTGCCACAGCTCCAGGCATCACATCCTCACATGGCGGTATCTAAAGCAAAAAGAGAGAGAGGTGCAAAAGGGCTCTTCTTATATGTATCTCTCCTTTTAATCAAGAAGAAAAGTCTTACCCCCTCCCACAGAAATCCCCTTATGTCTCACAGGCCAGGATTAAGTTCACATGGGCACCTGTAGCAAGACAGGTTGCAAAAGGGAATGTTTAGCATTTTCAGCCCCTCTGGCAGGGGGTGGGCAAGGAATAAGGAGGCTGGAAATGTTGGGTTGGCATTCAACAGTGTTGTTTACAATGTTCATGAAAATAAAACACAAGCTACACACTAAAAAGAATCATACAATCAGCTTTGTTACCAGCCTTTAGAGGCTAGAAACACCTCAGAACGTCCTTTCCCATTACTTCCAATAACGTGGGTCATTTTATTTTATTCTGTGTGATGTAATATTTTTACTGGCTCTCCAACCAAATCTTTAATTCTTTCCTTTATAAACTGGTTCCCAGGATTCCACCAGTGTTCTGGATTAACTTGCATGCTTGAGGGGAAAAAAGTTAATTAACAAAGTCACATGTACGCTTGAGTATTTCTCAGAACTCCTCCTCAATATACAGGCTTGTCTATCCTCAGCTTTGGCAGCTTTTGGTTTTAGCTCAACCACGGCACACCCCAGGCACCGCTCCCTTCCCCTTCAAAGGAGCGGGGTGGACTTGCAAAGGCACTGCCCTCCTCAGTACCCTGAGCTTCGTTTTTCCCTCCATTGCCTTAAGCTTGGTCAAAGCATGCGTCCTGTGCTCCATCTCACTTCTCAACTTCGAGGTTCCCTCTTTTCTCTCTCCTACAAGAATAATGCAGGGCATATATACTTGATCTGAAATTTGCATGGCTGCAGGAAGTGTAAAAAGTCAGTCTAGGGTGCCAGCCCCCATGGCCAAGTGGTTAAGTTTGCACGCTCCACTTTGGTGTCCCAGGGTTTTGCTGGTTCAGATCTTGGGCATGGACATGGCACCACTCATCAGGCCATGCTGAGACGGTGTCCCACATGGCACAGCCAGAGGCACTCACAACTAGAACATACAACTATGGACTGGGGGGCTTTGGGGAGGAGAAGAAGAAGAAGAAGAAAAAGATTGGCAACAGATGTTAGCTCAGGAGCCGATCTTTAAAAATAAATTAATTAATTAAATAAAATAAGAAAAGTCAGTCTACATTTGGTAGAATTCGAGGTTGGGAAGGGGTGACCTGCGTGCAATCGGTGGCCCTTGGGCTTGCTCAGGGGGTGGTGGACCTAGAAGGCATCGTGTTCTTTACTGAACAATCTGTGCTTTGTGGGATGCTGCAAATTACTGATGTATCCAGTTCCTTCATGCAACCGAGGACAGCTGCACCTGCAGAAAGTCTGCTGATGATGCGTGTGTGCAATTAATCACAAAGTCAGGGGAGGACAGGAAAGCTGTTGACCCAAGCATGGGCGGTTAGTTCTGCATTTTCTCCATTAAGGTTGATGCAAACGCCTTGGCTTGGTTATGAGCACCAGCAAGTGCTGGGACACTTAGCAGCAGCAAGTCCCCAGAGCTCAAGAAAACTCTAAGGAAAAAGTTAAACATTGAGAAAAATTTATTAACTTCTTCCTGCTAATTAATAAAGCCATGATTATTTTGTTTTAGCAACACAATATCTTGGTATGGTTGCTAACCACCTGTTTTTACAGGCAGGTAATTTCACAACTGACTGATGAGTCAGGAGCCCTAGGTTCATCTCCCAGCCCTGCCACTTGTTGCACTCTTGGGAAAACCATTTAACCTTGCCAAGCCTTAGTTCCCAGATTTCTAAAATAATAGCAACAATAATAATGATAATGGGGATAATTACAGAGCATGTGTTTGCTGTTTTCCAGGCGCAGTTCTGAAGTCTTCACACGCTCCCTTAGTCTTCACCACGTCCCTATGAAGTAAGTACTATAATGGTCCCTATTTTACAGATGAGGAAATCAAGACAGAGAGAGTTGAAATAACCCGCCCAAGAGCACCCAGCTGCTGAGTGGGGACTCCAGACTCAAACCCAGTGGTTCTGACTCCGAGGATTAGAGACTCTACCCAACTGATAGCACTTGGTAAGGATCAACTGAGGTCAAATACATGAAAATGTTTTGTAAACAATAAAACCATACATGCATAGAAAATGTAACGCAGCCCATGTGCAATAACTGGACTCACTTACAGTAATTACAGCTAATCTTGCTTACACCAGCATCCGAACAAGTACATTTCCCTCACTATGCTCCTAGCAACTACCCCGGAGTGCCAGAGCAGATGAGCTTACTGAGAAAGATGCAGAAGAACATAATCCTTAGACCAGCGA
This sequence comes from Equus przewalskii, assembly GCF_037783145.1. Lineage (NCBI taxonomy): Eukaryota > Metazoa > Chordata > Mammalia > Perissodactyla > Equidae > Equus > Equus przewalskii. The sequence goes on along the minus strand of NC_091849.1, from coordinate 13,641,554 downwards.
GGGTATAGATTGTGGTAGGTATTGCAGGAATATAGATAACCTACAGGAAACGAGCGTAAGCTCTAAGTATTACACCATGCCAGCCCTTCCTATTAATCCCGGGGTGGTCGTGAATGACCCTCATTCTTTTTGGAGGTCTTTATATAAAGGGATTGGTGTTGACGCGGAGGCCACTGTCTAAGCCTTAGATTCATCCAAAGTTTAGGTCTTGAATAATTCTGTATTATTTAGCTCAGTACCCTTTTTTTTTTGTGACACAGTCATTAACTAGGATATTTTATTCTTAATCAACCAACTCTACCATCTGTAGCAGTAAATGAGAATATAAAACAAACTTCAGACACTTGTCAAAAGTTCCCCAGAAAGCAGGGCTACCCAAATCTTGACCAGGCCCTTGGGAACATTCACATCTCCTCCAAATTCTGTTTTATTTGTATAAAATTCTTCTTGCCTACTCTCAGCTTTCTGTGGAAACCACGTGTCTCTAGTCTTCTCAAGCAAAGCAGGACTTCAGATCTCAAAGAGGTGCGAGGAAGACCGGGCACACTTGCAGAGCACACACACGGTTCACCCCAACCTCTTGTGTGTTAAAGCATTATACACATACACACAAACACACACACACACAACTTCACCAGAGTAGGCAAATCCACAGACACAGAAAGTAGACTGATAGTTGCCTAGGGCTGGGGATGGGGGTGGGGAATGGAGAGTGGGTGCTAATGGTACAGAATTTCTTTTTGGAGTGATAAAAATGTTCTAAAAATCGATTACAGTGATGGTTGCACCACTCTGGGAATATACTGAGAACGGCTGGGTGACACACTTTAGATTGGGTCAAGTGTATGTTGAACTGTATCCCAATAAAGCTGTTTTTTAAAAATCGTGTGTCCATGCTGCACCTTCAATTGATGAAGAACCAAACCAGAGAGCCGCGCGGTTGGCGGGATGGACCACACAGCTGCCTACTGGAGGCCCAGACTGGGATCTGAGGGGCCAGCTCCTCCTTCAGTCCCCTCCCTGCTCACCACGTCACTTCTGACTCGTCCCCGGCTATGATGCTATAGTTGCTGTTAAATCCTAAGTTACTTTTTATTAGGATTCAGGGATAACTAAATGAAATAGTCTAGTCATCATCCCTGTATTTAAAATGTTTTATGAGGAGCACAGCCGACTCCTAGTCAGCACAGGGAGAGAAACTGAACTTGGCAATTATGAGTTTGTCTCCCCAGCGCCCCGGGGCCGGGTGACGACTTGCTCATCTCTCATCCCCACTGGCCAGTGTCATCTAGTGGCAGCAAAGGAACCCAGAGGCCGCCCTTCCTGACCACAGAGGCCTCTTTCAGGGAGCGAGTCGGCATGGGGCCAGAAGGGGGCGCTATGAACAGACAGGAAAGCCCAGAGTTGGCCGTCCAGGGAGCCCAGACCACAGAAAAGTCCTCTGACAGGACTTCAGGGGTTCCCTCCCCCATGTACCCCAATTCTGGACTGCCGAGGCCAACATAGGCAAGCCAATGTGCCTCAAACTCCCCAACTGTGAACTGTCTTCGCAGACTTCCAGCATCATCTGAGACATGCCTGTCCTGCTCTGCTCCCGCTGTTCCAGGCCCAGCCCATCTCAGGCTGCCTCCTCCAGGAGGTCGTGTAAGGGAGGGTGTGTAGGCTGGTGGAGAGGCCTGGGCTGCGAATCAGAAGCTGGAGCGTGCTGGTCTGGGCACCATGGAATCTCTGTGAGCTGCAGTCTCCTTGTCTATAAAGTAAGGAGGGTGAGCCTGGTGATTTTATCAACCTTTGCAGACCCACAACTCTGATTCTAAAGCACTTTAGTCTTAGAACTCGGGGCAAACAAGGCTCCCCATACCCAGTACTCATGGAATGATCAAATGTAAGTATTTTAGGAAGAGGGCTTCCATTAAAGGATGTCCATTACAATCCTTAAAAGTAACATAGGTCAGCAAAAAGGGGAACCTATTTTTTAAAAATCTAACTCGTCTCTCATTTACCCCCGACGTTGCCCTGAATCCCCATCATTCTTTGTCAAAACCTACCTCCCCCAGGCAGCTATTGGCATCAACCCCATTCTCCTCTGTGTTCCTCCCTATCGGCGTGCTGTGGGTGGTTAGGAGCTGGGCTCCAGAGCTGGGCTGCCTCAGTTTGAATCCTGGGTGACCTTGGGCAAATGACTTAACCTCTCAGTGCCCCAGTCTCCTTATCAGCAAGATAGGAATAATAACAGTACCTACGTCCCAGGATCCTTATGAGGATTAAATTAGTTTATATACGTAAGCTCCCAGGACCTAGAAACAATTTTATGTGTTAGTGCATCATATTATCTTGAGTGTATTATTTTCTCCTCATTGACATGTTGTTTTATAGATGTTTCCAAACATCATTGGAAGGATTGTCCCCTAACTGGTGTCCTTTCCAAGGAAAGGACAGAAATAATGCTCTGCTCCCGGAAAAGTCTTTGGTAAATGCTCCTCTGTTTCCCAGAGCAATTGGCTTCAAATTGGGAGAAAGTCTTTCATCAGAATTTTCATCAAGGATAATCAGCCCTTTTTTTAAACTCAGTTGAGTGTTGGAAAGAAGAGTCGTCACCTTCTCGTTTGCCTTGTTTCTCTGAAGACTTGTTTTCCCTGAAAGTGTCCCCTTGCTGTAGCTACCCTGGTACCTTGGGATTGCCCTGTCCTGGGCTTCAGATTACAGGTTAAAATTAGCTGCCTCCCTCTCTAAAGGGGGTGCTGTCCAAAGGAGGCAGGAATGTGTGGGAGTGGATGAAACAGACCCGCAGTAGAGGCAATGATGTAGTGAAACAGAGGCAAGAGCCCCCCTCCAATGTTGGTGTCCACCGAGGGGCCACAGAGCATAGGATCCCCAAGGTAATAAAAATCCTGAATTTGTGCCATGGCATATGTCTCTTGTGCAAGGTCTGCTGCTGCTACATTCTAGCTGCACTGACAACTGGAATCTTCCGGATTGTTCCTTTTGTGATAATAAACTGTCTTTGGAGTAGTTTGGTGTGGGTGGATGCAATTTATAGACCTACTTGGACCCATCAGCCTACTCCTCAAAGGAACATTTGCTTTACACTCTTCCAGTGTCGTTCTTGCAAAAACAACATAACATGTCGATCTGTTTGGAGGAAAAGGAGAAGGGAAAGGATGTCGTTCAGTTTAAGGACCTGCAGAAATCCCAGAGCATAAGCCAGCCCTGAGTAGAATTCAGAAGGAGTCATCTGTCTTTTATGCATCCTCTGTCCTCTCTCTGGACCTTTTCCTCGTTTCATGGTATCCCTTCTTCTGTCAGATGTCCACTGCCTTCATGTAGTCTCAGTACCCTAACCCACAATAAACACAGAACTCTCTACCCTCAGGAAAGGAGCAAATCTCACTGTTTTATGGCTTCATTATGGGGTGGGCTTTGATAGCAAAGAGACCAGGGTTCCAATCCGAGCTCTTCTGCTTCCTAGTTGCCTGACCTACTGCACATTACCTAACCTCTCCTAAAAATATAGGTGTAATGCTCGCTGTACCTGGTAGTGTGCTTTCAGCCACAAGTAACCAAAAAGCCAACTCAAATGGGTTTAACCAATGAGAAAATGTATTGACCCACATAACGGGGAGTTCAAAGATGTGACAGGCTGATTGAACCCTGGTGTTGGGCTCCAGGTTCTTTCTGCATCTCTGTCTTTGCTCCTCAGTGTCAGCTGCATCTTAAGGCTGGCTCCTTCCACAGAGTCGGAGAAGAACTACCGACACCAAGGGAATGCTATGTTCTGATTGGCTTAGGCCTGGGTTCCTAAACCAATTGCTAGCCAGGTAAGGACAGGATTACCATGATTGGTATATGGGCAGTGGTTCTCAAACTGGGCATACATCAGAAGCACCTGAAGGACTTCTTAAACCACAGACAACTGGGCCTCAGCCCCAGAGTTTCTGATTCAGCAGATCTAGAGAAGAGCTTGAGAATTTGCCTAACTAGTTCTGAGGTGACACTGATGCTGCTGGACCACACTTTGAGAACTAGTGTAGACTGATCAGGGGTATCCCTGGCCTGGGGTCAATTCCCCAAATTGGACAGTGAGGAAGGGATGAAATGGATGTTGGAGAATTAACTATGATAGTCAAAATCTTGCAGAGTAAAGATGGAGATTGTTTCAGTAATCTATTGCTGTGTAACAAAACACTCCTAAACTTAGTGGTTAAAACAGCAATTTATTACTGTTTCTAATGGTTCCATGGATTGACTGGGCTGAGCTGGGCAGTTTTCACTTAGAGTGTCATGTGTAGTTGTAGTCAGGTATTGGTTGTGGCTAGAACCATCCAAGGGCTCCATTAAGCTGGATGTCCAAGATGACTTCTTCATTCACATGTCTGGTACCTGGTACAGATGGCTGGAACAACTGAGGGCTGGCCAGGCTTCTCTTTCTCCACTCAGCCACTCCACATGGCTAGCTTGGGCTTCCTTGCAACATAGCAATTTCTGGAGAATTGGATTTCTCTTATGGCCATTGACTTTCCCCAGAATGACCATTCCAAGAGACCAAGGCAGAAGCTGTAAGGCTTCTCCTAATCTAGCCTTAGAAGCTACAGAAGGGCATCACTGAGGGGCCCTCTTGGGGACGAGCTACCCCAGGGATTAAAGGAGATCATTCATGGAAAGTCCTGAGTATGAATTTAAGTAAAGTATTTACCATATTTAAGTACCCAGGAAATGAGCATTATTATGATTGCTGTTCTTTTCAGGGGACTTTGCTTATTATGCTTTATCTGTGATTGAGGAATTTAAGCCTTTCTCAATCAGTAAAGGATTTTCAAGAACTAGCCAGCAGGTGAGGCAATTATTTTCTTGGAGTATGAGACCTGCACACCCAAGTATATCTGCTCTACAATGCAATTGTTCCTTTTCTGTCAGCTTCCGTGTGTCTCCTATATTAGCATGTGGTCTTTTGATGGGAGATTTTTACTCAGGCTCCTATACATTGGCTGATTTTACTAATAATTATGACAACTCTTTTATTCTGTATCAGTACTTAGGTAAAAGCCAGGCCTCCAATGTCCTCATTCACATTTCAGTTATGGAAAGTCTCTAGAACAACAACTTAGCAGATTACTCTCTGTCACTCCCATTCAGCCACCTCCATTCTGAAGACAAATACATCTTCCCAATTTGGACAATACTACACATCACTTAGTTGCAGAATGGCCTCGTAGATACAATGATTTTTTTTTTATTTCTGCCAAACATGCACATATATATCTTAGCTTTCCACTCACTGGTTTTTTTCTTTCCTTTAGCGTGTGAGAGTGAGTTGGGTTTTTACTCAACTGCGTGACCGAGAGAAACTTGAGGGGATCTCAGTTTTTGCATGCTGTCGGAGTGGGGGAGGAGCAGGCGCTATCTGTAAGAAAAATCTCCTGGTTCAGAGGAAAAGAGCAAGGACAGCCTGAGGAACTGGAATGTTCTGTCTGTCCACGAAGGTACCCATGCAGCCCAGCCAAGTTCTGCTGTGTTTAGACTTGAGCTTCAAGAGGAAGATTGCACAAAAGCCAGTTCCTGGGATTTGTGCTGAAGTCTGAGTGGGCTGGGGTGTTCTCACCAGGCTATTTCTGTATAAAAAGCTGTCTGGAACCATCTGAGAATCCACTAACCACTGTGGTTTACTGTAATATACCTTCTCGTCACTCTCTGTTGCATCATTTCCCCTCCATTTTATGCTTAAGAGGATGACTGTGTGCGTGCGTGTGTATGTCCGGGTGAGTGAGGGTGTTGTGTGTGTTCCAAAGTTATGTTACCATGGAGAGTGATTTGGAAAAGGCATCTTAGGAACCACTTCAGCTGAACATAGAAAAATGCATTTCAAAAATCAAAGCTCCTCTTCTATGCATAGACTCTGGAAGAACACACAAAAAAATTGGTAACAGTAGTTGCCTCTGGGGAAGGGAACTGGGGGGTCTGTGGGCTGAGGGAGACTTGCCCTTCACTGCATGCTGTTTAATTTTTCTTTTTTTTTTTTACCATGAGCATATAATATATTTTAAAACTGAAACCTGGAGTTTAAATGCCAAGGCTTCTCTTGGAAGACATTCACCGACTCAAATATCCCCCTTGATTCCTGCACTCAACTCCCCAGGAGGAAATTGAGAATCTCTGAAAAATCATGGACTGACTATGAAGAAGGGATCTGCCTGCCTTCTTGGATGCGCACCGCGTGTCCTCCAGGATGCTGTCTTCACGCCCATCCCTTGGGATGGATGAGGTATGTTCAGAGATTCAATGTCTCTCTTGTCTGTCAGATTCAATAGTAACCAATAATGACTTTAAACACGTTTTTCCTGGCAGTATCACAGAGAAAACACAGCTGGCGGGGAAGGTAGCCGCCGCTGACTGCAGGGAGCTAGACATACGCGTGATGCCTGAAGTTGCCTGCCAGGCGAACATGAAACAGCTCATCCAGGTTGGACAGCGAAGCTCCGTACCTCGGCATGTGGAAGAATATGAAACACTTTCATGATGTGTCTACACATGTTCTGATTCCCCAAGAGATGATGGCTCAGACTTCAGAAACTGTGGTGACCCTATTATGTATTTTTATATTCTCTTTCCTGAGCTGATGACCCACTTCCAAACCAAGAGTATGAGTTACAAATGAACATCCCAACAGCATTTTCTTTTCCATCTTTACTATACTGAAAGTCCATTAGAATAAAGGACGCCAACACAGCACCACTCATTGACCCTGGGTATTCAATGTGGCCTAGCTGGACTGTCCTGGACAGAGTCCTATTCATTGGAAATCATTAGCCAACTCAAGAGGGAGGAAAACGGAATAAAAAAGAAAAACATTGCCCATCACGAAAATAACTCGAGAACTGTGCACTCTGCCAACATTGGTCATTTGTGTCGAACTTGCTTTCAGCACTCTGTTAAAAATACCACACCCTACCGCTGAAGCGACTGCTCCCTTCCTTTTGAATAGCAAAGTAATGGGAACTAGAAAAGCCTCTGTGGATTTGGCAAGGTTTAGTATAAATGTTTCTATTGAATCTGGCAAAGATGAGGATGGGATTTATTATGTTTTAGTGCTACCTGTTCCTTAAAGGCTGCCTTTTGGAGGTGAAGCCATGCTTTCCTGTGCGTGAGAGAATGCCTGGACCTAGTACACTTGGATGACAATGTAATTTTGCTGCACAAGTTATTGTTGTATTGTTCCAATACGCTTGAAACCATCATGGAACTTCATGTAATGCTGAATGTTTTCCCACAGGAAAGACTTTATTTTCCGCATAGAGCTACCCAGTTTTACAGTTGCCTGCTGAGGACGCGCTGCTACTCCCTTGAACACAATGGAGCAGATGTTTCAGAGGATTTCAGTGTAGTCAGGAGGAATTTGCTGACTGCCAGCTATGTGCTAGACACTTTCGTACATCTTCGTGTGTTGTTGACAGCCACTCTGCAGGTCAGTGGCTGTGTCTTACAAGGGAGGAAGCTGGAGCACAGGGAAGTGAGCGACTTGCCCAAGGGTGCCTCGCTGTAAGTGACAGAGCCGGGAAGCACACCCAGGCCCTTCTGGCCCAAAGTGAACTTCTCTCCCTACAGCTGTGACACTGCCCTTGCAGGCATCTCTGATGCTGAAGGTGGAGGTGTGGCTCCTCGTTTGGACATGGCTTACAAGGAGGCTGATCAAACAGCAGGTGGGACATTGATGAGAATGGGGACTTGGTTTGGGGGAAGGGGTCCAGTAGTTAACAACACAATGGCATCTGGAGACTGAGAGGTGGGATTCCTGGTCATCTAACAGCGGGTATATGGGGACTGGGCCACAGGGGCAGGATTGCAATCTCTAGAACAACTGAGGAGGCGATAACAAGGGAACCCCTTGTCATGGAGGATAAAAGCCATGAAGCCATCGACTTGGAATCAAAGGGATCAAAGGGGTCCAGATGGAAACCCACAAGGCAGGACTTTCGTCACAAGAAATATAACAGTGGCCGATGACTAGAATCAGGTCAGAGCAAGGCCAGCGCCAGCCTGACCTGGCACTAAGTCTCTACTAGGTGGCAGGCACTGTTCTAGTTGCCATGGAAATAGCAGTGAACAAAACAGACGAAGTCCCTGTCCTTACGGGGCTAGAGTACAGTCAGAGAAAGTAACCAAATCAACAAGGATATTTATATCAAATGATGACGAACACTGTAGAAAACAATTCAGCCGACTAAGGGGGACAGTAAGGCTGGTGATGGTGGTGCCTGCTATTTTCTGTAAGGTGGTCAGGAAGGCCCGCTGGCTATGGGACCTTAGAGCAGAGACTTGAAAGAAGGGAGGCAGTACGCCGTGAGAGTATCTAGGAGACAAGCTTTAAAGGCAGAAGGCACGGAAATTGCAAGAGCCCTGAGGCAAAGGGTATTTAGGCATCGGAAGAATAGCAGAGATGAGTTTCCCAGGTCGGGATCCCCAGGAAGCAGTTTCTGAGGTGGCGATCAGCACAGCAGATGGTTATTAAGGAGTGGACTTGGGGTCAGGCTGTGGAAGTGAAGGGAGGAGAAGGAAGTGAGACTGGGCAGAAGAAGATGAACTTTGAAAAAGTCCCAACAAACACCCTAGACACCCATGGGGAGTTCTGAAGACAGGTGACTCTTCAGAGCTGGCCCGCATTGGGGACAGGGGCCGGGCCCTTGGGCCCCTCTGCACTCAGCCGTGGGAAAGGGGCAGAATGGGATGTCGGGGGAGGCAGGTCTGTCCTCAGGCCATCCTCAGCGCCTGAGGGCTGTCAGCCAGCAGCACGACCAGCAGTAAGTCCCCAGTTCTCAAAGGTGATGTGAGCGGCGCCTCCCACCATCCGCTGCAGGTTGTTGTGATTAGAGCAGAGTGAGCAAGGGGGCAGTGACAGAAAACGAGCTCCGAGAGGTGTCCAGGGGCCAGATCGTGCAGGCCCTTGCAGGCCTTGGTAAAGACTTGGGCTTCTATTCCGCTTGAGGTAGGAAACCATCGAAGGTTTTGAGAAAGGAATGCTAAGCTCTAATGTATGTTTTCACCTGATCGCTCTGGCAGCTAAGAGAATAGACCACAGATGAGCAGGCTGGGGAGAAGGAAGACTTGTTAGGAGGTACTTGCCATGCAGAGGGGATGATGGTTTACACCAGTATGGTACTAGTGGTGGTCATGAAAAGTTGTTGGATTCTGGACATATTTTGAAGGTAGAGCCAATAGGATTTGCTGATGGATTGGATGTTGGGTGTGAAAGAAAGGAAAAATAGGAACAACTCCAGTGTCCCTCTGGAGCAACTAAAAGGATGGAGTCAGCATTTACTGACATGAAACTTGTCTGTATTAGCTTCCTATTGCTGCTGTAACAAATTACACAAACTTAGTGGCTTAAAACAACATTAATTTATTCTCTTACAATTCTAGAGGTCAGAAGTCTAAAGTTAAGGTGTTGGCAGTGTTATGTTCCTTCTGGATGCTTCAGGGGAGAATTTATTTCTTTGTCTTTTCTAGCTTCTAGGGGCTGCCTGCCTTTCTTGGCTCATGGACCTTTCCTCCATCTTCGAAGTACATCCTCCCATCTTCTGGTTCTGTCATCACATCTCCTTTTTCTCTCTCTGACTCTGATCCTCCTGCCTCCATCTTACAAGGACCCTTGTGATTACACTGGGCTCACCCACGTAATCCGGAATGATCTCCCTATCTTAAGATCCTTAATCACATCTGCAAAGTCCCTTTGCTATGAAAGGTAACACATTCACAGGTTCTGGCATTAGGACATGGACATATTTGGGAGGTCGTTATTCACACTGCAGAAAGAGCTGGTTTTGCAAGATGGAATCAGAGCTCAGTTGCAGACATGTTGAATGTGAGATATCTCGTTAAATATCTGAGTGGAGATGTCAAGCCAGCAGTTGGATAAATGAGTCTGAAGTTCAGAGGAGAGGTCCCAAGTGAAATATGAATTTGGTAGTTTTCGTGATGTATTTGAAGCCACATGACCGAAGATTTCTCCTAGCAAGTGAATGCAGAAGAAGGAGAGAAGAAGTCTGAGGACTGAGTCTCATAATGTTCTAATGGCTAGGGACTGAGGAGGAACCTGCCAAGAGTGACAAGTGAGGCAGGAGGAGAAGCATGAGAGACTGGTGGTCCAGAAGCCAAATAAAGAAAAAATTTCACAGCAGAGAGAATAATCAGCTGCTGAGAGGTCAAATAAGATGAGGACTGGGGCTGGCCCTGTGGCCGAGCAGTTAAGTTTGCATGCTCTGCTTCGGTGGCCTAGGGTTTCGCTGGTTCAGATCCTGGGTGATGACATGGCACCGCTCATCAGGCCATGCTGAGGCGGCATCCCACATGTCACAACTTGAAGGACCCACAACTAAAAAAAATGTACAACTAAGTACTGGGGGGGATTTGGGGAGAAAAAAAAAAAGATGAGGACTAAGCAGTGCCCATCAGACTTGGTTGGTGACCTTAACAAGAACGCTTTCAGAGGAGTGGTGGGGTGAAAGCCTGACTAAAATGAGTTCCAGAAACAACGGGAGGAGAGGAATTGGAGACAATTAGTATAAACGACCTTCTGAAGAGTTTTGTTGGAAAGAGGAGCAAAGAAGTGGGGCAGTCGCTAGAGTGGGTTTGGGATCAAGAGAAGACCAGTGAGCCTAGGGTCTTCCAAGGACAGCTACAGTTCCAGAGTCTGGGCTGGGTGGAGTCTACGGGTGAGCACCAAGGGGGCACCACTCACGGGTAGAGATGACGGGGTTACAGGAAGAGGAGGCCAAGCAAATCCTGGTGGGATGAGGGGAGAGAGGGAGAAAAGAGCAGTACGGATGTGCCCCACTTTATACAATGAATATCTTCCTCCAGAGGCCGAGAAGTTGGACATAGATTGAATTTTTTTTTTTGAAAGTTTGATCTTATTTAACTACACTGGGGAAATTATTGAGAGGAAACTAGTGGTGATTTTTTAATAGGAAAAATCCTCTCCAAATATAACTGTTATGAGAATTTCCATGCATCAGTTTTTCCAAAAACTGGGTACACGTATAATTACACTTTTGGTTGTCTGCTACATCTAGTATGAAACTAAATATAATTATATAACATTTTCTTCAAAGGATCTTAAACTTTTTTTTTTTAACTGAGGCCATCACAATATGACTGTGGGATTATAGAATGGCATGTAGTCTCAAAACACTAAAACACGGAGCAGGAAAGTTATTTTCCAGATGTCACTGAATAAGCCTGGCCAAGCCTGGCAACGAAGCAGGAGAACAGGAATTCAGGGCCAGAGAGCCAGTCACCCTCAGGACCCAAGGGACATAGATACACATCAGGAACCATAAGGAATGGTTTCCAGGCTTCAGCGAGGACTTTAAAAATTAAAGGACCAGCATCTAATATAGAAGGGACGCTAGATAGCAGCATGGGGCAGGGGGCCAGAAGACATGCACACCCCAGAATGGCTGCAGAGCGGATGGCACTAACAGCTCTGGCTTGTGCTAAGGAGAGGTGCCCACTCTGTGCTTAGAGGGTCAAAGCTGTAGGATGTCACCTTGAAAGTGACATCTTCAAGATGAGCAGGCCACCTCAGGGCCTTCGACATGCTGTTCCCTCTGCTTGGACTACCTGGCCCCTCCCTCCATTCCTAGCTGACTCTTACTCTCCCTTCAGGTCTCAGCTGAAATGTCACTTGGTCAGGAAAGCCTTTTCTGAATCTCCCAGCCAGCCTCATTCCACCTTAAATCCAGTTGTGGGGCCAATTAATTTGAAAGCTACAAATATTTCTTCTGGCATAACTTTAGAATAAAATGAAAAAAAGATTTTTAAAAGAATGGAAGCATCTGATTAAGTAAGATATCGTTGAGATCATTACAAATGCTCTGTGAGCTTCGCCAATTGTGCAGATGCTAAAGCCCAGTGGTAATATAAGATTCTAGGCCCTTCCGGGTCTCTTGTGATTAAGGTCTATATGTTTCTGCCTAAAGTGCTCTTCCTACAGAGGTATGGACAGCCTGCTCCCTCCCTTCCTCTAGGTGTCTGCTAACCATCATGAAAGACAGTATTTCTGAACACTCTATGTAAAACAGCAAATCCACCACCATCCGCAGGCCACATCGTCTCCATCCCTCTTACCTTGCTTTATTGTTCTCCATAGTCTCTGCTGACATTTTCACATTTATTTGTTTATTGGCCAACCTCCTTCCCATGAGAGCAGGGAGTCTGTCTTGTTAACTGTTGTATCCTCACAGCGTGGTGAATGGTAGGTGCTCGGTTAATATTTGTTGAATGAATGAGCAGATCAATCAACGTCAGAAGATGGCACTGACCTGTCCCATTAGATTGTAGCCCCAGGACCGCCAGGGCTCCAGACAAGGAAACCCTCCTGATTCCCCCACCTCCTTTCATTTCTCCTTCTGTAGAACAGATGTGGCCTCCTGGCTTCTCCTCCATTTCTTTTGAGCTTTTGGTGCACCTGGCGCCCCAGTCCTCCTCCACCTTGTGCTGGCTCCGCTTTCCTGGTTCCTCTTAGATTAAAGCAAGCCCCTGACCAACAGCCCATTCACACGCTGCAGCCTTCAGCTGCTCCACTCCGGCTCCAGCTGCCCATTTGAGGTCAGCCCATCTGTTTTACGGGACAGAGGATTTCAGCAGCACCATATTCAATTCCTGAAAAGATGCTCACCTGCTTGCTAATTGTGCTAGGGAAAATGTTTTATGGGGACTCCTTAATATCTGGACTAAATAGTGACTATCAAAGGCTTTCCTGTGGATAAATATTCCAAACAATGATTGAGAAGCCATTTGATTTGTGTTGAGGTGGCCCCTAAAACTTCCCATTGCTTCATGGCAACCTTGTTGTGTAGGATTTTGAAGAGGTTCTGCCCCAGCAGAGAATGAACATATGGGAAGACTCCACCAGGTCCCACATCATTTACTGTTTCAAATATTCAGCTGGAAATGGGAGGAATGAGAGAAAGAAAACTGGAGGTAAGGGTGTCACCTTCTGAGGCTGCCCAATCAATGCTGTTTGCTGTCCTTCACCATGATCAAGACAAGCCGCGGGCCATGCGTGTCATTAGAATGCCCTACTCCAGAAACAGGCACCCAGCTTTCCTAGGCCTGCAGCATTTCTACCACGTTTTCTTCTCCCAAAAGACAAACAGGGCTGAGACCCTTCAGACCCTACTAGCCAAAGACTTTCCATGGCTTTGGATTTGCGGTCCTAAGGCTGCTTCCTGAAAGGCCAGGGAGCCACAGGCCACTGCTTGCTACCACTTCAGATGCAGGGCTCAGCCACGAAATGCCAGCTGCCACCAAGCCATCCTTTGTTTACTCCTTGAGAGCAATGCCATCCACGGAAATGAAAAACAGGTGAAGATGCCCTTGCAGGTAATGAGGAATTAAGAACTCCCACCCCTGCTTCTGAGGCTGTATCTTTACCCTGGTCCGTGTCAGAAGCCTCCTTCCTGAAGGCCTTCAATACAGGGCCATTTAGTCAGCACTGGACATTTTTCTGGGTGAGCCTAGTCTGAGGACACAAACTCTCTTTATTCATTGTTGTCCATCCAGCATATTGCAGGGTACCAGGCACAGAGAGACCTGACAAATATTTGTTGAATGAGTGAATAAATAAATGAATGAAAATTTCAGAATGGTCTTTGGTGATAGGGCAACTTACTAGCTGAGTGACTTTAGGAAATTTACAGAGCATCACCTAGCCTCAGTATCCCTGTAGCTAAATGAGGATGACAATAGTACCTATTTCGAGGTTGTTTTCAGAGATTAAATGAGATTGGACAATATGGCATGTAACACACTGGGCGCAGTGTCTGGCTCGTGGTAAAACCTCAATACAGCATCCTCATTATTTCGCCGTTTCACTTTCCACCCTATTTTCTTCATAAGGCCTAAAATTCCTGGATATAGATTCAGGAACCAAACAAGAGGAACCACTATCTTGTGTCTGTCTGGGGCACTGTGGTTCAATGTTATATAACTATTCCTTTTCAGTTCCTGTAGGTGTGAGCATCTGTGATGTACAATGGGACTTCGCTAAAATAGTTTTTCAATAATAAAGTACTTTCTTGTTAAAAATGTTCTAATTCCTTGCCTGTAAATCATTGCTACCTCATCAACAAAGATCTGATCACCAAATTCGCCTCAATATGTTAATGACTAAAGATAGTATTTGCACCGAAAGAAGTAGTGTTAATGGCGCAGTTTGGGGCAGGTAAGTGTGAACTGCAGGGTAAATATTTTTCTAAGGCATTACTGTTTAGAACGTGGTCCGCGGACTAGCTCAGGGACTTGTTGGAAATGCGGAATCTCAGGGCCCACCCAGACCTACTGAATCAGAATCTATATTTTAATAAGGTCCCCAGGTGAGTCATGTGTACTGTAGAGTTTGAGAAGCGCTGGTCTAGGTGCCATGAGATACTGGAATTGCCCATTCCATCTCTATGGAAAACAGTCTCTGTTAGAAACTGGAGCGGGCAGATGGATGTAGAACACTCCTACAGGTGAGCACCCATTTTCTCACCTGTGTCTGTGGCCCCCCCTCCCTACCTGTTCTAATATCCACTTGTTATCATTATCAAGCCCCTCCCCCTCCCCTACACACACTCCTTGTCTGACACGGCCACACCGAAACACACCTCCACACACCACCAGTGATAAATATTGCGAACCTATGTATGTATTTTTACATTTTATGGCTCATTTATAATCAAGATGGATTAAACTAAATCCGTTGTTGATTGGCTCCAAGTTTTATAATAAAGGAAATAAGCTCAGCTGTTCTATCGTTCTAAATAAATCCCCATTTTAGTTCATTAAGACTGTCCTCTCTGAGTTGGCCTGATCCAACCCTGGACCAATCGATTAGTCTTACGTGAAGAAAATACACAATTCTAACTCCTGCATCTTTCCTGTATGTATTATGGCCTAAACGGGTCAATCTTCTTCACCCTTATATCCATGGGAAAACTGGAAAAAACAAAATGATCAGATTGGGCACCATTATTCTATGACAACAAAAAGAGAAACTATTCAATATTCCTCTGAGTGTTTGTGGCACCTTCAGGGTCTGGTGGGCAGGAGGGGGCCCACTGCTTTTCTGCACAATAACATGGGAACGGATAGTTCCTGAAGAGTCAAACCAGAGCCACGGTCACAGGAGGAACATCTTTTTCTTGATATAGCGTTGGACTGACCCTGGACTTCGAGGAAAATTGTCTCTGTAATGTGTTTACTTCATAGATAACTTAGGGAACAAGCCCTTCCGTAGCTCTCACAGGTGAAAAAAGGAATTAAAATGAGGGGGCTCATATTCAGCTTCTGTCACGGGAGCTGTATTAGTCAGGGTGCTCCAGAGAAACAGAACCAATAGGAGACATATATAGACAGGGAACTGGTTCACAAGGTTATGGAGGCTGAGAAGTTCCAAGATCTCCAGTCAGCAACCTGGAGACCCAGGAAAGCCAAAGGTGTAAGTTCCAGTCCAGAGGCGGGAAAAGACCAATGGCCCAGCTCAGGGCAGTCAGACAGGAAGAGCTCCCTCTGACTGGCAGGAGGGTCAGCCTTTCTGTTCTATTCAGGTCTTCGACTGATAGGGCAAGGCCCGCCCACGTTGAGGAGGGCCATCTGCTTCACTCAGTCTAGCGATTCAAATATTAATCTCACCCCAAAACCTCACAGACACACCCAGGATAAAGTTCAACCAAATATCTGGGTACCAATGGCCCAGTCAAGTCAACACATAAAGTTCTCCAGCACAGGAGCACAGACTGATGATGAGGCAAAGAAGCATGTCAGTGTTGGAGGTACTGCCTGAGTTTTCCGCATGGCAAGGAACCTAAGAGGGAAACCTCCTTTTGTAAAAAGGAGTATGACTGTCTGCCAGGGACTTTCGCTGGCTGCAGGAGCATCTTCCATCAGCGTGCTGGGTGGGCTGAAAGGTAGGGAGCAAATGCCCTGGGGAGCGGTCTTCAACCAATGATGATTGGGGATTGGTAGACAAATACCCCAACTTCCTCACCCCTCACATCAGACAAATCCAGTGTACGTTCTGTACCATCTTGCAGAGGACCTCGGTTAGACTGAGCCCCTATTGTTCAGTGATAATCTCCTCCTTGTTGATGCATCTGATCCCATCCTTTTCTCATCCGAATTCCCCACTCCCCTACTGGGGCTATCTGAGATCACCTGCAAAATAAACTACTTGAGCTCAAATCAGGTCTCAGGGGCTGTTTCTGGAGGAACAAGACCTAAGAGAAAAAATTGGACTTACTCATAAATTCACCTTTACATGGGCTTAGGGTTGGAATCCACGCTACGTGGTCCCCCAAAAAACCCAACCTGAAATTTTTGTCTAAAGTAGGCCAGGGTAGTAAATTATGCCTGGGAAAAATAAACACAAATCTTCTCTGGAAAACACATTTTAAATCCAGGCCTCGAAGAATTATCAGAGATAAATTTCTAAGGAATATGAGCGCACAATGAAAATATCTCAGAACACACAAGGAAATAAGCCCTCGTGTATAAGAGTGCATAAATTCTGAATGATATTTTTTAAATGAAAAAAGTACTCATCTGTAGACTTGATGCAATCGAATCTCAGCACACTTCTTTGAAGGAATTGACAAGCTCATTCTAAAATCTATATGGACTTGCAAAGGACATAGAACAGCCAAGAATCTTTTTTTTCTTCTTTGAGGAAGATTGGCCCTGAGCTAACATCTGCTGCCAATCCTCCTCTTTTTTGCTGAGGAAGATTAGCCCTGAGCTAACATCTGTGCCCATCTTCCTCTTTTTTATATGGGGGACACCTGCCACAGCATTGCTTGACGAGCAGTGTGTAGGGTCCGCACCCGGGATCCGAACCAGCAAACCCCAGGCCGCTGAAGCTGAACGTGCAAACTTAACTGCTGCGCTACCAGGCCAGCCCCAGAGCCAAGAATTTCTGAAAAAGAACAAAGTTGGAGGAATTACAGTAACCGATTTCAATACTAACTATGAAGCTACAGTAACTGAGACAGCGTGGTATTTGTGTAAGAACAGACATACAGATTAATGGAAGATAGCAAACAGTCTGGAAATAGATCTTCACATGTATAGTCAATTGATTTTTAACAAAAGTGCCAAGGTAATTCAATGAGCTAAAGTTATCTTTTCGACAAAATGTTCTGGAACAACTGGACAACCATATGGAAAAAATGAGCCTTGACTTTTACCTCACACCATACCCCAAAATTAACTGGAAATAAACCACAGACCTACACCTGAGAGCTAAAACTGTAACACTTCTAGAAGAAAAGATAGGAAAAAGTCTTCACAATCTTGGGTTAGGCAAACATTCCTTAGATGGGACACAAGAAGCATAAATAATAAAAGAAAAAATTGATAAATTGATTAATTTTAACGTCTGATATTCATATACCTCTGACAAAGGACTTGCATCCAGATATATCAAGGACTCTTACAAATCAATAATAAGACCAAAAAACCCAATTTTTTTAAGGGGCAAAAGATTGAAACAAACATTTTACAGAAGAAGATATAAAATAAGTACATGAAATGTGCTCAACACTTTTATTCACTAGAGAAACGCAAGTTAAAGCCACAATAAGATACCACTACACATCCACTAGAATGGCTAAAATTTTGAAAACTGACACCACCGTCAAGTGTTTGCAAGGATATAGAGCAGCGGAACTCTCATCCACGGCTGGTGGGAACACGAAATGGTATAACCATGTTGGAAAAGAGTTTGGCAATTTCTTATAAAGTTACACCCGCCATATGACGCAGCAATTCTACTCCTGGTTTTTTATCTAAGAGAAATGAAAACATACGTCCACACAAAGACTTGTATGTGAGTGTTTATACAGGCTTTATTCACAATAGAAAAAACAAAACAAAACTGAAAATAACTAAAATGTCTGTTAACAAGTGAGTAAATAGACAAACTTAAGCACATCCGTATAATGGAGTACTACTTGGCAATAAAGAGGAAAAAACTACCGGTGAATTTCAAAAACATTACACTGGGTGAAAGAAGCCAAATATTAAAGAGTATATACCGTATGACCCCTTTTTTACAAAATTCTACAAAAGAGGAAAATAACCTATCATGACAAAAACATTCTCAACCTCATAAACAATTTAAAAAAAACAGTAAAACCACAATGAGGCGTGGTTTTTGTGATCTGTGGGAAAGCAAAAATATGTGCTTTGAGGAAAGCACAAATCTAGATGAGAGGTCAGAGGTTGAGTCCGGGGTCAGAGGTAGAGTTTGGGAACTGACTGGAAAGGAGTATAAAGGAATATTTTGCGGTGAGAGAAATGTTCTATATTTTGATTATGGTAGTGAGTACCCAAGTGTGTACACTTGTCAAAAGCCAACAAAATGTACACTTAAAATGGGGATTTTATTGTACGTAAATTATACCCCAACCAGGGGAATGGGGAGTTATTGTTTAACGGGTACAGAGTTTCAGCTGGGAAGATGAGAAAGTCCACCTTTTTCATGGTGGTGATGGATAGGAGTTAATGTGAATTTTGAAAACAATAATGTGAACGTACTTAACGCCATAGAACTATACACTTACAAATGGTGACAATGGTCAATTTCGTGTTACGTGTATTTTACCACAATAAAAACATTACACCTCAATAATGTTGCTTTTACAAAAATGAAAGAAGGTATTCAAAATAGAAGTTTGAAAAAGAACGAAATACAATGTCTGGAAATGAATGTATAGTATTTGGAAATATTTATAGAGGCTCTACTGGACGCCAGCAAGATGTTAGGTGCTGTTGGGCTGTCAAAGAAGATGAAAACGGCAGCCACAGAGCAGGGGAAGAGTTGGAAGTAAGAGCCAGAGTTCCAGCTCTCGCAAGTTCACTGTGTGGCCTGGCCCTGCCACTTTCCCTCTTGGAGCTTTGGCTGCCTCACCAATACTCCTTGGGTACGGACTGGCTGGCACCAAGGTCCCACTCGGTGCTAACACTCTTCGTTTTTATGTCCGTTAGGAATTTACTTCCTTATAGAGTGAGAGATTGGAGAAGGGGAGAGCCACAGTTTAGGTCAGACACATCTAAAGAGTAGTTTAAGAAGTAAACAACATTTGAACTCGTAATCGTACTTATTTGTCTTAAAGAAGTCATGCTAGTGTTTTGTTCTTTTTAACTAACTTTTGCTAGGCACTCACATTTTATGCCCAGACTTCTCTTCCTCTCTCTCCCCCTCCCCATCCCTTGGTTCCCTCCCTTCCTCTATTTTTTTCTTTCCTGTGACTCAAAAGCCTGTCTATCAACACTCCTCCAAACCTGTTCTACCGAAGGTCACAGTGACCTACTTACTTCCTCACTGCCAATTCCAAAGCACTCCTAAATCCTCGCCCTACCTGAATTCTTGGCAAACCCTACACTGCGAACCCCTCCAATCTCAGAGAACTCGAGCCTCTACTCTTCCCAGCCTCCAGCCTGCCTGAGCTCCTCCTGCCTCCCAGACTGCTCCTCCACAGCCTCCTCGGCGAACGTTTTCCGTAAAGGGCCACATAGGAAGTACTTTAGGCTTGCCATATGGTCCCCATCACGTAGTCTTCCTTTTTTGTTTGTTTGTTGGTATTTCAAATCCTTTGGAATGTAAAAGCCATTCTTAGATGAGTGTGCCTGTTCTAAGTGGTTCTCCCCTGTCACTCTGTGGGTCCCTCCTGGGCCATTCCACCCACGGCCCTCACTCCAACACCCACCTTTAGCCCATCTGCCTAAGTATGGATGGACAGCCTTTTAGTTCCATCTTTCCGTGAGACAGGTGTTAAGGTTGCCCCATTTTGTGCATTCCAAGAAAAACTGTAGCTGTGCAAAAGAAAAAGGGCAAAGTACATGAAGAGATGATTTACAAAACAATAAACGTCAATGGTTTTGAAACATGTTAAGGTTCTCAACCTCATCCGTGATAAAAGAAAGGCAAAGTCAAACCACAATGAGATGTGGTTTTTTGATCTTGCAGAATAACAAAAATGAAAGGGTGATAATGTTTGGCATTGATGAGGTATTAGAGAAATAAGCATCGTACTTTTTGGTGGACAATTTAGCAATATCGATGAAAATAGAAAGTGCACATATCTTCTGACCCAGCAGGTCATTTATAGATTGTTACACGAGAAAAACAGAATGGAGAATAGATGTGTGGCATGTTATTACTTGTATAAATAAGACATGGGGAGAATATTTGCATATCTAATAGAGCGTTAAGAGTAGTTAGGGTGGAACAGAAACTGGAGTGCTGTGGGTCAAGGGTGGGGGGAGAAACTTACATTTTCACTGTGTATCTCTTCATATTGTTAGAATATTTTATGCATATAGTGTTTTTACCAAAAAAACCATAAATGAATGAATGGATAGATAGATGATAGAAGAATCTTATAAACAAAAAGAGAGGGATGGTTGAGGTAGAAGGGACCTTAAAGTTTATCTAATCCACACCATCATTTGCTGATGAGGAAACTGAGCTCAGCAGTCCTGTGACTTCCCTAGGATCTTACTGCTACTGACTGAGCTGCGACTGGATTCTCAGTCCAGCCCTTGTCCTGCGACATCACACTGCATCACATCTCTGAATGACCCCCTTGATGCAGGAAGTTCATCTAGACAATTTGAAATTGAGGACGAAATAAGGCATTTATGAAATGGAACATTTGCAATGTATTTTCTTTTTTAAAAAATAAAGCCCATTCCTATATTTTAAAATTACCAAAGTGTTAGATGATTCGGTATCTAGAGAATGGGCAGAAAATTTAAATAACACAGACGTGTATTGTAGGGTTGTTTCCTTAACAAATATTCCACCCTTCCCCCATTGTGTGGTAGCCACGAGTGATTTGCATGGGACTGACCCCACCTCCAACTGCAGGGGACACTTTGATTGATCTAAGCGCATCTCCTTGCCACAGTGATTTATTGAGAGTATATAGGCCCAAGCCAATCAGCACTTGCCATTCTCCTGGCCACAGGGGTTCATTCAGGGTTGGTCCAACTGGTATTGAACCTGAAGACTTGCTGAGAATTATGGGACACAAACAAGTCTCTGTTTCTGGATACCATGGGGTGCACATGTGAAGCCTGGAACTGCTGCAACCTTTTTGCTACCATGAGGGAATCTTGCCTAAGAATGTAGCTGAGCCAACTGAAGGCAGAGTAGAGAGATAGAAAGAAACCAACTCCTAGAAGACATTATTAAGTTGCCAATCACATCAATCCTGGCGTTGTCAAGCTGCCAAATCACACCAGATCTATGAACCTTTCAGTTACATGAGCAAAAGATCTCCTTTAGCGTTTGAGCTAATTTGAGTTAGGTTTTCTGCTACTGACTAGCTGAAGAGACCTAAACAACACAGATTTAAAGTAAAGAAGTGAAAATCCCTCTACTTCCACATCTAAGAAATAACAGCTGTAAACGATTTGGTATGTGTCCTTTTTCACACACCCACATATATTGTTTTTTTTTAAACAATCATCAATTTTACTTCTCATGTTATTTTGCAACTTGCTTTTTCCCTACTCAATAATATGACATGAGTAGTTTCCTTATCAATAAACACAAAACCATCTACTTGCTGCATAGTATCCCATTGTGTGGCTGTAACTTGTTTATCAACTATTCCGCTCGTTTTAGATTTCGTCTCTACAGCCTCACGCAGGTGTGTGAGACCTGTTAAAGGGAGTGATTATATGTGTGGGCTGTGGATTTAAATCCTGGCTTCACTGACTACTCACTGTGAAATGTAACTTCTCTACGCCTCAGTTTCTCCTTCTGGAAAATGGAGGTAATTATAGTCCACACTCAACAGGCCGTCTTGTGAAGGAAACGAGGTGGCCCACGTAATGTGCCTGCGTGAGATCTGGTGCACAGGAAGTGCTCAGTTAGCTGTTATTATTGTGACTAGAATCAATCCCTAGAATTGGACTTTCTGGGCACAAACATGTTTCCCTTTTAAATTTTGATAGAAGCTGCCAATTGCCCTCCAGAAATAAACTAAGGCACGCATCCGCCCGGAGTGCCCTTTGACCCCCACCTTCACCGACTCTGGATCTTTTTCATTTTTGCCAATCCAGGAGGCAAAAAGTTACTCATTGCTGTTTTAATTTGCATTTCTTGGATCACTGGCGAGCCTTTGACTGTTTATCTGCCATTTTACTGCTAACACGCAAATCACTTGTTCATCTCCTCTGCCTCATTTCCTGTTGAGTTTGTGTTTTTCTCTCCAGCTCGGTGTACATTTAAGATACTAACCCTGAGTCTGATCTAAGGGATGTAAATATTTTATTCTAGCCTGTCACACGTCTTTAAACTTTTTTAAATGTCTTTCATTTTTTAGAAGTTTATATTTTTCATGCGGTCAAATCTGTCTAACTTTTTTCTTGTGGCTTCTGGATTGTGTCTTTTTTAGGATAGTTTTCCTTCAGGATTTCTGATGCACGTTTGGCTTTTCTATTTAGAGCAGGGTCACTCCTGGGTTTCGGGCATACCATGGGATTTCTCTCTGGTGTTGTCTGGGCCTCCTGGACGTTAGTATAGGCTATTAACTCCTTCATCTGAAAAAGGCTTATAGTGCCCAGCCCCGAGGCTTGAAACTGTGTCCACAGCACCCTCTCCTGGGCACCACGAGACCCCCCCCCCCCAACTAAAACAACCCTCCCAAGCTGAGGAAGGGGGTCTCTGAGCCTCAGTTAGTTTAGTATTTACCGAACGTGGTACTTAACAGTGGGATACAGGGATGGTACAGGATATAGGAATGGTATAGTTCCTGCCCTGGAGGTGCCTACAGGGTGATGGAAGAAACAGACACATCCACAAGTCGTTTCGGTTTTTCTTCTCTGCCTGAGTCACAGTCCCCTCGACGTTCATAAAACATTTAAATGTAGGTAGTGCTGTTGACTAGATCACTTCGTTTACTATTCCAGAACTCCACTTTTAAATAATGGATCCAAAGAATTATGATCTAAGATTCCACAACAACCAAAGAATTATCTTCTAAGTGAGACACATAAAAATAGCAGGGCGTAGATGGAAGCCACTGGAACAAGACTCAGGTCCTCGGATTCTCACCTGGGTTGTGCCGGGAAGAAGCTGTGTGACCCAGAGTAATCCCTAAACCTTCGGGCTTGGTCCTTTCCTAGCTGACACTCAGGATCTAAATGGGAGTTTTTGTAAAAGGAGGGCAGAGATGGATAAGGATTGTTTTGTTGTTGTTTTGTTTTGATTTTTGAATATCACATTGAAAAATTCTGGTTTTTAGACTGAGATGCAAATAATCCATAACCAATCTATAAATCAAGATTGGGGAGAGTTTATTATGAGCCAACCCTGAGGACCATATAGCCCAGGAGAGTCTTCTCACAAAGGAATGGAGCACTGCAAAGAAGTGAGGGTATATGGAGAGGTTATATACTGTCAAAGAGCATGCATCACATATGATTGGAATGCCCCATTTACGATAGTCACGAGATTGCTTTGCTGGCACGGCAACTTGGTGAACACAGGTGGGTGGTCACAAGGTGAGTGGTCACAAGGTGAGCGCAGCAGGTGAGCAATCAATCCTTAGTTTAGGGAGAGAGGCTTATCCTTAGGGAAATGCCAGTGTGGGGGAAGTTCCATCCTTATCTTTAAGGGCATTGTTCTTGTCTCTGGGACACAGTAAACAAAGCGGTTGTACAATGCCTGCTCAACAGCCACTTCAGGGCTTCTTGGAAAAACCAGTTCAGGCCAAATTAGTTTTACAGCAGATGGCTTCCTCATAGACTCCAATATATCCTATTGCTTGCTGTTTATTTATCAAGACTAAACTCATATTTGGTTTACAAGCTGCTTTGTAACCCACCCTTGCATGCTCTCTGGCCTCATCTGCTTCTCTGGAATCTGTTGTGGATGAGCTCTGTGTTCTCTAGTCCCCGCGGGGCCTTCCACAGGCTTCCCTGCCCCTGGGCTCTGGCCTTCCTCCCGTCCCCTCTTCACCCACTGTTACTGTGTCTCTCAAAATTCATGTGTTGAAGCTCTAACCACTAGTACCTGAGAATGTAATCTCATTTGGAAATAGGGTCATTGCAGAGGTAATTAGTCAAATTAGGTTAAGGTCAGCCTGGAGGAATGTGGGCCTCTAATCCAACAGGACAGGTGTCCTCATGAAAAGGGGCAATTTGGACACAGAGACAGAGACCCAGGGAGAATGCCATGTGAAGACAGAGTTATGCTGCCACAAGCCACGAAACACCAGGGATTGCCTGTGAACCATGTGAAGCTAGGGCGGAGGCACGGAAACATGCACCCTCATAGCCCTCCTAGGAACCAACCCGCCAGCACCTTGATTGCTGACTTCTAGCCTTCAAAATTTAGAGAGACAATAAATGTCTGTGGCTTAAGCCACTCAGACTGCGGTGCTTTGTTGCAGCGGCCATCGGAAACCAATGCACTCACTTCAGAACTCCTCTCGGGCACCACCCGAGGCCTTTCTTGGCCCCCACAGCCTGGATGGCTCATCATTCCCAGGGTGGGGCTCACGCAGCACCCAGGGCCTTTCGAAGACCTCACCGGCCCTGTCACTGCCCTCGGATGTCCCACCCACATCCTATTACACATATTAAAATGCACCCACATCCCAAATTAAATATAATTTTATGTGTGAATATTTTTGAAAGAATTTGTTTCATAATGTTGCTTCGGAAATTGACTATGAGTAATTGTTTTAATTTACAATTGTTTATATCAGCAATCATTGTGTGTACCTGGGAATTGTAGGAAAGCGAAAAAAATCTAGCTTACAAATTGCTTTCAGCTGTGATAATGATACTGGCTCAACACAAGGTTGACACAAGGGAAGCCATATTGTAGAAAAGAAATCATGTTGTAACTTTGAATGACCTCTGATTAACTAGCCTTTACGTGCTCTGTAGATTTTGTGGCCCCTCCCAGTTGCTTTAAGATGAACTTTGTTCTTTTGAGCTCCTTAAGAATGTGATGATCCTGGGGCAGAGAGCCTGTGCTGATACCCATCATCAGTGACAACTGAAAGATCCGGTTATAGGGCGTTGCTCTGTTCTCTCATGTATATCCAGTAAAACAAAGGACTATCAGGAACCAGATGA
Organism: Equus przewalskii; assembly: GCF_037783145.1. Classification (NCBI taxonomy): domain Eukaryota; kingdom Metazoa; phylum Chordata; class Mammalia; order Perissodactyla; family Equidae; genus Equus; species Equus przewalskii. Next base: position 13,616,420 of record NC_091849.1, on the reverse strand, counting down.
GATGGAGGCCCCACCCAGAGACCAACCACCTCCCTCACGCGGAGACCAGCCCTGTATGTAACTGGCCTGTAGTTTTTGTTCTGTAAGATGGTTCTTTCGCTCCATCATCTTCCCTCTTGCTAACGAGCTGTAATAAAAAGTCCTTTTTCTCTCACCACCTTGCCTCTTGACTATTGGTGCATCTTGTGGCTAGCAGAGGACCCCTGGTGGGCGGTAACAATAGTTTTTTACAAATAATTAATTTGGATGTCATTCACACAATGCTAACATTTTGCAGACACGTTCAATTACATAGGTGTTTGATGTTGTCATTTTCTTTTCATATTTTGGACATGATACTTTTTTTTTTTCAGGACTCAAACATTTGTATAGTTCCTGGCAAAAGATGCAGACCTTGAGCTCCTGCCTATGGTACATAATGAATTAAACACCCCTTAGCATCCTGAGCTTATTTCTGTGGCAGAATCTAGCCCCCTCTGTATAACTGACATCTCCTTGTGTTTCTCGTACAAGCTTGCACATTCCTTGAGGACTAGTGTCTACCTCATGTCTCTTTGTATCCCACCAGCACAATGTCTAACATGAAGCTGGTGTCCAGTAGACTCATTTAATGAACAAATGAGCAATTATTCACAAATCCCACTTTTAAAAATTACTACGTGTAGCAACAATTAATGTTTCCACTTTAAAGGTTAGTTGCAAGGAATGACTAAACATGAAACAAAGAAAAACCCAGGACACTTTTTTACCTTTGAGGGCATTTATATTATGAGGACAAAACCATTGTCCTTTTGCTATTCCTAAAGGACAGGCGCGGAAGCTAATTGTTAGTAAGGAATCTAACTAGACTTCCATCTCCCTTGACCTTTCCCCCAGGCCTTGGTTCAAGGAGGTGAGTCTTGCCTTGGGTTCAATTTAAGGGTTTAGAATAAATGCTAGAGAGGAGAAAAACATTGACATCATAGTGGTGGGAGTGAGTGGCCTCTAGAAAGCAGCAGGCATGTTGGGACGCAGAAGGCAAAGTGGAAAGAGAAGACAGTTGCTTCTATAATAATGATGCTGTTGATGAGATCATAAACAGGCAAGCAACCAAGCATGCTGAGAGTTTACTGGAGCCCAAGACAACGGCCAGTGCTCAAGAGCATCCTCTCCTTTTACCTCCTGACAGCCCTGTGTTGTAATTATCATTCCGCCTACTCTACGAATAGAGAAACGTGGATTCAAGGAGGTTAAGCTGAAGTGAAGGTGAAGGGCTTGCAGCTGGCGATGGCAGAGCTGGGATTTGGGGTTCATGGGGCCCCGGAGCCCACACGCCTGACCACTGCTGCCTTTCCAGCAAGTTGTGCTTATGTGTTCATTGATGAGGATCAGGGTGGCCCCAAGGAGAAAAGCCCAAGGCATCCTGCCCTACATACCAATCTATATCATCCTCGGGAAGCATAGGATGCCCTGACCTGATCCCATCTGATTCACATCCAAAGTTATAGGACCACCCAATAACCAGACTCCACCTACACGGGTACCATTTTAACGAGTTTTTTACATAATCTTTCCTTTGTCTTGTAAAGAGATAACTCACATACCTTTGCCTTAAATTTAGCCCTACCCTCAACCCACTGCAGCTCTTCATTGCCCATGGGTCCTGTCCCCATGCTATTCTCTGAATAAAGGAGCCCTACTACCAGACCTTGAGAGTCCAAGAAATCTTTCTTTTGACTCCTCGGCTCGCCGAGCCTGCATCATCCATCACTACATATGGGTTGCTTGAAGGCAGAAATTTTATGTCTATCTTGTATTATAGGTAGGTTTTCTGATTTTTTTTAAGTGGAAGAATATAATAATTGCTTATTGACTCAATTGATTTTGATTGAAGAAATCACATCATACTCTCCAGATTCATTTCTCTTGTCAATCTTTACAGTATTTATTTGAGGGCAATAATTTCTTGAATCAAGACCTATTCTGTTAAAATTATCAAACACTTCAAAAGCACTTATTCTCTACCATGTCTTCTCAGACAAGGGAAACAAAAGAAAAAATAAACAAGTGGGAGTTCATCAGACTAAAGAGCTTCTGCAAGGCAAAAGAAACCAGAATCAAAACAAACAGACAAGCCACCAATTGGGAGAAAATATTTGCAAATCATATATCTGACAAGGCTTAATCTCCATAATATATAAGGAACTCACACAACTAAACAATAAAAAAACAAACAACCCGATCAAAAAATGGGCAGAGTATATGAACAGATATTTTTCCAAAGAAGATATACAGATGGCCAATAAACACATGAAAAGATGTTCAATATCACTAATCATCAGGGAAATGCAAATCAAAACTACACTAAGATACCACCTTATGCCTGTTAAAATGGGTATGATCACAGACACTAAAAATAAACGTTGGAGAGGGAGTGGAGAGAAGGGAACCCTCATACACTGCTGGTGGGAATGCAAACTGGTGCAGCCACTATGGAAAACAGTGTGGAGATTCCTCAAACAACTAAACATAGAACTACCATATGACCCAGATATCCCACTACTGGGTATCTACCCAAACAACTTGAAATCAACAATCCAAAGTAACATATGCACCTTATGTTCATTGCAGCACTATTCACAATAGCCAAGACATGGAAGCAACCCAAGGGCCTATCAACCGATGATTGGATAAAGAAGATGTGGTGTGTATATATATATATATATATATATATATATATATACACAATGGAATACTACTCACCCATAAAAAAGACAAATTCATCCCATTTGCAACAACATGGATGGACCTGGAGGGAACTATGCTAAGTGAAATAAGCCAGAATGAGAAAGACAAACACCAGATGATTTCACTCATATGTGGAATATAAACAAACACATGGACAAAGAAAACAGTTCACTGGTTACCAGGGGAAGGGCGGTAGGGGGTGGGCAAAGGAGGTGAAGGGGAGCTCTTATGTGGTGGCAGACAAGATATAATTTACAACTGAAATCTCACATCGATGTAAACTATTATGAACTCAATAAAAAGAAAAAAAAGTGCTTATTCTCCACCAGGCACAAGTTCACTTGATCTGTGTGTATTAACTCATGGAATCCTCTCAGGAACTCTGCAAGCACAGCAGCAGCCGACAGGGTGCAGGGTGTGACTGGTGCCCCTGAAACTGTGCAGTTCTCAGTCTGCACAACCACATGGAGAGACCCTGCCTGTAACTCTTAATATACCCATTTTGCAGATGGAGAAACTGAGGCATAGAGATGTTCAGTGAAACTTTCTTAGTTCAGGGTTTAATCCAACTCATGATAACTATGTAATACTGTTCAAAAGATAAAATCACATTAACTGAGTCCATTTACAAGGGTGGGTGTGGAAAGGTGGTAGAATTTACACTGGTTGAAAAGTATATGAATTATAGAATCATTTCTAAGGAAATTAGTTCTAGTACATTAAACTATGTTTAACCAAATAAAGTACTTCCAGAAGGCCTTTTGAGAAGCACTGTCGTGTTCCCTTAACGAATGCTGATGTCTCCTTTGCAATCAGGAAATATTAGTGTGCTAAAATCCTTAAAATTAAAAAGGGGGCTGGCGTTATTTAGTCAGTTAAATATGCCCGCTTACAAGTCTATTGACTAGCTCAACGATTTATTTACTAAACAATTCCTTCTTAAATTACTCAAAGACTTCACCATATTCCACAGAATACACTACAATTCAAAATTGAATTCAACTTAATAAAGTTTTACTATACTGTTAAAGACTCAGTTTGGAAGGCCCTAGGCACGAGCTTCTGGAGAAGAGCATTTCTAAACGTCTGACAGAATAACTCTTAAAATGACGATAAGACAGGATATAAACCTGATCCATGGTCAATTTAGAATAGATTTGTCTTTTGTCTAGTTTCTAGAATAAACTGCTAAATTAAAAAAAAAGTCCAGGGGCCGGCCTGGTGGCGCAGCATTTAAGTGTGCATGCTCTGCTTTGGTGGCCCAGGGTTCGCTGGTTCAGATCCTGGGTGCAGAAATGGCACCGCTTGCCAAGCCATGGCTGTGCTAGGCATCCCACATATAACGTGGAGGAAGATGGGCATGGATGTTAGCTCAGGGCCAGTCTTCCTGGTTTGGATTGGGCATTTTCCATTCAAATAGCTCACCTTGGGGCGGCCCAGTGGCACAGCGGTTAAGTGCGCAAGTTCTGCTTCTCGGAGGCCCTGGGTTCGCTGGCATGGATCCTGGGTGCGGACATGGCACCACGTGGCAAGCCATGCTGTGGTAGGCGTCCCACATATAAAGTAGAGGAAGATGGGCACGGATGTTAGCTCAGGGCCAGTCTTCCTCAGCAAAAAAAAAGAGAGAGAGGAGGATTGGCGGCAAATGTTAGCTCAGGGCTAATCGTCCTCAAAAAAAAAAAAACAACATTAAAAATAAGTTTAAAAAAAAAAGTCCACAGAACTCCAAGTAAAGTTTTCCTATGTATATGTCAATATTTGTTATTATTCTTATAAAACTGACAGACTTGCATAGTGGTCTGGGCTTCAGTCTTTGCAGCCTTCAATGTGCACAAGAATCCCCTGGGGATCTTGTTACCCTGCAGATTCTGATCCAGTAGGTTTGGGGTGGGGCCAAAGAATCTGTATTTCTAAAATGCTCTCAGGTGAGGACAACGCTGAAGAGTTTAGAGCTCGGACTTTGGGAGCCAGATGGTTGGAGCTGGATCAAATTCCAGCTCTACCACTTATTGGATCTGTGTCCTTGGGCTAAGTACTTAACCTCTCTGTGCCTTAGTGTACCTCATCATGGGGTAATGAGAATAGTGTATACATGGCAGGGGTTTGAAAGATAAGATTAACTAGTAAATGGAAAGCAATTTAAGCTGGAAAAAACCCCAGCTGGCACTATACTATACACGCGGCTGCAGCTGGCTCTTTCCACTTAGCAGTGTGTCCTGGGCATCTTACTAAGTCAGTAGGATGAAATCTACTCCATCCTTTCTAACAGCTACATAGTATTCCATGATTGGATGTATCTTGCTTGGCTTCATTCCAACGAAATTTTGGTCTATTTTTAAAGTTTTGGTAAAATATATGTACCATAAAATTTACCATTTTAACCATTGTTAAATGTACATTTCAGTGGCATTGAGTCCATTCACACAGTTGTGCAGCCATCACCACTATCCATGTCAAACTGAAACCCTATCCTCATTTAACAATGATTCTCCATTCCCCCGAGCCCTGGTAGTCTCTACTCTACCTTCTGTCTCTATGAATTTGTCTGCTCTAGGTCCCTCACATAAGTGGAATCATACAATATTTGTCCCTTTGTGTCTCCAGTGGATTTTGAGGGACATGTTTTCTCCAGCAGCCCTTCTTGCAGTCTAGACTCTGAATCCTGAAATCTCTGAGGAGTTGGTAGTTGCCCCTCTCCAAGGCCTGGGCAGGACTTAGGTCTGAGATGCTGACCTTTCGTGATGAGCAAGCTCTGCAGGCTTCTCACTCTGTAATTAACAAAACCCATGGCCACTCTCATTCTGAGTACCCAGCCTGGGCCAGCAAGGTAGTGAGGATGCAGCGTGTTCCGTGAGGTCGGAAAAATGACCCCCATTTTGCAGATGCAGAAACTGAAGGTCAGAGAGGCTGAATGACCTGCCTGCTATTACTTAGTCATTTAGGGACAGAAGTGGGTGATAGTTAGGTCTGGCTCCAAAGCCCGTGCCCTTGTCACTACCTACTAGTCTGGCAAACGAAAAAGCAATTGCTTCCAGTGTTTTTCAACAACATTCTGATGAATGCAGGTGCAACTTAAATCTGATAACTGAGGATTCAGATATAAAGCCAAAATAATTGGGATATTTGCTAAACAAAAGAATTCATCACAAAAACCCTCTTGAGCAAAACCTTCTCATTTTTTACTCAGTTTCCCAGAAAGGGAATGTTTTCAACTGTTTGTATGTTTGAGAGTGGATTTATGCTGCCTGCCATTGTCCTGTCTCCTTTTGCACGGGGTCTCTTCCTCATCAGGAGAGTACGTTGATTTAGAATGGCAGCCAAGCACACAAAGGACTGGGAGAACCTCAGTAAGCAGTCCCTGTAGAGCTAACGCTGTCCTAAAACCCCGCAGCCCTTCCCTTCAGGGCTTCAGAAGGAGCAAGAACACTCAGAGGCCACCACTGGGATCCCCGACACGCAGAACAAAAGTCACAACGCTGGTGTGATCTCTTCCGATATTCCCTGGCCAACTAAATGGGCAAGTGGGGTGTGTGTCTGTATGTGTGTCTGTGTGTGTGTACATGTGCTTCCTATTACCTATAGAACTAGACCCAAATGTTCTATTTTTAAAACACAACACATATTTTTTAAATTTGATGGAAAAATCCTCTAAAAATGGCTATAACTATCACATCTAAAAACTCTTTCTCTCTCCTACGAGATGTCTTTTGTCTCTTGTTTTTGCCAAGAAGAAAGAGCGATGTTTACGTTTGCATCACCCTCTTCACGTGCTCCAGCCCGGGATCCTCTTCACCAGGCTCACGTGTTGTTTTGGCAGCTCGCATGCATTCCTTCCTGCTTCCACCCCTTAAAGGAGCCCTGTTCAGCAGAGTGGAACTGGGGCTGTCACCCCGGCAGCGGTGGGATGGGTGTACTGCAGGTTGTGATGGAGGGATGTTACGCTTTGGATCTGTTCTGACTAGCTTGGGGTTAGATCCGGGTGATTAGGGAAGGCTTGATAATATCCCAAAACAATGTACAATCCAGAGCCACGATCTTATCATTCATTGTGAACACCAGCGAGAAAAACAATAATGATGATAACCACAAGGACTCTTGGGAAGTGTACTGGGCAGAAGGTCCAGGTTTTCCAGGTCTGATGCCTTTTAGTGACCTGGATCAAACTAGATAACATTTCTGGGATGATGACTAATATCTACCCCCTATACAGTTACTAGGGATTTTATTTTATTTTATTTTTTATTTTTTTAAAGATTTTATTTTTCCTTTTTCTCCCAAAGCCCCCTGGTACAAAGTTGTATATTTTTAGTTGTGGGTCCTTCTAGTTGTGGCATGTGGGATGCAGCCTCATTGTGGCTTGATGAGCGGTGCCATGTCCGCACCCAGGATTCGAACCAGCGAAACCCTGGGCTGCCAAAGGAGAGCACGAACTTAACCACTCGGCCATGGGGCCGGCCCTGCTGCCATTCTTAATTCACACTCTGTATCAGATGATCTTCATCTTCAATCCCTCTCTTTCACTGGTTTGTAAATATAATCGTGCATTCACATCCAGTAAGACTCCTCTAATTATGGGGCTCGTATTATGTACAGGGTTCAGAAAAACAGGGCCATAAATAAAGCCACCCCTCTAATTTTATATGCATGTCATAGACCATCCATTTGGGGCGAGTGAAGTACAACGCGCATGGCTTCCGGGATCTACGTATTCCAGAGAGATTGTAGTTACTGTACATGCTACATTATAATTCAGTACCTATTTATGGAACATTTCGATGCTGTGCTTCCCTTCAGTCAAGAGATTAGACTAAACGAGAGAACCAGAGTTGAGGGAGCTAGTGGCCACTCTTCTGAAAAGCTTGCCATCTTTCCCTCTCTCCCTCAATATCATGTCCGTACAGAGGGTGACTGCTTTCATCACTCACCGAGCACGTGAAAGACACAGTGAAGTACATCTTTAAGGAGCTTACTGTCTAGTTTTGGAGAAAAGATGTGTACACGTAAAAGAGCTGGAGATCCACACAGGTCACGGTGAGTCAAGCGCAGAATGCGATGACGGGTGGGAATGCGGATCGGAATTTCAAAGAGGAGAAAATGGCTGGGCTAGGCTAGTGAGGGTCTTCTGTGGAAGAAGGAACCTCATGAGCTGGCCCTTGGAGGAAGTGAGGAATTGAATTAATGTAAAGGGCAGAAAAGTGCGCATTTCAGACTGGAAAATAGATGAGCTTGAGCAAAGCCTACAGGTAGGGTGAAGCGACTGTGCGGGCTCGTTTCCCTTTGTCCTGCCTTCCTGTTTTCTTCCGCTGCTTCACACACTAGGGTTCCTCCAACTCCAGCTAATACGCTGTAAATTTATAGAATAGCCACTCGCATTTTACACCATCTGTTCGGAGAATGTTTTGTACCTACTCTCCCATCTTGAGGGGGAGGGGAGGGGAATTATATTTAGTGAGGAAAAAACGGAATCATTAGAGAGAAATGTGCTCTCTTCCTTTCTCTCTCTTCCCTTTCTTCTCAATTGATTCCAGTCCTTTGGTATTAGACAGGGCAGAGTGAGGTGGCCAGCCACAGTGTGGGGAGAGATGGTTAGCTGTGGTGTGTCAGAGCACAAGCAAGGTAAAGAGAGACTCCATGCATCAGGGAAAGCCTGACATGGGAGTCAGAGCCCAGGAGGGTGAGAGGGCATCCATGTAGGGGGTGGCTCCATGTGTACGTCAGCCTGAGCATAATGACAAGGCATCCTCATATAAGGGCAGTCTAACACGGGGTATCAGAGCCTGAGCAGAGAGGAGAGCCTCCAGAAGAGGAAGGAACAGCAGTGGAGACAGGGAATTGATAAAATAAATGAAAAATGAAGAAGCTTTCTTTCTGTTGGAGAAGGGAGTGACAAATATGGAAAGGAAGAGAATGAAAAGAGAATGATGTTGCATTGGAATTAGATGTAGTAGGATAAACCATGGTTTTCATGATAGAAAGATAGATGACAGATGATAGATAGATAGATAGAAATATAAACATAGATGTACATATGCATATATTGTACCAGACTGACTCTAAGGTGGCCCCCAATTACGCACTTTGGGAGGCCTGGGTCTCCCCCTGCCTCTGCCACTTGGTAAGTTGATTGCAGTAAGAAGCTCCTAAGATGACTTCCAGTGATCCACACCTCCCGGTATTCATGCCCCTGTATAATTCCCACCCCTTGCATATGGCAGGATCTATAATTTGCTTCTAACCAATAGAACACAGCAAAAATAATAGGATGACATTTCTGTGATTATGTTACGTAAGTTTATAATGCCTGTCTTGCTTAGAGACTCTCTTCCTTACCGGTTTTGATGAAGCAAACTGCTGTGTTGCGTTGCCCTGTGGAGAGGCCCACATGGCTGGGAACTGAAGGCAGCCTCCAGCCACTACAAAACTGAGGTTCTCAGCCCAAAAAATCCACAAAGAACTGAATTCTGCCACCACATGAGCTTGGAAGTGGGTCCTGCCCCAGTTGAGCCTGGAGATAAGACCGCAGCCCCTGCTGACCCTGTGACACCCTGAAGCAGAGGAGCCAGCTAAGCCAGGACTTCTGACCTCACAAACTGTGTGATTATAAACGTGTATTGTTTTAAGCTGCTAAGTTTGTGGTAATTTGTTATGCAGCATTAGATAACTAGTACATGTAGTCTATAGACCTTAGCTCTCACTGAGAAGACCTGAGAGAAACAACACTGTAATACCAATGAGCACACTTAGTGCCCAGGTTTGGGATTCAAATACCATTTTCAACTAAGAGGAACGATGACTCCTTGGAGAAATGGCTGATTCCGGGGCTGCAGCATGGAACATACAAGATGAGTCTGGAACATTTTCTTGCGCCAGAAAGTAAGGAAGTGCTCAAAGAATGATGGGAATATGTCAAAAAGACATAGAAGCCAGCTTGAAAGGGCTCCCACTAGCCAAATCAGGGATAATTTGAGTATCAAAATAAATAATAATAGTAATGGAGTACGAACCTGTTGAATAAAATAGGAAGTCGTGTGTCTATAGAACCAGAAATAAATAAGTGAATAAATTGAATGTTTGATAAGTAATGAGATATTTAGATTATTTCAAAATACTTCTCCACAAAATATTTATTAATTACAAAGAAGAAAAGAGAAACTTTAATGTGGAGAAACCTAGCAGACACCACCTTTGTTAAATGATCAAAGTTATCATCATTAATGGGAAACATTGAAATCATGTGGCACCTAATAGGATGCACTGAGAAGAACACAGACATTTATGTGATATTCATGCCCAAGATGCATATCCTGAATCTACTCGGGAGGAAATATCAGACAAACCCAAACTGAAGGACACTCCAAAACACAACTGAAAGTAAATGAAAAAGCGTCAGGGTCGTGAAAGTTGAGGAGACTAAGAAACTGTCCCACGCTATGGAAACTGACTGCAATGCATGATTTTGAACTGGATCCTTTGACTGTAAACAATGTTGTTTGGACAACTGGCAAAACTTGAATAAGGTGTGAAGATTAGATGGTAGTAATGCATTAGTGTTCCTTTCGTAATCATGATCGTTGTACTTTGATTATGTAGAAGAGTATTTTTGTAGGAATTCCACACTAAAGGGCATTACATTGGCAATTTATTCTCAAAGGGTCTCAGTAAAAAAAAAATAATAATAAAATAATTCTTTGTAATGTATTTCCAACTGTTCTGTAGCTTTGTGATTGTTTCAAAATAAAAAAAAATAAATTAAAAAAAAGAAGAAATTCAGGGTCAGCCCAGTGGCGCAGTGCTTAAGTTGGCATGCTCTGCTGCAGTGGCCCGGGGTTCACTGGTTCAGATCCTGGGTGCAGACCTATGCACTGTTTATCAAGCCGTGCTGTGGTAGGCATCCTGCATATAAAATAGGGGAAGATGGGCACAGATGTTAGTCCAGGGCCAATCTTATTCACAAAAGAAGAAGAAGAAGAAATTTTAGTCCAGTGATTCTTGGAGTGAGGTCCCCAGATCAGCAGCAGCACTACCTGGGAATTTGTTGGAAATGCAAAGTCTTGGGCCCCACCCTGAATCTATACTTCAGGTGACCCTGATGCACTCTACAGTTTGAGAACCACTGTACTAGTCCATTTATTCAAAACTTAATATTCAAAAAGCCACTTCTTAACCACTGTTGAACACAAATAAGATTGGTCTTTTTGAATTCCTATCCCTATTTCCATTGACGATCTATTATAAAGCTCACAGAGTTGATACGAAGTAAAGAAAGTCGAATAACAGCTTGTAAAACTGTTTGAAAAAAGGAGAAAGGAATTGTTATTATGGAGAACATGTTATATGCCAGGGTTCATGCTAGATTCTTTCCCATAGGAAAGAAAATCCATAGCTTTTCAGGACAGCCTCCAGAAACTTAGAAAATTCATTTGACTGGAATCCCCACCACAATTCACTGAATATTCTAATTTTTTAAGAAATCCATTCAACATTCTTTCAACAAATGTCTGTTGATCACCTACTATGCGCCACATAGTGAGCAAAGCATTGAAAATTATACTGTAGTAGATTCACATATATAGTGTTTGGTGGCTATGACAAAAACCTTCCATTGTACATATAATCTTTTTTTAAATAATAGCTTTATGGATATGTAATTCACACACCACATAGTTCACCCATTTAAAGTGTACAATTCAATGGTGTTTGGTATATTCAAAAGTTGTGCAATCATCACCACAATAAATTTTAGGACACTTTCGTCACCTCGTAAAGAAACCCTATACTATCAGCAATCACTTCCCCTTCCCTCCTCCCCTCAACTCCTGGCAACCACTAATCTACTTCCTGTCTCTATGGTTTGGCCTATTCTGGACGTTTCATATAAACAGAATCATAAAGTATGTGGCCTTTTGTGACTGGCTTCCTACACTTAGCATAATGTTTTCAAAGTTCATCCATCTCGCAGCATGTGTGAGTACTTAATTCCTTTTTTGTTCTGAGTGATGTTCCATTGTGTGGATATACTACATCTTATTTATCCAATCGTTCATCCATTGATGGACATTTGGATCGTTTTCCCCTTTCAGCTACTATGAATAATGCTGTTATGAATATTTGTGTACAAGTTTTTATGTGGACATATGTTTTCATTCCTTTTGGGAATATACATAGGAGTAGAATTCCTGGGTCATATGGTGACTCTATGTTTAACCTTTTGAGGAAGCACCATGCTGTTTTTCACAGTGGCTGCCCCATTTTACATGCCCACCAGCAGTGTATGAGGGTTCCGATTTCTCCACATCCTCACCAACGCTTGGCTATGAGTACACGCAATCTTCACATCATAATCAAACTGTGAAAAACTTCATTCTTAGAATGAAAACCATGGGGTGGGTTATAAAGAGCTGGAATAAACATTATTACACTAGCTTGTTCATAGCATTAGGAAGTTTTGAAGGAGTGCCTACCAGATGTGGGGCACTATAATAGGAAATGGGCTCTTTCAAGGTGTTTGTCATGGTTGTGTGGAATAAATGGGGCACCTATGACTCAGATTTCCCTGGCAAGCTGGGAAGTATCTCAAGATCTCTAGGTCTGGTTCTACAGGCAGGGTGGCATCATTGAAAAATCGGGTGCTGCCAATCACCCACAGTGGGCAGAAGCAAATAATTAACAGTTCTTGGCTCTTCAGTGAACCAGGCAGATGTTAGACAGCAGAGCACATCCAGGGCATCTGTAATTGGCCTAAGTTTTCAGTTTTGAGTTCAAAGCAGCCTTTAGGCCGCTAACTGGTGACCCATTAGCCGGATCTGACCCATAGAAGTGTTTTGTTTGGCTCATGTAGTGTTTCAAACAGTATGACTTGAATTCCTTTACACTCTCCAGTCTGCTACAGCTCCCAGTGCTCTCTATTGATTTATACGTAACCTGGCTCACTCTTTTACATTATCTGTTTGGCTCCTGGAGGTACTTGAATGTGCACTTCCTGCTTAGGATGCTGCTTAGTCATATGGTTAAAGCCTGCGCAGTTAAGTAGAACATCACTGCCATCATCAAAAAGCAAATAGTCACATATCGACACTGCATCATCTACAATAAGCAGATGTCAAGCAGATAATTACACAACATGTTATACAGAGAAGGGCCTGTACCTACTAGAACCTTACAGACTAAAATAAACCACGCTGACAGACAGCTATTCATGTGGCCAACAGAGAGTGGAAAAAGACGTACAGATGAAAATAAACACGATGGAGGTCAGCAGTGAGCGTGACGGCCTAGCCAAACTTATGACTGGGCTCCTGCTTACACACGCATTCTAAAAATGAAGTTCTTTGCAAGAAACACTCTTTCCAAATCATTCCTCTTAAAATTTGAAAGTATTTGCTGATGCTATCTTCCTAATATGATTTGAAAGCCTAGTGAAATTCCAACACTCTTCAGTAAGGCAAACATGCTGTTTTCTTTCAGAGAGTTCTCTAATGGCAGATGTATTCACTGAAATGACCAGCTGTGTGATTAGAAATGCAAACTGAAGCAGAGCCCATCACCCCTAGGTGCTCCTGGTGCCCTGACCAGTTCCCATTACCTGCTGGTGCACCCATCCCGGGCTGCCATGAGTGTTGGTTGCCTATGGTTCACGCTGCACCCTTCTCCAGAGAATTGCTTTTGCATGAAGGGGACTTCCCTGCCAGGAGATGTCCGGGAAGTTTTGCTCCCCCAGGGAGGAAAATGGTCTGCAGCTAATGAGAGATTAATACAAGTTACGAAAGTCCTGGACTCTTGCCTAAGGTGGGGCAATCCTGTCGTGTCAGTCGCACTCCAGAGCTCTCTGTGGGGTCAGGCTGAAGCCAGACTTCATCGAGTGCTCATCTTTGCCTGGCATCTTCCCTTGCACTGTCTGGCTTCCCTATTCCCTTACAGACTTCACTTGGGAGCACTGTCTCAAAAGACACGTGCATCAGAAACCCCATCTCAGGCTCTGCTCCTGGAAGCCTGATGTAAGACAACTGACCTGTCCTACAAAGTTATTCTTATGGGGTCAGCATTTTAAATTGTTCTCAAAGCATAATACATATGACTTTAGGCATGTGATGGTTAAAAAGGAACAGCCCTGAGCTGTGGCAGCCAAGGTGACCCCCAAATAGTGTTTTTACCGCAGTTTACGGCACTTATGCTTCTGCCAGGTGGAAGAGCCATTTTGGTTCATACTCCAATCATAAAATTACTTTTTCATCAAACCAGGGTGCTATAATTCCTTCCTTTACTGAAATGCAGTCAGAACCCAGAGAGAGAGAAATAGACAGAGAGAAAAAGACTCAGCTACAAAATTAAGAAGACAAGTAGTGAATCTAGATTTGCTTTACTGAGGTATACAAGTTATGACACACGAGCTCTGAATCTTACAGAAATGTACATTCAAATAAAAAGCATTGCATGGGGCCTGCTTGGTGGTACAGTGGTTAAATTCACACGTTCTGCTCTGGCAGCCCCGGGTTCACCGGTTCGGATCCCGGGTCCGGACATACGCACCACTTGTCAAGCCATGTGGTGGGAGGCATCCCACACATAAAGTAGAGGAAGATGGGCACAGATGTCAGCTCAGGGCCAGTCTTCCTCAGCAAAAAAAAAAAAAAAAAAAAGAGAGAGCTAGAGAGAGGAGGATTGGTGGCAGATGTTAGCTCAGGGCTAATCTTCCTTAAAAAAAAAAAAAAGCATTGCCATTTTAATGAGGGAAATGTGTTCATCTATCACTCTGGCTTCCATAATATGCAGCATATCCTTAATCTTCTTAAGAACTCTGTGCAACTTTTTTTCCCAGAACTAATAAGTTTGAAGTGTATGTGTGCATTAGTTTCCTGGGACTGCCGTAACAAATTACTACAAACTTGGCAGCTTAAAACAACAGAAGTTTATTCTCTGATAGTTCTGGAGGCCAGAAATTCGAGATCTAGGTGTTGACAGGGCTGTATTCCCTCCAGTTCTGTAGGGGAGGATCCCTTCTTTGCCTCTTCCAGCTCTTAGTGGCTGCTGGCATTCCTTGGCTTGTGGCTGCATCTCTCTCTGCTCCATCTTCACATGGCCTTCCCCTCTGTGTTTGTCTTCTCCTCATCTGTCCATCTCACATCTCCCACTGCCTCTCATTATAAGGACACTTGCCCATTAGATTTAGGGCATACCAGGATAATCCAGGATTATCTCATTTCAAGATCCTTAACCACATTTGCAAAGACCCTCCTTCCAAATAAGATCATATTCACAGGTTCACAGGTGGATATCTTTTGGGGGCCATTGTGGGTCTCCCACTGTGTGTACACAGGTGAGCATATACAACACACTAAGGTAAAGAGAGATGTGCACATTCGAAGAATCTGATCAGGGCAGTACTTGCACAATTATACTCACATTGAACACCCACAGTCTTGACTCTTTAGAAGCAGTCTAGAAGTCTCTTGATATAATTTTCGTTCATAATTTTGCCAAGTACCAATTCCATCACGTGTGTGATGAGGTTAGTGCACTATGTGGAAATACGCACTTGGTCGTTGAGTAGTCTAGTCAACCACCTAACATCCACATGTCACTGTGGCTTTGTGGTTCCCTAATCATATAGATTATTCTCATTATACTTACTGAGTTTTATGGGGTAGCATAACATGCTATGGTGGGATTTGGAGTTTAAGGATTTAGAAAGGTCTTGGACCGCTTAAGAATGCCAAAGATCAATCATCTATGGAAAGTTTTCAGATGGACAACGGCATAAGGCACATATGAGGGACTGAAACTGTTGTGATAGTCAGAGACAGACCAGTAATTCCACAGCAAATGCCATTCCTCTTTAAATAATTGATCTCTATTTCTAAGTTAAATACTTGTGTGATAAACTAATTGCAGCTGAAGCAGAAAAATACTAAAGAAGTCTTTGAAACGGTTTACGCTGCTTTTTAACATACAGATGTTCTGACGTCTTTGAAATATTACAATTTTAAAAAGCCTTACAAATTCCTGGCACAGTTTTCCTTGCATATCCTTAAAGGCACTTAAGGAAAACGAACAAAAATGTTAAAAAAAAAATTAACTACCAAAACGAAATGATATATAGCCATGATGAAAGAAATAGTGAATTGTGAAATAAATCGCGTCACTAAATTACTTTCTTCTATTTTCTTAGATTGCAAATTAGGCCTTGCAACTTCTTTGAGGACCATGAAAATAAAAAAATACATATATGTATTAATTATCTCCATGCTGTAACCTAGGTACAAAGAAACTTAAATTGAAAAACTAATTCATTTTACCTATAGCAATGGGTTGGGCTAGAGAATTACTTGTCCTGGGATATTAGAAAAATAGCCATGGTGCATTTTGTCTCTATTATAGCATTTTTCAAACTCTGAAAACTTGGTTATGTAAGTAATGTTCTTTGCCACAAATCTATAAACTCGTTGAGCGCAAGGACCTTAAGTTCCCTTTTATTATTTTTTAAAATTTCCGCATGCTGCCTAGCACTGTGTGTTGCATATAATAGGTACTCAATAAATGATGACTGAAATGCAGCCCACATCTCAGGAAGATTAGCGGCTAACCCACAGTGCGGAAGGAAGTTAGAGCCCTCAGTCTTGTATAGCACTTTTCGGAACTATCGTGATTATTCTTTAGGGAAACATCTTTTTTTTTCTCTCCTTTTTCATTTTTTTCTAATTTTGTCTTTTATCTTCCTTTTACCTGTCTCTTCCCTTCTCACTACTGTATTTGCTATAGACTGAATGTTTCTGTCTCCTTGAAATTCACATGTTGAAATCTAATCCCCAGTGCAGTAGTATCTGGAAGTGGGCTGTTCCAGAGGTGATTAGGTCATGAGGGTGGAGCCCTCATGAATGAGATTAGTGCCCTTAGAAAAGAGACCCCAGAGAGCTCCCGTGACTCTTCTGCCGTGTGAGGACACAGTGAGAAGCTGGCTGTCTATGAACCAGGAAGTAGGTTCTTACCAGACGCTGAATCTGCTGGCACTTTGATCTTTGACTTCCCAGCCTCCAGCACGGTAATAAATAAATGTTGGTGGTTTATAAGCCATCCAGTCTCTGCTATTTTATTACACAGCCCGAATGGACTAAAACACTGTGTCTTTGGCTGCTTGTGTGATATAGAATCCACTGAACCCCCAGGCATTTCCTAGGCCGGTAGGTAGCATTGCCTGGAGCTCAGGGAAATTCTGGGGCAGCCTTCCCATTCCACGATTCCGTCAGGAACTTGCCTGTATCTACCCACTGAGGGAGACTGTGCAGAGGAAGTGAGTTTAGGAAATTCACAGGGAATTCTGCTCTCTGTAGTTACTCCATTTCGAATGGACTTTTTGTGTTGTTTTAAGAAAATAAGAGGGAACATAGAAATCAATATGGAAGAAAGAATGTGCATTTTGACAAATGAAAGAGGAGTTACAGTGGAACTAGAAAAAGCAGAAGGAACAATTAAGAGGAAAATCAGAAGACTGATAGATTAACTTGTTAAGTAATTGCTAGCTCAGGTTCTTTAAGCCAAAATTGCAATTTTTGTTCAAATTCTTCCAGAACAGATTAATAAAACATATCGTTTCCTCTAAACTTAATAACTTTTGGTTTTTCACATATATTTTATTAATGAACTCTGAACCGTAGCCATTTTATTCACACATGAATATGAAATAGTGCATTTGTGTTATGCCATGTGCTTCTGCAGATCTTTTTCTTCTGAAGGCTAAGCCCCAGGAATGCTATCTCTTGGCTTGTGGTATAGCCAGCATCACCTTCCTGGTCTGGCCAAGACAGAAAGCAAAGTCCTCCCTCATTAGACTTTGTCTACCTGGTCTTGGACTCTTTGAAACCTTTGTTTCTAAAGAGCATCAACTGTTACACTAAGTCCTCACTAGTCAAAGGATGGTCCATGGACCAGCAGCAGCAGCATCACCTGGAAGTCTGTTAGAAATGCAGAATCTGGGGTGCTACTTGGAAAATCTCCCCAATCAGGTTGGAGAAGCACTGTTCTAATTCTTGTGTACTAATCTTGCTTCCTCAGCTAGACTCTAATCACTGAAGGAATAGGTTCAATACTGCCTTGTTGGACTTTGTAATCCTTCTTCCTTCTTTTCCTTATTCCACGCCCAGAACCTAACACAGGGTTCCATACATAATAGGTGCTTAATAAATGCTGAATGAGTACTCTTCCCAATTTGGACTCCTTCCTGCTGTAGTTTCCCAGAATTGTTCAGCCATTTGCCATCCATTTCAATTTGCCACGCATTAGCTGTAGAAATATTCTGACTCCATTCATGTGTGACATTAGACTTGTGCCAAACTCTAGGATGCAGCAGGCATTGTTGGTAATGAAGTGAATTTATGGACTCCTGGGATTTCGCTGCTAGTGACTTGGTCTTCCCATTTAGTGTTGAAAATAGTTTATAAGGGATGTTGATAAAACAGTCTAGAACAGGGATCACAAAGTATAGCCTGTAGGCCAAATCCAGCTTGCAGCCTATTTTTGTAAGTAAAGTTTTTTTGGAACATAGCCAAATCCATTGGTTTATGATTTGTCTATGGCTGCTTTTCATCCACAGTGGCAAAGTTGAGTAGTTGTGACAGGCACCAGAAGGCCTGCAGAGCCTAAAATATTTATTATCTGACCCGTTACAGAAAAAGTTTGCCAATGCCTGGTCTAGAGCTATATTTGATGTCTATGTAGCAAGGACAGTCCCCCTGGGTCACTAGAAGTTGCAACGACTCCATGATAGGCAGCTTTCAAAGATGGCCGGCAAGACCCCTGCCTTCTGGTATTCATGCCCTCGTGTTATCCCCTCCCATTGAATATGGGCGGAACCTAGTGACTTATTTCGAACAAACATATGGCAAAAGTGATCAGATATCGCTTTTGTGATTAGATTACAAAAGACTGTGACTTCTGCCCTGCTGCTATTGCTTTCTTGGCTTGCACAGTTTGATGAAGCAAGCCGCCATGTTGGGGAGGCCCATCTGGCAAGAAACTGAGGGCCATTTCTAGCCAATAGCCAGCAAGGAACTGAGCCCCTTAGTCCGATGGTCCAAGGAACTGAAGCCTGTTGACAACCACATGAGTGAGCTTAGGAGTGGATCCTTCCCTAGTCAAGTCTTGAGATGATAGCAGCCCCAGCTGCCACCTTGAATGCCTGTGAAAGACTCTAATGAAGAGGACTCAGTTAAGTTATGCCAGACTCCTGACCCACAGAAACTGTGTGATAATAAACGTTGTTATTTTAAGGCACTAAGTTTGGGGGTAATTTTTTAAGCAGCAATAGACATCTGATACAGACCCTAAAGCCAGATTGTAGATCTTGGCACATTTGTCATCAAACTTTCTAGTTCCTAGAAGGATACTGTCATGGATATTTACTGAAACTGGCTGGCTAGTGTTTGAATCTCTTTCTAGTATTGGAAAATCCTCAACTGTGGTGGTCAGCCGCCCTTTTCCCACCAGGGCACAGTGTTCTAAACTTTTTCGTGTCATGCCATGCATAGAAGATGAATAAGATGTGTAAAGCATTCTATGAATGCATGAGGCCGCTCACCGCCGGGAGGGACCAGCTCCACAGGCACTAGCCACTCCAGGCCCATCCTGAGCTGAGGACATCAATAAATCAGCACCTTTATAACCTACCCATAAAATAAGCTGGGAATCTCTGCTCACTGGTAGCCCCTTGGCATGGCATGCAACCTAAGCTTGGCCCAATTTGAAACTTGAGTAAGTGATGAAAAGATTGGGGGTCAGAAGGATGACAGTCCTTGTGCTAGCGGTGGCATCTGATGGTGGCTGATGTGACCAGTGGTGGGGCCCTGGCCAGTCTATTTACGTTGCCTGATCCCTTTTGGTCTTTGATTTTAGACCTGGTTATCCAGGCTTCTGAGCAATTGTGAGAACCATCCAATATATTTCCAATAAGTTCTTTCTTCTTAAGAGATCCAGAATTGGCTTCTATTGCTTGGTACTGAGAACCTCAGTTGATAAATATATATCAATATTATAGCAACGCATGGTAAAAACTGAAAACACAGGCACAAAATGAGTGCAGACAAGTTCAAGGCTAATGGATTTTTACCACTTATATTCTGTGTACAAGTCTAACATAGTCATAATAAAAATTTACTTTTAATTATGTTCTATAATTGCCCATTATAGAAACAGCCAGCCCTGGTGGTCTAGTGGTTAAGATTTAGTGCCCTCACCGCTGCAGCCTGGGTTTGTTTCCTGGTCAGGGAACCACACCACCTGTCTGTTGGTTGTGTGACCATACTGTGGTGGCTGCATGTTACTGTGATGCTGAAAGCTGTGCCACCGGTATTTCAAATACCAGCAGGGTCACCCATGGTGGACAGGTTTCAGTAAAGCTTCCAGACTAAGACAGACTATGAAGAAGGACCTGGCCACCCACTTCCGAAAAAATTGGCCATGAAAACGCAAAAAGACCAGGCAGGGTTCTGCTCTGCTGGACACAGGGTCACTAGGAGTCAGAATCTACTAGAGGGCAATAACAGCAACAAATTATAGAAACATTTTGTGATTTTCCTTCATGTCTTTTTGGTAACAATTTTTGCAGTGTATAATTATTATATAGCCTTTTTCCACTTAGCACATCATAATCACTTTTCCATGTCTTCAAAATCATATTTTTAAGAGGTCACATAATATTTATTTCAGGCAGTGCCTGTGCAAGAGGCCTGGATGGAGTGGATCTGAAATTGGGTCCAATATCCTCTAAGTCGAGAGGAAGGAGTGACTTTTTCTAACCGGTCAGCCTCTTTCTTTTGGTAATTCCCACTGCCCAGAGGGGATGCATTTGAAAAAAAATTCCAACAAATGTGCTATATGTGCTCCCACAGTGCTAATTCCAGTGAGTGGGATATACGATAATTTCTTCAATAGTCCCTTCGTGTTGGTCTAGTTGCTTCCATATTTCATCTATCCGTACTTCTTGTTGAACATTTTTAGGCCTAAATTTCTTCCACATTTTAGATTTTGTTACTTGGTTTTGATTTTTTGGTGGGAATAAGTCGAAAGGCCTGAAACACCTTTATGTCTCTTTATAAACATCACCGAATATGTGGCTTTCTACAACGACCTTATCAATGTGCCCGACCACCTTCAGTACGAGAAAGTGCCAATTTCACAGCATCCTCCTCTGCAACTGAAATCATTAATTTCTTGAGCCGCTTGTTCGGAGAACAATCATTCACTCTTATAAAAAGCGTCCGACAAAATGTTGGATACTTTTATTCTCTCAACCCTTCCTAGAAAATGCAAGTTCTAAATGGTTTCTAAGTGTGTTGACAGAAAAAACTACCTCTTCATAAACTAACCCTGGAGGACTATTTCGAGAAAGTTTGATGAGGCTTGGAGCCCATTTATTCTACCTTGGCTAGCCAACATTTAAATACAGCTCGGCTTACATTTAACTCATTGTTCTAGCAATATAAATGAGTTTTAGAACAATTTAAACACAACGACGTCATGTAATTTAAAGAGCAGCGGCATGAAAAAAGTCATCAAACAATAGGTTAGAATTATCAGATACTTTTATTAAAGAACAACAGGCCATCTAGTTGTCTGGGTAATTGAGGGAGAAATTAGACTGAATGACTTTATTAGTTCTGGCCAGACACTGAGGGCCTTCAATTAAATCACCATTTACCTACGCTCTTCAAGGCAAAATAAGTAATTTTTTATTCAGCAAAATGTTCCTTGCTTATTTGGCTAAACAATTAGAATCACAACATCGTTGGAAGCAAACAAAATCCCAGAATTTATACCACGTAGTTTACACGCGTAAAGCTCGATTTTGCCAGCTAGGGAAAGGATAACCTAAACCAAGGGAAGTGATGAAAACAAAATAGCGACGCTAGGATGGGTCAGAGAGCAACACTTGGCAAGTTGTGCCAAATTAGTCGACCAAGCAAAGCACTCTATCGGAATTGCAAAGTAGGAAGTCCTATTTTTGACTCTGCTGACCTCAGTGAAAATTTCCTTGTTTTTAAAAATGGGCATAATTCTTTGCTACCTAACAAAGAGGCCCGTTATGAAAATTAATGAGTCTATAAAATGCTTGACGTCTCTAGAAGCCCAAACTAAATACACGCTATAACTTCGCATTCGTGGAGTTCATGGTCCTGGTTCTTTGAAGAGCTGCCAGTCTTTATTAGTATTCCTGTGACACCCTCTACCACTATAAGTTCACTTTCAAGTCCTCATAAAATTAATTAGTAAAATGCCCATATTTTAAGACGGGACTTTGCCTTCAGAAATGGTTTCCACTCTCCATATGATAAGTGTTAAGGTAGTAACTACCGAGAAGGATGAGGAGCAGTACGTTCCCGCAGAGGAACCCGTCCCGGGGCGCGAGCTCCCAGCAGAGCCCGAGCACCCCGCGGGCGCTCTCCCGACTGCGCCCCTCGGGGCCCGCTGGGGGCTCTCGCAGCCGAGCCGCTCCGCTCATCAGGGGAGCCCGGGACCCCCCGCGCTCCGGGGACGCCCCCGGGCCGGGCTCGCGGCGGGCCCAGCGGGGCTCGATTACTTTCGCCTGGGCGAGAAGCAGCCCCGCCGCCCCAGCGGGAACCCTACGGTGGGGAGGTGGGGCGACGACAACAAAAAGAAGCACAGGAGGAGGAGATCCTCCCGGGAAGGGCCGGCCGGGAGGGGGAGGCGGCGGGCTGTGGGGCGGAGGCCGCGACCTGCGGAAGGACCCCGCGCAGGCCGCCTCGCGCCCCGCCGCCAGCAGCCGGCCGGCCCGGGAGAGGCGCACCGCCCCGGCCCGCGCCCCGGGACCCCCGCCGCCCGGCCAGCCGCCCGCGTGCCCCGCCCCTCGCGCCGCCGTCCCCGCCCCCTCGCCCAGCGCCGCCCGCGCGCAGCGTCTCGCGCCGGCCGGGCCCGCCCGCCGGGAAACAGCCGCGAGAGCAGCGGCCGCTGCAGCCGCCAGCGCGCCTTCTCCGCCCGCGCTGTCGTTCTGCCCCCGCCCTCGGCGCCTCAGCCCCGGCCCGCGCCCGCGCTCCGGCCAACGTCCTCTCGGGGCCGCCCCGGGCCCGCCGCCCCTCCCCCGGGCGCCGAGCCCCCCAACCGTTGCGCTCGCCCTCGGCGCGCGGCCCGCGCCTGCTTCCGGGGCGGGCGGACTGGGGCGCCTGGTGCCGCCGGCCGCAGCGACAGCGCCCCCGGGAAGCCGAGGAGGAAGGAGAGAAGAGGTGGAGGTGGGCGCAGGCTGAGTCGCGGCCGGGATGTCCGGGCAGCCGCCGCCGCCGCCGCCGCCGCCGCAGCCACAACAGCAGCAGCCGCTGCCGCCGCCGCCGCCAGCGGCCGTGGCCCCCGTCTCCGGAGTCGTGCTGCCCGCGCCCCCGGCCGTCAGCGCCGGCTCCTCTCCGGCCGGCTCGCCGGGCGGCGGCGGCGGCGGCGGCTTGGGGGCCGCGGCGGCCGCCCTGCTCCTGCACCCGCCGCCGCCGCCGCCGCCGCCCCCGGCCACCGCGGCCCCGCCGCCGCCGCCGCCGCCGCCGCCCCCGCCGCCCGCCTCGGCGGCCGCCCCCGCCAGCGCGCCCCCCGCGCCCCCCGGCCTGGCCGCGGGCCCCGGCCCGGCCGGAGGCGCCCCGGCCCCGGGCCTGGCGGCGGGCAGCAGCGCCGCGGCCCCCTTCCCGCACGGGGACTCGGCCCTGAACGAGCAGGAGAAGGAGCTGCAGCGGCGGCTGAAGCGCCTCTACCCGGCCGTGGACGAGCAGGAGACGCCGCTGCCCCGGTCCTGGAGCCCGAAGGACAAGTTCAGCTACATCGGCCTCTCGCAGAACAACCTGCGGGTGCACTACAAAGGTACTGGGCGTGTGTCCCGCGGTGGGAGCAGGGCCGCCGAGCGCCGCGACCCGCCCCCGCCCGCCCTCCCGGGGCTCGGTGCCCTCGGAGGTGACTCGCCGGCCGGCCTGCTTCTCCGGGGGCGGGATGGGGGTCCCCGGGAAAGGTGCGAGATTTGGGGAAGGGAAGGTGAGTATAACGCTCCTCGGTATAATGGAGCTGGTAATCCTAGGCCAGGAGTGGGACACCTTGAGGGAATCCAGGATGACAGGACAGAACTCGCTTTTTGATTTCCCTTTAAGATAAACCTTAGGGCTAGGACAGAGGAATCCAGGGACTCGGAGTTGGGTTACATTGTTCTCCAGGTGGTGGTGGGGCAGGCGTTCTCTTCTTGGAGAGGCGCACGACTCCGAGGTATGATTTCTAATTAAGGGAGAGCAGGGATATATAGGGGGAGGAGTGATCAGTGGAGGATTTTGTCCAAAATTAGGCCAGAGATCGTCTAGGGGGACAAAAGGACGAGGAGCCCAAGTTTGCCCATCAGTGTATCTTACTCAAAGCAAGTGGGAGGGAAGCAGTCAAACCTCAGGAGTCCGCGTTTTCTTAGGGGAGCAGAAACCTACTCTGCTGGTGGGAAATGCCCTATATTTACGGGTTGGCGTTATATGAAGTGTTGTTGAAAACAGGGATCTTTTAAAATGTTGGTCTTTAAAAGAAAATTGGCTTATGTTTCACACCTGCAGTTGAGAAAACAGACAGCCTCAGCCTTGTGCTTGTCCCCCTCCTCCTTCACCTACCTCTCCTGTGTTAAAACAAAGCTTTAAGCAGATCAATTGTATATAAAATTATAAATTTCGGTGGCATTTTGAAATGTAGCCCAAATTAATAGCATGCGCCAAGTTTACTTGTCTGGGAGGGAAAAAAAATCAATCTAATGTATCAGTCTGTCTGGAAACAAATCCATTTTTTTTAGGCCCCAAACCTGAAGCAGGAGCTTTTACATTCAAAGCAGCCTCATTTTGATTGGCTACAAAGGGAGGGTCTTAATCAGATCCTAGTGACATGGGTATAGGGGGTATAAACAACTGTTGTGGTTAAATTCTTAAAGTCTACAGGACTGAAATTTGAGAAGAACCTTGATAAATAAGTTACTATTAAATCAGAAAGGAGAATGGCGACAGCAATTTGCAAAAAGATTTGGTTGCCAAGAATCACACACAAAAATAGGCTTTGTTAATATTGCTTCTTTTTATCCCTAGATCCAGAGAAGTACTTTCAATTTAAAATGTTATGTTGCTTACTCTAAATGGCTGAAAATTTCAAAATGTTGGACCTGTGTTTTTCCTTAAGTTAGGACATTCTGTTAATACCCTGTGAAGGCTGTCGTTTAATTTTGTATTTTAATTTGCGTGAACTGTACTATGTTATGAAGTGTTTACTTCTGCTCTGACTACTAGGAAGCTTTTTGTTAGACTTGACAAAACTTGATTTTAAATTTATGGTTGATGGTTAATAATTAGCTTCTAAAATCAGAGGCAGAAGATATGGAAGATTGTGGAACAAAGAATCCCGGCTTTCCTGAGTCCTGCAGTCGTCTGTGATTTTTGGCATGTTACAAAACAGGGCCTCAGTTTCTTCCTCTGAGTGATGAGGGAGTTGAACTGGATGGTTGGTAAGGAAATTTCCAGCTCTCTGAATTTCCATGATATCTAAGATTCGTGATTACGGTTTGTTTCGCACTGTACCATGCCTTAATTAGTTTTGCTAACTCCTTTTACATAAAATTGATGATTTGGGTTGGAGAAAAGTGCATGCTTATGTGAAATTGCTTGAGTTTGGAATATTTATGACACTGCTGTCTCAATTATTTTTCCTGTTGGCCTCTTTATTGCTTTCTGTTGTGTAATACCAAGATTCACTGTCTGGAAACTACACTCTTTTATAAACATAAGCCATTATTTCTGGAAGAACAAATTTTGTTTGTCGTCCTTTTTCTTTTCTCTCCCTCTCTTCTGTCTCCCCTTTGTCTCCCTCCCCCCTTGTCACAAACACAGTCTCTTTTTCCCCCTTCTGCTGCCTCTTCCTCTTGTCTTGTTATTTTAATGGGTTTTTTTTTCCTCCTGTTGTTTTTCTGAGTGCCTTCTGAGTGCACCATACCAAAAGTACTGGGCAACTGTGTCCTAGAAATAAGGGAAGGGAGCGCAGGGGAAGTGTCGTAGGTAGTGGGGTAATAAAACTGAAGCGATGAAATAAGAAGACTGGATTTTATTTAACCTATCACTGTGCCACATCGATTTTACGTCAGCATTTTAAGACACTTTTAACATGAAAAACTGCTTTTCATGAAGTTTTTTGCATATTGCAGAATTTCAAAAAATTGGTGATCATTATTTTCCAGAATGATGAGGGTTTTCCTTACCTTCGAAATAGAAATATCTTGATTTCTTTTGCTCTGAACAGATTCTGTTTTTAAGTTGTTTTTCTAAATTGGAATTGCTGTCTTTGGAAGCAGTGTGGCCTCTTAAATGATTTGAGGGGATCCGTATTAAACAATGCCAGACATGCAGACAAGGTTGATCGGATTGCAGAGGAATAGCAGGGTGTGTAGACTATATTTTAATAATTTTGAAAAGACCTTTCACTTAGTGGTTACACACCAACTGTTGAAACGCTCAAGGGTGGCTCCTTTTATTTTTAAAATTCTTGTCGGCTTTGAATAAGTACAAATGTGACAAATTTGGACTTAATTATAATGATAACTTTATTCCAACTTAAAGCATTTTAATGAATATGACAATGGACTTGACTAGTGTAAATGTTTCAGTTGCAGATCACATTTTTATGTTTGTGAAGTTATCACTATTTGGATACTTTACAAAGCATTTTGATACACACACATGCACATACGTACATACACTCACATGTACATTAGTTTATCGGGACATGATGGTGGAATTCTCATTTTAGATGTGAGAAAGTGGGAGCACCGAGAAGGTAGATTTTCCAAGTCACAAGTAAGCCAGGATTGGAAACTAATTTTCACCGACCCTGAATTTAGTGTTCTTTCCGCTATACCAGTATTGCCTATTTTGATTTGTATGAGTCTTAGTTTTCTCAAATAGATAAAATCTAGTGATCACATTTAGAACTTTCTGAAAAACAGTTGGCATTAAAAGTACTTCCTCTGGGGAAAAATGTTACCTGGAGCACACTAGTGTCACGGAAAAGTCCAGACACCTGGATTACACTGATTTAGGGCAGCTTAGAATAAACGCAAGATAAGTGAAAGTTAGGAATGCTAGGAAGCAGTGACGTTGCGAATTGCACTTTTTATTGGAGGCATTATTAACAGTATCCCGCCAAATGGGTTGAACTTTTGGTATGCCTAACTCCTCTCTCCCTCACTATCCCCAGCCATTGGGCCTTTAACAGTTCCTGAATTTGATTGTTTATCTAATTTCTTGCACTTCTAAGGATGAACAAATATCTCAAATATTTGCTTGTCTGCCAGTACCTGTGTCTTTTAGGAATTATGAGGGTGATAGAAACATCTTGAAAATCAAAGAATTTAAAAACAAGACTGGGCTTTTCCTGGGGATCTCTTTGCCCAAATTTTGAGAAATTCAGCTTTAAAAATGCCAGTTGATAACTGCAAGAATTAATCTAATAATCATTCAGAAAAGTAGACAACAGTAATAATAATTTATTGAGCACTTGCTATAGGGTATATATTCTATTAGACAGTTTGTATATGTGCTTTGTTCTCTATTCATTCTTTCATTTATTCAACAAGCTTTTAATGAATGTTTATTTTATGCCAGGTTCAGGGCTCTCAAAGTTTTGAATAAGATACTGTGTTCAAAGGGCTCGAAGGACATAAAACAGTGAGGGAGTGAGGGATGTTGGAGAGAATACTGTGGAAGACAGGAGGAGCGCCTGTCCCAGGCTGACATTGAAAGGGATGAAGTTGGTGGGTCATGGACAGCTTCTTGGCCAGTGGGACATCTTAAATGATGAGTAGGATATAGGGGAAGAGGAGGGGCTGGGCATTACAATGTGAAGAAGCATACGCAAAAGCATAGAGGAGAGAATTATTGTTTATGTTTGGATCTGCAAGCAGTCTTGGGTTGTTGGAATTTGTATCACAAGGAGCAGCTGGAAAAAGATTGTAAGAGGCCTTATAGAATATTTTATTTAGTTTAGATCTTATTCTGTAGGAGATGAGGAATCATCAAAGGATTTTAAATAGGAAGTGACTGGCTCATATTTCCATTTTTTGTTAGATTATGCAACTAATTGGAGGATGGATTCAAGGGGTTCACGACTGGGAATAGCAAACTCATTTAGAAGGCTGTTGCAGCAGACCATATGAGAAATAAGGACTTGAACTTGGTCAGTGGTAGGGGTGGGGAAGAGCAGACATATTTATGATATGTTTTGAAGTAAACACTGGCAGGATATTATGGGATGATAGAGAAGTCAAGGATGATGCTTGGGTTTCTAGCTCTGTTAGGTTCTTACAGTGGACCATGAATCAAATAAAGATTGCAAGGAAGTATTACAATATATTTGGAGATAAGTAACAATGGGAATCTTAGTCATGTGATCTGACTTCATGGAACCAGAAGAAGCCAAAGAAACAAGCCTTACAGAAAGAACAGAAACAGGTCTTCTGAAGTTAAGGTGGCTCTAAGAAATTGCAACAACTGGAGTTCGTGAATTTTCACTTGATTCTACTGTTAAAGTGACTCAGCTACAGTTGCTAGTTTCTGTTATTTTCTTCTCTTTTCCCTACTGACTAGCTTATCCTTTCCTTCCTATTTCAAATTCCTGAGAGACTTAACAGATTGGCCTAGCTAATTGCCATCATTCTTAGTTGGGTAGAGCTTTTCATTCTATCCTAATGGGATGGATTGGTGGCCTTCACATCAGCTGCTAACCTGTGTTCAATCAGCTGTGGGGGTGTGAGGGTAGTTAGGAAATACAGAACATCCGCCTGGCACCAGGGTAGTCTTTCAGTAGGGACAGTGGTGAGGCAGTTTCTTCTAGGAAGGGTTGGCATGTACTATAATAGACCTGAGCTTAGGAGAGAGGTCTAGGTCATGACTGATTTGGGAGTCACCTCTAGGGGCTAGTTGAAACTCAGAGAGAGCAAGTAAAGTCAGAAGAGCAGTGGTCCAAAGATGGAACCTGAGCAACACCAATATTAAAAGGCTGAATGGAGCCCAAGAAGAACTGGTTAGGAGGTACCTGGACAGAGGAGAATCAGAAATGAGGAAGTGATCTGTAGGGTCAAATGTAACCAATAGGTTTAGTGAGATGGGCACAGAAAATTTCCGACTGGATTTGGAAATTAGATCATTGTGACCTTAGGGAGCGCAGTTTGAATTGAGTGAGGGGGCCAAAAATCAGAGTAAGTAGAAGGGACCAGGTGAAGAGGATAGTGAATATAGATAACTCTTGAGTAATATAGATGAGGAAAGAGATTAGGCAGTACCTGGAGGAGGATGGAGGTAAAGGCAGGATTTTTTTTTTCTAAATGGCTAATAGTGAAGTTACATTGTACCTGGAGATTAGCTTCTAATGACAGCGTATAAAATGAAAATCCACATAATCAAAATTATCCCTAAGAATTCCTTTGGAAAGTACTGTTGTAAAGTAGAGACTCTTGTATCATTTCTAAGTCTTGTTTTAGTTTGGCTGTGTGAGTACAAACTGAAGTGACATAAGTTAGCTGAGAGTATGATGTTAGTCCAAGGTATGGAGTCTCAGTAAATGTCGACAAAATTTAACGTATATTTTAACACACAACATAAATAGTAACAATACCTGTTTTTGTTACCTTGAAGTTAAAAAAAGTTTATTAGACTCACCACCAACCCCAGTGCATTATTGACAATGATTTATAGCACAGAGGCATATAATTTTATGAAAAGTATATATATTTTTTGAATACTGCGTCCTTATGAATTGAGGAGAAGGAGAGTAAATTGGGAAAGGATGAAAATACAAGCTTGGGAGGCTGACAGGGTAAGGGCTTGGAGGGAGGAAAGTCGTTCAGGAGCACAGGGTGGTTAGTGTTGAAGGAGGGGACTACATACTATTCCTCTGATAATAGCGGAAGAGGTGAAGACTAGTATGGACAGAGACCAGTTTGTAATAGAGCGGAGAGTGGATCATGACCATATATAGTGGTGGAGTCCTGTTTTATGATAAAGTAGGTGATGTAGTTTGCTCACTGAATTTGAGTAGAGGACTTCACTTAAAGGGAAGGATAAAAGTGTGGACTAGCCATTGAGGGGAATGGGGAACAAGCTAACTAAAGGTTTCTGAATGTGGTGTTGATAGCAGTGGGAGAGCCCAGCTGAACAGCATTAGTTCATAGCTGTGGCCATTGCAAGATTTTTGAACTTTATTCAGCAGAGGCCAGCTGCCCGGTGCAGGAGTAGGGAAGGTAGATTATAGTGTTGATCTAAGGCTGTGGTTTTGCTGGTGGATGTGATGGAATAATAGGCATATCAGGGAAATCAAGGCTATTTCAGAGCTTTTAAGTGATTACCGTATAGCCCCATCCTGGAAGAGGAAAAAGAAAAACAAACAAGAAAGGGTAAGGGTTCAGGCAATTGGAGGTCCCTTGATGTTGAAGAGGAAGTGTAGAAATGAAGTCTTTAGAATGGGGAGGGGGAGGAGAGTGTGTCCTAGAGGAAGATGGAGGCATATCTACTAGAATGCCAAAAACGTGTTGCTG
Source organism: Equus przewalskii (assembly GCF_037783145.1). NCBI lineage: Eukaryota > Metazoa > Chordata > Mammalia > Perissodactyla > Equidae > Equus > Equus przewalskii. The sequence continues at coordinate 13,586,128 of NC_091849.1, read as the reverse complement.
GAAAAACCTTATGTTTTCCATAAAGTTGCGTACTAAAAGTAATGGGGCTTATGGGAAAAATAGGGCTGGGCAGACCACTTAAAACCTATAGAACTTTGCAACCAGAGCACTACAAAAATAACAATACGAGCCCAGTTAAATTTCCACTGGCATTTGTGCGCAATATCACAGGCTGCTGATCTTTTGCGGCCTTAAGCCTTGGGGTTTGGGCTTTCTTCTTAGAGATGTAAGTGCTTGACAGCTGTTTAAGCAAAAATGAAAATCTGATTCAGAGTTTAGCCATTTTCACCATTTTTTTCTTAAACAAAACAAAGGTGTACCTTTAGCTATTAGAAGGGCTAAAATCCAAAGAAAACCTGACAATGCCAATTGCTGGTGAGGATGCAGAGCAACAGGAACTCTCATACGCTCTGATGGGAATGCGAAATGATACAGCCACTTTGGAAGATGGTTTGGCAGTTTCTAACAAAGCTAAACATAGTTTTACCATATGATCCAGCAGTTGAGCTCCTAAGTATTTACCCAACTGATTTGAAAACTTATGCTCACACAAAAACCTGCACGTGAATGTTCATAGCAGCTTTTCTCCTAATCGTGTACAAGAAGAAGCAACCAAGATGTCTTTCAGTAGGTGAATGGATAAACTGTGGTACATCCATACAGTAGAATATTATTCAATGATAAAAAGAAATGAGATATCCATTCATGTGAAGACTCATATGGATCTTAAATGCATATTGCTAAGTGAAAGAAACCAGTCTGAAAAGAGTATATACTGTATGCTTTCAATTATATGACATTCTGGAAAAGGCAAAACTATAGAGATAGTATAATGCTAAGGGGTTGTCAGGGGCTTAAGGGGAGGGAAAGAGGGTGGGATAGGCAGAGCACAGGGGATTTTTTAGGGCAGTGAAAGTGTTCTGTATGATATTGTAATTGTGGATATATGGCACTATGTATTTATCAAACCCACAGAACTTTACAGCAAATTTAATAAAATCATTGAGGAGGGAGAGAGAGATCTCAGGATAGAATGCAGAATGTGACAAAACAATCTATTACAAATGTATGAAAAACCTCAGAGAGGAGGAGAGAAACGGTGCTGACCTAAAGAACTTTGGAACAGTGGAGTCTGTTAAACTAAAGGGAAAGTAAACTACATAAGGTCTGAGCTCTTGTTGACAAAGTTGTATCCCATGGGGATATGGGTTAGCAGTTCTGATACTGCTGTATGTCTAGTGGAATCAAACAAATAAATGGATGGCAGATGGTGGGAGCTAGGTTTCTTACCTTTGGAGTGGAATTTTACAGATAAGCAAGGGCCGGAGGTTAGAATGATCTGTGTGGTAACGGATTAGAGTTGGAGACATCAGTATGAAAGGCAAACTTAGTTTAATACAGAGACAGATGATTACATATAGAAATACAGATATGTGTATGTACAGGGGTTTAGTAAAAACCTATATTTCCTTGCTCTTGTCAATGAGGGGGCCTAAAAGCAATGACCCCCCAGTCACAACGAATACATCTGGTACCTAGATCTGGGGTTCTGATGCCATTTGCCAGTAAAAGGAGCCAGGGTCCCCTGAAGAAAAGGCTGATTCTAGGGCTGGGGCAGGAAATATACAGGATGAGCCTCCAGCATTTCGAAGTGCCTGAAAGTAACAGAAAGAAAAAACATACAATGGAGGTGTGTCCAAGTGCCAGAAGAGCCAACTGAAAAAGCTCTCGGTGGCTAAAGGGGGAACAGTTTGAGCAACAGAAGAAACAGAGTAGTATTGAATTATAACCCAAAGTATGAAATAAATATGCATGAGATGCATGAGTCCATACTGATAAAAACAAAGAGGAGATCTCTTAGCACTTGGTGATCTATTGCTCTTGAGTTTTCCCCATATGGCTTAATAAAGTGGCAAGTGTAGCAGTTCCTGAAGCTGATAAACACTATAGGAATGCACTTCAGTAGGAATCTTGGCTTAAAAAAATTTTTTTTTTGAGGAAGATTAGCCCTGAGCTAACATCTGCTGCCAATCCTCCTCTTTTTGCTGAGGAAGACTGGCCCTGAGCTCACATCTGTGCCCATCTTCCTCTACTTTATATGTGGGACGCCTGCCACAGCATGGCTTGCCAGGCGGTGCTATGTCCACACCTGGGATCCGAACCAGTGAACCCCAGGCTGCTGAAGTGAAACATGTGCACTTAACTGCTGTGCGACCGGGCCAGCCCCTTGGCTTTTTTTGATGTAGGGCATTTTGTATATTCCTAATTTTCTCTTTAATTCATTTATGTACTGAGGAAAGCTGCCTTCTGAACTATATGACTTCTTTATTATGCTGACGTCACTCCCGGAATGCTGACGTCACTCCCGGATTTATGAAGTGCATGTGAGCTAATTTGTATTCAAGAAATGTATTTTGTAGCAGAACAGACTTTCTTAGAATTTGATATTTCTGAGGCGGAATAGTTTCAGGTGATGTCAGAATCCAGTGGGACTCCAGGAAGGAATAAGTGAAGATAAGAGTGGAAGTCAGTGGGAATAAAGAGATCCAGGAATTAAAATGCAAAAATGGTAAAATAGACACAGATGTGAAAAGTCTGTTAGTGTTGTCTGGGAAAGATACATGTTGGCTGTGAGGGCCTGTGAAAAGGAGGTTAGAGCAAGTCAGAGAGGTCGGGGAAAGAGTGAGTGAGGAAGTGCAGCTTGAGCTAAGCCCTGCGGGGCGAGGAGGACCTAACCCAGCTGAGAAGGAAGGGTGGAGCTTTCCAGTTAGAAGGAAGAGCTGGGCAAAGGCTGTGGCCCGGCGGCTGACTGGAACAGAGAGGAGGTGGAAAATGCAGGGGGAGGGCAAGATCAAACAAGATGTTCAGGAAATTTCTCTCTCTCCTAAGCGGAATGGGAGGTTTGTAGGAAGGAATTTTAGTTGTTTTGCGGGATGGCGGTACAAGGAAGGCTGATTTATATTTCCAGAAAGGCACCTGGCTGCGTGTTGGAGAGTGGAGGGGGTGGTGGGGTGGGCTTTATTCAGACCTTTCTCATTTCACTTAAATGCAATCAACAGATTGTTTGGATGGAAAGAGATAAGCTTGCTAGTCTTAGAGTTTTGAAGCAATAAATGTGTTTTCTTCTTGAGCCGTATAGAAAACACTTAACATTGAAGACTTGTGGTTTTAAAAGTTTACGCTTTGGTAGTGTGAGGTTGTTTTTTGGTCACCACAGAATTTAAGGTAATAAACTTCCTGCTGATGAGCATTATTAGAAGTAGACTCTCCACTCTGATCTCACTAGTCTTGTCTAAGAAATAGTATGAATCCCTTTAATCTTGCATCTAAACTTTTTCCTAGGTCTTTGCATTTGAATTTAATTTAAAAATGAAACAAATCCTTTGACATTTATGGAATTTTTCTTCAATGTCTTAGTAAAGCGTAATGAATAAAACGGAACCTTGAAGATTGATGATTGTGTGGTTCTTCACAGTTATTTTTGCACAATGGAAAGTGTAGGGAATTTTAATTCATATATTAATTTAATGCATGATTCTGCTGATTGGGGCAAGTGATATAACCTCTGTAAGAATTTCTCCATTTTTAAAAATGAAGTTAAATACCTATTTCACAGATGTTGAATGAGAAAAATCTGTACAAAAGCACATAATACTTGGAGACATTATTTACCCTCAAATACTAGGTTTCTTTTGCTTTTCTCACAGAAGTAGCAAGAATAGGAGATGGGAATACACGCGAAGTGATCCCAGAATGCTCATTGTAACCAGATCCTTCCTTTGGGTTCAGAGCTTGCACTGGATCAGGCTTCGGGAATTTAAACCCCAGCACAGATCCTGCTTTGGAATTCTCACACAGCCGGGTGACCTTGGGCCAGTTTTCATCTTCCCTTAGTTTTCTCAACTGTGAAATGATAATAAATACTATCTATTTTAGAGTTGTTTCGAGTGCTGAGTTAATAAATATAATGCTCTTAGAAGAGTGCTTTTCACGTAGTATTAAATGTATATTAACTATTATCATTTATTATTATTATTATTATTAAGTATACCTGGAGATTACCTTATCCCTAAAAGTTTTGGTCACTTCCCTTCCAGCAAAACCAAAACCAAAAATAAAAGCTAGTTGATTTAGGACTCCAGGGTTAATAAGGATTTTCTTTAGATTTATTTTTAACTGTGTAAATTTTAAAAATGCATTTAGTTTACATAACCTTTTCCTAGGCAATTCAATTATTTGAACATATTTTTACTGAAATAGATGTTTCGCTGAAACCATAATTTATTAAATGTCTATTTTTAAAAAATGACTGTTGTCATTCTGCAGATTTATGCCGTTATTTTTTTATTCTGCTTAGCTCAATGTAAATCTATTACCTACTATGTTAAAGCAGTTTTAGGGGTGTCTATATATTGCTGCTTCCATTTTTATCTTCCAAGCCAAGTTTATCACCTCACAGTGGTCACCAGGCTGAGAATTTACTTCTGCCCATAACATGTATACTTATGGCATCTATGGATACAAGTTTTCATGGTGATAGAAAAGAGTGGATGAGTTCATTTAGTTTCTTTTGGGCCCTGTGGACATGTGCTAATTTGCCTTGCGAGTGTAAACTTAACTGTTTAATGGTGGAGTATGCATTGGTAATTTGATAAAGTATGGTAAGGGAAGGTGGGCTCTCATTGGCATATGATGGTTCTTGTATAGCTAAGACATAATTTTTTTTTTTTTAAGATTTTATTTTTTTCCTTTTTCTCCCCAAAGCCCCCCAGTACATAGTTGTATATTCTTCGTTGTGGGTCCTTCTAGTTGTGGCATGTGGGATGCTGCCTCAGCGTGGCCTGATGAGCAGTGCCATGTCCGCGCCCAGGATTCGAACCAACGAAACACTGGGCCGCCTGCAGCGGAGCGCGAGAACTCAACCACTCGGCCACAGGGCCAGCCCCTAAGACATAATTTTTAACTTAAAAGAAGGTATTTAGTTTTTAATCAGTCCTGGTAAAGGTGAGAAGGGAATGAAGGTAATGTTATAGGATGACTGAAAGATTCCTGACGTTAGTTTGTGTTGGGTGAAGCGTATCTAACTAGCACACCTGAACGATGATTTAGAGTGTCGTTCCTCAGACAGCCCTGTGGGGATTGTGGAGACTGGTCTCGCTTACTCGCTTGCGTACTTTCTGACATGCTCCCTCAACTTCTGTTCTTTCTTCTTCTGTGGTTTTATGGGCATATTTTCTCCTGCTCACTTGATTTTGTTCATGTGCTGGCCTTTGAGGTAATCTGTGTCCTGGCCGAGGGATGGGAGGGGATTGTGAGTGAAGGAAACCCTTGGGGATTAGAATTGAGGAAGAGCTAATTTAAAAAGTCTAAAAGCCATTATCTAACGTTTCCTAAAGATGTCAGCAATGGTATGGTGTTACATTCCTTTCTTAAAAAAGAAAGAAAGAAATACGACTAGAGCTTATATATTTCTCAGTAGCCTGTAACTGACCAAAGAAATTTTATGGATCAGCCTTTGTATAGTATTGGCGATAAGTATGTCAAAGAACAAAATTGTATATTCTTAAAGTAAGAAAGCTATTTTGCCAATTGAATCTAATTATATAAAATTTCATTTAAAAATATATGATTTAGATTCTTCTGGTTTAAGAAACAGGCCATTTGGCAAGAGTGTTGTTTACGAATTTTATAAATTTTATACAAATTTAGATCTAATAAAATTAAAATCATATTCTCATCATGTTCTTCAAATGCAGCCTTTTTTTCTCTTAAAAATATAGTCTACCGTAAAATACTTTATTTAATTTGCATAAAGGACTGCTAGAATCAATATGTTCAGATTCTGAAATTTTACTAAAACTAATAATAGTACGAAGAGTTCCATGGCTGACTTCGGCTGTTTTGCATGCTGGATTAATTGTGATGATAAATGTTTCATTAAGTCTTTGATTATTTGTACTGATGGGAGCAGAAATGTATATGTCATTCTAAAACTTATATTTGTTCCTGAATCATTTCTTAGGATTTTCATTTGAATATGTCATTTGATCTTTTTTCCTCTCTGTTTCATATGCAGGTCATGGCAAAACCCCAAAAGATGCAGCGTCAGTTCGTGCTACACATCCAATACCAGCAGCCTGTGGGATTTATTATTTTGAAGTAAAAATCGTCAGTAAGGGAAGAGATGGGTAAGTGTAAATTTTGGTGGCAAAAATCATTTGCTATCCTTGGATAATTATTTTTGTTTTGATTCATAATGTTTATGATGTAATTGGAAAATTGGAATCTTGGGAATTTTGGTAATTGGAAAAGTAGAATATAAATATTCCAGTATAACAGGTTGGATCTGGTTCTGCTTACATACTTGTTGAAGCTAATGCTTGAGTTGGTGAAATTAACCAAGTTTTTCTGGTAGTTTTGTCATTAAAATGGAGAATTGGAATTAAACAATAGAGAGACGATGACTCATTTTCCGTGCCTTTTCTGAATTCTGCTGAGAAGTTAAATCTTCTCAAAGCTAGTTAACCAAAGCCGAAAGGTGATTCATAGGTATTTTACAGGGGTTCAGACTTAGAATTTTAGATTTGGATCAGAGAATGTATGTTTGTACGCTCTCAATTGGAGGTGATGCCCAAGGATTAAGATGCGGTTTAGAAGCTTCTAACTGAGAGCTCCATATAGATCTGGAACCAACTTTTCTATCATTGCTTTTCAGCTTGGGGTCAGTGTGTAGTGAGTGTGTCTGTACATCAGAATCACTTATGGGACTATTAAAAATTATGGTAGTTTGGACCTAACCCCAGAAGTTCCTAAATCAGTATTTTCAGAAGTAGAGCTTTGGGCAAGAAAGGCATTTTGAGGAAGCTTCCTAGGGAATTTTGGTGCATATCTCTGGTTGAGAACTCATTACCTAGAATCAATGGATGTGTCCTATGGTATTTCCTGATAACTTCATCGTGGCATCAGAGATCCTTTAAAGCATCCATCGAGTCATTTATCCAGGTATCAAGATAAAGTTATTGGACTGTGTGAGTAAATTGACCTGTATTTGAAGTGAATCATTTAACCCCCTCTTAGTGCTGCTTCTGTGTTTGACAAAATAAGTGTATTCAATAGATTATTCCTCTTACTTTATTTGCTAAATCTTCTCAATGTCAACAATATGGAAAGTAGGAAGTGAAACCTTGGCATTCAACGATAACTTTTTATTTAACTGCCTCAGTTTTCTCAGGGTGATCAAGCCAAAGATAAAATCAGAGAAGCTGAAGATAAAGTGGTTGAGAGACCTCAGATTGAAATAGGCACATGATTGTAACCATTTCTAACTCTACTGCTGCGTACTCACTCAGTAAGCCGGTTCTTCTATACTTCTAATTATGTCATCAACCCCATAATGCTGGTGTTGCTCAGGATGGTTCCCAGGGTTCTCTTTACCTTTCACTCTACATTTCTATCTTTGCACGATCTTCACCTTGTATTTTCATGGCTACAAACATCCTGATGAGTCTCAAATCTAAAGCTATATCTCAGATTATTCCCTTGAGCTCTAGACCAATATGTCTAACCAGATATTTGCATTTGAATGTCCCACAGGCATTTAAATTTAGCTTGTTTAAAAATGTTTGTCTCAACACCAGCTTGGTTAGTGGTTTCACTATTGCTAGATTGAGAAGTTCCTGCTTTTAACTTTGTCCGTCTCTACAGCCTCTGCCTTGGTCAGGTCTTGGTAATTTGTTCCCTATATTTCTAAAGTGGTTGGTTCTTTGTCTCCCAGTTGCTCCCTGTTTTGCTCTTACTGCAGTCTATAACTGTTGTCAGTGTTCTTTCTAATACGGGACTGAATTGTGTCTGTCCCCTTCCTGAGATCATTTGGTACACCTGTTGCTTTGAGGATAAAATCTAAATCTTCTTAGCAGGGTCCTTCATGATGTGACTAACTCCTTTGTAATTTTTCAGTCTCCTCTTTGTTACCAGGATCCCTCATTCTTTTTTTCCTTTCATTTTTAAAATTAGGTATATTTTGCATATAGCAAAATTTGTCATTTTTAGTGTGCAGGTCTGTGAGTTTTGACAGATGTGTACAGCCATGTAACCACCACCACAATCGATATATAGAATACTTCCATCACCACCCCAAATTCTTCCATACCCTTTTGTATACAACCTTTCTCCATCACTAGCGCCTGGCAACCACTGATTGGTTTTCTGTTACAGTTTACTGTTTCTAGAATGGTATATAAATGAAATCATACAGTATGTAGCCTTTTAAGTCTGGCGTCTTTCTTTTAGTGTAATGCATTTTGAGCTTCATCCTTGTTGTTGCCTGTGTTGGTAGATCAGTCCTTTTTACTGCTGATCATGTGGATGAACCAACCAGTTTCCTTATCCATGCTTCAGTGAAAGGGCAGCTGAGTTGTTGCCAGTGTTTGGCAATTAGGAATATAGGCACTACAAGCATTTATGTACAGTTTTTTGTATAAACATGAGTTTTCATTTCACTTGGATAAATATTTAGGAGTAGGATTGCTGGATCTTATGTTAAATGCATTTTTAACTTTATAAGAAACTGCCAAATTGTTCTGCAAAGTGGCCGTACTAGTTTTCATTCCCACCAGCAGTGTATGAGAGTTTCTGTTGCTCTGCCTCCTCAATGGCATTTCATATTGTCAGGTTTTTTTGTTTTAAATATTTAGCCATTATAATAGATATCTAGTGGTTTTTTGTTGTGGTTTTAATTTGCATTTCCCTAATGACTAATGATGTTGAAGAATCCTTAATTCTTACCTACTTTTTTTTTTTTTTAACAAATTCGATAGTTCCCTTATTTTGATTTTTAAATTAATCACTTGTCAGTGACTGTGGAGGTGGTTCAGAAATGACTTACAGATATACTTAATACTGAATGACAGCTAAATTGAACGGAATGTTTCTTTGGGCATTTCTCATTTTGTCATTTACTCCAATTAAATTCAAGGTCCTTAAACCTCGCCTCTTTCCTGAACTGTGGAAGCTCTAACCGAGGCTTCCAGTTAATCTCCATTTCCACTTTTCTGCAAGCTTAGACTTGGAGAAATAAGCCCCAGAAAATAGGAAGTAGGTGCTAAACAGGGTTGAATCAACATAAAGTGACTCAAGAGAGAGGGATGGAACGAACTTTTTAGGTTAGAAAATACGCCCAAGAACCTGTTTCTCATCAGAATCAGCATCTGCGAATAATGCGTTGGGTAACAGCAGTTATGTAACACCATAAGGTACTATTTGTAGTTCTCTGCCTGTACATGCTGGCTCCTATTTCTAATTCTATGCAGACTCTTTCCTTCCTGCTCACATTCACCTTCTCTTATCCCTTTCCTCATTTGTCTAGCTTAACTAATTACTCTTCAAGTCCTAGTTTAAAGGTACCTTTTTTGTGGCATTTTCTCTTCTCCAAAATAGGATTGTGCTTTTTTTCTATGCTTCCTTTACATTTTGGACAGACTGTAATTATAATATCTACACTGTCTTAATTGTCTGCTTACTGGTGGCGTACACACTACAGATTCAAGGGTAAGGGACTATTTTAGGGGCCGGCCTGGTGGCGCAGCGGTTAAGTTTGCATGTTAACGATTCCCTGCGGCCCAGGGTTCACTGGTTCGGATCCCAGGTGCAGACGTGGCACCGCTTGGCAGGCCATGCTGTGTTAGGCGTCCCACGTATAAAGTAGAGGAAGATGGGCACGGATGTTAGCTCCGGGCCAGTCTTCCTCAGCAAAAAGAGGAGGATTGGCAGCAGTTAGCTCAGGGCTAATCTTCCTCAAAAAAAAAAAAAGGGACTATTTTATATTTCTGTAACTCCAGTACTTAATTTATGGCTAGCATTTATATGAAAGAATAAATGAGAAACAGTACTTACCTCCTGTATATTCTTGGAGAAAACTGTTGTATTTCTTTGGTCAGATTTTATTTATCTCTCTGGTAAACTTTTTGAACAGAATTGTAGTTACAGCCCAATGCTTGGAAGGGAAGAACAATTCACGTCTGGAAGAAAAGAAAGTCATAGTGCTAATTTTGGCCAAGTAATGTCTTTCTGGAGATGTATTGAACTGTATCAAGAGATGTAAAACTTCCTTCCTAAACTCCTAGCATCTTTGTAAAGAATGGACCAGAAAGAGCAGCTGTTAGTCACCTTTCATTTGCAGTGATATATGCTCATCTGAGAGTTTCTTATACTTAATTTAAAATTGAGTTTCCATTTAAACAGTATGTTTATCCAAGATTAGGACATGTAAATAAATACTTGGATCCAAGATCTCAGTTTTTTAAGATAAATTGTCATTGCAGCAAATTTTCCCATGAGATGGCAGGAGTTGGATATGAATTGCCTCTTAATATATCAGTGATATTCATTATTTCTGGGTCTGCCGTATAAAATTAGAAATATGACTGTGATGATTGTTGTATTTTTTTATCGCCTAAGAAATAAGGCTTGAAGGAACTTCCTTTTATTGAGTAAAAGAACTAATATGTTTTGTTTTCTGCATTGGGTTTTCATTTAAACTAAAAATAGTTTTTGTGTATGTTCAGCAAAAAATAAGCTTAATTTTTTAAGATGAAATAGCCTGTCTAAATTTTGTGATTAGTTTAAGAATACATTTTTAATGTATTTTGCAACAAAAAAATTAAATCGCCTTATCTGCATAACTTTTTTTAGGAGACATATTTAGAGAGTAAATATTTACTTTGTGTTCTTGTTAATGATTGCTGACTGTCAGGATGAATTTCTGAAAGCATTCTGTCGCGTGAATGTACTTTCAGTTCAGGAATTTCATTCAAGTTTTAAATTATGCATACTAATAGAGGCACTGAAGATACAGTTAATTCTAAATGTGAGAGATAATAAATTTTTTATTTGAAAATTTTTAGAATTAGAATTTATTATGTGTGGTATTTTTAGCTCTTCCAACAAAATATTGATGCCACTCAGCCAGTGATTCAGAAGAAACCAGTGAGCAATCCAGACTCTCTGTTCTATTCCTAAATTCTTCTGCTGATAATAAAGTTCAGTCTTCAGAATGTTCCTCCTGTGCTACTCATCTTCTGGATTATTTCTTGGGGGAATGGAAAAGAGAGAAAGGCCTTTCTTCCCATCTAGCTTTAGAAGGCTTTAGAAACTCTTTCTTTTTAGTTTTGATTAGCAGCAAATGGAAACACAGATGGAAATGTGAACAAACACAAGTAAGTAGTATATTTATTAACTTAACAAATATGTACTGAACACGTACGATGTGTCAGACATTGTCAGCAGCTGAATGATAAGTAAGAAATTATTTTATTCATTGCTGACTTATGGGTATTTCCTACTAGAGAATCTGACAGTAGAAACTGAATAAATGGATTGAGTCAACTGAATGTGCATCCTTGCCCTTAAGGAATGTCGCATTCAGTGTTTGGAGGGTACAGTGGGGCAGGGCAAGGGGCAGACGTGCAAGTAACTCCAGATTAAGACATAGTGTACTAAGTGCTTTGAGACTGAGAGAGTATGAATGATTAATTCTAGCTCAAGGAAACAGATTTATAAAGGAAGTGGTATTTTATAGGCCTTATAAAATGAGTAAGAATTTGAGAGGCTTTATTGGAGAAAAATATTCTAGACTGTGGTAAATGGCTGGACTAGTCTCATGGGAGGAGTGGAATTGTATAGTGTCTTTGGCTGAGATATATGGCTCCATGTCATTGGAGGCTTGAGGGATTATAGTGAAGAGTTTACAGAGGTAAGAATGGAATCAGATATTAGAGAGCCTTGATAGTTCTAAGGTGGAATATTCTGTAGATAGTAGGGAGCCTTCAGTCTTTTTGTGTAGGGCAGTGATATATGTTTTAGAAATAGAGTACTGGGTGGGGAGGGGATACAGTGTGTGATGGCACTGTGAAAGACGGCGAGAGATAGGGGTTAGGTTATTAGTCTGTTTCTTAGGAATGGATTGTGATAGAGATTAAAAAGAAAGGAAAGGAGGAGGAGGAGGTTTAATTTGTTGGATATCTGTTATGTACCAGATACATAGGAATCTAAGATTTGTAAGGATGGATTGGCTAAGACAGGACCCCTGCCCTCCAGAACTTAACAGGTAAGGGAAATGAACATGTCAGTAAATAATTAAATATAGTATAAAATATGTATAGTAACAGATACATGAACAAACTAGGGAAGAAGTATGGTGGAAAAAGTGACCAACTCTGTTGAAAGATAGGGTGGCGATCAGGGAAGCCTCCATAGAAAGCTTGCTTGCATCTGTTAAACTTCGGTCTCTCTCACTTCCTTGTCCTTGAGCCACCCATTTACCCCGTTAGACTAATTTCCCAGGGATCCCTCAAGAGAGAAGCAGAGTTTTCAAAGATGAGTAGCTGTTTTGGAAGCTGATTAGGTACTTTTGCTAAGAAATACAGTGAAGTTCTTTGGGATTGGAGAGGTGGACATTTGAATATTGGCTCTGCTACTTACTAGTTCTGTGGCCTGTACTTTTCAACAGACTCTTTGTTTCCTCGTCCATAAAATGGATATAATAGTGCCAACTTCATAGGATTAGATTAAATAATTTGCTTAAAGTACTTATTAGAGTGGCTGGTGCCCATACCTGTTGCTGCTGTTGCTGATGGAGAAAGAGCAGCCCCAGGTTTGTGGGAGGAATGTGTCCAGAGAGGATCTTGAAGGGACTTAGATTGCTAGGGGTATTACGCTTTGTCTTTTAGGTGCTCCTTTTAAGCAGGGGAATGATAACAATTGGATTTGCCTTTTAGAGAGGTTACTCTGATGGTAATTTGGAAAATAGAGAGGTCTGAGATGGACATCAGAGGACCAGTTGGCCTATTATGATTTTAAATTGAGGGCTTAATCTGTGTAGCGTGGTCACAAGGAAAGTAGATTTCTTAGCTATTTAGGATGTTAAAAAAAAAAAAAAACTTTATTAGGAAGTGGGAGTGGCAAGGGTAGCTGTGGAGAGAGAAAGAGTGAAGTGTGACTTCCAGGTTTCTGGCTTGGACAGTTGATTAGATAGATGGTGCTGTGACTAAACAAAATAAAAATACTGGAGGGAAGTGGAGTTTTGAAGTTGCAGACGATGGGAACAATACAGTGTTTGACCTGCTGTGGGACATCTAGATGATTAATTAGTAGTAAGGCTTTGACTAAAAATAAATGGGATTTAGGAGAGAGAGCTGAGCTGTAGGTGGATTTTGGAGTCATCAGAATGTACGTTGTTGAAGCCCTGGGGATTGATGTGATCACCCAAGTATGTAGTGAAAAAAGAGAAGAGGGCCTGGGCTGAACACTTGACACACCATCTTTATGGGATATAAGGAGGAGAGAATCTAGCTAAAGATTCCGAGAAGGAATGATCAGAGAGCTAGAAGGAAGATACTAGAGAGTATTGTGTGTTGGAAGCCAAGGAAGTCAATTAAAAGAACTGAAGTGGCCACTGGTTTGTCATTTAGGAGGTTGTTAATCCTTGTTACAGCAGTTTCCTTAAAGTTAGGGTGGAAGCTGGTGCAGTGTGTCAGTTAGAGGTAAGGAATGGAAGTAATGGACCCAGTGGACTGCATAGCTCTGTGGCTGTTGTGAGAAACAATAATTCTTGATTCATTCAGAAAAATAATACACTGCCAATTCAAAGCTTCAAAGGTATGGAAAAAATGGGGAAGAAAGTTATAATCTTGTATAATCGCTACTAATTTGTTTCTTTCTAGTTTTTATATATACACTTTTGTGTATATATATATTTATAAATTATTTATTATTGAGTTAATGATAGGTTACAATCTTGTGAAATTTCAGTTGTACATTATTGTTTGTCAGTCGTGTTGTAGATGCACCACTTCACCCTTTGTGCCCACCCCCCACCCCATCTTTCCCCTGGTAGCCAATAATCTGTTCTCTTTGTCCACATGTTTAAATTCCTCATATAGTGGAGTCATACAGAGATTGTCCTTCTCTGTCTGGCTTATTTCTCTTAACATAATTCCCTCAAGGTCCATCCATGTTGTTGCAAATAGGATGATTTTGTTCTTTTTTATGGCTGAGTAGTATTCCATTGTATATATGTATATATATGTGTGTGTATATATATATATATATATATATATATATATATATATATATATATATATATACACCACATCTTCTTTATCCAGTCATCTGTTGATGGGCACTTAGGTTGCTTCCATGTCTTGGCTATTGTAAATGATGCTGCAGTGAACATAGGGGTGCATGGGACTTTTGGAATTGCTGACTTCAAGCTCTTTGGATAGATACTCAGTAGTGGGATAGCTGGATCGTATGGTAGTTCTATTTTTAATTTTTTGAGGAATCTCCATACTGTTTTCCATAGTGGCTGCACCAGTTTGCATTCCCACCAGCAGTGTATGAGGGTTCCTTTTTCTCCACAACCTCTCCAACATTTGTTACTATTTGTTTTGGTTATTTTTGCCATTCTAATGGTTGTTAGGTGATATCTTAGTGTAATTTTGCTTTGCATCTCCCTGATGTACAGCGACCATGAACATCTTTTCGTGTGCCTATTGGCCATCCGTATATCTTCTTTGGAGAAGTGTCTTTTCATGTCTCCTGTTCATTTTTTGATTGGGTTGTTTGATTTTTTGTTGTTGAGTTGTGTGAGTTCTTTATATATTATGGAGATTAACCCTTTGTTGGATGTATTACTTACAAATATTTTTTCCCAGTTGGTTGTTTTTTTGTTTCAATCCTGTTTTCCTTTGCCTTGAAGAAGCTCTTTAGTCTGATGAAGTCCCATTTGTTTATTCTTTCTATTGTTTCCCTTGTCTGAGAAGACATGGTGTCCGAAAAGATCCTTTTAATACTGATATCAAAGAGTGTATTGCCTACATTTTCTTCTAGAAGCCTTATGGTTTCAGGTCTCAGCTTTAGGTCTTTGATCCATTTAGAGTTTATTTTTGTGAATGGTGAAAAAGAATGGTCAATTTTCATTCTTTTACATGTGGCTTTCCAGTTTTCCCAGCACCATTTGTTGAAAAGACTTTGTTTTCTCCATTGTATGCCCTCAGCTCTTTTGTCGAAGATTAGCTGTCCATAGATGTGTGGTTTTATTTCTGGCTTTCAATTCTGTTCCGTTTATCTGTGCACCTGTTTTTGTACCAGTACCATGCTGTTTTGATTACTATAGCTTTGTAGTATGTTTTGAAGTCAAGGATTGTGCGATATTGGCCTGTAGTTCTCCTTTTTCATGCTGTCCTTGTCATGCTTTGGCATCAGCATGATGTTGGCCTTGTAGAATGTGTTAGGAAGTGTTCTATCCTCCCTAATTTTTTGGAATAGCTTGAAAAGGGTAGGTATTAAATCCTCTCTGAAAGTTGGGTAGAATTCCCCAGGAAAGCCATCTGGTCTTGGGGTTTTATTCTTTGGGATGCTTTTGATTACTCTTTCAATCTCTTTCCTTGTGATTGGTCTGTTCAAATTGTCTGCTTCTTCTTGACTAAGCTTTGGGAGATTGTAGGAGTCCAAGAATTTATCCATTTCCTCTAGGTTATCCATTTTGGTGGCATATAGTTTTTCGTAGTATTCTCTTATAATCCGTTGTATTTCTGCGAGGTCTGTTGTTATTTCTCCTCTTTCATTTCTGATTTTGTTTATTTGAGCTTTGTCTCATTTTTTCTTTGTAAGTCTGGCTAGGGGTTTGTCAATTTTATTTATCTTCTCAAAGAACCAGCACTTTGTTTCATTGATCCTTTCTGCTGCCTTTTTTGTTTCAATAGCATTTATTTCTGCTCTGATTTTTATTATTTCTCTCCTTCTGCTGACTTTGGGCTTTGTTTGTTCTTCTTTCTCTAATTCAGTTAGGTGTAGTTTAAGATTGCTTGTTTGGGATTTTTCTTGTTTGTTAATATGTGCCTGTGATGAATTTTCCTCTTAATACAGCTTTTGCTGTATTCCATATGAGTTGGTGTGGCATGTTATCATTTTCATTTGTCTCCAGGTATGTTTTGATTTCTTCTTTAATTTCTTCAATGATCCATTGCTTGTTCAGTAGCATATTGTTTAGTCTCCACATCCTTGTGCCTTTCTCAGCTTTTTTCTTGTAATTAATTTCTAGCTTTATAGCATTATGATCAGAGAACATGCTTGTTATTATTTCAATTTTTTTAAATTTGTAGAGGCTTGCCTTGTTTCCCAACATATGATCTATCCTTGAGAATGTTCCATGTGCGCTTGAGAAGAACGTGTATTCTGCTGTTTTTGGATGGAGTGTTCTATATATGTCTATTAAGTCCATCTGTTTTAGCTTTTCATTTAGCTCCACTGTTTCTTTGTTGATTTTCTGTCTGGATGATCTGTCCATTGATGTGAGTGGGGTGTTGAGGTCCCCTACTATTATTGTGTTCTTTTTGGTATCGTCTTTTAGGTTTGTTAATAGTTGCTTTATGAACTTTGGTGCTCCTGTGTTGGGTGCATAGATATTTGTAAGCATCATTTCTTCTTGATGAAGTGTCCCTTTGATCATTATATATATGTCCCTCTGTGTCTCTCTTTACCTGCCTTATCTTGAAGTCTGTTTTGTCTAAGTATTGTGACACCTGCTTTCTTTTGTTTGCTGTTAGCTTGGAGTATTGTCTTCCACCCCTTCACTCTGAGCCTGTGTTTGTCCTTGGAGCTGAGGTGTGTTTCCTGGAGGCAACAAATTGTTGGATCTTGTTCTTTAATCCATTTTGCCACTCTCTGTCTTTTTATTGGAGAGTTCAATCCATTCACATTGAGAGTGATTATTGATGCATGTGGACTTAATGCTGTCATTCTGTTGCTCGTTTTCCAGTTTTCCTGTGTTCCTTTGTTTCTCGTCCTGTGTCTTTTAGCCTCCCCATTGACTTCTGCAATTTCTTATGCTGGGTTTCTTACATTTTTCTGTATTTATGTTTTGTGTCTCTGGTCTGTTTTTTAGTTTAGTGGCTACCCTGAAGTTTGTGTTCAGAATCTCGTGTATAACATAGTCCATTTTCTGGTGGTCTCTTACTTACTTAGCCTAGACTGTTTCAGTCTCTTTCCTCCTCCCCTCCCAAATTATTATTTTCATCTCTTATTCCAACTTGTGTTGTGAGTTTGTGGTTAGAGTGATAACATTGCCTTTGCTTTGATGATTTACTTCCCTTTATCCTAATGCTATAGTTGAATATTTGCTATCCTGTTCCAATTCTATCTGTTTGTCTCCCTACTCTGTTTTGTGACCCCTTTCTGCCTTTTTTTCTTTTTTCAGGTATGAGAGCCTCCTTGAGGATTTCTTGTAGTGGAGGTCTTGTGGCTACGAAGTCCCTTAGCTTTTGTTTGTCTGGAAAAGATTTAATTTCTCCCTCATATCTGAAGGATATTTTTGCTGGATAGAGTATTCTTGGCTGAAGATTTTTATCCTTTAAAGTTTTGAATATGTCACTCCAATCTCTCCTAGCTTGTAAGGTTTCTGTAGAGAAATCCTCTGAAAGTCTGATAGGGGTTCCTTTGTAGGTTATTTTCTTCTGCCTTGCTGCCTTGAGTATTCTTTCTTTGTCATTCATTTTTGCCATTTTTACTACTATATGCCTTGCAGTAGGTCTTTTTACATTGACAAATCTAGGCAATCTGAAAGCTTCCTCCACACGCATTTCTCCCTCAATCCCTAGATTTGGGAAGTTCTCTTCTATTATTTCGTTGAGCACACTTTCTTCTCCATTTTCCTTTTCAATGCCCTCAGGAATTCTGATTATTCGTAAGTTGCATTTTTCTCATTGAGTCAGCTATTTCTCAGAGATTTTCTTCATTTTTTTTTTAATTCTTAGTTCTCTTTCTTCCTCTGTCTGGAGCCATTCAGCCTGTCTGTCTTCGATTATGCTAATTTGCTCCTCTGTGGTGTCTACACGGGCATTCAGGGAATCCACGTTGTGTTTTATCTGATCCATTGTATTTTTCATCTCTAGTATTTCTGATTGATTCTTCTTTATAGTTTCAATCTCTTTTGTGAAGTAACTCCAGAACTCGTTGACTTGTTTCTCTATATTTCCCTTCACCTCATTGAGTATTTTGATGATAGCTATTTTGAACTCATTTTCACTTAGTTTATGTATTTCCAAGTTCTCAGGACATACTTCTGTGTTTTTATTGTTTTCCTTGTGGACTGGAGCTTTTATAAATTGCTGGATGGTAGAGGAATGGTTTTTGCACATGCTGCTATTATTCAGTTGCAGTTACATCCTGTTGCCACTAGATGGGGGTCGAGAGCCGCACGTTCTGAGCCCTCCGCCTTCAGCCCGATGGCGGGTGTGCAGTGTGGGTTGGGGGAGGAGGGTCACTTTCTCTTGCGTCCTGACCTGGATTCGGATCAACTCTTGCTCTGTGGTCTCCCAGGGCCCTGGCTTGATGGGGTTCCCCCACGGAAAGCTTTCCCCCATTAGAGGGTTTCCACTCCACGTGTGGCGGGAGTCCTGGACATCTCTGGATGCGTGGCGTCTCCCCTCCTCCTTCCCTCGCCTGCCACAGCAATCCCAGTCTCTAGGGGAGGGAACGAAGTTCTCTCCTACCCCGTTCCAGCTCCTCCGAGGGTGGCTCCAACCTCTCTGCCCTCCATCGTTTGGCTGCTGTGGGTCTCTGATGATCTGTGTTATTAGGATTGTTTTTTTGGTTGGAAAGCAGTTGCTCTTTTTGGTTGTAATTTGGAGGGGAGAGAGTCCCGGGTGAGCTCCTGTGGCCATGTTGCTGACATCACTCCCACGCTTTTGTATGTTTTAAGCACAGTTATACTCTTAGAGATTTTTACATCCTGTTTTTATTATTGATTTACTTATACATATGTATTACTATGTATTTCTTGGGTAGTTATAAGCCTTTTCTTGTAAGATTAAAAGCGCTGAACATCTTTTTTCTTTTTGTTTTGTTTTTCAGCTGCAACATAGTCTGTCATATATTTGTTAGGGCACATCTGTAGCTTTTCTCCTATTAAGTTGTTTTTAACCCTTTTCACTATTATAAATAATTTTTATGCATGAAATCTATCTCTGTTTCCTTAGGAAGGATGTTTTAAAGTAGAATTATTGGATCAGAAGAAAGGGTATGCACATTTTTAAGATTTGTGATGCAGTGGCCAAATTACTCTCCAGAAAGATGAGTCCACCTCCGTTTGCATGGGAGAAACTTGGTCATATGTATAAATTGAGGAGAGGGAATCACTAGTGAGTCCCAGGGAAGACTGAGGAGGTGAGTTCCTTTGCTAAGGGAGTGGAGTTGGGGATTTAAATATAAATTAGGAAGGTGGGATGGAGTATGGAATTGATTGGAACATCTCTACTTAGGGAAGCCTGTCTTGACAGCCTTTCCACCTCTAAACTAGGTTAGGATCCTCTGTTACCTGCTTCCTTAGCACTGCTTCATAGCGTTTCATCATATTCATAATTACTTGTTTAAGATCTGTCTTCCCTGTTAGAGTGTCGACTCCATGACAGCACCGACTGTTGTCTTTTTCATAGCTATCCTGTGCTGTCCCACGTGTAGATAGCTACTTAGTAAATGTTCATTGGTCAGGGAAGTGAAAGTACTGAGGAACCATGAGATTTAAACCATAAATTTGTTGTGATAGCAGTTTACATACATAATATCCTTTTTCTCTGTGTACTGAGCTGCTTAGGGGGAAGACCGAATTGTGGATTGATGCAGGATGGGAAATTAGAGGTTAGGCAGATGGGAAGAACAGTTGTAGCAGTTGAGGTTACTGGTGAAGGAATATTTAAATGGACACTTATTCAGCCTGGATACAGAAGAAATGAAATTAGTAAGGAGCTGATAAACTCAGACAAAATGGAGAGATTTATATGTTGCTGTTTTTAGTGAGATTGAAGAAGAGATGTGGTGGAGTTGCTGAAGATGCCATAGAGGATGTAGCAGTGAAGAACAGCTTAGGTGAAGAGAAGCAGAAGGGATCTTCGGTCCGTTTTGGTGGTTTCATGCTGTATCCTCAGTGCATAGAACAATGGCCAGGCACAAAACAGATGCTGGATAAGCATGTGGACCACATGGAGGTGGGTAGGGACAGAGTCTTTTCTTCTGTATGTCCCCAGCTCTGTGCCTTGTGCAGAGTGAAGGTACTTGGTATTTATGGAGAGAATAAAGCAAGTGTTGGATTTTCGATTCTTCTTTACCTACGTTTTAAAACCACCAAAGACGGTGGGAGCTGCATTTTTGGTGGTGAGGAAAATGTTATTTAATGGAGTACGCAGTGAATGTGGGGAAAGTGATCTAGAGATATGTAACTATCACCTTTCTTAGCTTATTCTTGAGGTAGTTATCTTCAGTATAGTTGAAATCCCAAATCACCCATACCCCTTACTCCACCAGTTATTTTATACCCAGCTTGTGGATTTTTTTTTTTTTTTTAAAGATTGGCACCTGAGCTAACAACTGTTGCCAATCTTCTTTTTCTTTTTCCTGTTTTGTCTCCCCAAAACCCCCCCCGTACATAGTTGTATATCTTAGTTGCAGGTCCTTCTAGTTGCGGCATGTGGGACGCCACCTCAACGTGGCCTGACCAGCGGTGCCATGTCCGCGCCCAGGATCTGAACTGGCGAATCCCTGGGCTGCCGCAGCGGAGCGCGTGAACTTAACCGCTCGGCCACAGGGCTGGCCCCTGGATTTTTTTAAGAACTTTTTTTCCCAGTTATAAAGTGGTGTGTTCTTAATGCAAAAGAGGAAATCAAACAAACAAATCTTGTGAAACAGAAAAAAGTGTAACTATTTGTAAAAGTTTCTGCAATCCTACTACCCATACTAAACTATGGTTGACATTTTGAGGTATATTCTCCCAGCCTTTTTTTCTCTATTCAAATTTTAGCATCCGTCTAAGAAAAAACAATTGGTTCAAGATGTATGTGAATCACCTAAAAGATATTTTTAAAATATATTATTCTCACGTGTACCACCACTTATACTTTCACATTAATGAGTTTAATTAAAAATTCAAAGGGAAAACCCCATTTTAATAATGTTTTGAGGATACTCATAATCTTTCAATATTGCTTTATGGTTTATAGCTTTGTCATAATGACTGTATTGTTTGAAATCATATTTCAGTTTTTCAGAACCAGAAAAACAACTGGTAACCAGACTATTTACAGTCATGTGCCCCTGTGACAACATTTCCATCAACGTTGGACCACATACACAACAGTGGTCCCATAAGATTAGTACCATGTAGCCTAGGTGTGTAGTAGGCTATACCATCTAGGTTTGTGTAAATATACTCTGTGATGGTCACACAGTGATGAAATTGCCTAGTGACACGTTTCTCAGAATGTATCCCCATCGTTAAGCCATGCGTGACTGTCTTTATCTCAGATATGTTGAATACTTGCTGTTTGTTTACTGCTGGGATCATGTTAGGTGTAACTGAATGTTCCAAAGGGAGAAAAGATCCTAGACCTTTTCGTGGATGATTTGGTGATTTGGGTAGGTTTTGCAGGACGAGTGGTTGAAGTGTTTAAAATGAGATGTTCATTCCAGTGGTTCTCTCTTTGTTGTTTAGATAGTACAGATCTGAACAGTTTTCCTCTCCAGATTTTCAGACATACAGAAGAGTTAATGCAGTGAACACCCATATACCGCCGCCTAGATTTGAGAGTTAGGATGTTGCTATATTTGCTCTATCTCATATCTGTCCATCATTAATCCATCTTATTTTTTAATGCATTTCAAAATTGCAGTTTCCAGATTATTTTACTTAAATTCTCTAATTTTACACTTGTATCTCTTTTGTTACTCTGAAAATCTTTGTTTCTAATGTTATTGACATAATTTTTTATTTGCTTTGTCCTAGAACATCACTACACATTTCTAGGTTGAAATACTGGAAAAAAATATCAGTGGTATTTAAAAGTAAATGAAAAGAATTTATAAAAATAAATAAAAAGATTATTGAGTACTATATGATTTCTTTACAGTTTTTTTTATCTTTAGACTGTATCCCACTAGGGAAAGGTAGTCAAAATACTGTCCTTTAAAGTTACTTGAAGTAATTCTTTTCTCTGTGTTTCTGCCACCAACTTGACATATTATTACTTTCACTTATTTAAATTTATCTTCTGTTTTTAGGGATTGTTCTTTGATTTTTGTTTTCTTACATAAAACATTTACATTGTTCCAGAATTAAAATGTACAAGAAAGTATTTCACAGAAGGCTCACTTCATCCTTGTGGTCTTCTCTTGTGCAGGTGACCTTTATTAGTTCTTGGTTTATCTTTGCTTTATTTCCTTTTGAAAATAGAAGCAAGTATGCCATAGAAAGCCCTGAACAGATACCACGAGTAACTGCTGACACCAGCTGCTTCTAGATGAGGGCAGTGGTTAGCTGGAGATAGGAGTGAAAGGAGACTTTAACCATCTTTGTCACTTTTCAATTTTGTTTTTATGATGTAGTCTATTTTCTTTGCTTTTTTGGGGGGGAACTTAGTATATTTTTACATTTAGAAAGTTGCTTTTGGGGCCAGCCCTGTGGCCGAGTGGTTAAGTTCACATGCTCCACTTCGGTGGCCCAGGGTTTTGCCGGTTCGGATCCTGGGTGCAGACATGGCGCTGCTCATCAGGCCATGCTGAGGTGGCATCCCACAAGCCACAACTAGAAGGACCCACAACTAAAAAAATACAACTATGTACCAGGGGGCTTTGGGGAGAAAAAGGAAAAAAAAAATAAAATCTTAAAAAAAAGTTACTTTTATACTCTGTAGTTCCCTCTTTTAAAGATATTCTCTATTGTGAGCAATAATGGACTTAGCTAGTAACCTCTTCTTCACCTTCCCTTCCCTCTTCCCTAGAATCTTTTTTTTTTCGGCATTTAAAAATTTATTATTGATTTACATGCAGTAAAATTCACTTTTTTGAATAGAGTTGGGTGAGTTTTGACAAATGCATAGAATCATGTGACAACTATAACAACTGAGACATAGAACAGTTTCCTCACCTCCCCAAATCCCCTCTCTTGTCCCTTTATAATCGAATCCTTTTCCCACCCCTATCTCCTGGCAGCCAGTGATCTGTTTCATAGTCTTGTGGTTTTTCCTTTCAAAACCAGAATGTCACATAAGTGGAAATGTCATATAAATGTAACCTTTTGACTATGAGTTTTTTCACTTAGCATGGTGCATTTGAGATTCATCTAGGTAGGTGTATTAATAGTTCGTTCCTTTTTGGTAAATTCCTCCTTTCTCCATTTTATGTAATTGTTTATATCTGTATATTGTAAAAGCACATCACATTTGCATACACAACTCTATTACCTCATCATTTAGTGTTCTGAATTTCATATGTTTATTACTCACCACCAGACCTTACCCCAAAGCTTTTCTTAGAGGTTTTTCGTTGAAGCTCATTCTTTACTAGAGATCTCGGGAAGAGCTCGTGGGAACAGTATTGAAGTCCTTGATTCGGAACTATTTGTGATGGTGTATACCTTGTGTATCTGAAGGTTTGGTTGGATATAAAATCCGTGGCTCCCAGTTTCTTGTGAGCTTCTTGCACTTCTTGTGCCTTTTTTTTTTGCTTATAAGAAATTTGGTCTTTTGCTTGGATGCCCAAAATATTTTTCTTTAAAGAATCGATACTTGAGTATATCTTGGTGTTCACCTTTATGTTTGGCCTTAAATAATAAAATTGAAATATGAGGCAGTTTCTTACTGACTTACTTGCATGAGTTGAAATTGCTGCTCTTCATTGTTTATCAATTTTGTGAGACACTGCTGACAAATCAGACGATTTTAAATATAGATTGCAATATAAAGAATTAATTTATTAACCAAAAATTCCACTTTATTAGAGTTATAAATAATTTAGTGCTTATGAGGTGAAAAGTAGGATGTGTTTTATACATATAATGTGATAAATTCTTTTCCTTACCCTACATTTAACACAACAACCTACTTTAAGAAGTTAAGAAACCAAGTTATGTTTATTTGTTGCTGCTGTTATAATTAACTACAGATGAGATTCTTTGATACAGAGTTATTAGAGGGACTCTCAAACTCGTATTCTGCTTTTGTTGGTCTTAGACTTTTATTGTCTTAATTATGACTTAAAAGACAGGATAAATGAATAGGTCCTTGAACACCATCTTCATAAACATAGCCAGGCCTTAATTTAAGGTATTGTGTATTTATACAGCCCTTTGAGAGGTAATGGGAGAAATACACAACCGTGAAGGGTTGATATATATTATTGTGGACTTTCCAGACGCAAGAAGTAGAGCCTGTCAGTTTTTGTCTGTGGTTCTTTGGGAGAAGTAGGGGAGGAGTGGTGCAGTGTGGAGAGAGAGAAGTAGCTGCTTTGCTGTCAGTGTAGAATTAGGATTGAAATGGAATTTTGTACCACAGACAAGAAATCAAAATGCTGTAGGTTTGAATAATATTATTGAGAAAAAGAATTTCCACTATCTCTTATTTCGCTTGTAAATTTTTTACTCAATTCTTTTGGCTCAGATAATCAACTAATGGTTAGTGCTTAATTTGTAATATTTTGGATATGCATATTCTTTTATTTCTTTTGTGTATTAGTAGTGGCTGTTCTAAGAATATACATATTGGATATGGTATGATCAAGTTGTTGCAGCCACAAGAGGAAACGGAGCAGGCTTGGAAGGAAGTTTATTATACTCACAGGTCCCAAAGAGGGAGTCACACATGCCACATAGGGTAACAGGGGAAGCACCAGGTTCTGGTCACGTGACAGAAGACAGGCGTGAGGGGAAGGCCTAGGCCAGAGCCTTTTTTGGGGTTTCTGAGAGGAAAGCAAGGCAGGGCAGGGTAAGCAGCTTAGAAGTGGCTAATTTGAATAGTTCTGGTGGGCTTTGGCATATAGGAGTGGTCTCTAGTTGTCTAGTACCTGACCCTGGGATGATTTAAGTCAGGGGAAATATCGGCTGGTGTGTGTGAGGGAGGCAGACAAGGAGATGGCTGGGTCTGTGGACTTACAGTTGGTTGGTTTGTGTATGAGAGACATGCTCCCGGCCAAGTCCTTTGCTTTCTCTCAGAAAGGGCCAGCCTTGCGAGGGGCAGTCTCTCCCTGGCCAGCAAGCTTTTTAAGATGTCAACACTTCATATACAATACAGAAAATAGAACGCACGACTGGTATGGTGGCCAAGGGAAATTTTATGTTTACTCTGATTTATAATTTCTGATGTGCTCATCATAATCTTTCAGAACCTTAGCTTTCTAGACAATTGCTTTCTTTTTGTTTGCTTTTTAAATAAGTTCTTAAACCTTTTGATTAGTGATTTTTTTTCCCTTTTAATCCTGAAATATGCATCTTTTAAAAAACCTGATTGAAATATTTTCACAGGAGCATCTGCAACTTTTGTTGAAATGGTTTTGGTTTAATTTTATAGCACGAGTGTATGAATCACCAGTTGGTGATCAGTGGTTCACTTTTGATGGTTAAAAGTAGCTACATGTTTTTTCTTCCACATAAAGAAGAAATGGGTGTATGTTCACATCTTTTTTAAGTGTTTAAGATTGGTGGCTTGTGAGTTACAGATAATTGTCTGGAGTTTCTATATAGAAATAGATAGGTATACATACACCTGTGTATCTTGCAACAGCAGTTATCTTTTAGAGCTCTTAATTTTAGAGTCTTATTTCATTATATTCATGATGCCATTTGGCAGAAATAAAACATTTTGTTTTAGAAGATATTAAGTAGTTTTCAAGTCCTGTAAGACAAAAAGATCCCTCTTGTACCTCGAGTAACATGAAGAAACCATTCAGAATTTGAAATTTTAAAATAAAACATCAAGCAAAGAATCTGATAGAGGACTGTTATGCCCATTACATGAATGCTTACTGAGCAGCTAACTTTTCGCATAATTTGAAATTTTCTTTATTTCTGAAATTTGTTAACACTTGTGTTAAGAAATCTCATTGAGGGCCTGGCTTCGTGGCGCAGTAGTTAAGTTTGCATGTTCCAGTTTGGCGTCCTGGGGTTCGCCAGTTCGAATCCCAGATGTGGACCTATGCATTGCTTGTCAAGCGTCCCATGTATAAAGTACAGGAAGATGGGCTCGGATGTTAGCTCAGGGCCAGTCTTCCTCAGCAAAAAAAGAGGAGGACTGGTGGCAGATGTTAGCTCAGGGCTAATCTTCCTCCAAAAAAGAAAAATAAATAAAAATCTCATTCATAAAATTGATTATGAGTTTTAAATAAGGCACTAGTTAAATGAATTATCTTGTAAATTGAAAGCCAACTCCACTCCTATGGGACAGAAATGTCTAGCTTACTAGTCTTTTTGAAACTGCTAAAAGTTGAATTATTTCACTTGAAAGGTTCATATCTACCCTCCATATTTACCCTTTTGGAACACTTTACATTTCTAACAAATGAACAAGCTGTTTTATAACATGCTGGCCCCCCATTATTGCTTATATCTTTACATTTTATTAAATACTATTTTTATAGCAGCATTTATAATGACCACATAGGTTTGTTTTGTTTTCAAGGCTTTGTGGATTCTAGCAGGGCCTGGCCAGAGTTTGATGGCTTCTCTGTTGTAGAGCCGTCTCTTTCTCTAGCCATCGAGTTTGCTTAGTAGACAGGGCCCGTGTGGGGCCTTCCTGAGAGGGGGCACAAGTGCTACGTAATTTAGTCTGTGCATATACAGTGATTTATTACCTGTTGTTTGTTGTTAGCCCAGGTTTTTAAATAACATAAATGGTACTGCGTTGAACATTCTTGTATCTATTTTTGCATATATCAATGATTATTTTTATTAGGATACATGAAGTGAAAAATGGTTTGCCATTTTAAGGAGAATTTCTTTGATTACTAGTGAGATCGAATATTTTTCATGTTTATTTTCATTTGTGGGATTATTATTTTTTTTCCTGAAGTAACTATTCAAATATTACCCATTTTTTTATTGGAGTATTTCCTTTTTTAAATTTTATTTTTAGTTAACGTACAGTAAAATTCACCTTTTTTTGGTCTGACAGTCCTACGAATTTTGACAAATGTATAGAGTCCTGCAGCCACTGTCGCGATCAAGATACAGAACAATTTCATCACTCCCCAAACCTCCCTGAAAGGGAATGCCCTTCATTAATCTCCCCCACTGCCGACTCCTAACATCCACGTCCCCATGGGTTTTCTTTTTCAAAAATGACATAGAATTGAATTAATGAATAGAATTGTGTAGTATGTAACCTTTGAGACTGACTTCTTTGATTTCACATAATACATTCAAGATTAATCCACGTTGATGCTTGTAACAATAGGCCAATGCTTTTTATTACTGAGTAGTATTCCACTGTAAGGATGTGCCTTCATTTATTCAGGACTTCACCAGTTGAAGGATTTGGGGTTGTTTCCAGTGTATGTCGATTTTGGGTACAGCGATGGTAAATATTTGCAAACAAGTTTTTTTTGTGAAGCTTTTTTTCACAGTATTTTTAAGCATGCTATGTGTTAAGGATATTACTCCTCTTTATTATGTATTCTGGACTATTTCTCCTAAGTTGCTTGCCCTTTATATTTGTTTAAGATTTTTTTTTCTCCTAGTTAATGGACTTTGTTTTTTAGAACAGTTTTAGATTTGCAGAAAAATTAGGCAGATAGTACAGAGTGTTCCCATGTATCCCCTCTCTCCCCCAGTTTCCCCATTAACATCTTGCATTAGTGTGGTACATTTATTATAATTGATGAACCAATATTGACACATTATTATTAACTAAAGTTCATGATTATATTAGGGTTCACTCTTTGTGTTGTGCATTTTATGGGTTTTGGTAAATGCATAATGTCATGTATCCACCATTACAGCATTGTACAGAATAGTTTCATTGCCCTGAAAATCCCTTGTGGTTCTCCTATTCATCCCTCCCACCTTTACCTTCCATCTCCAAATGCATGACAACTACTGATCTTTCTACTGTTTCCATAATTTTACCTTTTCTAGAGGTAAAATCTGATATAATTAGAATCATATGGTTTGTAGCCTTTCACACTGGCTTCCTTCGCTTAGCAATATCCATCTGAGATTCCTCTATGTCTTTTCATGGCTTAATAGGTTGTTTCTTTTTATCACTGAATAATCCATTGTATGGATATCCCACAGTTTATCCATTTACCTATTGAGGGACATCTTGGTTACTTCCAGTTTTTGGGGTTCTTTTGCTTGAGGAAGATTGTCCCTGAGCTAACATCTGTGCCAGTCTTCCTCTGTTCTTTATGTGGGACGCCACCACAGCATGGCTTAATGAACTACATATGTAGGTCTGCACCTGGGATCTGAACCTGCGAACCCCGGGCCACCTGAAATGGAGTGCTCAAACTTAACCATTATGCCACTGGGTCAGCCCCTACTTCTAGTTTTTTACAGTTATGAATAAAGGTGTCATAAATATTCCTGTGCAGCTGTCCGTATGGACATAGGTTTTCAGCTTATTTGGGTAGATGCCTAGGAGCATGATTGCTGGAGCCTATGGTAAGACTATGTTTAACTTTGTAAGAAACTGCCAGATGTCTTCCAAAGTGACCATACATACCATTTTGCACTCCCACCAGCAATGAACGAATGTTCCTGTTGCTCCACATCCTCACTAGCAATTGGTATGTCAGTTTTTTTGGATTTTAACCATTATAATAGGTGTGTAGTGGTATCTCATTTTTGTTTAATTTGAAATTCCCTTATGACATGATGTTAAGCATCTTTTCATATGTTTATTTGCCATTTGTAGATCTTCTTTGGTGAAGTATCTATTCAGAGCTTTTGCCAACTTTTTAATTGAGTTGTTTGTTTCCTTATTGTTGAGTTTTAAGACAAATTTGTATATTTTGGATACAAGTCCTTTCTGAGATATGTGTTTTGCAAATACTTTCTCCCCGTGTGTGTCTTGTCTTCATACTTTTAACATTGTCTTTGGAAGAGCAGAAGTTTTTAATTTTAATGAAGTCAAAGTTAGCCATTTTTCTTTCACAGATCTTGCTTTTGGTTTTGTATCTAAAACGTCATCACTGAACTCAAGTCACTTAAATTTTTCATATTATGTTCTATACATTTTATAGTTTTTTGTTTTACATTTAGTTTTATGATCCATTTGGAGTTTATTTTTGAAAGGTGTAAGATCTGTGTGTAGATTCATGTTTGCAAATGGATGTGCAGTTGTTCGGTATTATTTGTTGAAAAGACTCTCTTTTCTCCATTGAGTTGTCTTTGTTAAAGATCAGTTGACTATATTATTTCTGAGCTTTCTGTTTTGTTCCATTGATCTGTTTGTCTCCTCTTTTGCCAGTATCATGTGGTCTTGAGTTCTGTAGCTTTATTTTATGTCTTGAAGTTGGGTAGTGTCAATTCTGCAGCTCTGTTCTCCTTCTTCAATGTTGTGTTTGCTATTCTGAATCTTTTGCCTTTCGTATAAACTTTAGAATCAGTTTGTTGAAATCCATAAAATAACTTGCGTGGAATTTGATTGGGATTATGTTGTGTAAGTAGATCAAGTTGGGAAGAACAGCATCTTAACAATAGTGAGTCATCTTGTCCCTGAACATGAACTCTCTCTCCATTTATTTAGTTCTATGATTTTTTCCATCAGTTTTGTAGTTTTCATCATATAAATCTTGTACATATTTTGTTAGATTTATACCTAAGTATTTCCTTTTTCTTGGTGCTAATATAAATGGTGGTGTGTTTTTAATCTCAAATTCCAGTTGTTCATTGCTAGTAAATAGAAAGCTGTTGCCTTTTGCATATTAACTTTGCATCCTGCAACCTTGCTATAATTGCTTATTAGTTCCAGGAGTGTTTTGTCAATTCTTTGGGATTTTCTACCTAGACATTCTTGTCAGCTGCAAACAAAGACAGTTTTATTTCTTCCTTCCCAATCTGTATACCTTTAATTTCTTTTTCTTGTCACATTGCATTTAGAACTTCACTTTTGATGTTGTATGCAAGGGGTGATAGGAGACATCTTTGCCTTGTTCCCAATCTTAGGGGGAAAGCATCTAGTTTCTCACCATTAAGCTGTAGGTATTTTGTAGATGTTCTTTGGTGAGATGAGGAAGTTCCCCTCTATTCCTAGTTTACTGAGAGTTTATGAATGAGTGGGTTAGATTTTGTCAGGTGCTTTTTCTGCATCTGTTATGATCATATGATTTTTCTTTTTTAGCCTGTTGATGAAATGGATTATATTAATTGATTTTCAAATGTTGTACCAGCTTTGCATACCTGTAATAAATTCCAGTTGGTTGTAGTGTTTAATTCTTTTTGTACGTTTTTGGGTTTGATATGCTGGTAGTTTGTTATGGGGTTTTTTACATCTATATTCATGAGAGATCTTCGTTTCTAGTTTTCCTTTCGTGTAATCTCTTTATCTGATTTTAGTATTAGGGTAATACTGGCCTCATAGAGTGACTTAGGAAGTGTTCCCTCTGCTTGTATTTTCTGGAACGGATTGTAGACAGTTGTATCATTTCTTCCTGAAATGTTTTGTAGAATTCACCAATTAAGCTATCTGAGCCTGGTGTTTTCCTTTTTGGAATTTTAGTTATTGAT
The DNA here is from genome assembly GCF_037783145.1 of Equus przewalskii. NCBI lineage: Eukaryota > Metazoa > Chordata > Mammalia > Perissodactyla > Equidae > Equus > Equus przewalskii. The sequence goes on along the minus strand of NC_091849.1, from coordinate 13,555,587 downwards.
TCAATTTCTTTAATATATAGAGGCGTATTCAGATTATCTGTTTCTCCTGTTGTGACTCTTGGTAGATTATCTCTTTCTTTTTTTTTTTTTTCTAATTTTTTTGAGGAAGATTAGCCCTGAGCTAACTACTGCAGTCCTCCTCTTTTCGCTGAGGAAGGCTGGCCCTGAGCTAACATCCGTGCCCATCTTCCTCTACTTTATATGTGGGACGCCTACCACAGCATGGTGTGCCAAGAGGTGCCGTGTCCACACCCGGGATCCGAACTGGCAAACCCCAGGCCGCTGAGATGCGGAATGTGCGAACTTAACCGCTGCGCCACCGGACTGGCCCCGGTAGATTATGTCTTTCAAGGAATTGGTCTTTTTATATAAATTATTAAATTTGTGGGCATAGAGTTCTTCATAATATTCCTTTTTCTCCTTTTAATGTCCATCGGATCAGTAGTGATATTATTACTGATAATAGTAATTGCTGATTTCTTTCATTCTGATATTAATAATTTGTACCTATTCTCCTTTTTTTCTTGATTAGCTTGGCTAGAACTTTATCAGTTTTGTTGATCTTTTCAAAGAACCAGCTTTTAGTTGTGTTGATTTTCTTGTTTTTAATTTCATAGATTTCTGCTCTAATGTTTATTACTTCTTTTCTTCTGCTTGCTCTAGGTTGATACATATTTTTTATTTCCTAGTTTCCTAAGGTAGAAACTTGAATTATTGATTTTAGATCATGATAACATTAAGTGCTATAAATTTCCCTCTAAGCACTTTTTTGCTGCATCCCACAAGTGTTGATAAGTTGTATTTTCATTTTCATTTAGTCTAAAATATTTGAAAATTTCTCTTGAAAATTCTTTTGTGACCCATTTGTTATTTAGAAATGTGATGTTTAATCTCCAAATACTTGGAACTTTTCAGCAATCTTTTATTGATTCTAGTTTAATTCCGTGTTGGTCTGAGAGAATACATTGTATTATTTCAGTTTTTAAAATTTAAGGTGTGTCTCATGGACCAGAATGTTGTCTGTCCTAGTGAATGTTTTTGTGAGCTTGAGTGAATGTATATTCTGCTGTTATTGGTTGAAGTATTCTGTAACTGTTAGTGAAATCCAGTTGATTGATGGTACTGTTGAGTTTGTGTCTTTATGGGTTTTCTGCCTGCTGTACCTGCCAATTATTGATGCAGATTTGTTGGTGTCTCCAGTTATGATAGTGAGTTTAACTGTTTTTTTCTGGGTGTTCTATCAGTTTTTGCTTCACTTCTTTTGACACTTTGTTGTTAGGTGTATAAACATTAAGGATTGCTTTGTCTTATTCAAGAATTGATGCTTTATCGTTTTTTAACACTCCTCTTTATCCCTGATAATTTTCCTTGTTCTGAAGTCTGGTTTGAAATTAATATAGCTAGTCCAGCTTTCTTTTGATTAGTGTTAACATGTTATATCCTTCTCCATCGGTTCACTTTTCATCTATCTGTCTTTCTATTTAAAGTGGGTTTCTTGTAGACGACATATACTTGGGTCTTGTTTTTATCCCATCTGTCAGTTTGTCTTTTAATTAGTGTATTTAGACCTTTCACATTGACTGTTGTAATTGAGTTGATACCAACCTTATTTGTAACTTTTCTATTCACTGCATTTGTTCCTTGTTGCTTTTTTTTTTAAATCTTGTTTTCTTCCTTCTCTGGTTTTAATTGAACATTTTTTATGATGGCATTTTTCTCTCCTATCTTAAGATATCAATTATATTTCTTTTAAAAATTTTATTGGTAGTTGCCTAGTTTGCAGTAGACATTTTCAACTAATATACGTCCGTTTTCATATAACACTTTACCACTTTATGGGTAGTGCAGGTGCTTTTTAACAGATTCCTCCCATCTCTTATGATATTGCTCTCACTCACTTCACTCATCCATAACTTATAATCGTCCAATTCATTGTAACTGTTACTATTTTGAACGGTTATCTAAGATCAGTTCAGAATAAAAAAAATAAAAGATTTTTCTTAATCTTTATTTCTTCTCTGACTTTTTTCTTTATGTAGATCTGAGCTTCTCACCTATGTCTTGTCCTTCTGTGTGAAGAACTTCTTTTAATATTTCTTGCATGGTAGGTCTGTTGGCAACAAATTCCCTTAGTTTTTGTCTGTCTGATAAAGTGCTTATTTGTCCTTATCTTTTGAAAGATGATTTCCCTATATACTGATTCTAGGTTGGTAGTCTTTTTCTTTCAACACTCAAATATTTCACTCCAATCTCTTCCTGCTTGCATGGAAGTCTGATGTAATTCTTAATCCTTCTTCATATTGGTAACTTTTTTTTGTTCTTTAGCTTATTTTAAGATTTCCTCTTTGACCTCCTGCAGTTTGAATATGGTAAACCTAGGTGTTGATGTCTTGGGATTTATTCTGTCTCATATTCTCTGAGCTTTCTGGAAGTTTGGTTTGGCATCTGTCATTAATTTTGAAAAAATCCTCAGCCCTTATTACTTAATCTTCTCCTTCTAGTAGCCCCGTTGTGTGTGTATTACAGTTGTCCCGCAGCCCTTGTATATTCTTTTCTGGTTTTTTTAATTCCTTTTTTCTCTTGGCATTTCAGTTTAGGAAGTTTCTATTGTCGTATTTTCAAGCTCACTGATTGTTTCCTCAGTTATGTTAGTCTCATGATGAGCCCATCGAGAGTGTTCTTTATTTGTGTTACTGTTTTTCATTTCTAGCATTTTGCTTTGATTCTTTCTTACAGCCCATAGCATATTAATCACAGTTATCTTAGATTCTTAGTTTGATAATTACAGAAATCTGCTATATCTGAGTTTGGTTGTGATGCTTGCTTTGCTCTTCAGAATGTAATTTTTCTTGCTTTTTAGCATGCAGTGTAATTTTTTGTTGTAAACTGTACATGATTTATTGCATATTAGGAACTCAGGTAAACAGATCTTTAGTGTGAGGTTTTATAACTATCTGGCTAGGAGTTGGGCTCTATTTGATGTTTGCTAGGTTGTGTTGTTTGTAGGCATCAGAGGCTTCATCTTCCTCTAGTTTCCTTGTTTTTGTCTTCCCTGTTGCTTTGGGTTTCCTTAGAAACTCCTTAAACAGATTGTGTGTCTTACAGCTCTCTCAATTGTAATCTATTATTATTGCATTGCAGCCTTGTTGATGTGGTAATAACGTACTGGGGAAGGGAAGTGTCCTGTAATCTTGATTAAATCTCAGTTATTGTAGTGTGCCAGAGTCTCTGGGCTGTGAGCTTCAGAAGTGTTTTAGTCTTTTTTTCCTATTCTCCTTACTTCAGTCAGGAAGGCTACCTGGGACTGGAGTTGTCTAATTGCCCTTTCTCTAGGTCAAATAAGGCTCTGATAAAGTAGTTTCCCTTGAAGGCAGGTCTTTGTTAAAGAGAACAGATTGCTCTGGCATATCTCAAAATGGTTACTTTTCCTCTTCTCGTGCCCAAAACTGGGAAGGATTTTTTTTCCCCAAATGATAACCTGGTGGAGGTCCCAAACGTAAAACTCATGAATGTGGATGCTTCTCTAAGACTGGGCGCCTAAGAGTCTTAAAGCTCAAGCTAGTTGACGCTCAGCCTCCCCCAGTTCATCAGTTAACTTTGAAGCATTCCTACCAGCTACAGTCTTCAGAGGCTTCTGCTCCTGGTGTGCTCCCCTTCTCTGTCTTCACTTGTCTGCAGTTTTCCTGGAGGCATTTTGCTCTGTGAACTCAGTTTTCTTAAGAATCTAAGGAGAGTTTTTGCTTTCCAATTTGTTCACTTTTTTTCCTTGTTGTGAAAATGGAAGTGACAAATTCCAAGCTCTTTCTTGTCGGAGCTGAAACTAGAGGTCCTTTTGTTTATGTTTTAATGAGAGTTTTATTGACTCTCCTACCATAATTCATATTTACTCTTAAAATTTACTCTTAAAAGCATACAGTTGGATAGTTGTTAATATATTCACAGAATTGTGCAACCCTTGCCGCTATTTAGTTTTAGAACATTTTCATCCTCTGAAAAAGAAATCCCATACTCATTAGCAGTCATTCCTCCTAGTCCCAGGCAACCACTAGCCTATTTTGTTTCATTGAATTTGCCTGTACTGGACATTGTGTATAAATGGAATCATACTTTATTCCACGCCTTTTGTTTCTGAGTTATTTATCTTGGTGTGATGTTTTCAGGGTTCATTCATGCTGTGGCATTTATCAGTACTCCATTCCTTTTTGTCGCCCCATAATGTTCTGTGTAAGGATAGATCACATTTTGTTTGTCTGTTTGTCAGGAGTTAGAAACATTTTGGCTGTTATGAATAATACTTTTACAAACATTTAACGTTTTTGTGTGGATATGTTTTCTCTTCTCCTGGAGTTCTCTAATTTCTTTCAACAATGTTTTGTTGTTTTTAGTGTTCAAGTCTTGCACTTTTTTTGTTAAGTTTATTTCTGGATATTTTATTTCTGGATACCTAGGAGTTGAATTGCTGGGTCATAAGGAAACTATGGTTACCATTTCAAGAAACTGCCGGACTGTTTTTCAAAGTGGCTGCACTATTTTATTTTACATTGCCACTAACTATGAAAATTCTAGATTTTCTGCATCCTTGCCAACACGTCCTCTTGATTTTAGCCATCCGAGTGTGGATGTGGAATGAGATCTCAGAGTGGTTTTGATTTGCATTTCCCTTATGACTGATGATGTTGAGCCTCTTTTCATTTGCTTATTGGCCATTTGTATGTCTTCTTTGGAGAAATAACTGTTCAGATCATTTGCCTATTTTTTAGTTGAGTTTTCTTTTTATTGTTGAGTTCTTCATATATTCTGGATAGAAATCCCCTATCAGCAGTATGATTTGCATATATTTTCTCCCATTCTGTAGGTTGTGTTTTAATTTCCTTGACAATATGCTTCGAAGCACAAAAGTTTTAAATTTTTATGGTCTAGTTTATCTTTTTCTGTTTTTGTTTCTGGTGTCATATCTAAGAAACCATTGCCTAATCCAAGGTCATGAAGATTTATTCAAATGTTCTTGTCTAAGAGTTTATAGTTTTAGCTCTTCCTCTTAGTTCTCTAGTCCATTTTTGAGTTAATTTTTGTATATAGTGTGGGGTATTAATTCACCTTCGTTCTTTTGTATAGATATATCAAGTTGTCCCAGCACCATTTGTTGGAAAAACTATTTTTCCCCCCATTGTATTGTTTTATCCCCCTTGTCAAAATTAATTGACCAGAAACCTTAAGGGTTAATTTCCAGACTCAATTCTTTTGCATTAATAGATATGTCTGTCCTTAAGCCAGTAATACATACTCTTTTAAAGAATGTGTTTTTAAGAGTAAGTTTTAAAATTGGGAAGTGTGAGTCTGCCAGTTTTGTTCTTCTTTTTCAAGATTATTTTGAGTCTTCTGGGCCCCATTGCATTTCCTATGAATTTCAGGATCAGTTTATCAGTTTCTGCAGAGAAGCAGGTTACACTTTTGATAGGGATTGCCTTGAATCTCTCAATTAATTAGGGGAGTATTGCCATCTTAACAGTATTGACAATATTATTTCTTCCAATTTATGAACATAGTTGTCTTCCCATTTAGGTGTTCTCTAATTTCTTTCAACAATGTTTTGTTGTTTTTAGTGTTCAAGTCTTGCACTTTTTTTGTTAAGTTTATTTCTGGATATTTTATTCTTTTTGATTTGGTTGTAAATGGAATTGTTTTCTTAAATTTGTTTTCAGGTTATTCACTGCTAAGTGTAGAAATAAAACTGATTTTTGCAATATTGGATTTGTATCCTGCAATCTTGCTGAACTTGTTTATTAATTTTATAGTTTTTTGGTAAGGATTTCTTTAGGACTTTTTATATACAAAATTATGTTGTATGTGAATAGAGAATGTTTACTCCTTCCTTTCCAATCCAGATGCCCTTTTCTCTTTTGTGCGTTGTTACCCAGGCTCAAACTTCCAGTGCTGTGTTGAATAGAAGTGATGAAAGAGGATATCCTTTTCTTGTTAATGGTTTTAAGGAGAAAGTGTTCAGTCTTTTCTCTTTTACCATTAAGTATGGTGTTAGCTGAGCATTTTTTTTTTTTTAATAGGTGCTGCTTATCAGGTCTGGAGGTTCCTTTTTCCCCTAAGTGTCATTATCAAGAAGGAGTGATGGATTTTGTCTATCTTTTTTATGTTTGTTGAAATGATCATGTGACTTTTATCCTTTATTCTATTAATATGGTATGTTACACTGATTTTGTTTCTAAACCAGCCTTGTATTCCTGGGATAACTTCTCCTTGGTCATGATGTATAATCCATTTTGTATGTTGCTGGATTTGGTTTGCTAGTAATTTCTTGATGATTTGTTTGTATTCATAAAGCATACTTTTATGTCATTTTCTTGCGATGTGTTTATCTGATTTTGGAAACAAGGTAAGAGAGGCCTTGTAGAATTAGTTAGAAAGTGTTTCTAACTTTTTGGAAAACTAACTTCTGGGAAGGGTTGGTGATAATAATTTTTATATATTTTGTAGAATTCACCAGTGACACTATCTGAATGTGGCCTTTTCTTGGTGGGAAGTTTTTAGATTGCTATTCAGCTTTGTTAGTTTATGACCTTATAGGGATTTGTCCATTTCAAGTAGGTTATGTAATTTGTTGCTATATAATTGTTCACAGATTTTTCTCATAATCCTTTTCATTTCTTTATAATCTTTTAAAATTTGGTAGTAATATCCTTTCTTTCATTCCTGAGTTTTTGTAATTAGAGTCTTTCTTTTTTTCTTGGTTAGTAGAACCAACTGTTGGGTTCATTGATTCTGTTGTTTTTCTAGTCTCTATTTCATTTATTTCCGTGCTGATCTTTATTATTTTCTTCCTGTTGGTTGCTTTGGGTTTATTAGTTCTTCTTTTCCTAGTTTCTCAATGTAGAAAGTTGAGTTACTCATTATAGATCTTTATTTTTAATATAGGTAATTGCAGCTGTAAATACCCCTCTAAGTACTACTTTAGCTGAATACCATAAGTTGTGATGTATTGTGTTTTCATTCGCATTTATTCCTAAGTATTTTCTGAATTCTCTTGTGATTTCTTTGTTGTATTGTTTTTTTAGGACTGTGTGGTTTAGTTTCCATGTATTTGTGTACATTCCAAATTTCCTGTTTGTAATTTCTAATTTAATGCCCTTCTGGTTGGAGAATATACTGTGTATGATTTCAGTTCTTTCAAATTTATTAAGACTTGTTTTATGGCCTGATATATCCTGGAGAATCTTCTGTGTGCCTTGAGAAGCATGTATATTCTGCCATGGTTGGTGGAGAATTCTCTAGGTGTCTCTTAGTTCTGGTTGGTTTACAGTTGTGTTCAAGTATTGTAGTCCCCTGTTGATGTTTTTCTGTGTTAGAATCTAAAATGTCTCCTGTGGACAATGTATTATTGGATCTTTTAAAAAAAATCTATTCTGTGACTCTCTTCCTTTTGATTGGATGATTTTATCTGTTTGCATTTACTGAAATTACTGGTAGTGTAGGACTTAAGTCTACCGTTTTGATATTTACTGTTTATGTGTCTGATGTCTTTTTTTCTGTGTTCTTCCATTATTGCTTTCTTTTTTGTGAAATAGATATTTCCTAATGTACCTTTTAATTTCATTGTGGTTTCTTTTCTGTGATTTTTGAGGTATTTTCTTGGTAACTCTGGAGGATTATTCAGATGATATGTTAAAAACTATATAATTTGGGTTAATGCCAACTTAATTCCAATAGTATGTTAAACTTTGCTCCATAATAACTTCCATTTTCTCCACTTTTTGCTACTATTGTCATAAAATTATATCTTTATATAATTTAAGCCCAAAGAGTTATAATTATTGCTTTATGTCTTTTAAATTAGGAGAAAAGAGTTACAAATAAAAATACATTAGTACTCTCTTATATATACCTTTGTAGTTATCTTTACTGATGTTCTTTATTTCTTTGTGTGGATTTGAGTTACTATCTAATTTCCTTTCTTTCTGCCTTACTATTTCTTATAGTGCAGGCCTGCTAGTGACAAAATCCTCTGTTTTTGTTTATTTGAGAATGTCTTAATTTCTTCATTTTTGAAGTATAGTTTCGCTGGAATGGAATTCTTGGTTTACATGTCATCCCACTGCCTGTGCTTGTTTGGTTTTTGATAAGTCTGTTGTTAATCTAATTGGGTTAAATAGCATTAATTATATAAAGCAGTAATGGTAACTCTCTTGTGGAGTTAGTGACATAAAGAAGTAAAATATGACAACAGTAGCAAAAACTGGGAAGAGGTAAACAGGTTTTCAAAAATTGTGTGTTTACAATGTTTTCAGACATTGTCAGCATGTGATAAATATACTAATGCAATCAAGAATGTAATATATTAAAGGTGCATTTTTTTAAGAAACTTATTTGGTATTCATTAATACAATACCAAAATGTATAGCAAAAAGCTGACAAAGGTCATAAAATTGAAAAATACAAAGAACCCAGAAAAGGATGAATGGACAGAACTGATGGGACAAGTAACAAGATAGTAGACTTAGGGGCCAGCCCCGTGGCCCAGTGGTTAAGTTCATGTGCTCCGCTCTGGTGGCCCAGAGTTTTCCCGGTTCAGATCCTGGCCGCAGACATGGCACCGCTCAGCAGGCCAGGGTGAGGCGGTGTCCCACATAGCATAACCAGAAGGACCTACAACTAGAATATACAACCATGTACTAGGGGGCTTTGGGGAGAAGAAGAAGAAAAAAAAGAAGATTGGTAACAGATGTTTGCTCAGGTGTTAAAAAAAAAGATAGTAGGCTTAAACTCTTCTATACTAAGAATTAAACTAAATGAATCCTCTTAGTCTCTATTATTTGACATTTGGCAGCATCATTCTTTACTTAATAATGTTAATAAATGTATAATTTGAAATTATTTGTATTGATGTATTGATCTGGAAAATTTTCATTGTCTGTTTCCCTTTCTAAGCACATAAGAGCACAGTAATAAATTTTTTTTTTTCTTAAGGAAGATTAGCCCTGAGCTAACATCTGCTGCCAATCCTCCCTTTTTGCTGAGGAAGACTGGCCCTGAGCTAACATCCGTGCCCATCTTCCTCTACTTTATCTGTGGGACGCCTTCCACAGCATGACTTGATAAGTGGTGCATAGGTCCTCACCTGGGATCCAGACTGGTGAATCCTGGGCCGCTGAAGCAGAACCTGCGAAATTAACCGCTGTGCTGCCAGGCCAGTCCCTGGTTTAAATTCTTTATCTGCTAATTCCAACCACTTGATCATCTCAGGATCATTCTCTTCTGTTTTTGCTCTTGAATATGGGTCGTGTTTTCCTGTCTCTATATGTGAAGTAATTTTGAACTGTGTTCTAGCATATCATATATGGATTATAGATTTTAAAAACTGTGAATACTATTTTTTATAGTCAGTAATTAATTTTAGTGATACATTTCATTTTATGTGTTTATTATTGTTTATTTGTCCCATGTATTTCTTCTATCCCATTTTTACTTGTCTCCCTACTAAAGTGTATCCTCATAGAGTTCTTTTGTGAGGGCCTGTGGATAGTGAGTTGTTAGCTTTTTAGTGTCTTAAAATATCTTATTCTGCCCTGAGTCTTGAATGATGCTTTGCCTGGGAATTAAGTTCTAGGTTGACAGCTCTGTTACCCTCAATACTTTGAATATAATGTGTCATTGTTTACTGTCAGCTGTTGCTGGAGAGAGGTCTGCTATCAGTCTAATTGTCATTCCTTCAGAAGTAATCTACCTTTTCTCTTTGAAAGCTTTTAGGATTATGTTGTTTATTGATATTCTACCATGTGCCTACATATGAGCTTATTTTTATCTTCCACAGTATGTATGTGGTGTGTGCTTTCAATTCAATAACGTATTTTCAATTGTGGAAAATTACTAGCTAAATCATCTCACTAAATACTGATGCTCCACTTCATCTTTTAGTGATAGTGATTCCTTTTTTCTTTTACATATCCTAAATGTACTTAAGAAACATTTTGTTTGGATATACTGTCCATTGATGAGTTTCATCTAGAATGAATTCATGTTCCAGTTGTATATTTTGTTGGCCCCTAAGTATTTTTTGATATATTTTAGAGTTTTGTTTTTGCAGCTTCATTTTGATTAGGAAGTTCAAAACTTTGCTCCGTTTTGTTCATCTGTCTTTTTCTGTACTTATTTTCTCTTTATTAAAGTTTGCACTTGCTGTCAAATTCCTGGGCCCCCAATCTAAAACCAGGTCTACATTAGAGTTTCCAGGTTCTTTCTTCAAGGTAATATTGGGAGTTCCCTGGATTCAGTCACTGATCGTTCAGCAGCCTCGTGTAGATCCTGGGCAAGAGGCTACTGTGTTCTCTTTCCCCTTAGCTAGGCCATAATGTCAAATAAGCTTCAGCCCAGGCAACAGGTGGTATCAGTATTTTCTTATTCTCCTTTCAGGAGGGAAGCCTGTTCTAGCCTTTGGCTTTAAGCAAGTGAGCATGGCTGATACTCCTCCTGTGGAGCATTGTTAGTCCTTGTTTCCTCAGAAGGGGAAACTTCTAGCCATTAGTGAGTGCTCATACACCCAGAGCTTTGTAGGCCCGTAGCTGTATCCCTGTTCACAGCTTTGTTTTTCTTCCCCTCAAGGATTGTCTTGTCCTTTATTATGTTATTTTTTAATAAATATATGCAGACTTTTTAAAATAAATACTTTAATAAGTGCTAATAAATATACTTTAAAAATACTTATAGTTATGGATTTAATAAATACATAAATAATGTGTTGTATTTGGAACAAAGATCTGAATCAAAATACAAATTTTTTTTATTGAGGTAACAATGGTTTATAACATGGTGAAATTTCAGATGTACATTATTATCAATTTCTGTATAGACTGCATTGTGCTGACCACCAGTAGTCTAATTTTTATCAGTCACCATATATATGTGCCCCTTTTGCCCACTGCCCAATCCCCTTCCCCTCTGGTAACCACTAATCTGTTCTCTTTGTCCATGTGTTTGTTTATCTTCCACAGATGAGTGAAATCATGTGGTGTTTGTCTTTCTCTGTCTGGCTCATTTCACATAACATCATACCCTCAAGGTCCATCTATGTTGTGGCAAAGGGGATAGTTTTGTCTTTTTTTTAATGACCAAGTAGTATTCCATTGTGATGTATACCACATCTTCTTTATCCATTTATCTATTGATGGGCACTTGAGTTGCTTCCCTGACTTGGCTATTGTGAATAATGCTGCAATGGACATAGGGGTGTGTAAGTCTCTTTGAATTGTTAATTTCAAGTTCTTTGGATAAATACCCAGTAGTGGGATAGCTGGATCATGTAGTATTTCTATTTTTAATTTTTTGAGAAATCTCCATACTGTTTTCCATAGTGGCTGTACTAGTTTGCATTCCCACCAGCAGTGTATGAAGGTTCCCTTTTCTCCACATCCTCTCCAGCATTTGTTATTTTTTGTCTTGGTAGTTATAGTCATTCTAACAAGTATAAGATGATATCTCATTGTAGTTTTGATTTGCATTTCCCTGCTGATTAATGATGTTGAACATCTTTTCATGTGCATATTGGCCATCTGTATATCTCCTTTGGACAAATGTCTGTTTACATCCTCTGCCCATTTTTTTGATCGGGTTGTTTGTTTGTTTGTTGTTGAGTTGTATGAGTTCTTTATATATTTTGGAGATTAACCCCTTGTCCGATATATGGTTTGCAAATATTTTCTCTCAGTTGACGGATTGCCTTGTTTTGTTCCTAGTTTCTTTCGCCTTGCAGAAGGTCTTCAGCCTTATATAGTCCCATTTATTTTTTATTGTGTTTCGCTTGCCTGAGTAGACATGGTATTTGAAAAGGTCATTCTAAGACTGATATCAAAGAGTGTACTGCCTATATTTTCTTCTAGGAGTTTTATGGTTTCATGTCTTACCTTCAGGTCTTTAATCCATTTTGGGTTAATTTTTGTGTATGGCAATAGATGATGGCCTACTTTCATTCTTTTGTATGTGGCTGTCCAGTTTCCCCAGGACCATTTATTGCAGAGACTTTCCTTTCTCCATTATATGTTCTTAGCTCCCTTGTTGAAAATTAACTGTCCATAGATGTGTGGTTTTATTTCTGGACTTTGGATTGTTCCCTTGATCTATGTGTCTGTTTTTGTACTAGTACCATGCTGTTTTTATTACTGTAGCTTTGTAGTATGTTTTGAAGTCCGGGATTCTGATGCCTCCAGCTTTGTTCTTTTCTCAGGATTGTTTTAGCTATTCAGGGTCTTTTGTGGCCCATGTGAATTTGAGGATTCTTTGTTCTATTTCCTTGAAGAACATCTTTGGGATTCAGATTGAGATTGCATTGAATTTGTAGATTGCTTTAGGTATTATGGACATTTTAACTATGTTTATTCTTCCAATCCATGTGCATGGAATATCCTTCCATTTCTTTGTTATGATCAACATCTTACAATAATGTCTTATAGTTTTCATTGTACGTTGGTCTTTCACCTCCTTGCTTAAATTTATTCCTAGATATTTTATTCTTTTTGTTGTGATTGTAAATGGGATTGTTTTCTTGAGTTCTCTTTCTGTTACTTTGATCTTAGAATATAAAAATACAACTGATTTTTCTAAGTTGATTTTGTACCCTGCAACTTTACTGTAGTTGTTGATTATTTCTAATAGTGTTCTGGTGGATTCTTTGGGGTTTTCTACATATAAAATCATGTCATCAGCAAATAGTGAGAGTTTCATTTCTTCTCTGCCAATTTGGATACCCTGGATACCTTTTATCTGTTTTTCTTGCCTAATTGCTCTAACCAAAATCTCCAGTACTGGGTTGAATAAGAGTGGGTACTCCTGTCTTGTTCCTGTTCTCAGAGGGATGGCCTTCAGTTTTTTACCATTGAGTATGATGTTGGCTGTGGGTTTGTCATATATGGCCTTTATCATGTTGAAGTACTTTCTGCTTTCCTCTTTTACCCATGTTATTGAGAGTTTTTATCATAAATGGATGTTGGATCTTGTCAAATGCTTTCTCTGCATCTATTGAGATGATCATGTGGTTTTTATTCTTCAGTTTCTCAATGTGGTGTATCATGTTGATTGATTTGCAGACGTTGAACCATCCCTGTGTCCCTAGTATAAATCCCGCTTGATCATGGTATACAATTCTTTTAATGTATTGCTATGTTTGATTTGCCAATATTTTGTTGAAGATTTTTGCATCTGTGTTCATCAGTGATATTGGCTTGTAGTTTCCCTTCTTTGTGTTGTCTTTGCCTGGTTTTGGGATCAGGGTGATGTTGGCTCATAGAATGACATAGGAAGTGTTCCATCATCTTCAGTTTTAGGAATAATTTGAGAAGGATAGGTATTAAATCTTCTTTGAATATTTGCTGATTTCTCTAGACAAGCCATCTGGTCCTGGACTTTTATTTTTTGGGAGGTTTTTTTTTTGAGGAAGATTAGCCCTGAGCTAACTGCTGCCAATCCTCCTCTTTTTGCTGAGGAAGGCTGGCCCTGAGCTAACATCCATGTCCATCTTCCTCTACTTTATATGTGGGACGCCTACCACAGCATGGCTTTTGCCAAGTGGTGCCATGTCCACACCCAGGATCCGAACCGGCGAATCCCGGGCCTCCGAGAAGTGGATCGGGCGCACTTAACTGCTCCGCCACCAGGCCGGCCCCTGGGAGGTTTTTGATTACTGTTTCAGTCTCTTTACTTGTGATTGGTGTATTCAGATTCTCTGGTTCATATTGATTCACTTTTGGGAGGTTGTACGAATCTAAGAATTTATGCATTTCTTTTAGGTTGTCCAGTTTGTTGGCATATGGTTTTTCATAGTATTCTCTTATAATCCTTTGTGTATCTGTGGTATCCATTTATAATTTCTCCTTTTTCATTTCTAATTTTATTTGAGCCTTCTCCCTTTTTTTCTTGGTGAGTCTGGCTAAGGCTCTGTCAATTTTGTTTTTCTTCTCAGAGAACCAGCTCTTGGTTTCATTAATCCTTTCTGCTGTTTTTTTGGTTTCACTTTCATTTATTTCTGCTCTAATTTTTATTATTTCCCTCCTTCTACTGGCTTTGGGCTTTGTTTATTCCTTTTCTAGTTCTGTTAGGTATAGTTTAAGATTACGTATTTGAGATTTTTCTTGTTTAAGTGGCCCTGTATTGCTATAAATTTTCCTCTTAGGATTGCTTTTGCCATATCCCATAAGAGTTGGTATGATGTATTTTCATTTGTCTCCAGATATTTTGTTATTTCTCCTTTTATTTCTTCTTTGATCCATTGGTTGTTTAGTAGCATGTTGTTTAGTTTCCACGTATTTGTGACTTTTCCAGCTTTTTTCTTGTAGTTGATTTCTAGTTTTATAGCATTATGGTTGGAAAAGATGCTTGATGTGATTTCGTTCATTCATTCATTTATAAAGATTGGCACTTGAGCTAACATCTGTTGCCAATCCTTTTTTTTTTCCTTTTTCCCAAAAGCCCCCCAGTACATAGTTGTATATTCTAGTTGTAGGTCCCTCTGGCTCTGCTATGTGGGACGCTCCCTCAGCATGGCTTGATGAGTGGTCCTAGGTCCACGCCCAGGATCTGAACCTGTGAACTCTGGGCTCCTGAAGTGGAGCGTGTGAACTTAACCACTCAGCCACAGGGCTGGCCCCTGTGATTTCGTTTATTGAGGTTTGCCCTGTTTCCCAACGTGTGGTCTGTCTTTGAGAATGTTGTATGTGCACTTGAGAAGAGTGTATATTCTGCTGTTTTGGGGATGGAGTGTTCTCTATATATCCATTAGTCCACCTGGTCTAGGTTTTCATTTGATTCCATTATTTCCTTGTTGACTTTCTGTCTGGATGGTCCATCCATTGATGTAAGTAGCGTGTTTACAATCTTGTAAAATTTCAGTTGTATGTTATTGTTTGTCATTCATGTTATAGGTGCACCCCTTCACCCTTTGTGCCCACCCCCATCCCCCCATTCCCCTGGTAGCCACTAATCTGTTCTCTTTGCCCACGTGTTTAAATTCCTCATATGAGTGGAGTCATACAGAGATTGTCCTTTTCTATCTGGTTTATTTCACTTAACATAATTCCCTCAAGGTCCATCCATGTTGTTGTGAATGGGATGATTTTATTCTTTTTTATGGCTGAGTAGCATTCCATTGTGTGTGTATGGATGTATATATATATATGTGTGTGTGTATATATATGTATCATATCTTTATCCAGTCATCAGTTGATGGGCACTTAGGTTGTTTCCACATGTTGGCTATTGTAAATAATGCTGCAATGAACATAGGGGTGCATGGGACTTTTGGAATTGCTGACTTCAAGCTCTTTGGATAGATACCCAGTAGTGGGATGGCTGGGTCATATGGTATTCCTATTTTTAGTTTTTTAAGAGAGCTCCATACTGTTTTCCATAGTGGCTGCACCGGTTTGCATTCCCACCAGCAGTGTATGAGGGTTCCTTTTTCTCCACAACCTCTCCAACATTTGTTACTTTTTGTTTTGGTTATTTTTGCCATTCTAATGGGTGTAAGGTGATACCTTAGTGTAGTTTTGATTTGCATTTCCCTGATGATCAGTGATGATGAAGATATTTTCATGTGCCTATTGGTCATCCATATATCTTCTTTGGAGAAATGTCTGTTCATGTCTCCTGCCCATTTTTTGATTGGGTTGTTTGATTTTTTGTTGTTGAGTTGTGTGAGTTCTTTATATATTATGGAGATTAACCCTTTGTTGGTTGTATGACTTGCAAATATTTTTTCCCAATTGGTGGGTTGTTTTTTTGTTTCAGTCCTGTTTTCCCTTGCCTTGAAGAAGCTCTTTAGTCTGATGAAGTCCCATTTGTTTATTCTTTCTATTGTTTCCCTTGTCTGAGAAGACATGGTGTCCGAAAAGATCCTTTTAATGCTGATGTCAAAGAGTTTACTGCCTACATTTTCTTCTAGAAGCCTTATGGTTTCAGGTCTCAGCTTTAGGTCTTTGATCCATTTAGAGTTTACTTTTGTGAACGGTGAAAAAGAATGGTCAATTTTCATTCTTTTACCTGTGGCTTTCCAGGTTTCCCAGCACCATTTGTTGAAAAGACTTTCTTTTCTCCATTGTATGCCCTCAGCTCTTTTGTCAAAGATTAGCTGTCCATAGATGTGTGGTTTTATTTCTGGCTTTCAATTCTGTTCCGTTGATCTGTGCACCAGTACCACCCTGTTTTGATTCTGTAGCTTTGTAGTATATTTTGAAGGCAGGGATTGTGATGCCTCCAGCTTTGTTCTTTTTTCTCAGGATTGCTTTAGCACTTTGGGGTCTTTTGTTGTCCACTATGAATTTTAGGATTCTTTGTTCTACTTCTGTAAAGAATGTCATTGGGATTCTGTTGAATCTGTAGATTGCTTTAGGTAGTATGGACATTTTAACTATGTTTATTCTTCCAATCCGTGTACGTGGAATGTCTTTCCGTCTCTTTATGTCGTCATCCATTTCTTTCAGGAAAGCCTTGTCGTTTTTGTTGTATAGGTCTTTCACTTCCTTTGTTAAATTCACCCCTAGGTATTTTCTTCTTTTTCTTGCGATTGTAAATGGTATTGTGTTCTTGAGTTCTTTTTCTGTTAGTTTGTTATTAGAGTATAGAAGTGCTACTAATTTATGTAAGTTGATTGTATACCCTGCAAATTTGCTGTAGTTGTTGATTATTTCTAAAAGTTTTACACTGGATTCTTTGGGGTTTTCCATATATAAGATCATGTCGTTTACAAACAGTGAGAGTTTCACTTCTTCCCTTCCTATTTGGATTCCTTTTGTTCCTTTCTCTTGCCTAATTGCTCTGGCCCAAACCTCCAGTACTATGTTAAATAAGAGTGGTGATAGAGGGCATCCTTGTCTTGTTCCTGTTTTCAGGGAGATGGCGCTCAGTTTTTGCCCATTGAGTATGATGTTGGCTGTGGTTTTGTCATATATGGCCTGTATTATGTTGAGGTAGTTTCCTTCTATCCCCATTTTGTTCAGAGTTTTTATCATAAATGGCTGTTGGATCTTGTCAAATGCTGAGGTCCCCTACTCTTATTGTGTTGCTGTTAATTTCTCCCTTTTGGTCTGTGAATAGTCGCTTTATCTACTTTGGTGCTCCTGTTTTAGGTGAGTATATATTCACAAGTGTTACGTCCTCCTGGTGGAATGTCTGTACTGCCCATCTTTGTCTCTCATTGCCTTTTTTATCTTGAAGTCTGCTTTGTCTTATATAAGTATGGCAACACCTGCTTTCTTTTGTTTGCCAATCGCTGGGAGCACCATCTTCCATCCCTTCACTGTGAGCCTGTGTTTGTCTTTAGAGCTGAGATGTTTCCTGGAGGCAGCATATTGTTGGTTCTTGTGTTTTGTTTTTTTTTTTAAGATTGGCACCTGAGCTAACATCTGTTGCCAAACTTCTTTTTTTTTCTTCTTCTTCCTAAAGCCCCCCAGTACTTAGTAGTATATTCCAGTTGCAGGTCCTTCTGATTGTGCTATGTGGGACACCGCCTCAGCATGGCTTGATGAGCAGTACTATGTCCATGCCTAAGATATGAACTGGTGAAACCCTGGGCCACTGAAGCGGAGCATGTGAACTTAACCACTTGGCCATGGGGCTGGCCCCTGGGTCCTGTTTTTTAATCCATCCAGCTGCTCTGTCTCTTTTGATTGGAGAACTCAGTCCATTTACGATTAGAGTGATTAGTGATAGATGAATGCTTAATACTGCCATTGTATCTCTTGTTTTCTGGTTATACTATATTTCCCTTGTTTCTTGTCCCATGTATTTCTGATAGCCATTTCAGTTTGGTGATTTTCTATGATGGTTTTCTTAGTTATCATTTGTGTCTGTGTTCTGCTGTTTTTGCTTAGTTGTTACTATTAGGTTTGTATGAAAGATCTCATAGATGAGATAGTCCATTTTATGATAGCTTCATATCTCCATTAGCCTAGCTAGGTTTCATCCCTTTCCTCTTACTTGTCTAAGTTATTGTTGTCACAACTTATTCCATTTTGTGTTGTGAGTTTATAATTAAAGTGAAGTGTTTATAGTTATCTTTGATGCCTTCCTTCCCTTTATCTTTAATGTTTTAAGTGTTTGCTAACCTGTCCTGATAGAGAGCTGCAATTTTCTGATTTTGTGTCTGTTTCTCTCCTTGCTCAAGGCTTTGTCCACCTTTTTCTTTTTGTTTCAGATATGAGGGCTGCCTTGATCATTTCTTGTGGGGGTGGGGTCTTGTGGCGATGAACTCCCTCAGCTTTTGTTTATCTGTGCAAGTTTTTATTTCTCCGTTGTATCTGAAGGATAGTTTCACTAGATAGAGTATTCTTGGCTGAATGTTTTTGTCTTTCAGTATTTTGAATATATCATTCCACTCGAGAGCTAGCTTGTAAGGTTTCTGCTGAAAAATCCATGAAAGCCTGAGAGGGGTTCCTTTGTAGATTGTTTTCTTCTGCCTTGCTGCCTTTAATATTTTTTCTTTGCCATTGACTTTTGCCAGTTTTACTAGTATTTGCCTTGGAGAAGGTCTTTTTGCATTGATATAATTAGATCTAGTAGCTTCGTTTACTTGTAATTCCAGTTTCTTCCCCAGGTTTGGGATATTCTCAGTTCTTATTTCTTTGAAAAAGCTCTCTGCTCCTTTCTCCTTCTCTTCTCTCTCTGGAATACCTGTAATCCTTATGTTGCATTTCCTAATTGAGTCGGATGTTTCTCAGAGAATTGCTTCATTTCTTTTTAGTCTTAGATCTCTCTCATCCTCCACCTGAAGCAGTTCTGTATTTCTGTCCAGTAAATTACTAATTCTGTCCTCCATAATGTCAGCTCTGTTTTTTTTAAGGATTATAGATTGTTTTATCTCATTCACTCTGTTCCTAGTCTCCAGCATTTCTTATTTCCTTTCTTTGGGGGTAGGGGGGGAAGATTAGCCCTGAGCTAACATCTATTGTCAAACCTCCTCATTTTGCTGAGGAAGACTGGCCCTGAGATAATATCTGTGTCTACTTTATATGTGGGATGCTGCCACAGCATGGATTGATAAGTGGCATGTAGGTCTGTGCCTGGAATCCAAACTGATGAATCCCCAGGCCGCCAAAGCAGAGCATGTGAACTTACCTGCTGTGCCACCAGGCCGGCTCCTCCAGCATTTCTTTTTGGCTGTTTTTAGAGTTTCGATGTAAACTTTTGTGAAGAATTTCTTTTCATTAATTTTATTCGTGAGTTCATTGAACTGTCTTTCTGAATTTTCTTGTAACCTGTTGAGTTTCTTTATGATAACTATTTTGAATTCTCTGTTCTTCAAGTTGTATTTCTATGACTTCAGGATTGGTTTCTGTGGACCTGTCATTTTTCATCCATCCTTGAGTATTAATGTATTTCTCCATGGTATTAGGTGGGGTGACACTTTGCTGGTGCATAGTGGTAGTATCTGGAATACTGCCACCCCTGGGAGATGGTGGGGCAGGAGCTGTGTTTTCTGTACCTGCCACATCCATTGAAAGTTGTTCCTGTCCACTCAAAGTTATGCTGATAGGGCTCTCTGCATCTGCCCGTTGGCCACCGCTGCTTCACACTCACAGGCACTCTGGTGTTGATCCTCTGCCCTGGCTTGCTGGCCGATCTGTTGTACCAGTTGGAGGGAAGGTGCACTTTCTTTCGTACGCGCAATCCTGTGCATTCCCACTCTGCACTTACTGGTGGTCCACCTGGGCTGCTCAGCTTGGTGGGGGCACCCACGTGGTGTCTGAGCTGCCTTGGTGTGGGGCATTCTAGCGGGATGGGAACCAACTCCGAGAGCAAAAGCATTCCCTCAGAGAGCTTCCTGTTCCCCTCTCTCTTCCCAGAGTTGAGAGTCCTAGATCACTACCACTGGGGAGGGGGCGGAGATCCACTAACTCCTTCCACTGCTGCCCGAGAGTCCAGGCCCCCCACATTCATACGTATGGCTGCGCCAATCTCTCAGACATCAGTTGTGCTGTGTGGATGTCCATCTTTTGTTGGTTAGTGAGTGTCCTTTTCGTTGTATCTTAGTGGGGAGAGACTAACGGAAGAGCTCATTCCGCCATGATGCCACCGCCACTCTCCTCAAACACAAATTTAATGGGTCCTCTTGACTAGACATGTGAATGTTGTGTCTTAATGTTTATCACAATTGTCTCACGTGGCACATGCTCTTTTTAGTAATATTGCTCTCATGAGTTCAGTTAACTGTGACTTTTAATATCTAGTAGGACAAACACTGTTATTTTTCTTTTAAAAAATTTCATCCTTTCTTGATCAAATATGAACTTTAAAATCGTATTTTCCTGTTGCAAAAATTCATTTGGGTTCTATCTTAAATTTCATTATATGTATATATTAGTTTTAGAGAGATTGCCATTGTTATGCTGTCACGTTATCCAGATGCATAGCATGTCCATTTATTTACGGCTCTTGTCACATTGTTTTTGAGCCTTACTTGAGAGCTTTGTTCCTCTTATGGTTTCTGTAGTGATAGTGACTGGTACATTTACACACACCTCTTCCTTTCTTTAGCTGGTTATTACTTAGAAGAGAAATTAAACTGTTTTTCTTATATCCAGTCAGTTAAAATATCTAATTAATTCTAAAAGCTTTTAGTATATTTCATAGTTTTCTCTGTATGTAATCACAGCAACTACTAATAATTTTGTGTCTTCTAATATACTGGTTATTTTGTGTTCTTATTTTATGAAATTATCTAAAACCTTCAAAACAACATTTAACCAGTTGTAGTCAGCCCTATGTTCCTGATTTTAATGTAAATGGCTTCAGTGTTTCACTGTTGAATATCTTGCTTGTATTAAATTTGGAAAAAAGCGTGCATATTTATGTAGTTTCCTTTTAATCTTATGTTACTGAGTTTTTATTAGGAATAGTAGCTGAAATGCTCAAATGCCATTTAAATCTTGATACAGTTAGCCAGTTAGCCTTTTAAGAAACTGGATTCAGTATGCTCTTTTATTTAGTTCTTTCTTTTTGTCTATCAGGTTTTATTAATTTTATAAGCTTTTAAAAATGAATTGCATACCTTATAATTACCTTTCCCTCTTGTATTTCTTTTGTGGAGGTAATTTTGTTCTTCTAGTTTCATAAATTAATGAGTCTCCTGTTTAGGTTGATTTTCTCAATTTGCCAAAACACTTTTAGAAAACCAATATATGGATGCACTACAGTACACAGTTTTTTATTTTTGTTTTTTGGTGAGGAAGACTTACACTGAGCTCACATCTGTGCCAGTCATCCTCTTTTTTGTTGTGGGTCACCACCACAACTTGGCCACTGCCGAGCAGTGTAGGTCCACACGTGGGAACCGAATCTGGGCTGCCAAAGTGGAACACACCAAACTTAACCACTAGGCCATGGGGCCTGCCCCAGTATACACTTTTTAGTGTAATTTTATTAAGTATTTCAGATATTTTTATATGAATTTGACATTTTTTCTGAATATGTATCTCTGTCCTTTTTGTGTGTGTGGTCTAGATTTTTCCTTTTGAAAACACATTTGTTTCTTATTTAATGTTTCTTCTTTCTTCCTCAAATCCTTCTATACTTTTTGTTAGAAGTCGTAATTCTAAATTCTTATGTGTAGATAAGTTGAAGAGATTTTTGTAGTTATTGGTAGAGTGCATAATTATTATTAATACTTTGTGTTTATGAATGATTGCTATATGAATTTACTGTGAATCTGGGTTTATTGTTGCTTAGAATTGCCCTTTTTGCTGTTTAATGAATTGTAATAACTCTTGTACTACCCTATGATAATGTTGAAAGTGTTTGGTAATTTATACATATGTGACTATAATAGTCTGCTTTTCTCTTTTTTTTAACAGTTACATGGGAATTGGTCTTTCTGCTCAAGGTGTGAACATGAATAGACTACCAGGTACACTTGTAATTGGTTTATGGTACAATCTTATGGGTAACTCCTTCTGGCTAAAAATTTCAGATAACTTGAAATAGTTAAATGGTATTTAACTGATTGCTTTTCTATTTTTAATAACCTATACCATGAGTTCAAAGTGGAAGCTGAGTGGTTTTAATAAATTCAAATTTTATGCTATTTAGCAAAACTGATAGATACTATGTGTTGTTTTGTTTGTTGCTTTTTTGTTTTGTTTTGCTTTTTTGGTGTTTTTAACTTACAGTACGTAGTCATGTCAACTACTTTAAATATTTTAACATGGTTGGTTCTGTTTGCTACCCAACACATTCCTGGCTTTTAACCCATTTTTAGTTGTTTAATATTCTGGGAATGTGACTGATATTAAAAGTAAACTAAGGAAGGTGTGAATTGAGATGGCAGAACTGTTTCCAAAAACCATTAATCAGTGGAAATGATTGATTCTTGAATTTTATTTTCTGATATTCTGTTTACTAATGTTAAAAATTAATTTTGGGGGCATGTTTTTGAGAATAAACAGCAAAATCTTCTATTTTATATTAAACTGGGTGTGTGAGTGTGTGTTTAAACCAAATCAAAGCAAAATTCCTTTGGTCTATTAGCAAAGGAAATATGCATGGAAAATGTGTCTTGCTATGTTTATTTTTTTTCTGGTAGGAGTCTTGTCTGTTTAATACATGTTTTAGTGTTCTGTATGGGAAATTTATTTTCCTTAATGTTGTAAATGGTGTTTTAATACAGAAAATAGTGTAATTGTTGATAATTTAAATCTGTATTTGGGAATTTTATCTTTGTACTAGCTGTTGTACTGTTCTTGCTTGTCATAATCTTAGTGATTAGCTCTAACACAGAGGATCCTTACTTTTCATTGTAAATATACTGGAACTTTCTCTTTAGGCTGGGATAAACATTCGTATGGTTATCATGGGGATGATGGACATTCATTTTGTTCTTCTGGAACGGGACAACCTTATGGACCAACTTTTACGACTGGTGATGTCATTGGCTGTTGTGTTAACCTTATCAACAATACCTGCTTCTACACCAAGAATGGACATAGTTTAGGTACTAAGATAATGTATTGCATGTAAAATAATCAAATATTGTGATTATTGTACTTACAGCACAGTAGTCATGTTTGTTATATAATCCTCCTTTATAAATAGATGCCTCTGGAAATTACTTTTTTGTTCCTTCCAGGTGGAGGTTGAGGAAATTGTGAAAATTTGTATTTTGTGAAGGCCACATTGTATTACACGTATAGCAATAACCATAGAAATGATGCCCATGCTCAGATATTTACTCCAGTAATAGAAATGCTAAGTGTTTGCTGCTTTGCTTTGAATCAAGCCCTTCACAGTATGATCTCTAGGTAGCAGGTGCTAAGAATGAAGGGCTGTCAGTTTTTAGTATAGTATGAGGGTAGGCACAAAGGATGGAAAAGCTTGATGCTGTCACTCAGGTGAAGGGCACTGACACACTAAAAGGTCAGGCCTCCTAACAACGATTGATGAAGGATGGTGACTACAAGTGAGTTTTGCAAAAGGAGCAGAATTAAAACAAGCAAATAACAGCAAAACTTCTGAGAATAAAAGGTGGCAATTAAGAAATAAATAAACGCAGATGAATGAAAACATGAAGAAACATGTCCATTGAAAGACTAATAGAAAATTAAGGTTCTTTAGTCAAACATGCACCTGTAGCACTTCAAATTTAAAATTGTGTATGGTTGTTATGCGCGCTTTTCTTAGAAATGTTTTTGGTGTTTATATTATAGATAAATGATAGATTGATGCTTTAAAAATAATAAGGTTTCGCATTACTTTTATTGTTTTAAACATCCTTGACTCAGCAAATTATTTTTGATTAGGTGGAGTGAAAGGAGGCAAAAACTGAGTAACCCCAGAAGACAGAAATTTCAGTTTGCTTATAAATAGTATTTAAAAATTAGGCTGCAAATAGTATGCTTAGACATAAAATAGATTTTAATATAGTTCTTTAATATAATACAAAAACTACTTTTTCTGTCATTTCTTAGTAGAAAATTCTAAACTTATGGCTATATTGATAATAGTTATTCTTTTTTAGTGTCTCAAGATGCTCCTAATGTAAAGTCAGTGTCTTCAAATTTTTATTCAGCTTAAAACTTTTCCTTCTGATTATTAATATTGATTCTGAAGTCCTGTGTTATCCAACTTAAAGGTTATCCCAAGTCCGCAGAAGATCCTTATATTCTCATTGATAGAAGAATGTTGATAAAGATGCCATGCAAATCATGTGTATTTGTGATTTGATTGTTTTGGCCAACTGGTTTCCAGAAGGATGTAGCCCCTTTAGTTTATCCATTGTTACTATTCTGGCTCTGATTTATAAAGCAGTTAACTGGGATAGTCTTAGCTGGCTTGGCTGCTTAAGATATGTATGACCTTGAATGAAAACAGAAGAAATCTGCTTTTAGGTATGACCTTTGGTTCAAAAATGCAAAAGACTTATTTTTAAAACCAAAATTAGTCTTTTTACAGTTCTTTACACTTTGTTCTAGAGAAGAAATTTTATTTTGCAAGGTGGGAAGATCATAGGTGATGTGACTTTATTTTTTTTCTATTAGATTTTCAGAAACCTTATAAACTGAAAATTTCTCTTGAGTAAGAAAGCTATTTTAAAGATGTGAGCTGCTTTTTAAGAAAAAGGTACCTAATCATGGAATCACATTCTAATTTTAAGTAAATTTGCAACGTCTGGCATTATTCCTAAGTTTAATAAATATGTTTTTTTAGCACAGAGAGAAGCATTATAACAGTGGTTAATATGGGTTCTTTGGTTGTCTGCGTTTGTCTCCTGGCTTGGGCCCTGTGACCATTTGCAGGTTAATTAACCTCTCTGTGCCTCAGTTTGTAAAATAGGGTCATTATGATACCTACCTTATTAAGGTTATTAGAGTAAACTGAAATGAGGCATACGAAGTTCTTAGGTAATTGCCTTGCGCATAGTGAGTACTCATTAAATGTTGTTTATTACTGTTTGCCAGCCTCTGGGCTGGGTGCCAGGGACACAGTGGTAAAACTTTGGTAAGCAGAGATTACTCCTCTAGAGCAGAAGTCAACAGGCTGTGGCCCATGGGCCAAATCAGTCTTTCATCTGGTTTTTAAATAAAGTTTCATTGGAATGCAGCGACACCCGTTCTCTTCTGTGCTGTGTATGGCTGCTTGCCTGCTACAATGGCAGAATTGAGTAGTTGTAACAGAGACCATGCAGCCTAGAGAGCAGAAAATATTTATTCTCTGACCTTTTACAAGAGAAGTGTGCTGACCTCTGGTGCAGATTCTAGCATCTAGAGATAAAGTAGTATTCAAATAGTTACTGTTCCCTTGTACTTCTCAAAGGGGATAATTTCTACACAAAAGCTGACACATCTTTAGTTTCTGTGTCATGAAGGTTTTCACAATATCTGTTAACTTACCATATAAAGAGAAATGGAAAGGCTGACCTGCTGGGCTAGTGGTTAAGTTCACATGCTCCACTTCAGTGGCCTGGGTTTGTGGGTTCGGATCCTAGGCCTGGACCTACACACCACTCATCAAGCCATGCTGAAGTGGTGTTCCACACACAAGATAGAGGATTGGCACAGATGTTAGCTCAGGGACAATCTTCCTCAAGCAAAAAAAAGAAAAAGGAGAAATGGAAAGATTTTTATTTGAGAAAGTAATTGAAAAAGAAACATTTCGGTATCTAGGTTAACTTAATTTGAATTTTTTTGATTTTATTGAATATCATTCATCACCTGAAAATCAGTTTTCAAAAAGCCTTTTGAGAAATCAGGAAATTAGAAATATAAAAAATTGTTTTATGTGTAAAATTTAAATAATTATACCAACTTGTTAAAGGACCATCTTTTTGTTGTCTGAAATTGTATAGGTTGTGGTAGCTATATTTGGCAATGTTCAAAAATGTTAATCTATGGAATTAAGTTGGATTTTTTCATTAGAGTTTTTGATAAAGAGTGAGGATTTCAGTAATTACTGACAAAGGAATTTTTTTGCTAAAACAATATAAATTTAGACAATCTTTGTTATAAATAGACATCTTTAAGGAAAATAATTGATTAGGCTGCTATTTTGTGAAAAATGGTAAAGATATGTGTGATAATACTTAATTTATTCTCTGTTTTCTGTATCCTTTTAGTTTTCTGAAATTTATAGAATAAATTTTCATTTTTGGCCCACAGTTACTTTGCTTTCTATTTATTAATGAAGCTAAGCTAAAAGTAATCAGAATGTTCTATGGGGGAGGGGAATCTATCTTTGCTCTCCTTTTGACGAGCCAACATGAATTTACTGCTTGTTTTTAAAAGTCATAAAAACAGGACTTTACAAAGCACCATTTTTATACATTTATTTAAAAACATGTAGTAGAGATTTATAGTCAGTGTGTCTTTTAACTTTATTACTTTAATAAATAGAGTCAGATAGTTGTGTTTGCCTGCTGCTACACCACAGTGGCAGAGCCATAGACTCTCAAGTGGGAAGAGACCTTAAAGATAGTTTAACGGAAACGCCCTCATGTGTTAGCTGGTGATCAGCACTGTAGAGGCAGTGGTGCTGGTGTGGTTTCTTTGTTTTAATGAATATGTGGCCAGAAGAATTGAGATTAACTGACTCACCAACACCACCCCCTCCTGTTATCCAAGAACTGAGTCTTTTTAAACATATGAATGAGGTCCTACAGAAATATTTGGTTTATTATCTTATTTTCAGCTAGGTAATATATTTACATATTTGAAGGGAGATTATTAAATCATCACTTTGAGATTCCAGTAGATTTATTCCAGTGATATTGCTGTCTTTCAAATGTATTTGGAATATGACTGTGTTGAAATCACTGACAGGACATTCAAGAGAAGTTCTCACTGTATAAATTTTTATCTTTTGAAGGAGGAATTGATTTTTTTCTCCGGAGTAGTCAAAAGTTATTTAAGAGTGTCCTTGTATAAGAGATTTTTTTTAAGAAGCAAAAGTGCTGTATTTTCCATTGTTCACCTTTTTTTAATAGCAGAAAATCTCTCCTTTCCCTTCCCCCCCAAATTATTTAAAAGCTAAATTTAGGTGAGGAAGATTAAATGATAAAGCTGGATAAAGCAGTTGGGTGCTGGTCCAAAATCAACTGTGACTGTTTTGCAACCAGTTTTCTTATGTGGCTCCTAACATAGCTTTGAAGAGCTATCTGAAGTCATTTCAGAAACCCTGAAGGCCATAGCAGTACCCCAGAAATAACGCTGGTGTGTGACTAGCAAGGATGGTAATCTTGAGAGGGGACAGCATTCACTCAGACCTCTGTCAGTGTTACTAAGAAAAAATTAGGCTTGTTATTTTATGTTTAGGCTTTTAATTTTTTCTTATGTCTTTCTTTCCCTTATTTTTAGTTAGAAGTTCAGCATGTCACCAAAGTATGCCTTTGAAAAACAGCATCTAATGCCACTTTTTTTTTTTTTTAGGTATTGCTTTCACTGACCTACCGGTAAGACACAATTTCTTTTAAAAGCAGTTTTACATTTTTAATTAAAAGAGATATAAAGAAACTAGTACAAACCATGTTTAGAATGCAGTCTTATTGATATTTATTAGGTTTATATGTCATGCGTAGAATAGTGATCCTTTTTCTAGCCACCATTGCAGAAATTCAGCTCCAGATTGCGCTGGACACCATTGCACGAGAGAACTTTGTTGTAGCTAAGGAATAAATCAGAAATGATTACTTAAAATATTCTCTTTAATGTCAGTATGCATTCATTCGAAATATGTTTTTTTGGTTATTGGGTTTTTCAGCCAATTATAGTAGTTTATTCAGTATGTGTGTGTCTATGTATATATATGTCTATATAGACACACACATATATACATGTCTATATAGACACATATATGTGTGTCTATATATACTGTGTGTATATATATACATATATACTGTGTGGCAGGTTCTGTACTTGGGATACGTCATTCAACAAAACAGGTAAATGTCTCTGTTCTCTTGGAGTATTCAAGCTGGAGAAGTTTGAGAATAAACAATACATTAAAAAATAAGTAAATTGTAACATATTTTAAAAGGTTTTAAGTACTTTTTAAAGAAAGAGAAAAACTAGAGCATGGGAGTACCAAAGACAGAATATGGTTATACAGTTTGAGCAGAGACTTTTGTGGAGCAAGAATGTTCCAAGCAGAGGCAACAGTTAGGGGAACAGGGCTAGAGCAGGATGGCAGCTGGCAGGTTTGAAGAACAGCATGAAGTGAAGTGGAGAGATGTGAGGAGGGCGGAGAGCGGTAGGAGAGTGGTAGGAGGCGTGTCAGGGACAATGACTGGGGAGGGCGAGCTACGGCCTCTAGCCCTTGAGGGCCATTGTAAGGACTTGGGCCTTTACCCTGAGTGAAATACAGAGTTTTAGTTATCACGATATAACTTTAGGTTTTAAAGGATCACTGGCCGCCGGGTGGAAAACAGACTGTCAGGGGTAGTAAGAGTAGAAGCAAGCAGACCTGTGAGGGGCTGTTGCAGAAATTCAGGCCGGAGACGACGGTAACTCACATCACTAGAGATGTAAGAAGCGGTTTGATTCTAGATAGCTGGTTTACCACATGTAAGATTATCAGTTGTAATACGCGTCATATATAACACCAAGGGGAAAAAGCTAACAACCTATGATACGATGCTTTCTTATCACTTAGAATTTTTATATTCACTGAATGATCTCTTGGAGTATTTAAATATAAATTTTTTAAATCAGTATCACTTGTTGCACACCTAAAAATGATGAAATAAGCAATATAAATTGATTAAGGTATTTGTCAAACTTCTTTGCATTTGGACTCCAACCTTTTAAACTGCTTTTTTAGAATGGATGTCTGTGGTTTTCCACATGGTGTTATCTTCTGTGCCGTCAGGAACATTTCTTACGAGCTCTTCTTCCATGCTGCTGATCGCATGGTGCAGGTTCTGATGCTGTCACTTTCTTAGTATTACCAGAAGGTATTAACTGAAGGTTTCCTAACAACAGCCAGGGCTCTGATATTCCTTAGTCAGTTGGTCGTTAAGAGGCTTGTTGACTAAAATGTCTCCTTGGTTACAGTATCCAGCTGTTTCACTAGGTGGAACAATCAAGTCCCAGTTTTCGGTGAGCTCGTTCTTTAACAGATTCCCACCTGTGCAGGCAGTGACAGCTGCTCCATGACGGCTGCCTGACCAGATGTAAGATGCCGTCGATTACAATACAGTCCAGTTCCAGATGTGTTTTGACAGAGGTGACAGGAGACCTGGGCAGAGAACAGACACCCAGTCTATAGATTAATATTCCTGAAGAAAATCCTAGAAAAAAACAGAATAAATTAGAGTTGTAGTAGAAAACAACTTTGCTAAACCAAGGAAAATTTCGAGTCTACATGTAGACCAAAATTTTTCACCAAGAAGCATTATTTAATGAGCAGTGATGGAACAAGTGTTTATCTTTTTGAAAAAATATATATAATTTTAAGATTTGTGTCCATATTTATACCAAAGTAAGTTCCAGATGCATTAAAGAGTTAAATGAATAAATAAATAAAAATGATTTTTTAAAAAAATCCAACTGAAAGCAAAGAGGATTTTCTAATGGAGTGGATGTGACAATGTGAGAAAGAGGGTCTGACTTTTAAGATTTTTGGCCTGAAGAATTGGAAAAATGGAGATGCCACTTAGATTAGGGAGAAGGCCGTTTACAGGTGGAGCAAGTTTTAAAGGGGGAGATCCATTAAATGAGTTGTCAGATGTACATTTGGCTACACAAGCCTGAAATTCAAGAGAGTGATCTGGGCTGGAGATGAAAATTTGGGAGTTGTTGGCATTTTGGGGTTTAAATTTAAAGTCATGGGACTGAGTGAGATCAACAAGGGAGTGTGTGTAGACAGAGAAGAGAAATGGACCAAGGACTGAGTTCTGGGGCATGCCGTATTTGGGAGAAGAGAAGGAACCAGCAAAGGGAAATTGAGAAGGAGCAATCAGTGAGGTAAGAGGAAGACAAAGAATTGAGTGTTCTCAAAGCCAAGCGAGGAAAATACACCAAGAAGGAAGGAGTAATCACCTATGTCAAATACCACTGTGATACATCCCATAAGATAAGGACCAAGGATTGACCAGTGGATTTAGCAGAGCGGAGTCACTTGTGATCTTGACAAAGTTTCAGCAGAGCGACGGTGAAATCCTGATTGGAAAGGGATTAGGAGGGAAATTATAGAGTGTGGACAACTTGAGAGGATTCTCACTACAGTGGGGAGTAAACAAATAGGATGTAGTAGGTGGGGGCGGAAGTGGGGGCGATAGAAGATTTTTCATTAGATTGAGCAGGATGTTTGTTTGGTGATGAGAATGATTCAGTAGCAAGCAAAACAGTCTGTGTAGTGTAGAGAGAGGAAAAGTAGCATAGTGACCCTACCCCTTGAGTGGACAGGTGGGTCTGTGATGGCGTGTCCAGGTGGAGGAGGGCAGGCTTCAGAGAAGAGCATCTGTGGTGGAGGGGGTGCGGAGAGTAGGGGCTCTGCTGGTAGGTGGGTTGATGTGGTTGGGACTGTTTGCAGAGGTTTTGGTAAGACTCAGTTTCATTTGGAGTTGGTTAAGGTGCTCAGTAGCTGGGGGTTTCGTTGTTGGTTTTTTCTCTTGTGGCACTAAGCAAGTAAAACCAACTTGTCAGAGCAAGCAGATTTTTTGTTAGTTTTTGTTTCTCCTGGGTAGACAGTGATGGTCGTTGGGAAAGGCTTAGCTGGTTTTAGACATGTTGACTATTTTTGTCTTGCCTTCTAATCATTTTTTGTCCCTCTTTAGAATCGCCAGTTCTGGTTTTTGCCTTGTCTATAATTAGCCTGTGGTGATGTTCAGCTTTGTAACAGTGAGTGAAGTGGTGGTGAAGGTGGTTGTTAGAAGTGTCCTTTTAATATAGTGGTTCTGAGAGTTCTTTATTTTTATGACTGTGAGACCTTCTGGGACTTCCACATGCAACGTATCACTCTTCCACTTAAAAAGGAAGGAAAAAGTTGGTCTTTCCCTTAAAGGCACCGTGGAACATATGTTTATAGTGATCTCTCTCTAGCCAGTTGCGGCATTAAATCCTGGTAGAGAGCACCTTTTAGAGAAGTTCACCTAGACTGTTTCACCTGTCTTGTGATGTCAAGTGTTTATACAGTTTTGAAAACCTTAGAGCTTTTTCAGGATCATCTTTCTCCCCCAGCTCACCTCACCAATTTGCGAGATGTCCATCTGTAAATTGATTGATTCAGTTAGGGATTAGATAAATTCCTTTTGTGATAGAAACTGTTCTCATTTAAGATGATGCTACTTTCCAGTTCCTTAAGCTGATTTGAAATCTGCTTTTTATAGATGCATTCTTTGCTTTTCACTTTCATTAGAAAAAAATCTTTTAAATTTAATAGAACAAAACTGTGTTATTGAGAACATGATTTTATTTTGTTTATTTAGCTTTTGAGTAGTATTTTTAGTATCCGTCTTTATCTTTTTCATAGCTTAATAGAAATGAGGAAATCTGTTTTTCTATTCTCTTCATAGAGACTTAAATTATTCTCTCTTTTGTCTAATTCTACATAGGCAGGAGGTTTTTGTTTTTTTGTTTTTAATTTAGAAACAGTTTCCTGGAAAACATTGTTTTACATAAATCCATAATCTACATGCATGCTACAACATGGATGAACCTTGAAAACGTTATGCTAAATGAAAGAAGCCAGTCCCAAAAGACCATATATTGTATAAATCCATTTGTACGAAATGCAGGCAAATCTGTAGGGTCAGAAAGTGATTGTCAGGGCTTACTGGAATGGGGATATGGGGAATGACACTGATCGGTACAGGGTTACTTTTTAGAGTGATGAAAATGTTGTAAAATTAGATAGTGGTGATGGCCGCACAACTCTGTGGTGTACTAAAAGCCATTGCATTGTTGCATTCTACTTTTAGAAATCTAGAATCCAGCAAGTTAAAAATTCTGTTATATCTTTTAAAATTTATAGCTTCACCAGTTAAGGACTGTGTCCTTAATCCTTTTACCTCAAATTCTTCAGTTTTAAGGTTAAGTGGTATAAAAATTATAGTTACTTTTCATTTAGCCGAACTGACTTTATCATTTTCAGTTTTTTATCACTTTCTGGTTATAGAAGTAACATATAGTGTTAAATATTCAAATGATAAAAGAAGTGTTTATAAATACAGAAGTGTACAAAAGAGGAGTTCCTCATAATCCCAGCCTCCGTAGATGTGATAACTGTTAACTTGAGTGTATATCCTTCCAGATCTGTTTCTAAACCTAAGTTAGCCAGTATTCCGTTATTTAAATGTTTACAGAGAAGATGGGATCGTAGTTTATGCACTATTCTATAGCTTGCTTTCTTCATTTAGTGATATATATTGGACATCTTTCCGTATCAGTAAGCAATTTTTTTACTCTTTTTCCTTGTTTTTATAATATCTTACTGTAAAATGTTCTATCACAATTCTAACATGCACATTTCTTCATATTTTCACATTTGTGAAGTGGAGATGCATCTTAGAATATGTGGCCTGTCAGAGTTTAATGGGCAGTATTTTTTCTTAGGCATAAAATATTGGTATATGTTACAATTATTGGAGTCTGAGCTTCAATGAATGTGGTATAAAAAACCACCCTTGAATGAACACTTTTTAAAATTTTTTATTTGCCATTACAAATAATGCTGTAAGATGTATATCTTTGCACATGTTTGTTTTTCTGCAGGATTAAATTCTTACAAGTGAAATGGCTTCGTCAAATTTAATAGATTTTGCCAAACTTCTTTCTTAAAATGTTAGACCAGTGTGCATTTCTGTGTCCAGTGGTGAGAGGGCTTATTTTCTCAACCTTCATCGACACTGGGATTCTCAGTCTTTTAAATACTAATCTGATATGCACAGAGATGATCTTGTTTTCATTTGCATTTTAGAAAATTGAGCAAGGTTAAGATTTGGAATATTGATCCTTCTTTACATGTGTGGCAGGTTTTTTTTAATATTGTCCGTTTGTCTTGACATTTATGGTGTGTTTTGTCTCAGGGAAATTTTAAACTTTTTTACGGCACAATTTTATTAAAGTATTCATGAATGTTGATTTTCTTTTATATTGTTGCTATAATTATTTTCCTGAATTTGTCAAGGAAATTTAGAGTAGCAAACCGTTTTAAAAGCATCTCTTGACAATGCTGAATGTCAGAATTATATCTGCTTAGGAACAGGATTGCCTTTTACTCTATTGATATCTTTATTAAGTGTATTTGGCTTTATATACTTTTGTTTTCAAGTATCATAATTTTGCAGTGGATTTTGATGGAAAGAATACTGTACTAGAAGTAGAGAGACATGAGTTTTTTTCCTTTATGTGTGTCCTTAACAAGCTCTGTCTCTTGGAAATTTCTCTCAAACTCTTCAGGTCTCAGCTTTCTCGCTGATGAAATGAGAAGGTTGTAATAAGTATCTCACTTATCTTCGGCTTAGAGTTCCATCAGCTTGCTAGTTTTGTTGCTGAGGAATCAGTACATTCGCGAAAATTGCACTACCATTTATTTCCCTAATACAGTGTGACTCTGTTTCTCAGTATTTTAAGACAGTACTCCTTTTGTTTCTGATTTTGGTTGCTTGGTTGATCAGTTGTTTTTAAACACATCCTCTTAGCTTTTTGCTGTGAAACTGTCTAAGCATCTTATATTTACACACAAATTATCCTCTCTTAATCCTTTCTGGATTTTGTGCTGGAAATACTTGTGATAACCATTAAAGCAAAGAAATAAGGCAGAAATACGGAGAACAAAGATGAAGTACGATTTAGAGTTATTGGAAGAATAAGTCAACCTAAATTTGGTGTCAGATAAAAACTGTGTTCCATGGGCTGGCCTGATTGCCGAATGATTAAGTTTGCGCTCTGCTTCGGTGGCCCGGGGTTTCGCTGGTTCAGCTCCTGGGCGCAGACATGGCACTGCTCATCAGGGCACGCTGAGGTGGCATCCCATATGCCACAACTAGAAGGACACACAACTGAAATACACAGCTATGTACTGAGGGGATTTGGGGAGAAAAAGCAGAAGAAAAAAAAAAGATTGGCAGCAGCAGTTGTTAGCCTCAGGTGCCGATCTTAAAAAAAAAAACAAAACTGTTCCAGTCCCACCTGCCATAGTGTAGAATGACCATGAGCAAGGTAATTTAACCCCCTAATCCTCAATTTCTATATCTTTGTAATGCAAGTAATAATAATTATTTCACGGGATTGTTATAATGATTAAACCCTGCCATTTAGTAGACTTGCGGTAACTCATTCCTCCTTTAGATGAAACAACTAGTGATGAGCCGAAAGGACTCCTGTATTTTTTGTCTACTTGAAACTATTAAACTTGATTGTTTAACCTCAAAATCTTAGAATATACCAAAATGCATTTCTTTATGAATTTGAATATTTAAATCTACCCTTTTCCTCTCTTGAAATGTGTGCGTTTGAGTCTTTTACTTTTATATAGAGAATCCCCAGTCTTAATGGCACTGCTTTGCTTACAATTAAGTTCTTATCACTATGTCTTTATAAAAAGTGTCCAAAATGTACAGATAGGTGGGATTAGTAAACTTAAAATAGTACACGCCCAGTTAGGATTGTACTTCTGTGGTAACTAGTTTTTATATGCAGTTTCTGTATCACATGCATCATACATAAAAGGATAAACCTGACTTGTGTGCTTATACTTGAATCTGTGGAACCACCATATGACAGATTCTTAAGAGCAAGAATTATGCTTATTAGAAGTATGATTGCACATGTTCTCTGAATAAATAAAATAAGTGGCGTAGGTTGTTTCATAGTTTTTTCTTGATGATTAGATTACAGGAAATAGTATTTTTTATGCAGTATATAGTGTATTTTAGATCATTGCTTTAGTCTTCCTCTACTAGTTTTTGGTTGAGATTTAAAAATATTCGTGAAGTTTGTAGTTCTGTATTTTAAATTTGAAAGAACAAATGTCTTTAACATAAAAGGGATAGATGCCTATTGAAATATGTTGTCTTACAGCCAAATTTATATCCTACTGTTGGGCTCCAGACACCAGGAGAAGTCGTCGATGCCAATTTTGGGCAACATCCTTTTGTGTTTGACATAGAAGACTACATGCGGGAGTGGAGAACCAAAATACAGGCGCAGATAGACCGGTTTCCTATTGGAGATCGAGAAGGAGAGTGGCAGACCATGATACAAAAGTAAGTGAAGAAATCTGAAGTGACGTTATTCAAAAGTACAATTTTTATAGCATATTTTATTCTTTTGGTATAAAAGAATATTTGCTCAAGCTTTTTAATCTACTAATTTATATCCTAATAATTTTAATGTATTATTGATTATATTTTAATCTCATAAAAAGTAATTTTCTCTAAAACAATTAAAAATATAATGTTTGATTTGGAAATGGCTCACTTACAGAATTGTATTTTAGTCTGACTTATTGATTTGAAGGAGGAAATCAAGTGACACTAGATCACTTGTTAGGTTAATTCGTTTGCTGTCCTTAGTAATAGGATTTAATGATTTCCATAGGTTACATGATTCAGCTATTAATAATTAATGCCCATGCAAAAGATAAATTCAGAAAGATTATTTAGATTGTGTAATTCAGGATCTGTGGTTTTTGGACGTGAACTTGGTTGTGTTGTTCAGCAATAGTTCAAATATTTATGGGGAAAAATTATTGTTTTGGTAAGAATAAGCATCAAAATAATGGTATCATTTATGTACAGGCTTGATATGTACATTTCGTGTTTCAGGATTTGGCTAAATTTTTTCAGTGAATGGGTTGGTTACTCTGTAAGAATGTCAGCTATTTTTGCTCACTAGGATCCTTTTTCTACTAAATATTTATTATTTGTCGTGTAGATTCAGGGAGATAATAAATGCTCCTATTCTGAATAGTAAAATCTGACCAAAAGCCTCCAGCTTGAGGAATTTTAAAAAATCTTACTAATAATTTTTAATGCCATTTACTTGTACGCGCTGTTGTTAGATGTTCAAGAGAAAGTAACAGGAATGAATGAAGACCAAGGCACAGGAGTATGGAGTTATGATTCCTAAATGCGGGATAAGTACTAAGGATTCAATAATCACGATGGTGGAGGATGGGCAACAGCAGAGCAAACAATAGGTGTCAATAAAAAGTACTATATTTTTTATTTTTTGAGAAATCTCCATACTGTTTTCCATAGTAGCTGCACCAGTTTGCAGATTTCAATAAAATAATTGAAAAATAACAAACTACAACAAATAAAAGTACTATACAATGAATAACCTTTATCTCATTCTTTACAAAAATTTTCAGCTTGTTTTAGTGAATACTTAGCTGATAATTTTTGTCTACTTTTTAATGAAAAAGTGGAATTTCATTATGGGAGTCAGGAGGAAAATATAATTCCTGTGACAGTCAACTTTAGACTGTACCTTTGCTGAAAGGCTGGAGATGACATAGTACGGAACAGCAGCTCTTAAACTTTGAGGAAGCGTAGCCTTTTTAAATAAATACCGATAAGTTTAAATGGTCGTTTTCACTACTGTAACCTAACCCAAGAAGATAGCAAAGGCTTTCAGATACCATCAGTCTGACACATTCACCTTAAATGTCTGTATAATTGCTCTGAACAGTCTTAAATTTACAAATCTAATAAAACTTTTTGTGTGTGTTTTTTGGAGGAGGTAATGACTGGAAGACATGGTGCTGATTCTGAAAGCATGCTTCTTCCCTAGAGCTGTTACCATCTGGGAGAACAGAGCCTCCACGCTAGCATTTCTGTCCAGCACAGTTGAAGAACAGTGAACCCAGCCTCAGAATCCCATAGTTGCCATGAGTTAGAGCTAGGATAGGATGCTCTCCTGGGGTTACATCCCTTTAATGCTTTAAAAATGATTGCCGCGGAGCATCATGGCAGGATAGTAGCAAAGGAAACATTATTTATCATAGTCCTTTAGCCAGAGTTCAATGAGGGCCCCCAACTTTACTCCGTTCTTCACAAAACTGACACCGTGACCTCCTGGGAAGTCCATTTTAAAAGGTTCTTCCTTTCCCTCTTAAATTAGTTTGAACAGTTAGATGAAATAAACTGAAAAAATCTGTTTCATGGAGATTTCCCCCATGTCCTCTCAGTCTTGCTTTCCTGAACCACTGCTTCCTGTCATTTTCTACCAGGCCGTTATTAACGTCAGATGGAGGCAGGATTAAAGGTTGAATATTTAGATATATTAGCTGTTTGATTTGATATTGTTGAATCAACCGTCTTTCTACATTTTGTGGTTAGATGTAAATATGTGTTTTGACCACTTGGTGGCTTTTAAAAAAATAAACTTGTTCTTTGGAAGTGTGTCACTTACATGTAAGTCATCTTTGAGTAATTAATCTCCTATGCACAACCATACTGATTGAGATTAGAAGGCTGACTCCTCATTGCTTAGAGTTATCACCCTCATAGACTTTGTTCTGGAAGATTCTCTCTCCAGGTCCACCTTAGTATTTCTTGTGTTCGCACCTGGTGATCCCATCTCATGTAACTGATGGGCAAAGAAAGTGGTTGAGCTCTGGAACACAAAGAGTTAATCTGTTATTTTTTAAATTGTTTTATTTTACAAAATGCCAAAACTTTACTGGAATAAGTCATATGATAAAGGTGAAGCAGAAATTATGGTTAGTAGGATTGAATATGAGGATGGGAAATAATAGGAAAGGACCTGGGGACAATAGGGTGCCAAGAATCAAAGAAAGTCATTTAATGTCCTTGATTCTCTGGTAATATTTATTCTTAGGGAGAGTAGTCTCAACACAGCATTTGCAGTTAGCTTTTTGGAAATACCATATGAATAGAGCAAAATGATTTTTTGAACTTACTTTAAAGATGAGGTTGTTAAAGCCTTAATTGTTTCAAGGGAATAGGTTGGTTTTGTAATACTGGAGTCGACCTTGTTATATAAATTGTAGCATGAAGCATGTATTCTCTTGACTAAAAGACGTGTTTCTTCTTTTTATTTTAAGAATGGTTTCGTCTTATTTAGTCCACCATGGGTACTGTGCCACAGCAGAGGCCTTTGCCAGATCTACAGACCAGACCGTTCTAGAAGAATTAGCTTCCATTAAGAATAGACAAAGTAAGGACCCTGTGGTGCATGGCTAACACTTGTTTTCAGATTATAGGTGTGGTTACATTGATATTTAGAAATTTAATTTTTTTAGTTAAAACATTTTCAAATATACGAATTTAAAATTGATGCCTCTGAAATTTATTTTTATTGACATTTTTGAAGATCACCTTTAAGAAATTCACATAGGACTGTGTTAGTGTTTTCAATGTAGAAAGATACAATTTTGGAGAAATTTTTGTAAGAAATGTCTACCGTTTTTCCTTTAAAAATGTTTTCTTGAGCTTTCAGAAAGTAAACATTTAATGAAGTGTGTTTTTTTTTAATTGGTAAAGTAGTCCCATGATTAGCTGTTAGTGGAGATAATATGTAAGAGAAATTTAAATATCTTTGCATTTAAATTGCTATCTAAATTTCAGATAGTATTGATCTTAAATATGTATTGTTTAGGTCCTAGTGCTTGTGGCCAGAGCTGTCTAACAAGGGCAGGTCAGCATGATGACTGTTGCACAGTTAGCCGTCCTAAAATTGGTCAGGGAGGGTATGACTTGATGAGAGCATAGGGATAAAAACAAAACATGATGAATGAAATCATGACGGATAAAAGCAAATTTTTTTATAGGTCAAACTGCTATAGCACCGATTACACTGTGTTGTAGCTAAGTGTATGCCTGTCTTTCTCACTGCGTTATAAACTCCGGTGAACAGGAGATGATCGCTTAGTTTTTTCCTGTCCTTATCTAATTTAACAAATGTCTGACCACAGGGAATGCTGAGTGAGTGTCTGCTGAATTCAGATCTTACTCAAAAGCTAGCATTCTTTTTTCACTTGATCAAAAGGTTATTGTATTTGAGAAGACGTTTTGAATATTATTTCTTTGTTTCCTATGATCTTTTTTTAAAAAACCACTTTCCTGAGATATGATTGACATATTAAAAGCTGTATATGTTTAGTGTACAGTTATGCATTGCTTAATGTTGGGGATGCATTCTGAGAAGTGCATCATTAGGCTGTTTCATTGTGTGAACATCATAGCGTGTACTTACACAAACCTAGACAGTGTAGCCTACTACGCACCTAGGCTCTATGGTACTAATCTTATGGGACCACCGTCGGATATGCGGTCCATCGTTGACAGAAACACCGTTACATGGTGCGTGACTGTATACAGCTTGATGAGTTTGGAGATAATTATATGTCCGTGAAAACATCACCACAGTGTATGCCATAAACATATCCCTCTTTTTAATCTTAGTGTTTGATACTTCAGTGTTGCTTAACAGGTGTTTTTCTTATATTACTTGCATATTAGTTTGTGATTTTTTTTAGTAGTTTATGAAAGTACCTGTTTTTCTGATTTTTTAATATGTCTAAAAATTTTCTTTGGTTGCCTAATAGAAACTATGATTTTAGAAAAAAATGGAAATTAATCACAATAATTTATTAAAAGATTTTTTACTAACTCTTTTTTTGCAGGTCCACTAAGCTTATGTTTCTACGCTTAAAAAATTAATCTTTTGCTTTTTTTCTAAATAGGAATTCAGAAATTGGTGTTAGCAGGAAGAATGGGAGAAGCCATTGAAACAACACAACAGTTATACCCAAGTTTACTTGAAAGAAATCCTAATCTCCTTTTCACATTAAAGTGAGTTTGTTTAATAAAATGTTATATTTATTATATATGTGTGTGTTATATGTAACCAAAATTATTTTTGTTTTAATAGTTTTAATTTTTGTTTTACTTTGTTTCAAATATTTACATATAATTTTGTAATATTAACAC
Organism: Equus przewalskii; assembly: GCF_037783145.1. Taxonomy (NCBI): domain Eukaryota; kingdom Metazoa; phylum Chordata; class Mammalia; order Perissodactyla; family Equidae; genus Equus; species Equus przewalskii. The sequence continues at coordinate 13,515,713 of NC_091849.1, read as the reverse complement.
ATTTAAGTAATAGGTTATTAAAAAACCTTTTGTGTTGAGGACTAGAAACAGATGGCATCTTTTGCTATGTATTTGCTCTTCTATCATTCTGTCTCTTTGTTTAAACCTGTGAAAATCTAATTTAGAAGATGGGTATCTAGTTTTTCTCCTCAAAGTAACTTACTGTAAGCCTGTGGCATTTTTAAAAGTTGTGGTAAAAGATACCTAATATAAAATTTGCCATTTTTACGTGTACGGTTCTCTGATAGTAAATCACATTATTCTTCACCCATCCATCTCCAGAACTTGTCATTGTCCCAAACTGAAAGTTGGTACCATTAAACAGTAACTCCCCATTTCTCTCCCGGCCCTGCTCCTGACAGCCACCATTCTACTTTCTGTCTGTGAATTTGAATTTGACTAGTCTTGGTACCTCATGTAAGTGGAATCATAAAATATTTGTCCTTTATAGCTGTCTTATTTCACTTAGCATAGTGTCCTCAAAGTTCATCCATGTTGAAGCATGTGTCAGAATTTCTTTCCTTTTGAAGGCTGAATAATATTCCGTTATCATTATGTATCACACTTTGTTTATCCATTAATCCACTGATGGATATTTAGGCCGCTTCCACTTTTGGTTATTGTGAATAAAGCTGCTATAAACATGGGTACACAAGTATATGTTGGAGTCTCTGCTCCCAGTTCTTTTGGGTATATACCCAGAAGTGGAATTGTTGAACTATATGATAATTCTATGTTTAAATTTTTGAGGAAATTAATCTTCACAGTCCCATAGTCCTGCACCATTTTACATTCCCACCAACATGTACAAGAGTTCCACTTTATCTACATCCTTGCCAACACTTACTTTCTATTTCTTTGTTGTTTTTTAATAATAACCATCCTAATTAGGCATTTTTTATTGGTCTTATGAATCTTTGTTATTTTAAAATTCAGGTGTTAATAAGCTTTAGATTTCAGCTTTTTAAGCACCAGAAACCCTTTGTAAGCCAGATGTCAGAATTGTTTTGCTTTAGAGTAAAAGTTTAAATGTGGCCCATTTTGTTTAAGAGGTTGCCCATGGGACTGGGGCTAAGGACAGGGTGGGGAGTAAGGCTCTTACTTTGTATGTATCATGTGGACATTAAAGGACATCTTGTTTTTATGGACTATTTGAATTGCTACCAAGTGCAAATATTTTGATTACTTTTAGCTTAAAAGCAAGGGTCCATTTTGGTTTTGTTTATTATAGCTACAAATAGATTTTCATTTTCTTAGTAAATCTTAATTAATGGAGATATAGTGTCTTGTGCATTATACCCTCATTTTTCTGGAAAATTTTTAATTTATTCTAAGCAATACAGTATACGAAACCATATTTAGTATTTTTAGCATGCTAAAAGGCCAAACTTATTGATAAGTATAAGTTCTTGTTTCCTTTCAGAAATCTGTTGCTATTAAATAAATAAACAGCCATTTGAAGAGTATCTAAGTAAATTTTTCTTTTCTTTTTTTAGAGTGCGTCAGTTTATAGAAATGGTGAATGGTACAGATAGTGAAGTACGATGTTTGGGAGGCCGAAGTCCAAAATCTCAAGACAGTTATCCTGTTAGTCCTCGACCTTTTAGTAGTCCAAGTATGAGCCCCAGCCATGGAATGAATATCCACAGTCTAGCTTCGGGCAAAGGAAGTACTGCGCATTTTCCTGGTGAGATTCTATCTTATGGCATTATCTTTAAATTTGACCCTCCTTTGTCTGCATAGCTGTTTTGCACATGTGTATATTTGATCTCAAGATGTTCTGGAAGAAAAATTGTGGATGGATCAGATTTATGTATTTTTAGTACCAGGAAGTAATTTAAAGAAGAGCTGTTTCTGAGAGCAGGTTATTAGCAGATCTTCGTAAAGGAAGGCCAACATTCCAGTTTTCTCTAGAAATTAAATCATAGCTATTTGGTAATGAAAAGTAATTGTGTGTTTTAATAGAGTATAAATGTACAAGCCATGACGTAGCTGTCATATCTTATGCCACCAATCACCACACCTAGCTGGGCTGTCTGCTCTCTTATCCTTTTCTCCGCTGAGCTTCTTGCAAGTGTCTGCTCTGCCCAGTTCGTTTCTCTTATCCCTTTCTTGGCTTACCAGTCTGCTCTCTAAGGCCTTTGGTATTCTCTTAATTAAAATTCTTTCCTTACTTGACTTTTATCACTTCTGCCAGTTTATTTCCGATCCTTCGCAGTCTTTTTCCTTTGCTTGTGTCTTTAATTCTGTTTTCCCCAAGGTATTATCTTTCCTCTATAGGTTTAACTTTCTAAAACAGAAGTCGAATACTATTTCCTCTCATAGAGTAAAGTAACACCTTTGGTTTTTCTCGATCAGCATATAACTTTCTATCTTACTACCTCTCGATTTATTGACATCACCATCCTGTACAAGGCGAATGATTCTCATGTTTGTATCCTTAGCCACCACCCTTCTTGACTATCACGCATCACCTCAGGCTCGGACAGATTCTTCGCCTCAGTGTGTTTGTATGTAAAGTGGGGTTATGATAACACTGCCCTCCTAGGGGGGGTTGTCAGGATTTAATGAGATCCATACTTAAGCCTTAAATAAACATTAGAGGAGGTGATTGTTAGAGCTCACAATTAAGTATCCTTATATTCTTTCAAAGAGGTTATCCATTTGTTTACTTACTTAAGTAGTCCATTGCCTCTCCTACATTTTAAAACTTAAAGACAAAATCAGAATATGGTACATTGTTTACAACCTGCTAATGAGTTAGTGTTTGTTTCTATTTTCATGAAGGATCTTTTTCTTCTCTTTTTCAAGGTTTTGAAAGTTGTAGTAATGGTGTAATATCAAATAAAGCACATCAGTCATATTGCCATAGTAAACACCAGTCGTCCAATTTGAATGTTCCAGAACTGAACAGTATAAATATGTCAAGATCACAGCAAGTTAGTAACTTCACCAGGTAAGTGGTTTCCCTAGCTTTGTGCATTACTTTAAGCAAGCTTATTATAGGTGTCATCATTTTTAATAATTTGGAAAAATTGAATTAAACGGCCAATAGTGGGGGTCTGGGAGTTCCCAAGCCCCCAGAGAATAAAAGGGTAGGGAATCAGTTCCCAAAGCTTTTCCTCCTCGTGGTATGCACATAGGGGCTTTCCTTTGTTCCTTCCTCTTACTCTGCATTCCCCCTTCCCTCTAGTGGGGTTATAAGGACAAATTGAGGGCTCTGCATTCTAGTCTTCCTGCCATCTGTTAGGTTTCTAAGTTAAGGCACTGTAGTATATTTAACTGGTAATGTTAACATATGATAGGTTTACAACTGTTTTTCTCTTTGGGTTTTTTTGGTGTAAATGTTTAGAATGTTTCCTGAGTTCCAAATAACTAACTTTGCAAAGCATCTTTTTTGAGAGTCTATCTTTAAGTAGCTTGCATAGAGCAGATGGTTAAGTCATTTAGTAAACATATAGCATGAGGACAATATTGAGGACCTGTTGGATGTTGGATGTCAGACATTCTTTTTTTCCCCCAGTAATTTTATTCAGATCATAATGATGTATAACATTTTGTAATTTTGGGTGTGCATTATTATTTATCAATTTCTGAATAGAGTTCATCGTGCTCACCACCAGTAGTCTAATTTTTGTCTCTCAAACATTCTGTTAGGCGTGGTCTCTAGAGGACTTTGAAGAGCTTTGGGAGGAAAGATGTCTATATCAATATACTATGACATATTCAGGTTTAATATTCATGAAACCTAAAGGGTCGTGAAATGTAATCGTTTGAATTGAATACCAGTGTGTGAAAGCAAGTTCTTATGAATTTAGCCTGCCCAAATCAGCCGGATCTGAATCTCATTTTGGTTCAAGACTAGTGGAAGAACTTTTTTGTTCATAAAAGTAATGATAGATTTTATTTGTTTGGTGTTCGTTCGGTCTTATGGATTGGTCACACTTTATCAGTGCAGTGCCAAGATTTCCCGTTGAAGGGAAGAGAAGCTAATTTTTACCACAGAATCTTAATGGAAATATTATTCTGGAGAAAGTACATGTAAAACTTTGTATTTACAAATTTGGAGATTAATCAGAATTTCCAAATTATCTATCGTAAGTAACAAAAGTTTACTGAAGTAATGGTGCTGTGTGGTACAGGTTATAAAATGGTATAACCAGGTCTACAAAAATGGTGTGCAAAGAATGGTTGAAAAGTGACTGTCTTCACTGAGAAGGGCAGGGTGGTCTCACAGTAGAGATGACATACTGGAAAACACAAAATCAGAATATTGCAGTAAAAATTATGTATGGAAACTTAAAAAGTTAGGCCTTTACTACTTTATAGTACATGAGTACTTTGTCGTTGGTAGAGGGTTCTGCCATTGTTTGAGGGTAGGGATTGCAGTCGGTTCATGGGTTTTACTCTGAAATACTGTCCTCATGGCAGGAAGTTGCTAAAGAGACCTCTTATTACCTGAATGCAGGGAAGCAAGTTTAACGAAAGGGGTTGATGACACAGCATCCTCCTTTGTGCACAGTACAGCAGGAGAAGAAAGGAAGGCCGCCCGGACTGCTAAACAGTAACACTTATTTTATAGTTGGTAATGGCTTTCCTTACAAAATATTGTGAAGTAAACAAAGATGGTAGTAACTATTAAAACCATTTTACAGATGTAGAGCTGAATACCAGAAAAGTAAATGACTTCTTTTTAAGGTCAATAATGAGTAGCTAGTAAGTTGCAGTACTGAGACTGCTGCTCAGTGTTTCTGACTTCCAGACTGGTGCTTTTTCCGTTGTACTTCCCCCATCTGCAATGCTCTTCTCCCCACCCTCCCTCCCTCTCCATCCTAACGTCTGTTCAAGCTGTAAAACTCAAGTTCAGGTGTTACCTCTTCCAGGATGTTTTCCTTGGTTTATATCCCCGTCAAATATTGTGTCACTCCTTGTGGTTAACTTTCATCATAGTACTCATCCTCTGTAATACAGTAACGTTATTAGTTTTTTATAGGCTGTTCATTCCTCTAGGGCAGAGGCTGTTTCAATAGATCCTTAGCCCCTAACATGGAACATAGCTCAGAGGCTTTAAATGTGTGTTGAATGAAAGACTCCCTCTCAAATACTATATTGAATTGTCAAAAATACGGTTTAGTATATTAATAAGACCACTAAAAGCTGTGATCTTAAGGGTTTCCATTAAATTAAACATTATTTCTAAAGTTTGATTTTTCTTACCAATTCTCAAAATTTATCAAGGTAGTAAACAAGCTTTTCTGACTGACAAGGAGTCCTAGGGCCATTGGCCGCTTCTTCCTAGACCTCTGTGTCTTTTTACCTTGTAAGTTTTACTGCTGGAAGTGTGTATGCATCCAGGCACCCACACGTGAACTCCCACATGCACCGCAAGCTGTTCCCCAGGGGTTACCTCCCGTGGCACTGTGCAGAGGGTGGTTTTTGCCCATCTGCATTCAAGGTTTTTTCCCTACAGATGAATATGCATTGCTTTTTTAATGAGAAAAGGTCAATTTTATTTAAATATTTCCTAAATTTTTGTGAAGTGTGTCCTTCTGTGCCATATAATCATTACCTCGATCTTCATAGGAGAAATCATAAAGATGAGGTATTTACCGTTGCATGGAGTGTGCATGGATCTGAAGGACGTATACTGACAACTTCAGTGTGTCCAGATGTGGTTACTGGCATGTAGTTTATTCATTCAGTAAATGTGAAATGAGTGAAAACTAGAAACATCTAAGATTCCAAGACAGCATTTTTAAAATTAAAATTCAGCAATACTTTGGGGCTGGCCCTGTGGCTGAGTGGTTAAGTTCGCGCGCTCCGCTGCAGGCGGCCCAGTGTTTCGTTAGTTCGAATCCTGGGCGCGGACATGGCACTGCTCATCAGACCACGCTGAGGCAGCGTCCCACATGCCACAACTAGAAGAACCCACAACGAAGAATACACAACTATTTACTGGGGGGCTTTGGGGAGAAAAAGGTAAAAATAAAATCTTAAAAAAAAAAAAAAAAATTCAGCAATACTTTAGAATCGTTAGCCTAGAAGAAAGTTCACGAGAGGAAAATAGTGTTGGGTGCTGGAAAGGTATGAGAGGATGAGACCAAGTAGCTTTTAAGATTATTATTTATCTTTGAGAGAGGGTATATTTTTAAGTAGTGAGGACAAATTCCAAAATGTTAAGATTATTAAAGAAAAAATTGTCTAGAAGCGAACTGAATATGAGGGCAGGAAAGAGGTGAAGTGGGTTCCAGGAGCCATTTGTTTTTGCGAGGTTTTTTCCCGACATGTGAGAAATTAAGGCTGGGGTGAGGTGGGGGGTCTGGGGCAAGAGTTGATTACAAAGAATGAAGAGCAGATCTGAGTTTGAAAAATAGTGGGAAGTATGTGCTGAAATATGATCTCTCCATATTGATAGAAAGTCATAAAACCACTACGTTTAAGTACTTGTACTGTTTTTTTCCCCTTATCTCCAGGAGTACAGATTTGTTGAGAGTCAGCTCCATATGTGGCTTCAAAAATATTCACGATTTAACTAAATACCTTTTTTGCAGATTGCTGTTGCCTTATGAAGTCAGTGTATAAGTAGGCTATGTAGTTGAGTAGTAATTTATTTTAAACTAAGCTGCAAGTATGCTATTTCTAAAATTAGGTTTGTTTTTTCGTTTTCAGTAATGATGTAGACATGGAAACAGATCACTACTCCAATGGAGTTGGAGAAACTTCATCCAATGGTTTCCTAAATGGTAGCTCTAAACATGACCACGAAATGGAAGATTGTGACACCGAAATGGGTCTGCAGTGATATTTCTTACATTTTTAATAAAAAATGATGACTACAAGCTTATGTTTTTACTTGTACTGATTCACAGACGATGAGCATAAATCAAATTTAAAGACGTATGTGCCATTGGATTTGACAGTGATACATATTACTCCTCTGAAACTTTCTTGTGAAGTGGGTTGCTAGGGAGAGTAGAGTTTCTTTTCAGTGCCTTCTGAAGTTAAGATCTGAACATACTGAACACAGTGTTCTCTGCTGAACTGTCTGTTTCAGCGCACCTTCAGTGCTGTCATTAATGCAGCAGTACTAACCTGTTGCGTGGAGATATGAAACGTTTTTACACTTACTTCGATACAGGCAGTTAAGGCCAAATGGGTAGAGATGATTTTATAAATTCTAATCAAACAGAATTTCTTAAATTCATTTAATGTGAATATATGTGACTATGCATAGTTCAGTATCTGGCACATAGTAGATGCTTAAGTATGACTCCCCTTCCCCCAGAAAACAATTATGTAGCTGAAGGATATATTAACATGCATGATTTTACTTTGTTGACAACTTGTATAGTAAATTGTACCATAAAGTTAAACCATCAGCAAGCTTTCCCATCAATTGGAGAGTGAAAATTGTTGACGCTTATAAATTCTTGTCAGAATTCCATGACATTAGATTTCTTAGTATTTTAAAAGATATTTATTCAAATTGTTTGAGTATATATAAAAGAAACTACTTTATAAATGCAAAGTTATTCTTATATTATTTATACAACCACTTTGTTGTTGAGGATTGTGTGTTCCAATGTATAATTCACTCTGTCAAGCAAGGAGTTTGAGTAAAAAGGCAGCCTAGGTTTACTCAAACAGGTCTCAGCTACCTCCACATTCAGAGTAATGTAAGCATAGCGATTAAGAGCTAGAGTTCTAGAGCTAGATGACCTGGATTTGAATTCTGCAACTGCCACTTACTAGCTGTGTAACCTTGGACAAGTACTTCAGAGCTCTGTGCCTCAGTTTCTTCATCTGTAAAATGGGTGTCATAATAACTGCCTCATAGGTCATTGTGAATATTAAATGAGCTAATCTGTGAAAAGCTAATAGCACAAAACAAGTACTTAGTAAATGTTAACTACCATCATCAACACCAATGTCTTTATTAGTAATTTCTATGTTATTATTAGTGATTTATATGGTTGTTATTGATCAGTGTCAAGATATATACTATAAAATTATTTTCTGCAAGTATATTTCTAAAAGTGGTGTAATTACCCCTTTTGATTAGTATAATATGGTATCTTCCGTGTTTTGATTGGAGTCATTTAGTCTCTCTTAGCCTCCAGGAATCATTTTATTCCATCTCTGTTCTGTCAGGTAAAGCAGCCTGAGAGGCAGCTAGTATTTTTTTTAGTATTGCTTAATGTAGTTTTAGAGAGTTGTGCTTAACTTTTCATAAAATCTTCTCTGACATATAGGTACATCCTAACACTGGAAGGTTGTCACCTGATTTTCAGCTGCATGCTAGATATTGGATCCTAGGCTCTTGAGACCTAGATAAAGTATACCTTTTAGCTGCAAAGTTCCATATTAAATTAAAAATAAGTTTGCATATTTAGATGAAATATTAGGTGGTAGTTACTTAATGAAACATCCGAAATGTTGTAAGCAATTTATGTTTATTTCTCCGTCGTACCCCCTTTGGTCAGGTAGTAAGATGCTTGTTTGTTTTGCCCACAGAAGTTGATTCAGGTCAGTTACGCCGCCAGTTGTGTGGAGGAAGTCAAGCCGCCATAGAAAGAATGATTCACTTTGGAAGAGAGCTGCAAGCAATGAGCGAACAGCTGAGGAGAGAGTGTGGCAAGAACACAGCAAATAAAAAAATGTTGAAGGTAAATTTGTTTTCCTTGAAAAATTATAAATGTCACAGGAACTAGAATGTAGTTTTGTAAAACATTGAGCAGTGCTAGGAATTCTTGTTGGAGCACTTGGACATGAACTCCCCCTTGGCCTCCTGCGCATTCAAGAGCGCACACGTTTGATGGGGTCGCTGGCTCTGCTCTAGGGACGAGCACTGGCCTTGGAGTAAAAATGGGGATTCAGTCCCAGTTCTGCCGCTCACTAGTGTCGTGTGCCCTGTCTTACTTTATTAGTTTGAGTTTCTCAGCTGTAAAATTGGCAGAGTTACTAGGAGAAACGTGACTTTGCCGATAAAACTAAATGTGAGATATTTTTATTTTAGTCAACAGTGCTCAGGGTTGCAGCATACTGACTGTATAATACATGGTCTTCGTTTTGATGGTGATTGCTGAAGGACTGGGTCATCTTTCACAGTCAGAATAATTAAAATACATTTTCACATCCCTGCCGGACTGATGTCTGTGATGGATAGAATTTCAGCAGTTCAATAAGTTAGCCACAATTTTGTGTAGCAATTGAAGAGGGATGGATTTTCCGCACCATAAGTCAGCGTTGCAATTAGTTGTATAGACGTGGTTTTCCTATTCCTCCAAGTCCCACCGGCCTGTAAGCCTAGAAACATTAACCTTGCCATTCTTTGTTTTGTTGTTGTTGTTGTTTTGTTCTGCATTCGGTTGGGCTCAAAGTTGATTCATTATGAACATTTTCTCTTGAATGTTTTGAAAGAAGTCCAGAAAACAGAGGAGGTGGCAGGTGATGCCCTTGAGACTGATGCGTGAGTGTGGTAGGAAAGGGCACGGCTCCTGCCATCCCTTCCTGACCCGCAGTGAGTTAGTGCGCCAGTCACCACGCCTAGGAGCACCAAATATGGCAAGAGATCAGGAATAAAGTAGCTCCCTGCACCAGCGTTTCAGTACAGCATCTGTGTGGACAGAACGTATCTGTCTAGGAGGGGTGAAGGAGCCACCTGTATACACAACCAAGTATTGGCACGCTGTCTTGTGTTTTCAGCCATTGTGACAGGAAGAAAGGTGTATTCACCATATTTAGTACTTTGTCTAATGGATAGCTGTTTCTAAGGTCAACCCTGAGCTAACCCCCAAAAGAAAAGGGTAAATTATGATTTTTATGCTAAGTAAAAGAAAATTAGTGGATTATGTAATTTAAGCAATTTTTCATTTATAAAGTCAAATCAGGCATTCATATTTTTGAAAAATGGCTGTCCACATTTGCCATTTAAGATTGTTTCTTGAGGTTAGACTGTGTCTTTCCTTACCACCCCACCCCTTAAATACCTCTAATGCATATAGCACCTGGGTGTTAAATACATGTTTATTAAATTGAAGTCGAATTCATTTGAAAAGTATAACTGATTTTTCTAGATTGGAAATTTTCATCACAGCGCAACTTTGTAGAACCTTTTCTGATATCAGGAGTGCTAAGAAACTTAATTCTCAGACTTTATTATTATGTTCTTTTAGGTATCTAAAGTTATCCATTTGGGAAGCTGAGTACTTCTTTGCTAGGTACTCAGTGTGTTTAGGGCAGAGGTTCGCAACCTTTTTGGTATCTGGATGCTTTAAAAACCATTGAAGGGGCCGGCCCATGGCCGAGTGGTTAAGTTCGTGCGCTCCGCTTCGGCGGCCCAGGGTTTCACTGGTTCAGATCCTGGGTACACAGACGTGGCAATGCTTGTCAGGCCATGCTGAGGAGGCGTCCCACATAGCACAACCAGAGGCACTCACAACCAGAATATACAACTATGTGTACTGGGGGGCTTTGAGGAGAAGAATAAAAAAAAATGTTACAGTAGTCTCGTGCCTTAAAGCCATATTTTACCGCTCTCTCTCAACTTGCAACCATGGTGAGCACAGTAATTTAACTATTTGAATTAAAAAGTAAATTGCTATGTTTTCAACAGGATGCATTCAGTTTACTAGCTTATTCAGACCCTTGGAACAGCCCAGTTGGAAATCAGCTTGACCCAATTCAGAGAGAACCTGTGTGCTCAGCTCTTAACAGTGCAATATTAGGTAAGTAAAGCCAAAAAACACAGCTTCGTATAGATTCTCTGAATATTTGAGATGGTATTTGTGTTGGCATTTATATTTTGGTAAAATCATAAGGGAAATGTTTTCTACATTTTAAAAATTAAAATTACCTTAAAATATAGAAACCTTCCTCCATTATCTCAATTCCAGATTAAGTAGATTCAAATGGAAGAAAAACAGTACATTGGGGTACTTCTTGGGATGTTTGGAAAACGTACGTTTTGGTGTGCATGTATGTAAGCATTTCTAACCTGAGCCACCCACATCACAGCTCCGCGCCATGCTTAAGATAGAGGCACAAGGGACTTCTAGGGGGCTTCTGAGTGCCCTGTCAACACCAGCCCTTGGAGTCAATTATATTTGCATTAAAGTTAAGCATATTTAAGTACATGCCCTCACCAAATAAAAAGGGTAGGGGAAGAGCAGGATAGCAGTTTAAATAGGCTTAGCCAGGGGGAGAAACTGGAACTTGCTGTGCCCCTTGTTGGTTGCCATTCCTCTGAGCAACCCACTGTAGCGTATGTTGTTGATGTACTGAACAAATACACTCTTTATATGAATTCTGTAACTGTACATTTTGTGCATTTAAATATAAAGTATAGGGTTGACTGTTTACATAAAACTTTTAATTTCTGGGCAATTCTTTTCAAACATAATTTAGATGAGTGATTTTTCACCTGACTTTAGACTCTAACTTCCCAGGTAAAATGGGACTACCAGTTTAGAAGTTTGTTCTGTGCCGTTTAGCTCTGTCAGGTTTGGGGGCTTTTAGCAACATGTTTCCAACTATTGTAGGTATATCAGCGCAGTGCCACAGAGAGTAGACTAGAGAGTATTTACACAGGGAGACTCAGAACGAGGGTCAGGGCTCCTATAGACGGAATGTAAGAGAAGCAATTAGAAGTATTCAGGGGCCGGCCCCATGGCTGACTGGATAAGTTCGTGCGCTCTGCTTCAGCGGCCCAGGGTTTCACCAGTTCAGATCCTGGGCACAGACGTGGCACCACTCATCAGGCCATGCTGAGGAGGCGTCCCACATAGCACAGCCAGAGGCACTCACAACTAGAATATACAACTATGTATGGGGGGCTTTTGGGAGAAGAAGGGAAAAAAAAAGATTGGCAACAGATGTTAGCTCAGGTGCCAAAAAAAAAATATTCTGATTTGACCCTTCATCTCTTTCTTTGCCCTTATCAAATTCATTATTCATTGTGTGTAAAGGTCTAATACTGAAGTTTTGGACTAGAGTAGTGTCTTGTATTATACTTTTCTTGAATTAAGAATTTATACATAATAAATAATGTGAATTTTCTTTGCTCAATGTGTTGTATTTTCCTTGGTTATACGAAATTCATTTAGTTCTACTGGTGAAAATAAGAGTACTTAGTAGCAATGCTTGGATTGTAAGGCAGATTATGGTTTACTATAGTTGTCTTGTTGAAATTACATTATAGGTAATTAAGAAGCCCTAATTGCTTTGTATTTGGTAACACTCAGACTTGGAAAGAATTTCTGAAGAAGACAGTTTTTTATATCATGGGTTCTCGACGGAAATTACATTTTTTAAAATTAAATTACCTAGGACATTATCCAAGATAGATGTATGTAGGCTTACATACTGTGCTATCTATTATGTAGGTTCAGCTATAAATAGTGCTTAAATTTATTACATTAAAAGTATATAATTCCTACCAAATTAATGACAAAGATTGTTAAATCACTGTGGGTGTATGTGTGTATTTATACTGTGCCGTATTATAGTTTCATCTGTAAATAATGCTTAAAGTTATATTAATTGTATGTAATTCCTACAAGTTCCATATGCAAAAAACACTTTAAAGATGCTTACTGCCGCCCTTGGCCAAAGTAAAGTTGTTATAAAGTACCCTAGATGCTTACCTCTGAGCAAGGTTACTTCCCTGTGAACCTTCTGTTTATTCCATTATATTGATTTTGCGTAAAAATTAAATTGTTCTTGATTGAAATTAAGGTAAAATTAAACTATAAAGTCAGTCCTGTTTAGAGTTGGCAAAAAATGTTTATCATCATCAAAATTTGGCTAAATGGTGTCTTGCCAAACAACAGCCAGTAGTACTTTAATCTTAACCCACGGACTACTTTTCAAACCATACCTTCTCACCAATCTGTGCACCTTTTCTTAGGTATTTTTATTATTATATTTCTAATCCAGTTTACTTTCTCTCGTACTTTTAAATCTTGAACTTGCCTCCTTTTTATTTTTGTTTTATCCCTTTTGGAACTTTTCTTTCTCCCACCACATTGCAACCTGAGAAGCAAGAGTGGAATCGCAGCATATGGAGCCTTACCAGCCATGTCTCACTCACTGTTCTTGCCCTTTGTTCTCAGCTGTGTCTACAAAGGACTGATTAGTAATTTTATTAATTGGGAATCTACATAAACTTAAAATTTGGACATCTCCATAAAAGGAGAAATTACCAGCTTCTGAGTTTGGCCACTTCTACCATTAGTTCATTTTTTCATCTCTGGCAAAGAACAAATTTTGGTAATTAAACATTTGTACAACTGTCTGACAAAGAAATTTCTGGTATATAGGACTCTGGAAACTTTTAATTTATTGGCAACTTTTAAAATGTTTGACCTATCAATTGTAAATTAACCCCTCCAAAATTATGGAGTGGTTTTGCTCTATTTTCTCTCATGGTCCCCATGACCACTTGCTCTCCAGGAGAGCATTAGGCAGCCTCAGTTGGGTCCTGTCCCCAGAAGGGCAAGAATCCATCAGTGAAACTTTTACTGAAAACCTGGTGCCTTTTTCTCTGTTAATGTTAACTGACCTTGATCAAGTAGAAGAGAAATACTAAATATTCCTTACTCCCCACTACAAATACGAGATAAGAAATTACATCTTTCCCATCAGAGCTTGGAAGTAAAAGTTCCTGCATATCTAACACTTTAAAAGTCTAATTCTCCAAGAATTTTTCTTATACTTGAATACCAGTACCCATATTACATTGTCAGAGTAATGTGTCCATGGCGTTATTTGTGTAAAAACTACCTTTGCTAGTTAAGTAGTTGAGAGCATTTTAGGCATTGATGATTTTGTAAGTAATGCAATATTTTCCTGATTGAGAGATGGTTTTAAAAATGTCGTGCTAATTGCTATTTCCATTTTTAATCATTTTTCCTCAGAAACCCACAATCTGCCAAAGCAACCTCCACTTGCCCTAGCAATGGGACAGGCCACACAATGTCTAGGACTGATGGCTCGATCAGGAATCGGATCCTGTGCATTTGCCACAGTAGAAGACTACCTACATTAGCTATGCATTTAAGGAGTTCACACTTATATTGTGGCATATAGTCAACATGGAAGTAGACCAGCTCTGCTGATTTGAAATTTAGATTTTTTTAATTATGTACTGGGGACAGGTTTTTGTCGCTTTACATTGCTTCCTAGTTTACAGCATGATGCAAATGATTTTCTAACTTAGTGTTAGGAGAAATTATTTTCCATCTTTAACCTCTTAGTTGTCTAAGAGTTAAATATTACTGAATTTCAGACGTTCAAATTGATCATCACAAATCCTTTAAAACAATTACCTAAAAGAAACCAAAAAACCCTGCCTTCTTTGTTGGGGGGAGAGGGGGGAAGGAAATGGAACAAGTTGTGTTTGTGTTAGCATGTGGGTGGTGTAAACTTCAAATTGGGAGATGTTCTGACCCCCACTCCCATATAAGCATTCAATCAGTGTAACTTGCAAAATGCATAAACATCCGACAGTTTGAATTTATAGTGTTGATGGAAGAAATCATTTTTAATGTGTACTGTAAAACTTGAAATACTCAGGAGCTGAGTGAATATGTTTGTTGCTACTTACAATCCCGACCTGTTAGTCCCAGTAGTTTTGTTTTAACATGGTCTTTTTCAACTTTGTTTCCTGTTTAACTACAGACCGACTTCTGTTGTAGACTCACAAGTTTAACTGTTGTATTATAACAGTATTACATGTCAACAGTGTGGTTATGACCTTTATTTATATAAAAACCAAATATTTAGTCAATTTACCGTGTCTTAATTTAATCTTTGTACACCTTCCATTTTTAAGTGCTTAAATGAGTACTATATTGCAATAAAAATGTAGTGATATAATTAACCAGCCATTAAAAATTTACTTCTACAGATACTAGAGTGTCAGTTGAGTTTATATAATAGGGACTTTGCATACTTCTTATGATTAATATAAAATGAGAGCAATTGAAATGAATGGTTTCTACTATAAATTTGAGTTCTACAACCTAAGACTGCCTTTAGTTTACTGGCCTCCCTGGATTAAGGTCAAACCTGATACTGTAGGTGATACAGAAAGGAAACGGAAAACCTCCTGATTTTCATAATCATAATGTGGCATATGACTTGCCAGTAAAGCAAACCCCTAGACTGGTTTCAACAGGCCGTTCGACAGGATAAGCAAATCCTTTGGTTTGGCAAAGGCCTCTGTTGACTGTATTACACCACAACTTGAACCTTCTTTAAAAAGAACAAGTATTGATCTACACTTAGATACTGCACTCTTCCACAGTTAACTTCTTTCTTATTCCATATTCTATGAAACAAAGTCTCATCAATAGCACCAAAATATCCAGAAGACTTCAGGCATCTGGGAGCTGCAGCTGAAAGGACTTCTCCAGGATGTCCACTGCTCCTTTTCCTCCCTGCCACTCCCGCCACACCCCC
Organism: Equus przewalskii; assembly: GCF_037783145.1. Classification (NCBI taxonomy): domain Eukaryota; kingdom Metazoa; phylum Chordata; class Mammalia; order Perissodactyla; family Equidae; genus Equus; species Equus przewalskii. The sequence goes on along the minus strand of NC_091849.1, from coordinate 13,500,251 downwards.
ACAGTGCAGGGATGGGGCCAGGTACAGGAGATGCCCTTACTGGTGTGGGTTTTGCTTGTATTCAACTAAATGCATAAACAAACACAAAAATAAAGGAAAACAATTCTTTTAAACTGCTTTTCCTTCCAGGACCCTCAAATATTACAAGGCGCAACTGTAACAGAAGTATGAAATGTGACTGGGTACTTCCCAAATAGATTTATTAACGAGCCTTTAAGATGATGTATAAATGATTTGTTAATTTTTTCAGAAAAATTCACTAAATAATCCTAAGTTCTATACATACAAAGTACTCGTTCTTCATTTAGCTCTGATTTACTTCTTAGAAGTTTTCATCCTTCTGACCATCCACCGTCTTTTAAACCTCTTGGCATTTTGTTTTCTCTGGGTTCCTAGAAGAGAAAGTTTTGTGCAGTAAGAATATTAGAGAGAGAAAATTCCCAAGAAGCAGTTCAAAAACTTTCAAGATTCTATATGAGTGTAAATACTAAAACTAGGTATATTAGAGTGTGTATCAGACATGCATACATACTACACTGACCTATTTTTCAGAAGCAACTTCATTAATATAGAAGCCATTTTAAGGAAAAAATGTGATATTTTATAATCATTTGGGCATTTACCATCTCCTTACAAAATAACATTTGGTATATAAAATTATCAGAGCCAAGAGCTGGATCTTACCCCAAGCGTTATTCAAAAACTGGGCTGCAGCCTTTTTCACTGGTAACCTCTTGTTGTCAAGAGACAGGAACTTATTTACTAGAAAAGAGAACTACTTATCATTTCTTTGTTTTATTTGCAGTAGAAAAGGGAGGAAAAACAGTCCATAAGGAAATTACCAGTCGTTCTGTTGGTTCCTGGACCATATAAACAATTCTGTATGAAGGCTTTGGCTGCTTCCTGCCTTGAATCTCTCAGATCTTGGTCTTTGAGCCTTACAGCCAAGTAGCTTTTATTGTGGCTGGTGATCAATACAAAAGGTAAAAATGAATGAGATTGATAACGTGCTTACTTTCAAAATAAAGTATTTTTGTTAGCTGTCTCAAAGTGAAAAAAAAAACAAAATCAAAACTTTGTATATGCACACATAAGATGAATAAAACTAAATTACAGGCTTTTTTCAAGAAATAGACTGATATTTACATTTTAGTAAAGCAAATGTATTTTTATATAAACATCAAAATTAATTTTTCCAGAGGACCCGATCTGAAACTGCTTTAACTGTCTCCAAAGGTCATCTTTATGTCCTACATGAACAAAAGAAGACTCTTCTTACCCAACAGACTGTACTTTTTGCACTTTTTCTTTAGTTTTCTTGGAGTCACTTCCTTTTTCACATTCTTCATTTTTCTTTTGCAAAATAACTAAAAGATTGAGTTGTATTTCTAATTATCATTTATGTAAAAATAAATCAGGTACATTTACTGGATTTCACTTTAAATATCTGCTACACACTAATTTGGATGTGATTTTTATTTATAATAAATAGAGGGAACAGGCCCAAGCTACACTTGGCCGGGCCTATTCCCATGCTCTCTAAGGGCCAGTAAGATCTGACCGCAAAGATCTGCAAATGCGCTTGACTCTTAGATGAGAAGTATTTAAATTAGACTAGTTCATACCTTCTTTCAACTTCCCGGGTGATTTCTTTATGCTAATGAAGGACAGCAAAAAAAAACGTGCTTAGAATGGCAGAGATAAAAGATTACTCAACTACACAGTTTCATCTGATTTTACAAATAAGACACCTCTCTTTCATTACCACCATCCTCAGTTTTTACTTGGGATCTTTAACCAGTGTTGGAAAGCAAAAGTTACTGCCCAGTGCACTTCGAACTCCCAGTCCAAAAACTAGTATATACCAGGACAGGAGTAACTCTCAGAATTTAAAATCATGGGCTGGCCCCGTGGCCGAGTGGTTAAGTTTGCGTGCTCTGCTGCAGGCGGCCCAGTGTTTCGTTGGTTTGAATCCTGGGCGCAGACATGGCACTGCTCATCAAGCCACGCTGAGGCAGCATCCCACATGCCACAACTAGAAGGACCCACAACGAAAGAATATACAAGTATGTACTGGGGGGCTTTGGGGAGAAAAAGGAAAAAAATAAAATCTTAAAAAAAAAAAAAAAATTTAAAATCAATCTATCAGTAAGCTTCCAAGGACGCAGACTGTGTGGTTAGTGGAGTTAAAGTGAAAGACTTAAGAATGAGTTATCTAATAACAGTATTTGAAATATGAAGTGAAAGGTGGTAGGCCTGCCGCATTTGGAGAAATCACAAACAGTTTATTCAACAGTTTAGGGGTCTGATGGAGAAACATAAACTGACAATACAATGTGAGAGGCCCATACAGCAGCACTCACACTAAAAGCTGTACAAGGAGGAAGCAATGGTGGGGGGGGGGGGGGTGAGAGAAGGAAGAGGTGACACTGGAGCTTGGTCTTGAAAGATGAAAGGGAATGTGCTACCACACAGATCCTATATATGTTTGATGTGTTCAGAATCTGAGTAACTCTTTAGAATAAGTTTTACTGAAAATTTGAGAGCCACTGGCCTAGGTAAAAAATATAGAGCTAAACCTCTGAACTTAAAGCAATAAGGGGAGACAAGGGGGATAGAAAACCACACCAAATGTTTAGAAGTCTAAATTTGGTAAGGTTTCACTGATTCCATGGCACAGATGAGGAAGTGGACAACTATAACATTTGGCTTTAAACAATCAGTGGATGGCAAAGCTGCTAAATAAAATGGGGAACGAGGAGGAAGGACAGGTTGTGGCAGTCAGGCAAGTATGGGACAAGCTGAGTTTTGGAAGCCTGTGGATAAGTGTCTGCCACACCACGAAGTGATAATTTTCAAAACACTTTTTTTAACCACCATCTACCTTGCCCCTAGTACAGTGACAGTCACTCAGAAATTTACTGAATGAACACACTGGGATCAGGAACTCAGCAGCTGGAGTTACTTATGAGAAGTGGAGGGGGGGGGAGGCCAAAGACTGAAAGGAAGTGGAGCATTTCCCTTCAACTTTCCCATCAAATTCAAATGTCTACCACGTAGCTTTTAAATTTAGGCTTTACAATTTCTTCAATTATGTGGCTTGAACTAAATGTATGAGTAAAATTCAAAGATGACATATAAGCAAGTAGTAAAGGTGCGTTACATACGTAGTCTGTGGAGCTGTAGTTAACTTCTCTAGGACAGTATCTGGAAGGAGTTTTCTTTTCTGAGATAAAGACATTTTAAGAAACAATAAAAAGCGAGGTACGTGATAATATGCCCTGGGTTGCTTCTGAAGTTACCGATTTTCAGGAGAGCCCCAAATCTAAGCAAATAAAGGAATCAGGCTGCGCACTGCCCCCACTACCCCTAAGCTGCGGGAGGATGGGGCCCACGAAACTCAGAAGCTATTCCACCTCGTTGGAAGAGCCGGTCAAGGCCGGAGAGGGTGCCCACCGCATTCCAACCCTCGGTTCGGTTACACAGTGAAAGCACTTACGTTACGTCCGTCTGGAGTCGGTTCTGTGCGGCCAATCTTACGAATATGGGCTAGCGAGGCCCTTAGTTTATAAAGCACCTCATTTAATCCTCACGGTAACCCAGGTTCAGACAAAACTACCACCGCGAGGCTCGCTGACTAAGGGGTCACGGCCAGCTGAGCGTCAGAGGCGGGGTTAACCCTACGATTTCACATTCACGCCTCCTCCCACTCTCGTTCTCAATCGATGGAGAGCAAAGAGAAGGAGCATCTTTGCTTTCACCGTTGTCAGAAGAAATATTGGCGACTTTTCCCCCGCCCCGCATGCTTCCAGCTTCGGCCTCAAACACGGGATTTCTACCCCGAGCCGGGCTGTTTCGAAAAGGAGACGCTTCCTACCCTCTAACCTTCTGTTCGATGAACAGCTCCTCGCGTCGCTTCCTCTTCTCCTTCAGCAGCGCTTTATCCCTGGGACAAAGGGGGACAAGTCAGCGCAGGGAGGGACAGACAGGACAGGCAGGGGCAGTGCTCCCGGCCGGCCGCGGGCTCCGAACCTGCGCACCGTCTCCCGAACTCGCCGCTCTTCTTCTCTCGCTTCTGCCTGGGCGCTGGCGAAAGTCAGCTCCTCCGGGGCCTCGTCCTCGTCAAACTCACTGTCCCCCTCCTCGTCGTCCTGCAGCGGCTCGGCAGCCGCGCCGCTGCTGGGCTGCCCGAGCAACAGTCCGTGCTCCGCCTCCTCCTCCGAGGCCGGCTGGCCCTCGTCCACCATCGCCGACGCCGACGCCGGGGTGCGGGACACGCGCGGCCGCAGCTGCACCATGACCCAAGCGGCGCCACACCGTTTGACCTCTGACCCGGAAGCAGCGCGCAAGCGGAGAGTGACGTGAAGAGCAAGCGTCGCGGGTTCCAGCGCCCCCTGCAGGTGCGGAGGCCCCAGCGAACTCCGCGGATGCGGGAGGCGGCCCCACGACGAGCAGAGGCGCAGGCGCAGAGCGGGGGAGGGCGAGGCCGAGGGCGAGCGGAGTGGGGGGGGGGGGTCCCTCCCCGCCCACAGCTGCGAGAGCTCCAGCTGCGAGACCGGGGAACGTGCGGCTGTTTCTAGGCAGCGAGCGTCCATCGTGCTGCCGCGTCGGCTGGGAGGCTGACAGCGGGGCTGGCTGGGTCTCCGCGCTCCTCGAGGCGGGCTGGCGTGGGTCACGCCGTGCGGTGACCGCCGACCCCGGCCCCCAGTGCCGCCTTTTTTAGCCCCGGGATCCGCTTGGTCGGTCCAATTATCAGTATTTGTAGCTTCGGCTCCCCGCACTCCCCGAAGTAGTGCTGTTTCAGAGGGAAGAAATGCGCCATCGCGGCAGGACCCCGACGCCTCTCAGTCCTGTTGTCACCGACAAGAAACGGGGTCGACAGAGAAGCTTAAATCCATCCTCGGCGCCTAACGTGTGCTTGGCGACCTCGGCCGCCTCTCTCAGGCTTCCCTGACCTCTGGAACCCCGGCCACTGCCTGTCCACGCCTCTGTTCGTGTTCATCACTGACACCACTTCCTAACAGTGTATTGTCTGACTCGCCCCATAAGCTCTGAGAGTAGGGACGCCTCTGGTTCCCTGCGGTAACCCCAGGACCTTGAACAGGAGCCGGCCCATCGCAGATCCTGAATTTGGTGGAAGGACTTCACCATTACTTAGTGACTGCAGCCCTAGTACCTTTGTATTTATTTTTCCCCGCAAGTATATTTCATTTCTTGGCATCCATGGCCCTCCGTGATCTCTGTCTGTATCTTCTCCCACCCGTTATACAGTACTAAATGATTCACCATTCTCTGAGCAAACCAAGTGATTTCCTACTCGCCATGCACTGGGGCATGCTGTTCCTCTAGTGACACACACTGCCCCACGTGGACCTCCTTTTTATAGCTTAAAGACTCCCACTCAGGCTGACACCCTCCTAAAGCCCTTCAAGCACCTTCTCATCTACCCCATCCCTACTCTGCTTATCTCTAATTGCATTCTCCCCAGAATCTTGCAGAAATTTCTGTCACTGTAGTTTCCACACTGTATAACAGTTTACACGGCAGTTGTCCCGACCATTCTATGAACTCCTTGAGGGTAGGGTCCATGTCTCACTAATCATTTTATTTCTAACCTCTGTGGGAGATGTTCAGTAAATAGTAAGTTGAATTGAATAATTCTACCTCACGTAAATTTTGTATTTTCAATCTTCTGATTTAGAAGCAGTTCCTAATTTAAAACAACCAAACCAAAACATGAACAAAAATGACAAAACGGAAACCAAAAGTGCCGCTGGTACCACAAGCCTAGGATGAGAAGAGTTTCAAAGAACAGTTCTGAAATATCTGGGCCTCGGTCAGACCGAAATTACCAATTAAAAATATAATCAGAGTCTTTGAGACGCTAGGAAAATGTATAAAGTTAACTTTGAGAAGCCCGAGGACAAACCTATTAAAAGTGAATGGTGGTATTTTATCTGCAAAAACTGCATTATTAATATCCCAAGACCCCTCAGGGTGCACGCCTAAGCGCCCACGTAGAATATGAATGGAGCCCTGAGGGTGCGCGGCTGGTCCTTCAGATTCCCGGTAGGTTCTGCACCTCGGCAAGGGCTGAGGTGCTGTGGCTGGGTGCGCAATCACCCAGGGAGCCCCCTGACCCCGGGGACTGTGTGACCTTCCTACGCTGTTTACTAAGGGCCACGGTCAGGCCTCTGCCCTTGCCGGCCATCAGGCATTCCAAGGGCCCTGCGTGCTGCGTCATGTGACGGGACCTGAGGAGCGAGCTGTGTTCTTACTACTTTACGCCCAGGTAAGACGAGTGTAATTTTTTCAAGTCCCACGGGAAACTCCCCCTTCAGAAGTCAGCGTCTGGGAAAGCTGGGCAGCCCGCGCAGGGACTGTCTGCTTCTGTGTTTATGAGACTGAGAAGCTGTCACGCGTCCCTCTCCCTTCCCTCGTGGCCAGAGCTGAACTTGAGGCGGCCGTGTCTATCCTTGGCGTCCAGAGATCTGCATCAGGCTTTTCCTCATCCTGATTTCTACCTTGCTGCTCCTTTTCTCTTCCCTTCTTGCGTGAGTTCTGGTTGTAAGCTGTCCTGCATACTGTAAGGTAAGGCAGCCAAACAAGGTAAACGCTGAAAAGAAAAAGCCCCCCCCCCCACCCCACCAAAAGCATCTCTTGGGGTAACATCTTCATACAATAAATTACCTACTGTAGAGAGTGATTTTATTTTCCACCAAAACTTGTGCAAAAATCAGAAATACTAGGGTTTTATCCCTCTCCTTCTATCTCTACCCAAAGAGCAAAAGTACAATCAGAAGAATTACATTTTTTAGACAATCTAATTACAAATTTTTTTCCTTCCCAATAACCAACCAATCACATCAGAGGTATCTTATGTTTACGTTCAAACCAAACGGCAGGCAGTAACTTTACAGTGCTCTGACTTCTAAATACGTTTGCTATTGATACTTCAAAGCCCCCATCATTATCTTATCAACAGGGTGGGTTCCAGCCAGGGAGTCAGAGGATATTTTTACATCTCCCAATATTCAGCTCACATCCTCAGGACCGTTTCTCCTCGCTTTATGGCCTAGTACACAGACGCACTATAATTTCTTCCTTCTCCAGGACAATTAAGAAACAGTTTCGGTTTCGTGAGGAGCTAGGGCTTCAGGAAGAGTCGTACCACAGGGCCCCTGGAAATGAAACCTGAAACAGAAGGACACATGCGGCAGAGTTACGACCAAGATGAATGGAGCACTTCAGCAAGGCACACAGTCCTGAGTTACACCTGGAGTAAAATCCAAATTCTCACAAATATGGTAGTAGGAATTTTCGTGCCTACTTCCTTCATCTAGTTTCTGACAACTCAAGACGTAGATGCCTCACTATGGGTTGGCCCCTGTGACTAAGGGAATTTAGGAAAGCACCTGCCTAGAATTTATGTGCTCTAAATAAGAATTTTATTTTAAGGGGTAGGAGGAGGCATGATTCTAAAGTATATTTTGTGATTGTATTGCCAAACTCATACCTGCCACTGTAAGTTTTAAAAAATCTATATACTACACTAAAATAGCATTCACATTTACTAAGGACAGAAGAAAGACCACCTCATGCACCACGCAGACCATGAGGATTTCAGCTGAGTCAACAGCCTCCCAGACCATCTACTGGACTTCATGACTAGTTCTGACTTCCAGTCAGAAGATAGAAAAACAGACAAAGAGGAGGAAGAAAAAAGAAGAAAAATCAATAATCTTTGCCTCTTTCAAAGGAAGACACTTAGGACAGGGGGAAAAAAGCCAACTCTGAATGAGAAATAAAAGCAGGATGTTCCAGTGTATTATTAATAAGAAAACCAATTGAGCACAATTTAAAATGGAAAAAGCATTTGCTCGATGTAATTCATCATTCACATTATTTATTCTTGAGGCAACACAAGTCGTGACTGCCTTAAGCCCTCCATACAGTTCTCTCGCCAGGGTGCCACTAATGGATTCCCCTTGGTGCCCATGGTGCCCAAATGGCCTCCGACTCCTGCCGCCGCAGCAGGCTGAACGCTGGCTGACAGAAAGCTCCTCGTGAGCACAGCGGCTCCAGTCCTTTGAGGACTTTCCCCAAATTACAGCCAGGCAGGGAGAGCTTTGAGGGACTTGCCATATCCTCAACTTCCATATGTTCTCTGTCCTGAGGAAGTCCATTCAAGCGTGCCTTCCACAGTCACCCTGCTCCCACTTTACAAAAGCAAGCTGTACCCCTCACTCAGCCCAGATCTTACAATGGTGCCATATCCCAGACAGCGAAATCAAATAAAGGGATGTGTGAAATGTCAGAGTAGAGCCAGCCCCCATGGCCTAGTGGTTAAAGTTCCGCACGCTCCACTTTGGTGGCCAAGGTTCAGCTCCCAGACACCGAACCACACCCTCCATCTGTCAGTAGCCATGCTGTGGTGGCAGCTCACAAAGAAGAACCTGAAGAACTTACACCTATACACAACTGTGTACTGGGGTTTTGGGGAGGAAAAAGGAAGAAAAAAAAAAAGGGAAGATTGGCAACAGATGTTAGCTCAGGGAGACTCTTCGCCTGCAGGGAAAAAAAAAAGATGCATTTCCAATAAAATTTTAATTTTATGGAATTATTAATCAAAATTTATCATTTATTTGTTGTTTTCAACAACTATGTACTACAGATTACTGCAGTGATAATTCAGTCTAGAAGAATTTTTAATAGAACTTTTTTTAATTTTAAGGAAATTGAAAATAAATAATTCATATGATACTTTGTTGCAGAAGTGTAAAAGGGTCATCAACAAAAGATTTTCTAGCATAAAAATATATTACATTAGTACCAGTTTCTGTGGTGAAAATAGAATGAAAATATCAATTCAAAGAGAAGAAGAAAAAACGTGAAGGTTCCAATTGTTAAAAAGAGCTTGTATATTTATTTTGTACATGGGTGATGGTGGGAATCAAGAGGTTGTGACACTCAGATTTGACTGGATACATTTCAAACCATGATAATGGCAGTGTTATTTTAAAATGTCAGTATTTTATTTCCAATACACTTGGAATAATATCTTTTTCAATGATTTTGATAAAAAAAATTTTATTTTTTTATTTTTTTTAAAACACTCTTTTATAGCATTTTTTTTTAAGATTTTCTTTTTTTATTTTTTCCTCTTTCTCCCCAAAGCCCCCCGGTACATAGTTGTACATTCTTCATTGTGGGTCCTTCTAGTTGTGGCATGTGGGACGCTGCCTCAGCGTGGCTTGATGAGCAGTGCCATGTCCGCGCCCAGGATTCGAACCAGCAAAACACTGGGCCGCCTGCAGCAGAGCGTGCAAACTTAACCACTCGGCCACGGGGCCAGCCCCTAAAAAAATTTTTAGATAAGTTCAAAAAGGTAAAAGGGGTCCATGAACAAAAATGTTTGAAGACCCCCATTCCAGCGCCCCTGTGCGCGTGGCCCCACCTCTCCAGCTGTAGGATAACCAAGACTGCCGTGCTTGTTCTAGAATATGTTTACGCCACCTTTATTGGTTAATGTAATTATTAGTTAACATAATTAAAAGTTATGTAATGAACTCAAAAATAGATCTGTGCAAAGAGGATTATTTCTAGGAAAATTAGCTGAATGCTTTGGAAAGACATAGCAAGTTCCCAAAAATAATTCATTGAAATTCCATGTGGGTGGAAAAGACTGGAGAGGGAGCTTGCGTCACAATTTCTGTTTTGTATGTCCTTTCTCCACTTAAAAAAAGAAAAAAAAAAAAAAACCAGAAAAACAGCACACTGGAAGTTGTAACCCAGTGTTTTCCAGGATTTCCTGATTATAAGAATTACCTGGGTCACTTGTCAGACAAATAAGCAGTCCTCTGGCCCTGGGAATTCTGGTTCAGGAAGTCTAGACTGGGGCCTGGAGATCTGAGTTCTTGGTTGACTGTTTTGTTTTATAAAATAAGGGCTGGGGTGATTTTTATCTTAGGGAAACTCAGGGAACACCAGCAGGCTTATGAGTATGATTTATGCAAGAAAGGTGAGCTCCAACCAGCAGATTCTCACTCAAAGAAAAGGCCTTTAGCTCTAGCAAAAAAAAAAACAAAAAAAAAGCAAATGAATGCACATTTATGCCTTAAATGAAAATAAAATATTTAAGGCATATATGTATCCTTTTTTATTATTCTTGCTTTAAATGACTTTTTTTAACTTTATTTTTTAAAGTAATTAATTTATTTTTGCTGGGAAAGATTCACCCTGAGCTAACATCTGTTGCCAATCTTCCTCTCTTTTTTCTCTTTTCCTCCTCAAAGCCCCAGGACATATTTGTATATTCTAGCTGCAAGTCCTTCGAGTTCTTCTATGTGAGCTGCTGCCACAGGATGGCTACTGACAGAGGAGTGGTGTGGTTCTGAGCCCAGAACCAAACCCGGGCCACCGAAGCAGAGCGTACCGAACTTTAACCACTAGGCCATCAGAGCTGGCTCTAAACGACTTTTTTGATTAACAGACCACTGGGGGCTAGAATGCATGGCCTAAAGGACCCCTACTACCCACCCTGGATCATCCAGCCAGGGAGGGTGCTGGACTTCCCTGCCAAATGCGGTCAAAGGCAAATGGAAAGAAGCAGCCTTTTACACTCTCGAGTAAATACATCATCAAAGCCATCTATAAAACCATTTTCTAGCTGAGAATTCCTGACTTCTAAACTCTGCGGGTACTCAGCTTTTGCTGGGGGCACTTCTCCCCACCCCCCCCCCATGTCACTTCCTTACCTTACTGACCCCCCTTGCTGGGACTCCTCCCCCTCTCCCTCCCTCCACTCCAGCCACACTGACCCCCTTGCTGCCCCTTAGACCTCCCAGGTGAGCTGCCCCTTGGGGCCCTTGCTCCAGGTGGTCCCAGTGTCTGGAAAGCTCTTAGCCAGATAATCTCTTGAGCTAACTCCTTCACCTCCTTCAGATTTGCTCAGATCTCCTCTCAGTGAGGCTTGCCCTAACTGCCCAGCCAAGCCCTGCAAGCTGCCTACTCCCCCAGCCCTGCCTTTGCTTCTTCCCAGAGCCTCATCACCATCCTGCAAACAAGCTGTGGAGTTTGCACATTTGTTATGCGATTCTTTACTGTTTGCCTCCACCGCTAGAATGTCATCTTCACATGGTAGGTTTTCTGCTTTGTTTACTGATATATCCCATCCTAAGCACCTAGAACAGTGTCTGGTACATAGTAGGTACTTAATAAATCTCTGTGGACTTCAACTAAATTCCAAGTTTAGAGAAATTCAAAGATGAACAACATGGTGGTTGCAGGGTGTGGTGGGCCCAGGGTGCCTGGAGGGCCCTACACACCAGCCGCGCAGCTAGCACAAACCCTATTCTGGCCTCAGGAAATGCACAGACCCTACAGGCCAGGGACCCCTGGGGTTGAGTAACAGTCAAAACCTTGCAGCCTAAATCTGAAAATGCCTAGTGTCTACTCTAACAGCAATGGTCTATCAGAAATCATCCAAGACAACCATCAGGGATGGGAAAAATGACAAAAACATAACAGGAACTAATTAACACCTTGAAAATATTAGTACATTTCAGTGGGAGGCAAATTCTATGACTCTGTCTCTAAATTAGAATTGGAGCAAAGAATCCAAACAATTTGTGCAAGATCTAAGGAGTCTTGTGAGATCCAAGTTTACAATGTTGGCAGCTTTCCTGCTATCCATTTAGGTAATAAAGAAAATCAGGTTAAAAGTAGCAGGAAATGTTATTCCAATTTTCTTTTTTCTCATTAACCTAGGGCAGGGGTTGGCAAATTTTTTCTGTAAAGGGCTAAAGAGTAAATATTTTAGGTTTTGCAGGCAAGACAGTCTCTGTTGCAAGTACTCAACTCTGTTGTTGTGCAAAGGCAGCTGTACAAGACACGTAAACACCTGGCGATGGCTGAGTTCCAATAAAACTTATTTACAAACACAGACGGTGGGTGAATTTGGCCTGTAGGCAGTAGTTTGCTGACCCCTGACCTAGAGTAAAGTTCAACTCAAGTCTGTTACGCATGAGATGCAAGAGAAAATTCTGCCATCGTTAAGCTGTGTGTTTAAACAAGACACTCAATCGCTCTAGGCTTGGTTTTCCACTGGAAAAACTGAGTAGGATGAGACGATGATCACTGGCTCTCTTCTAAATGTCGACTTGGATGGCTCCTAGATGAAAGCATTGCTGGCTTCACTGGTCAGTTGCACTCATCCGGGAAAAATCCCAGACTTTGTGGTACAGACAGCCTCAGCTGCTCCCCAGAGAAGCCAACAAACAGATGGTGGCTCTTGTGTAGATGCTGGCCGACGAGAACTTGTCAAATTGATCAAAGTTTCTAACCAGCAAGTAGCTAGTTTGTCTGAACAGAGACGTCACAGGTGTTCAGGACGTGGCTGAAGAAAAACAGCAGCTGAAGCAGGTCTGTGGTTGGGGAGGCTCGACTGACGTAATGACATACATTATCCGCCAAGAATCTCTTCCTCACGAGCAGGAAACACTACCAAATCCAATTTCCTTCCACACGAAGACATGACCACCACCACACAGGGATGCCCAGCTCCTGCCGCTCAGTCCAGGGCACGAAGGGTAGAGGGCAACTCATTGTGGGTTGTGGAAACACTCAAATTTTACTTTCTTCTTTTTCCCTATCTGCATTTTCTTACTCTTCTATAATGATTTGTGTTAATTCTTTATACTCATTAGAGATGAACTGAAGATCAAACAACCTAAACTAGACGACATTAGAAGAAGAATGCAATTGGGGATGTAGCTCATTTCCTGCTTCAGAAAGTCTATCCCATCCCACTCTTGGAGTGGTCAGATGCTCTTTCAGGCAGACAAGAGGCTTCAGTTACCTGGCTCTGCTATTACTTTATTTATTTTTTTGCTAAGGAAGATTTACCCTAAGCTAAAATCTGTTGTGAATCTTCCTTTTTTTGTATGTGAGCTGCTGCCACAGCATGGCTGCTGACAGACGAGAGGTGTAGGTCCACGCCCAGGAACCAAACCCGGGCCGCCAAAGCAGAGCATGCCGAACTTAACCGCTAGGCTGCTGGGGCTGACCCTGATATTACTTTTTTTTTTTTTCAGTTGTACATTATTGTTAGTAATGTTGTGGGTATACCACTTCACCCTTTGTGCCCTCCCCCCACACCCCCTTTTCCCTGGTACCCACCGATTGGTTCTCCTTGTCTATATGTTAACTTCCACCTATAAGTGGAGTCATATAGAGTTCGTCTTTCTCTGTCTGGCTTATTTTGCTTAACATAATACCCTCAAGGTCCATCCATGTTGATGCGAATGGAACAATTTGGTCCTTTTTTATGGCTGAGTAGTATTCCATTGTGTATATATACCATATCTTCTTTATCTAGTCGTCAGTTTCTGGGCATTTAGGTTGTTCCACGTCTTGGCTATTGTAAATAATGCTGCGATGAACATAGGGGTGCAAGGGACTCTTGGGATTGCTGATTTCAGGTTCTTAGGATAGATACCCAGTAGTGGGATGGCTGGGTCATAGGGATTTCTATTTTTAATTTTTTGAGAAATCTCCATACTGTTTTCCATAGTGGCTGCACTAGTTTGCATTCCCACCAACAGTGTATGAGGGTTCCTTTTTCTCCACAACCTCTCCAACATTTGTCACTCTTGGTTTTGGATATTTTTGCCAATCTAACGGGTGTAAGGTGATATCTTAGCATAGTTTTGATTTGCATTTCCCTGATGATTAGTGATGATGAACATCTTTTCATGTGTCTATTGGCCATACTTATATCTTCTTTGGAGAAATGTCTGTTCATGTCCTCTGCCCATTTTTTGATTGGGTTGTTTGTGTTTTTGTTGTTAAGCTGTGTGAGTTCTGTGTACATTATGGAGATTAATCCTTTGTCAGATAAGTAGCTTGTAAATATTTTTTCCCAATTAGTGGGCTGTTTTTTTGTTTCAATCCTGTTTTCCCTTGCCTTGAAGAAACTCTTTAGTCTGATGAAGTCCCATTTGTTTATTCTTTCTATTGTTTCCCTCATCTGAGGAGTTATAGTGTCCGAAAAGATTCTTTTGAAACTGATGTCAAAGAGTGTACTGCCTATTTTCTCTTCTAGAAGACTTATTGTTTCAGGCCTAATCTTTAGGTCTTTGATCCATTTTGAGTTTATTTTTGTGAATGGTGAAAAAGAATGGTCAATTTTCATTCTTTTACATGTGGCTGTCCAGTTTTCCCAGCACCATTTGTTGAAGAGACTTTCTTTTCTCCATTGTAGGCCCTCAGCTTCTTTGTCAAAGATTAGCTGTCCAGAGATGTGTGGTTTTATCTCTGGGCTTTCAATTCTGTTCCATTGATCCGCGCACCTGTTTTTGTACCACTACCGTTTTGATCACTATAGCTTTGTAGTATGTTTTGAAATCGGGGATTGTGATGCCTCCAGCTTTGTTTTTCTTACTCAGGGTTGCCTTAGCAATTCGCGGTCTTTTGCTGCCCCATATGAATTTTAGGACTCTTTGTTCAATTTCTGTAAAGAATGTCCTTGGGATTCTGATTGGGATAGCGTTGAATCTGTAGATTGCTTTAGGTAGTATGGACATTTTAACTATGTTTATTCTTCCAATCCATGTGCATGGAATGTCTTTCCATCTCTTTATGTCGTCGTCAATTTCTTTCAAGAAAGTCTTGTAGTTTTCATTGTATAAATCTTTCACTTCCTTGGTTAAATTTATCCCAGGGTATTTTATTCTTTTCTTTGCAATTGTGAATGGGATTGAGTTCTTGAGTTCTTTTTCTGTTGGTTCATTGTTAGTGTATAGAAATGCTACTGATTTATGTATGTTGATATTATACCCTGAAACTTTGCTGTAGCTGTTGATTGTTTCTAATAGTTTTCCTATGGATTCTTTGGGGTTTTCTATATGTAAGATCATGTCGTCTGCAAACAGCGAGAGTTTTACTTCTTCATTGCCTATTTGGATTCCTTTTATTTCTTTTTCCTGCCAAATTGCTCTGGCCAACATCTCCAGTACTATGTTGAATAGGAGTGGTGAAAGTGGGTACCCTTGTCTTGTTCCTGTCCTCAGAGGGATGGCTTTCAGTTTTTGTCCATTGAATATGATGTTGGCTGTGGGTTTGTCATATATGGCCTTTATTATGTTGAGGTACTTTCCTTCTATACCCATTTTACTGAGGGTTTTTATCATAAATGGGTGTTGGATCTTGTTGAATGCTTTCTCTGCATCTATTGAGATGATCATGTGGTTTTTGTTTCTCATTTTGTTAATGTAGTGTATCACGTTGATTGACTTGCGGATGTTGAACCATCCCTGTGTCCCTGGTATAAATCCCACTTGATCATGGTGTATAATCTTTTTGATGTATTGCTGTATTCGGTTTGCCAGAATTTTGTTGAGGATTTTTGCATCTATGTTCACCAGTGATATTGGCCTGTAGTTTTCCTTCTTTGTGTTGTCCTTGTCAGGTTTGGGGATCAGAGTGATGTTGGCTTCATAGAATGTGTTAGGGAGTACTCCATCTTCCTCAATTTTCTGGAATAGTTTGAGAAGGATAGGTATTAAATCTTCTTTGAATGTTTGGTAGAATTCTCCAGAGAAGCCGTCTGGTCCTGGACTGTTATTTTTGGGGAGGTTTTTGATTACTGTTTCTATTTCTTTACTTGTGATTGGCCTATTCAGATTCTCCATTTCTTCCTGGTTCAGTTTGGGGAGGTTGTAAGAGTCCAGGAATTTGTCCATTTCTTCTAGGTTGTTCAATTTGTTGGCATACAGTTTTTCATAGTATTCTCTTATGATCCCTTGTATTTCTTTGGTATCTGTTGTGATTTCTCCTCTCTCATTCCTAATTTTATTTGCGAGTTCTCTCTTCTTTTCTTGGTGAGTCTGGCTAAGGGTTTGTCGATTTTGTTAATTTTTTGAAGAACCAACTCTTTGTTTTATTGATCCTTTCTACTGTCTTTTTTGTTTCAATATCATTTATTTCTGCTCTTATTTTTATTATTTCTCTCCTTCTACTGACTCTGGGCTTTGTTTGTCCTTCTTTTTCTAATTCTGTTAGGTGTCGTTTGAGGTTGCTTATGTGAGCTTTTTCTTGTTTAGTGAGGTGAGCCTGTATTGCAATGAATTTCCCTCTTAGGACTGCTTTTGCTGCATCCCAAATGATTTGGTATGATGTGTTCTCATTTTCATTTGTCTCCAGATAATATTTGATTTCTTCTTTAATTTCTTCAATAATCCATTGTTTGTTCAGTAGCGTGTTGTTTAGTCTCCACATTTTTGCACCTTTATCTGCTTTATTTTTGTAGTTGATTTCTAGTTTCATAGCACT
Organism: Equus przewalskii; assembly: GCF_037783145.1. Taxonomy (NCBI): domain Eukaryota; kingdom Metazoa; phylum Chordata; class Mammalia; order Perissodactyla; family Equidae; genus Equus; species Equus przewalskii. Next base: position 13,483,919 of record NC_091849.1, on the reverse strand, counting down.
ATGATCAGAAAAGATGCTTGATATTATTTCAACTCTCTTGTATTTATTGATGCTTGCTTTGTTTCCCAAAATATGGTCTATTCTTGAGAATGTTCCATGAGCACTTGAGAAGAATGTGTAGCCTGCTGTTTTTGGATGAAGTGTTCTATATATATCTATTAAGTCCATCTGGTCTAATTTTTCATTTAATTCTATTATTTCCTTGTTGATTTTCTGTCTGGATGTTCTATCCATTGGTGTTAATGGGGTGTTGAGGTCCCCTACTATTATTGTATTGTTGTTGATGTCTTCTTTTAGTTCTGTTAAGAGTTGCTTTACAAATTTTGGTGCTCCTGTGTTGAGTGCGTATATATTTATAAGTGTTATGTCTTATTGGTGAAGAGTCCCTTTTATCATTATATACTGTCCCTCTTTGTCTTTCTTTATCTGTTTTGCTTTGAAAAAAATATGGAACGCTTCACAAATTTGCGTGTCATCCTTGCGCAGGGGCCATGCTAATCTTCTCTGTATCATTCCAATTTTAGTATATGTGCTGCCGAAGCGAGCACCCTGATATTACTTTTAATGATGCTAATTAGCCCAGGTACTACACCTATGTGCCACACTGCAAATTAGAGGCCTAATGTTCCATTTTTCAGGGGATAAGTTAGAAGACAATTTCGCTTTTTAGTAGAACAGCTTTATGGAGATATAATTCACATACCATCTGCTCATTTGAAATGTATCATTTAATGGTATTTTTAGTATATTTACAGAGTTGTACAATCATCACCATAATCAACTTTAGAACATTTTCTTCACCCCCAAAAGAAAACATACCCATTAGCAGTCACTCCCCTTTCCTCCCTACCCCCAGCCCTAGATAACCATGAATCTACCTTTAGTCTCCGTTGCTTTGCCTACTCTGGATACTTCATATAAATGGAATCATACAAGATGTGGTCATGTGTGACTGGCTTCTTTCACTCAGTCTGATGTTTTCAAGGTCATCCATTCTGCACCATGTATTGGTACTTCATTCTTTTTATGGCTGAAAAATATTCTATTGTAAGAATATATCAAATTTTGTTTATCCATTCATCAATTGATGGATATTTGTGTTGTTTCCACTTTTTGACTATTGTTTACACTGCTGCTAGGAACACTCTTGTACTGTTTTTGTGTAGATACATGTTTTCATTTCTCTTGGCTATACACCTACGACTGGAATTGCTGGGTCATATGTTAATTCTATATTTCATCTTTGGAGGAACTGCCAGACCGTTTTCCAAAGCAGCTGCACCATTCTCCCTTCCCATTAGCAATGGATGACGGATCCAATTTATTCACCAACACTTGTTATTTTCCTTTTTCTTTGTATTATAGCCATGCTAGTAGTTATGAAGCAGTATCTCATTGTGGTTTTAATTTGTATTTCCCTAATAATTAATGATGTTGTGCATCTTTTCAGTGTGCTTGTTGACCATGAGTATTCTATTTGGAGAAATGTCTATTCAAATCTTTCACCCATTTTTTGTGTTATTTGTCTTTTTGTTATTGAGTTGTAAGGGTTCTTCATATATTCTGGATTTAAGTCCCTTATCAAATATTAGACTTGCAAATATTTTCTCCCATTCTGTGGGTCATCTTTCCTTTTATTGATGGTGTCCATTGAAGTACAAAAGTTTTAAATTTTGATGAAGTCCAGTGTATCCATTTTTCTTATGTTACTTGTGCTTTTTGTGTCATAGTTAGGAAGGCTTTAACTAATCTTAGGTCACTTAGGTTACTCCTATATTTTCTTTTAAGAATTTAATAGTTTTAGCTCTTACATTTAGGTCTATGATCCATTTTGAGTTAATCTGTATACGGTGTGATGAAGGGGTCCAACTTCATTCTTTTGCATGTGGCTATCCAGTTGTCCCAGCACCATTTGTTGAAAAGACTATTCTTTCCCTCACTGAATTGTCTTGGCATTCCTTTCAAAAATCATTGACCATAACTGTGAGGGCTCATTTCTGAACTCTCATTCTACTCTACTAATCTCTATGTCTGTCCTTATGCCAATACCACACCATCTTGAAAACTGTAACTTAGTAGTAAGTTTTGAAATTGGGAAGTATGAATTCTCCAACTTAATTTTTCCTTTTGTTTTGGCTATTTTGAGTTTCTTGCATTTTCACATGAATTTTAGGATCATCTTCTCAATTTCAGCAAAGAATCCAGCTGCAATTTTGATAGAGACTGGGTGAAACTATAAACCAATTTGGGGAATACTGCCATCTTAATAATATTAAGTTGTCTGATCCATGAACATGGGATGTCCTTCCATTTATTTTGATCTTCTTTTTACTTTCAACAATGTTCTGTAGTTTTCAGAGTATAAGTTTTACAAACAAGGAAATTTTTAAAAGGATGTCTTCCTAGTTCCCACCACTCAAACATGAATGAAGAACTATGGAGCAAGGACACATGCTGTAACTGAATAAAGAGACCTGGAGAAGACTAGGATGAAAACCAGCTAACTCACCTGGACAGGATCATATTTAAGTGTGTTTCCACACAGTCGTTAGCACATTTTTTATCCTAATGAAGGCTTAGAGCAGAGGTTCTCATCCTGGGGGCACTTTAGAATCACCTAGGAAGCTTATAAAAGTCATGATGCCCAGGCTACACCTCAGACCAATTATGTCAGAATCTCATGGGTGGTACCCCAGTCATGAGTATTTTAAAAATACAGTCATGCACTGCGTCATGATGTTTCAGTTGACAACGGACCACATAAATGACGGCGGTCCCGTAAGATCAGTACCATACAGCCTAGGTGCATAGTAGGCTGTATCATCTGGGTTTGTGTAAGCACACTCTGTGATGTTCGCACAATGACAAAATCACCTAACAACACATTTCTCAGAACACGTCACCGACATTAAGCGACATGACTGTATGCATCTGAGGTTGACAACCACCGATTCAAGTAATGATGAGAAGTTTCGGTGAAATTTCTCATTTTACTTATTTTTATTTATTTATTCATTAGTTATATTCTACCTTATTCTAGAAAAGAATTAAGCAGACTGACAATAATATATAATCTAAGTTAAAAGTGAAGACAAGAAAGCAGGGGTGAAAAAAGAAAGCAAAACAAAGGTGAAGGCATAAAATGGAACCCAGAATGAGACTAACAACGCATCCTATGATGATGAATGCATTCCACCCAAATTTGGGAAGCAGGATCAGTATCATAACATGGCCACAAGTACAAATACTCCTGGAATTAGTCCAAAGAGGAATTTGCTCAGGGAGCCTCCCAGTGAGGGCAGCGGTGATGAGGTTCTGCGTGGGGGTCTCCCAGGCTCGCCTGCCTCTAAGGGCCAGTACTAAATCTGGCTTAAAAATACAAAGAAAACAAAAGTCTGAAGAATCAAAGAAGAGCTTTCAAAGTGGGAGAAAACCAAAGCCCCTGAAACAAGACAGAGCCACCTCAGTCCACAGTTAATGCTATTTTGTTCTTCGATAAAAGCAACTACAGACAAATAAGAAAACACAAAATCTGTGTCTTTTTTTTTTTTAATTAGAACAGTAGGTAAAGCCTGTGTAGATGACCATGTCCAAACCTGCTGACTACCTCCCGTCTCCCCGCCTGGTAATCTGTACCTGAATCTGCTTGTGGCTGGGGTGGTTTCCATGTTGAATTCGGCCACTGGAACTCCCCTGGCAGACACCTGGGGGGCAAACATGGCGGCAGGATAGACCACAGAGGATGTTCCCACCTACAGAGAAATGGGAACGGATAAATGACCACATTACGAAGAGAAGAAACAGGGTTTTCAGAAAACCTTACATAAACTCGGGCAGGGGCCGGCCCAGTGGCATAGTGGTTAAGTTCGTGTGCTCCGCTTCAGCGGCCTGGGGTTTGCAGGCTTGGATCCTGGGTGTGCACCTACACACTGCTCATCAAGCCATGCTGTGGTGGCATCCCACATACAAAATGGAGGAAGACTGGCACAGATGTTAGCTCAGAGCCAGTCTTCCTCACCAAAAAAAAAAAAACAACAACCAAAAAAATCCCACACAAGTAGGGCAGGTTTGTGGTTGCAGGTGTGAGGAATGCTAAGCTGGATGGGATGAATGGAGAGCGTCTAAAGGACAAATGGGAAGTCAGGAGGTGTGCTTTTGGCTGATGACTAGAATTCAGGAAGACGTGATATGAAAAGGAGAGTTGTGCAAACGGAGAGAGTGAAAAAGAAACAACTCAATCATCCCCTTTCGGGGGTTGGTTTTATTTTTGGCTCTGCTCTTTGACTCTTTGAAGTGATACAAATAACCCATGTTCTTATTTTTTAAGTTAGAAAATTCAAAGAAAAAACATCTACACGTCACTCATAATCCTACTACCCCAAGATACCACTGTTCACTCTTTGACGTATATTCTTTCAGGTTTTTCCCTATGAATATATGTTTATAAACATTCATTACAAGAACAGGAAGACCGGAACACGTTTTACAAACCAGCTTTTCTCGCTGAACTGTCTGTCATGAACACGGACGCTCTGCTCAACACTGGGATGCACTCGATAAATACCGGCTGAATGAATATGCACCATGCGACAGGGCCCCTGCTTTTTCCTTTCCTGTGTTAAGGAAATTTTGAAATACGCATACCCTTTCTCCAATTAATTCCACTTCTAGGAAATCTGTCCTAAGGAAATAATTTGAAGAGCATGCTAAGAGTTATGTCTGAGGATATTCACCAAAGCACTGTTTAAAAAACAAACTCTGAAACAGCCTAAATGTCCAACAATAGAGGATGGGTTAAATATGTCACTTTATATCCATATAATAGAACTCCATGCAGCCGATTAAAAGATGATGTGGATTCGGATGTACTGATATGGAATATGCTAAGTGAATTGAATAAAATAGTTTCAAAACAGAAGATATGGTATGAACCCATTTTTGAATTTTAAACAATACATGTACACCTGCATAAGACAGGGTCTAGAAAAGGCAAACTTTTTCTGTAAAGGGCCAGATAGTAAACTTTTTAGCTTTTGCAGGCCATACAGTCTCTGTCACAAATCCTCAACTCTGCCATTAAAATGTGAAAGCAGCCATAGACAATACACAGAAGCATGGGCATGGCTGTGTTCCAATAAAACTTTATTTACAAAAACAAATGGCAGGATAAATTTGGCCCACAGGCCACAGTTTGCTCACCTCTGGTCTGGAACAAAACACACTAAAATGCTAACAGTAACTATTTCTGGATGATGGAATTATTGGTGGTTTCTAATTTCCTCTTTTTAATTTTGTACTTTTGTGTATTTTCTCAAATTTAATAATGAGCATGTATTACTTTCAAAATCAGAACCAATAACATGCCCTTTTCATTATTTTGGGAGGGAGGAGAAAGCTTTGAGAGGCCCAAGATATAGTCTTACATAGGTTTATATTTTAAGATAAATTCTTACTGTTTCTTAATTTTTCTTTTCTTTTTTTGGTGAGGAAGATTGGCCCTGAGCTAACACCTGTTGCCAATCTTCCTCTTTTTGCTTGAGGAAGAGTGGCCCTGCGCTAACATCTGTGCCCATCCTCCTCTATTTTTTGTATGTGGGTTGCCACCACAGCATGGTTTGATGAGTGGTGTAGGTCCATGCCCAGGATCTGAACTCACAAATCCGGGCCACCGAAGCAGAGTGCACCATACTCAACCACTAAGCCACTGGCTGGCCCCTTCTTGGTTTTTCTGTAGGGCACCACAAGACCTCTCAACACACGCCTTAAGAGAAGGGAGGAAGGAAGGGGGAGAGGGGGGAAGTGAGGGAGGTGGGAGGGAGGAAACAACAATAAACTCCATCCCAGCTCAGTTGTTCCAGAAAATTCCAAGGGCGTGACTTACCACTAGACATAAGTCACAGAGGGCCAACTCTCTGTCTACCTCCTCCAGGATGGCAGGATCCAGGTTTTCTCCAAACCACACTACATGGGGTCGCAGCAGGCCCCCGCACCCAGCCTCTTCACACCTGTAAGGACGTTCTTTTTAACCCAACCCAAGAGCCACCTTGTCAGGTCTGCCCAGGTGGATCCAAGGAAGGCTAGGGGCAACCCCAAATCCAGTCTGTGCAGACAGGCCCCTTCGAGCCTTCCTATCCCCCATCCCTTCCCTCCCAGCCCACATGAGTTTGTCCTGAATATGTAGTACTAATTTTAGCTGCCCTTATAAAGTTTTTATTTTGTCTGGATATACTGGGTTATTTGTTGACAAGTGTGTTTCAGCCAAGCTTGCCCTTCCCTTTCTGAGCAGCTTTCTCTTTCCCAGTTACTTCACCACCCTTGTTGGCATGACTGGGCTCACAGTAACCCAGACCTGGGAGGAATACTGGACTCAGATTTGCCTCCAACACCCCAACCACCCCTAATTTCATCAATGGCCTCCTTTTATTTACTCTCAGATTCTCCTCTCTCGTGCCCTGTCTATAGCCAAGTTCTCCAGTGTTGATTACTAAAAATCTCTCCTCTTTCACTCCCTGCTCCTCTGGGTCATCTTATATATACCTCCTAAAATAGTCTCCCCCAAACATTTCATCATATTAATCTCCTACTCAAGAAGCCCTGGGATTCCCTATTCTTTTAGACTGAAATTTAGAATTTAGTAATGAAAACCTGTATTAAGAAAAATAACAAGGGTTCTGTGGTTAAATAAACCGGTGAAATATTAACATATTACAACCACTTTTTAGAGAGTAACAATGTACTTTAGCATATTAAATGCTCTGAGAAGTCCTGCAGTAAGGCAAACGTCCTTTAACTTTGTTTAATGTAGTGTTTCCATATTGAGCATATAACATCTTTTGATCAAGTAATGCCCATCAACATCGCATGGACCTAGAGCTCTATGAAACACTTTTGGAAGCACTGTTTTAATCTCTGGCTTTGAAAAATTGACATAAAAACCCGTCTAGGGTTTTTTTTTTAAAATTTACAAAAGTTCTGTTTGGTCCTATAATTTCACCTTTGCAAGATCTTTTACTACCTCCATAACCTTGGATTATTAACAGTGATGACGATGAGGAGGATGAAGATGATAGCAGTTGACATTTATTGACCAGTTATAGGATGCCAGCCTCTAAGCTTTATAGACACCGGATAAGCATCCGTGGCATAATAGCTTCGGAACCTTTCCAGACCTGAAACTATCCCACCATCACACAAAGCGAAGGGGAGTGGAAAGCAGCGGCTCTCTTAACCCTGGTTTGGTTCATCCTTTGTCCTTTCGCCCTTGGCCTCAGAAGTCAAGGCTGGTTTTTGCATTTGCGCATTTAAGAGGCACCTCACCAAATGAATTTAGATTTTGATTCCTAATTTTCTCTTTTTTTGCAATCTGGAACACCAAACACAGATCAGAGATTTTTACCCACCGGGGAAGATTCTCAGCTGGGATTCTGGCACTTTGAGTTTCAGGGTCTGGAGAGCTGAAATAAATAATAAAAAGAAAGATGTCCTTGTTATAATCACAGAACAAAGAAATAACATAACCCAGTAAGTTTCTATATTTGCCTGGAAGGATATGGTACAAAACTCCTAATTAATACTGACTTAGAAGAGACTAGAAGGATAGATAGCAAACAATTCATTACCAGTGGTTTTACCTCAAGAGAGGGAATCTGTACGTGGGGAGGGGGTGGGGCAGCCCCATGTGCTAAGGGCGAGTTTCATGATTTACACTGTATGCATCACCATAATTTGAATCTTCTGCAATGATACTACATTAATATACTACCTACATAATTTAACTGATTTAAAATGGTCAGGTAGAATTTTTCTCAATATTCTGAATCTACTCTTAAATTTTTCCCCTAATTATAATAGTGGTACATATTCATCAGAGAAATGTTGGAAAATTCAGAAAGATAAAAAGAAGAAATCAAAATTTCCAATAATCCTGCCACTCCTGATAATCACTGTTAACATTCTGCAATAGTTCCCTCTGGTTTTTTATCTAAATATAGATATATCAACATGTTTTGTGTGTGTGTGTGTGTGTGTGTGTGTGTGTGTGTACGTGTCTAAATACAAAGCTGGGATCATATTGTATAGAGTTAGATCCTGTGGTTTTCACTTAACATTGTAAATTGTGAGCAAACTATTTATTTTACCATATAGCTGTACTGTATCTAGTCTTATTTCTCATAAATATCCATGGGAATCTTAGATTAATGTTCAATTTCCTCGCATTCATGTTCAGTTTAAAAGAGGAAACCACACACACTTATTCTGTAGTGCAGTATAATTACCCTTTTCCTGATAAAGCTGGACAGATTGGACTCTTGTAATTCTCAGCCACAACGCCACAAGAGGTACATCGTGTTTTAAATAAGCTACCTGAGAAATACAAATTAAACAAGATCAGGATTTAGTATAATTAAGAGCAATCATCTCCTTGTCTAAAAGGGTACAAAATAATTTAGTTTTTATATGTTCTTTTTAGCAAATGGGCCTACCCTAGGTATCATGGGAAACATAAGGGCATACAATACTAATGAACAAGCCAAGAGCAACTGCCTTCCAGGACTTCATAATCTAGAGGGGAGAGACAGATGGGGTAACTTCCTGTGTGACTACAGAGCTCTCAGATTGCCTTGAGTGATGTTCAGGTGGAACTGAGGTGGTCGGTAGGGCAGATGGAGGGAACCTAAACCTGAGGGCACGACTCACTAGGTATATGACTGATAACCGGTCAGTAGCTTGGGATCTGTTTACAAAATCTTAATTTTGACTTAGTAAAGCTTGAATCTTTTATCCAAAAGCTGCTCAACGAGTAAATAATCAACTAATAAATGAAGGAAATCATTGTTAACCCAAGCAACCATTTATTGAGCTAAAGCAATGATGGCCACCTCAATTCACTAAATATTCGCCCTATGCCCGGGGCTGTGCTGAGCATGTCACACACCATAGGGGACACATGTTATTCCATTCTGTCTAGTATTCCCTGTTTGGGGACCCATCTCTCCTGTATCCCATGCCAAGCTGATGGAGCTGTCACTCACATTCCAAAATACAAGCTTGGGCACAAGTTCCAGACAGGTCCGATCTTTGTGCCTTGTCCCTCTAACGGAAGTGTTTGGTCAAAAGGGAGGTATGTGACCAAGGAAGGCCATCCGGAGGCTTATTTTCTGAGGAGACAGCTAAACCAGAGCCAGGCGCTGCACGGATGCTACCTTTGCTGGTGCCTCGGGGCAGATCCACTGCAGAGAGGAGAGGTGAGGTTAACTCAAAGAGTACACAGCTGAGGGAAGACGAGGGAGAGAGGCAGGCAGAGAAAGGAAGGGAGCCTGCTAATGACCTCAGCTCCTCCTCAGGGCTCCTCACTTCGTGAGCTAATATACATATTTGTCACTTTTCGTATGGCCATTTTTCCCCATGTTAAGACCTCTGAAATTTGGTTGTGTCCTAAAATTGTTACTGGCCAGAGGCCGGATGTGATGTGGTTGTTGGAGCCTGCCCTTGCACAGGCTTGTTGAAGGATAACACCAATGACTGAACCCTGTGGTGACTTGGTTGTTGTTCTCGGTGGCCTGACTGGACAAAGGCAACTCCTGGATGTTTCAGCTGACAAACCATTTAAGGGCCATTTGGGGAAGAAAATGAATCCCGGGTGTTGTCTAGAACATTTCTGCTGACACCTTTTGCTAAGATCAGGAAAGGCCCAACATCAAACATGCAGAATGTGTGTCAGCAGCTTGGACGAGAACCCCAGAGATAACAGAGGAGCATTCTTTCTGGAAATGCTGGATCACCGAGCCCCTTGGCGGCGCAGAGCATAAGAGTGTGTGGAAAACGCAGGCATGGATGATTTGGAGTCATTCAGATGTAATTCAGAAGAGCTGGGTAGTGGGAAATACCTTAACCACTTTATTTCAATCATATTTTGTTTTTTATTTGCATAAGAGTGATACAATTTCTAAAAAGCCTCTAGGTATAAAATAATAATTCTAAGGAACAACAAAATAAAATGTCATGGTTTAGGCAGATTATTTTCTTCCTAAGTGTCACATTAAAAACAAGATTAATCTTAAAATTGATGGCATCTTCACTTTGATGAAAAAAGAGGCTTTCTTTGATTTTTGCCTAAATTAGAAGAGTTCTCATTGCTTTCAACCAAAAAAGTCCCAACTAATATGCATATATTATCTTATTTAATCCTTAACACAACTCTATAAGACAGGTGTTATCATCCCCATTTTACACATTTTACACATGGCAAGTGACACTGCAGAGAAATGAGAAGAGACACGTGGAAAGAGGCCCAGAAGGTGGCCCAGAAGAAGAAGGTGCCTGAAAAACACTTGGTTAGTAGGTGGCTGACTGTTGCTGGGATACCAAAGAGAGAAGGGATCCAAGCAAACAGTGCTTGACTTTCATTATCAGGATGACCACAGGCCTGGGTGAAAACGAGCAACTTCACTGCACACACACAGAAACAGGCAACACTCCCCCCTGAGTCACGGCCTCTGGAGATTCCACAATTAGAAACGCATTCCTTGGGAGTGAAGTTTTGTAGATTCTTAAATGCCAGTGCTCTTGGGAAGAAATCCTTGCACGCCCACTGATGCTCTTGTATGAATGAATTTATTAGATTTTTGGTGAGAGCAAAGAGGGGAGAGGATTAAGAGGATAAGAGGGAAAAGGAGGGGATCATTAAGGGTAGAGAAGGGAAGCCAAAGGGACCCAAGACAAACTCTACGAGGTGTCACCAACTTGGGGGGCTTGCTGCAGTGAAGCTCACTGAGCTGGCAGCTCCCTAAAGGCTCAGGGGCTAAGCAGAAGCACAGCCTCAGCGGAGAGTGCCAATCGGGGGACAAAGGGAAGGAGATGGATACCCCCAGGAATGCCAGTCTTCTCCTGCAGGCTCCTGCTAAAGCCACAGCTGGTCAAAGACGCAAACCTCCTGTTTCCCGTCAGCCCAGCTGGACAGTTGTCTCAGAGAACAATATCCCTCCAGAGAACTCCCCCGCGAGGGGAGGTCATGCAGCTGTGCAGACCAGACACCAGGGCATCTGGTCAAAATATAGATTCTGATTCAGTGGGTCCAGGTGGGAAGTGGCAGGACACGTGTTTTCAAGTCTAGTTCCCCTCCTCTTGTGAGGCTGAGGGTCCCTCACCATGGATTTCCAGAAGGTTCTTGGTGCCAGCCTTGCGGTGCAGCTCATCGATGTTTTGGGTGATCACCACGACCCGCCGGCCCTGCTTGTGCAGCTGGGCCTCACACTGGGCGATGGCGAGGTGCCCGGGGTTTGGCTCCTTGGTCTGCACAACCTCCCGCCGGTAGTGGTAGAACTCCCACACCTGGGATGGGTTTCGGGCAAAGGCCTGGGGAGTGGCCAGGTCCTGCGGGTGAGAGGAGGTGGGATCAGGGAGGGAAAGAAGCACTAACACCCTGGAACATGGGTGGAGGGGTGCCGAACCATGGAGGTGACAGCCAAACGTGGGGGACATGCGCAGGCCCCTTTTTCTCCTTAAAACGGAGGTGGGCAGCTTAGGGAGGGTGCAAGCTGCTGTAGGTTCACAGAGTGTGGCGAACCAGAACAGGGGCCTGGGCACCAGCCTGTGTCCCAAGCCTGGGACTAACAAGGGACCTGGGAGAAATCGGTTTTAATTTCCCCAATTATAAAGGGCAGGGATAATGCGTCCTGTCCCATTTTCCACTCGAGTAAGTTATGAACATGAAGTAATAGGCAGGAAGGTCATTTAGGTTGAATCTACTTTTTCATGGAGCCCCAATATATATGAAGTCAGTCTTATTTATCCAGGAAAAAAAGTGAAATGCAAAATGCCCAACTGAGGTATAATGACCACAGTTGAGAAACTCAGTTTTTATGACTATAATTATAGCTATGCGCACAGTTACAAGTATGCAGCACAGTACATATATTAACAGAATATATAAAAATACATATATTTTAAAGTATGATTCCTCTTCTAGGAGAGACAAATCTCATCTACAGTGAAAGAGAGCAGAGGAGGGGCCGGCCCTGGGGCCGAGTGGTTGAGTCCACACGCTCCACTTCCGCCACCCGGGTTTCACGGGTTCGGATCCTGGGCACGGACGTGGCCCCGCTCATCAGGCCACACTGAGGCAGCGTCCCACATGCCACAACCAGAGGGACCTACAGCCAGAATGTGCAACTATGCATTGAGGGGCTTTAGGGAGAAGAAGAAGAAAAAAAGAAGATTGGCAACAGATGTTAGCTCAGGTGCCAATCTTTTAAAAAAAAGAGCAGAGGAGGAGCTGTCTGGGGCTGGAAGCTGACAGGGACAGAGTGTGAGGGAGACTTCGGCGGTGACTGAAATAGTCTGTATCTTGATGGTGGCGGCGGTAGGATTACGTGTTCTATTTTACTAAAAAGGTCACCCTTCTACCTGGTAGTAATGTCAGCCTTCATTTGGGGAGTGGATCACCATTGCTGTGGATTATCCACGTGGACCCTGTATTTCCCTCCCTCCTGCCCTCCGCCTAGAACAAAAGTGGCCTGAAGCCGTGTACAGGTGGCACATGAACCTATACGTGTGTGTCCTTGGAACACAGCTGGAGTCAAACACATTCTACTGACTTCTTTGCTTCCCCACAAACCCTGAGCTGCTCTGACATGACTGACCGTCCCTCTGGGATCTCGGAGCTCCTCCTGTACCTCGGAGCCCCCATCCTGTCTAACTCAGGGACTGCTCTGTGTGGCTCCTCTTTCTTGTGGGCCCCTAAAGGCCCTCTGCTCTCCTTTCTGCCCCCTTTCACCTTTAAGGCAATGATCCCCAAATCTACAGCCCCAGGCCTCGCCTGGAGGGCAGCAGAAAGCGCATAAAACATCCTAAGCATTTGCCAGCCTGAGACATCTGACAGAGGAAGAAAGGGCAGGTTCACTCAACCAGAAATTACCCACTAAGCTTGGAAGTCAGGTATCGAAGTAATTATTTATGATTGCCTCCATTCGCCAACAAAAATCTATTAAGCACCAACACGTGCCAGAGTTCTGCGAGCGGGGGATACAGCAATGACGAAAACACACAAAACGCCCTGCCCTCCAAAACCAGGGGTTTCCCAGGCCAGAGGGAGGGGAGGGGACTGACTGCAACGGGCCTTGAAGGGATATTCTGGCACAGAAATGTTCTAGAACATGATCGTGAGATGGTTACCCAACTGTATACATTTATTACAACTCACTGAATTGTATACTTAAAATTGGTGAATTTTATTGTATGTATATTAATACCTCAATAAAGATGGAACTAAAAAAATCCACGCCCTCATAGAACTTACGGTCTAATGGTTTTTGTATAAAGTTTGGAACATCAGGCCCTAAGCCTTCAACAATTCAAGTTTGCTTTTAATATGAAAAGTTCACAGAAACTTTGAAAAAGATTTCTAATCCTTAATTTCAATATCTACGGAAAAGTAATGAATTATGCTAATCAAGGTTTTCTGATTCTGCTTTAATTACTAGAAGAAATCTAATTGTTATCCGAATAGACGTAATCGACACATATTTAGAAAGTAAGGAAAGCGGCTGCTTTGCTTAAAGCTGAGCTCTTAAACTACAGACTTTGTGTGGTTGCCAAAATGAACAACAGAGTCATAGTGAATTTCAAAACTTTTCCCTCTGGGTTCCAGGCATCAGCAGAGGTTCTGAGGCAAACTCTGCTATGGCTTAATTCAGAGGAGCCCCTGAATGTTCTGGAAACATTACTCACCTGAGCTTTCCATTTTCTCCAATAACCTCCAGCTCCCCTGAAAGTCGGAACCCCACTTTCAGCACTAATGCCAGCCCCTGAAATGACAACTATGTGCTTCGCTTTTGCAAAGAACTTCCGAAAATCGGCCATATCTAAAGAGAGAGTAAAAATCTTTGTCAATCCGCTGTACCATTTGGACATTTATATTCCATATCAATTGACTATATTTTAAAAGTTGACCTTGTTTGAAATTATACTTGAAGATACCCAAATAAAAATTATTCCCACACCATGAAGACGCCGTCCATGGGGCCTGACGTGTGAGTGAAGAGCGCCTTAAGAAAGAAGCAGGGGCTGGGGGCACCCAGCGCTGGCTGTGGATCTCAGCCCTGCCTCCATCCCTCTGTGTGATCTTATGTGAATAACTGCCCCCTGCTATCCTGGGTTTCCTCTGCTGTTTCATGTGCACAATAGTGCATTCCCTGGACCCAGGCTCTTAGGAAGATTAAAAAAGGCTAATGGGTGGGCATGCATCTTCCTTCATGAAAGTAAAAACAGGCTGTTTGTGTGTGTGTGTGTGTGTGTGTGAGGGCTGACCCGAGGCCCAATAGGCCCCAAAGCCTTCCCTTCCTCTCCAAATTCCCTTTTCTTTGGGGATCTTGCCAATTCCAGCTTCCTTCAGCATCGCTACCAAGGTGAGGACAAGGGCCCCTCCCTGTGAACAAATGCTCCGCCCCAGTTTGGACACATGACCTTCTCCTTTACACCCCAAATAAGAGCTGGACTTTTCAATGTGTCACCAGAGACTTGGGGTACAGAAAGGAAATGAACACAGAGAATAACATGACAGCAGGTGAACATGATCACAGACTGTGGCTTGCCCTCCGGGGTCACGGGCCCTGTCCTGCACCTCCAGGCATCCTCCTGCCTGACCTCAAACCTATAGGGGCCACAGCCATGATTCAGTGAGGGCTCACCTCGCCCTGAGCTCTGCACAAAGCATTTTACACGGATCTTGAGGTGGAGATTGCCCTGGAAATAAATGTCATCATCCCAGGACAAGAATCAGGAGCCAGACCTGGAATGGCCTTTGTTTCTCCTGGGTGGCAGAGATTGGGTCAGGGCACAGCACATGGCTGACAGCAACACCCTTCTCTCCCAGGCGCTGTGGCTCTGTAGGCCCCAGGGTGTGGGCTAAGTGCATGCTGCGGGCTCAGCAGGCCAGGCCTAAGAGGTAGAGAGCTGAGCATAAGTTGCCAGGAGACGAGAGACTCTCTTTCTGCCCTCCACCCGGAGAAGTGAGTGCCAGACCAGCATGGCCTGTGGCCCCAGACACAGGCATCTTCCAGGAGTGGCCAACCTGTGCTCAAGCATTGAAGATTGCTCCAAAAGTGGAAGCGAGTTCGTCAGCTGATGCGGCAGGCTTTCTGGTCTTGCCCCCTGGAGGCAATGGCAACCAAAGTTAATCCTTGGACCGAATGAGCATCCCAAGAGATGGAACTGGTGACAGATGGGATGGAGGAAAGGAAGAAAGACGGTAGGATGGGGGCTCAGAGACGATGAACTTGAGCATTGAGGGGAATGTGACTCCACTCTGCACCCCCAGCTGGTAAGGTGGATTCTGCTGGTTTCTCACACTTGATGGCTCCCTCCAGGCAGGGATAGGGCTTGCCCCCCTCGAGAGCCCAGAGCCGCTTCTACGGCTGGCCCAGGATGGAGACTCTGAAAGAAGGCTCGACCTCTCCCCGCTTCTGTTCCTCTCTGACTGCTGGTCAGAATGAACAGAGAGTAAAAGCAGGCTCTTAGGAACAAAGCAGCAGAGGGTTCCAGTTCCCTCTGGCTACATTCCTGGAGCTCCCTGGGACCCCGCTTTCAGCAGCGAAAGGCTCAGAGGAGTGAAGATGGTTCTGGCACACTGTTCCCTTCACATACAACCAACCCAACCACCTGCCAACGATGCTAACACTCTGCCTCAACTCTCATCCCTTTCAGGGATAGACGGGTGTGGAAAATAAGGCCACAAAAGCCATCCAACCAGGAGGAATTCCAAAAAAGAAACCCAGTCTGGGTGGGTTAGAGTTTGTAGTCTGATCTAATCTCCTAGAAAGAATAAGATGCTTATGAAGAAAATGTACAAGTACTTTTCTAGGAACTATTGGTGTGACTCCTGGGTTCAAACCCCAAAAACATCCTTAAGGACGTCAAAGTTCACACATAACACTTTCCCCAGCCCTAAAGGTCTTTTCTACCCCTTGTAAACTCTGTCATCCTACTGATGAATAGATTCTTCGGTCAGAGTTATTTCTGTTAGGGTATCACTTTAAGCAACTTCTAGAAACAAACAAAAAAGTCAACTCAGGAGCCAGCCCTGATGGCCTACTGGTTAAACTTTGGCACACTCCGCTTCAGCAGCCCAGGGTTTGGTTCCCGGGCTCAGGACCACACCACTTGTCTGTCAGTAGCCATGCTGTGGTGGTGGCTCACATAGAAGAACTAAAAGGACTTACAACTAGAATATTCAACTGTGTACTGGGGCTTTGGGGAGGGAAAAAAAGAAAGAGAGGAAGATTGGCAACAGATGTTAGCTCAGAGCAAATCTTTCCTAGCAAAAAATAAAAGTCAACTCAGGTTTGGTTCTTAGAAAACAGGATGTAAGATACAATGACGTTAAAAGTGGTGCAAAATCTTTCTAAAAAGGACATTTCCCAACTGCTAAAGAAAACACACTAGCATATTCTGTGGTTCCCGACCCAGACAGCCCACTTTTGGCCAAGCCGCAGCCTCTCACAGCCTGCCCTGCACAGCTATGAACACCAAGAGCTTGGGCAGCTCAGTGGAACTAGGTTCTTTGGGTGCTTTTCGGTTCCTGAGGTTGGGTGAAATGGATGAAGGAGTTATTAGATCTGAGCAGACTCATAGGACTAGAAAAAGTTATCCAAAAGCTGAAAACGAGGCAAAAAGAGGTCATCTTGCCCTTCAATGCCGTATTGAAGCATTGTTTAACAGGCCCACCTAAAGATCATTTTTATACAAATCTGTTAAAGACTCTACACTCACCATAGACTAAGGGCCCAGGTATGTTAACTTGTAGGTTTTTGTCAGGTACAGATACAAATCATTTCTCTCCAGTAGAAAATTTAACCCCATATTACCCTGTAGGACAACCACCAGTTTTCCTCCCCTGGAAATAAGTGACGAGTTTAAAATACAAATCATGTGTGAAAAGCTTAAATGCAAATATTCTGGGAGAAACAATAAAATGTCTTGAATGAACTTGACTTTTTTTTTTTGAGGAAGATTAGCCCTGAGCTAACTACTGCCAATCCTCCTCTTTTTGCTGAGGAAGACTGGCCCTGAGCTAACATCCATGCCCATCTTCCTCTACTTTATATGTGGGGACACCTACCACAGCATGGGTTTTGCCAAGCAGTGCCATGTCCGCACCCGGGATCAGAACCGGCGAATTCCGGGCCGCTGAGAAGTGGAACGTGGGCACTTAACCCCTGAGCCACCAGGCTGGCCCCTGGACTTGACTATTAAGAGCGAATCTCTGGCCTGTCCTGGAAGGAGCTTGCCTAAGGAGAAGAGGACAGAGTGACTGTCTCCAGAATCTTGCCCAGCACCCACGTCAGTACAGACATTCCCCCACAAAGTGTGAACTTTCAGGTACTTCCAATTCCAGGGGCAATGAGGAGATGGCCAGCTAAGAAGGACCTACTTGAACTCGGACGAGCCATCGTCAGGCAAATCTTGGTTTGTGTGGAGGCTGCAGACTTTAATCCACAACACAGCCGGGAAATTAATCGGCTGTGGACAATCTGGAGAGGTCGCATCAGGTTTTCTTTGTAGTCCTAATTCTTGAGATAGGCTTTAGAAAAACGACAACAACAAACAAATAATCAGAAAAGATTCGTATTTCTACAAATGTAAGAATGCCCTTAACAAAAATCTTTAGTAACAGAAACGGTGTTCATCCTCTAAACTAGCTGTTTTCAATTTTTCTTCTCAGGTGCTCCTAGATGAGCAGAGGGACCCTGGAGCAGTGGTTCTCCAAGTGTGGTTCCCAGACCAGCAGCATGAGCATCACCTGAGATCTTGTTAGAAAAGAAAAGTCATGGGCTCCACCCCAGACCCATTGAATCAGAAACTCTGGAGCTGGAGCTGACTTCTGTCTCCAGGTGATTCTGATGAATGCTCAAGTTTGAGAAACATGGCCTTAGTGGCTTGGGAAAGAGTTAGATGTGAGAATTCACTTCAAAAACAGGTTCTGCTGCTTTTAAAAGGTATGAAAACCACTGGCCTCTCAACTTTTGGTCAAAGTACAATGTCCATGAGAATGTAAATTCTAACTGAAAACTGAACTAAGCAGGGAAGACATGTACTATAACAACAAATAGGATTAAGATGACATTGTATTAAAAAAACTTGGGAGTCTTAAGGCACATTGAGTAAATCTTTATTCCTGAGGAATTTTATAAAAAGAAAAAAGACAGAAAAAGACAATATTTGGGTCAATAACATCAAAAGGGTAATTGGCAGAGCTGACTTCCATTTATTGGGTCAAACTATTGAAAGAACTCAGGATTAAAGGTCTGGAGATAAAGGAAAAATAGAAAAATAACACATTGCCTAAAATCTTACAATCCCTTTGGAAGACAACCTATCACAATTACAAATGCGTTTTCCCCATTGCCCTAGCACTCCCAAGTCTGGGAATTTTTACAACAGTGAGACTTGCACACATCCGAAATGACTACAGGGTTGTTCTGTAGACCATTGTGATTAACAGCAAGAGACTAGAAACAACCTAGATGTACATTTGCAGGGGATGAGTTCAACAGACAATGGCACACCCACCATATGCAACATAGCTGCTCTAAAAAAGAATGTATGTAGGATTCTACTTGTGGAATAAGTAGACGATTCTGATTCTGGAATAGACAAAGCTACGGGGACAGAAAACATATCAGCGCCCTATCTCACCCTATCTTATCAACAGGAGGTTAAAGTTGTTTTTCAGGGACAATGAGCCAAAACCAGCAAGCCAGAGCATGTGCAGAGGAGAAAATCTTGACCTGAAATAACACCTAGAACCAAAGACTCTCCCCGCAAGGAACCAAAGGACCAGGACACAACCAGAACTTGAAAGCTGGACTCTCATCAGAAGCGAGGGGTCCGCTGTCTAGGAAGAATGGGTTTCCACACCCTACTGTAAATGGCTGTAGCCCTCCAACTGAACCCTCCCTGCCGGTGCTTCCGCACACCAGCCTGTTCCCCATAGTCTCTTAAATTGTGCCCCAAGCCCTGGATTGGGAAGACAGATTTGAGAGCGTTGCCTCCTGCCTCCTTGCCAGCCAACCTCACAATAAAGCCTTCTCTTTTCTCAAAGCCGGTGCAATAATTATCGCTTTTTTATGGGCATCGGGCGGTAAACCCCCTTTGTTTGGTAACAGTTACCAGAGCGGGGAGGAGTGGATACAAAGGGACACGAGGTGAGTTTGTGGGGTGAAGGAATTGTCCTACATGTTGATTATATGATGGTTACATGACTGTGTCTGTCAAAACCCACAGAACTCTACACTAAAAAAAGAGTTAATTGTACTGTACATAAACTATATTTAAAAATAATGGGTACAGAGTTTCAGTTTTGCAAGATCGAAAGAGTTCTAGAGATTGGCTGCACAACAAGGTGCATGTACTTAACACCACTGTACTGTAGCCTTAAAAATGGTTAAGATGGTCAATTTTGTTATGTGTATTTTACTACAATTTTAAAAAAACAAATGAACGAAGTCTAATTAAACGTGCTGTGCTGGTTGATTCAGTATTTACAAGCAGACAGCTTGCTGGCTTCAGAAATGACTGTTGCTATCAGCAGACCAGAGGATATTCAGAGAGATTAAAAATAAACGTCTGGAAGATGAGGCTCAAAAACCTGTTAGTGCCAAATCAGCTTAATTCCATAAACTGTTCCATTGTTCAGATTTCACACGTTAAAAACAAACAAACAGAATGAAAATGTTCTGTCTGTTACAGATCTTCAGAATCTAACGTTCAGGGCAAAAAGTCAAGGACAAATAGTTTTTGTAAGAGAAAGGGAACAGGATATATGTATATACCATAGTCCTTACTTGCATTTCTGTTCAAAAAAAATGGGAGAATTTGCAAGAAATTAGTAAAAAGAATTGGTGGTGGGATGGGAAACAGGATGTGTGGAAACAAGAGTGTAAGCGAGGATTTTCAATATATGTGTTGACGTTCTGTTTGCATTCAGTGCTCTCCTGCCAAAGACCAGGAAGACACCTGCCATGGGGCAAGTGGCAAGGAGGGAGAAGCAGACCTGAGGACCTGCAGGGTGTCTCAGCAGCAGTGTTGGAAAGGATTTATCACAGGACGTGGGCTTGTGTTAGGCAAGGCTGAGGAGGGCGCATGGAAGGGAGGCTGCATTCTGGATTGGATGCTGTCAGCAACAGGATACTGTGATTGGTTATTTTAATGAATCTTATCTAACAGGTGGAAGGAGTGAAGTGAGGCTAGAGCTGTGATTGGTCAAGAAAGAGCAGGACCTCATACTTGCCAGGCAAGAAGGATGTTTTGTCATTTTTGTGGTTTAGACAGAGTTCTTGTTTTTGTCTGGGTTCAGACCTAATTAGAGAGTTGGCTTATTTTTGTCCTGATTCACTGTGGTCACAGGGCAGCCTTGTCTGATGGCGGTGTTCTGTGAAATCATTTATGTTCACAGGAGAACACCAAGGCCTATCAAATAGTGCCAGGCCCCAAACTGGAAGCAAACCACATGTGCATCAACTTACATGTGGGTAAATAAATTGTGGTTCATCCATACAATGAAATGCCGTTCAGCAATAAAAAGAACAAACTTTTAATACATGCAACAACATGGGTGAATTTTTAAAGTATTACGCAATAGTAACTTAACAGTGAAAATCCTGGCAGACACTACCTTATCCAGGTGATCAAAGTTAACATCACCAGCAATTAGATATTCTGCCTTCATCTACCTCCCAATATGATGCAACAAGAAAGACATAACATCACTTCCGTAGTATTTTTCCCAAAAATGCATTAGCTCAATTTAATCATGAGAAAACATCAGACAAACCCCAATTGAGGGGGCATTCTGGAGCAAAACTGGCCAGCACTCTTCAATAAAAGTTATCAACGTTATGAAAGATAAAGATAGGGGACATGACAAGTAAATGCAGTGTGGGATTCTGGATTCAAGTCAAGAAAAGGGACGTTAGTGGGAGAACCGGCAAAATGTGAATGAAGTCTGCAAACTAGTCAGTAGTACTGTATCAGTGTAAACGCCCCAGTTTAGACCACCGGACTCTAGTTAGGTAAGATGTTAACCTTAGGGGAAATTGGGTAAATAGTATATGGGAACTCTGTGTACTATTTTCGCAACATTTCTGTGAACCTAAAATTATTTCAAAATAAAGCTGCTTTCTTTTAAAAAAAGGAAAGCATTACGCTAAGTGAAAGAAACCAGATACAACAGGCTCCGTACTGTTTGAGTCCATTTATCTGAGATTCTGAAATGGCAAGACTACGGGCACAGAAATCACATCTGGGGTTTCCAGGGACTGGGGGAGGGGCGGCACGGAGGGCCAGGGGACTTTTTTTAAAGCAATGGAGAATTCCATGTCTTTATTTTGTGGTGGTTTTTCAAAACTCATAGAACTATATAATAATAAGGGTGAATTTCCGAGTATATAAGTTGTATTTCAATAAACCTCACTTAAAAATAACAAGAAGCAAGTATGTCGACGACTTTTCATTGTAACTTGTCTCTGCTGTCATCAAAAAGACTGCACAAGAAGCTGAGAATACCGAAAAAGAGAGTAGGTTACGAGAAAAATGGTGTCGTGTTGGTTTCCAGAACAACCTCAGGGGACAAAACCCTCCGGCTGCCTGGAGTCATTCCTGCAGAGAAGGAATGCAGGTCAGAGCCAAAGGGAGCGCCAAAAAAAGCCTCTTGCTGAGGGCTGCCAGTGGGGGGAGGTGGGCAGACCCAGACGCCCACCAGTGGGCGACCGACCATCGCGAAAATCACCCCAGCACTCTATTTAAAGGAAGCATAGGCAAAATGGCTTGGCAGGATTTTCAACCAGCATGGGCATAATAAGCTTTTGACAAATTTTAATTTTATTTGAAAAAGCTAATTATTTGGAACACCTCAGTAAGGGACAAGGGAGGTGTTAGTATACTTTGTTTTCTTTTAATTATGGAAAAATTTAAACATATACAAAAATATAATGAAACATAAATACACATTTAGATAAAATATAAATATAATATAAGGAACCCTTATGTTCCCATCACCTAGCTTCAATAATTATCAAGGGGGTTTTCTTAGATCCATTTAAGGTGTTAAGATATTGTCATAGATGATAATTGTTAAATTTGGATATCTTGAAAACTGTGAAGATTAAAGTTCCTAATACTGCGTAACTTTACCAAAAGCTCCTTACTTGTTGCAAAGTTACTTATGCTATCATTTTGAGCTTCATATCTATTTTAGTTACTTCTCTCAAAGATGAAGATGTTTGATTCCACTGTTGCTTTCTAATCTTTAAATTTGGAAACATCAATTAGATCCAGAAAATTCTTTTCTTCTTCTGTAGGTTTTTAAATGTTAAGAAATATTCCCACTTGTTGTCAAGAATTCTAGATAACTCCTGAATAAACTGTCCTATTTTTTTCTCAGATGTGAAGGGAGGATTTTAAAAGGCATAAAGAATCTGAAAGAATTTAACAATTTAAAATCCAATCAAGAGAGCATCAGCATAAAGCAGTTGACTATACCTGCACTGCCATACGTGCAGCTCTTCTGCTTGAGGGTCTAAATGCTGAGTCTTCTGCTAGAGAGCTGTAAAGTGAAGGCAAACCTTCATTCTATCCTGAATGTGAGTGTTGAATTTGTTGCTAATTATAAAGAGTTGTCAAAAACTTGAGAATACTGGGGCCGGCCCTGAAGCCTGGTGGTTAGGTTCCTATGCTCCACTTCGACAGCCCAGGGTTTTGCTGGTTTGGATACCAGGTACAGACCTAGCACCGCACATCAAGCCACGCAGAGGTGGTGTCCCACGTAGCAGAACTAGGGCTTACAACTAGAATATACAACAGTGTACCGGGGGGCTTAGGGGAGAAGAAGAAAAAAAAAATTGAGAATATTAAGGAAATTTTCATTGTAAGATTGATAACATTAGGACTTGTATTATCTGGGTAAAAGGTTACTAATTTTTCATCCAAGTTTTTATATTCAAATATTCTCATTATTGAGTAACAAGAATTACTTTCACCATAACACTGAACTCAAAAGAACAGAAAAAAGTTTTACTTGCTCCCGTTTCAGCAGTTCCAAAAAATCAACAGTTTCTAGATTCTTTGCTAAGAAAATGCAATCAGCAAGTACTTTTTGGGAAGACAGCTTTAGTTCTCATCTTATGTGAATTATAATGTCTAATGACATACACACATTTCATATATGTATATCTACACACATACATATACTCATGGATTGTATACAATTAAAATGCTCTTTCTAAACGTGTATATTCTTTTTATTTCAAATCTTCTACCATACCGCTAAAAAAAACAAACAAGACCAAGGTGGAGTCGCTTGCCCCCAGGACGGCAAGCCAAGACTGAATTGCAGTGTCAGCCCCTCCCAGGAATGTGTCCTTAAACCCACCAGTCTGGAGATGCCTGACCAACACTAGCAGGTCCTCTGCCTGATAAGACCCAGGCTGCCCTTCCCCCAAAGAAAGGTGACCTTGCCTGAAACATTCCTTTCTTTTTTTTTTGCTAATAACTTCCCTGTAAAACTCCTCAGAGTGCCTTTCTGTTTACTAGATGGGACGCTGCCCAATTCATGAATCATTGAATAAAGCCAATTAGATGTTTCAATTTACTTTGTTGAATTTCTGCGAACACTAACTCATTAATTTATTAGTGGAATGTAAGTTTTTCATGTCTATCTGAAGCAATGAATCAGTGAGAGAATTTTGGTCTCCTGGCTGACAAAACCCACTCCACTGCCTGTTTTATTATTAGTCAACATTTCACGTGACTTTTTTTTTAATGAACGTGGGAATTGCTTTGCTAAATTTTCCATTAATTTACAAGATGTTCTGCAGCCTCTCAGTAAATGTGAAAAGAAAGTAGAGATTAAAAAGAAAACGTTTACACATTTTTGAACAACGCCACCTGAAATTTATTTCCAAGACGAAATGCTCACAACATAAGACTGTTTTCAAGATGCTCCCACAAAGTATATGATGGACGGATCCTCTGTGCCAACATTTATCTGCTTTTATGGGGCATGGGGATAGACAGTGGTTCTGCCTTCTGCAAGTTTACAACCCTGTTCAAGTGTAAAAGCAAGTTTCCAGAGAGCGAGAAGGCCACCACTGTGCCAAGTCAGAAGATGGAGAACTCAGTTATCTAGTCCAGAAGCCCTCAGGGGTGAAGACCGCCCTGGGTGAAGCCCCCAATTACTCTGCCTTGATTTTCTCTTCAGGATGGGAAGACAGGCCTCAGGGGAGGAAATAAACTCATTTATAAAACAGTCATTGGGAGCTGCCTGGGTGCCGGGGACATTTCTCTGGGTTAACGGCAGTCCCCTGTTTAACTAGGCTTTCTTGTGAAACCTGAATCTCACCTACTGAATTAGAAAAAAAGAAAAATATCTGTATGGTCCTTGTGAAAAAAGGGACACCCTCCCAATTCTTAAAAATACAACAAATGAAAGGTTAGATCAGGAGTTTGAGAGAAAAAAAAAGTACAAAAAACATTAAATATAGGATAAGTACACTGCAAAGGAACTGCAAAAATTTGTACAGGAGTTCAGTAAACACCTTTTGCACACCAATGAGCTAAATAAACGCAATGTACCAGTCCCCAGCTATCGACACTGGCAGACTCATTTCCTCTCACCCCTCTGCCACCTGCTCTTGTCAAGGTCACAGCGACCTCCACCTTGCTTAACCCAATGGTCTCCATCCTCCTACTTGACCGTCCAACCTCTGACCCATCTGATCACCTCTCCAGGAAACACTTGCTTCCAGACGCCACCCTCTCATGAGTTTCCTCCTAGCTCTGGGGATCTCCCATCCTCCCAGGGCTGCAGACCGCTCCCACCTCACACAGCCAAGCCTGAGCTCTGGAACTTTCCCTATAGCTAGCTCCTCCCCACAAAGACTTCAGGCGCCCGTCCTCCTGGGCACTTTCTTCCTTTCTCTCCCGTCTCACACCGCACAGCCAGGCTGGTCAGCAAATCCTGACCGCTGCACCTTTAAACTACTTCCAGCATCCGACCCCTCCTCCCACGCCCACAGCCACCACCTTCTAACACCCGGGCTGCTGCAGTGGCCAGAATGACTCTGCTCAAGGCGGCGAACCGCTCAGAGCCCTCGTGGGGCTGCCCCTTCCCAGCGGCCTACCAGGCCCACCTGCTGGGCCGCGTTACTTTCCAACCTTCTTTCCCACCCCCTCCCTCGTCTCTCGGGCCGCAGCTGCGCCTGCGTTCTGCCCCGAACGGTGCTCAGCCTCTAGACGTGCTGCTGCCAGGCAGCCTCCGGGGCCCGCCACCGTCGCGGGCCCTGGGACGCCGGCAAGCAGCTGGGCCCTGCCGGCGCAGCGCGCACGGCCCGGCCCCGGGCCCCGGGGAGCCCAGACTCCGCACTGTGCTGTGTGCGCAGGGCCGCTCGAGTGCGTGCTCGGCCGGGATCCCCGGGACCGCAGCCAAGACAGGCCCCGCAGACCCCAGCCCGCGCTAGGACGCACCTGCGGGAGGCGGGATCGGCGGCGGCAGCGGCAGTCTGAGCGCGGGGGCGGGGCAGGAGGCCGCGGGGCGGGGCGGCCTGGGCGCGGGGCGGGGCGGCCTGGGCGCGGGGGCGGGGTGGATGGCGCGGGGCGGGGCGGGGCGGTCTGGGTGCGGGGGCGGGGCAGGAGGCCGCGGGGCGGGGCGGCCTGGGCGCGGGGCGGGGTGGTATGGGCGCGGGGGCGGGGCGGGGCGGCCGGGTGCGGGGGCGGGGCAGGAGGCCGCGGGGCGGGGCGGCCTGGGCGCGGGGCGGGGTGGTATGGGCGCGGGGGCGGGGCGGGGCGGCCTGGGGGCGGGGGCGGGGCAGGAGGCCGCGGGGCGGGGTGGTCTGGGCGCGGAGGCGGGGCGGGGGTGGCACGGGTGCGGGGGCGGGGCAGGAGGCCGCGGGGCGGGGTGGTCTGGGCGCGGGGGCGGGGCGGCCTGGGCGTGGGGGCCGGGCAGGAGGCCGCGGGGCGGGGCGGGGCGGGGACTAGACACACCTTCCCGCGCCTCTGTTGTCTCTGCCGGAGGCTCTCGTCTTGCGTATCACTGAACGGTTGTCGCTGCTTTTCTTTCTTTGGCGATGGGCAGGGTGTGGGAGGGGCGGTGTTTTACTTCGTCCTTGTGAGCTTCCCAGATATGTCGTGAATTACTACCAGCTTTTCTCTTGGAGCCCACAGCTGGATAACGCAAGCTGGGACACAGCATTTCAAATGTTGGGGTAGCTTTCCCTGAAACGCTATTTCTAGTGATGGTTCGTCAGGTTCCCAGGCTAGCCCACTGGACCTGCGTGCTGGTGCTGAGGTCCTCACCCGGGTTTCCAAGGGAACAGTTTCAGGACCTCTAGGACTCGGTGACCTACGTAGCTCTACGTGTCTGATTTCCCTTAAAATCGGTCATCTTTCTTTTTCTTTGATTCAGGCTTACCACCAGCGCTACTTTTCCTAGAATGGATTTGCTTATGGGCGTGCCAATGGGCGTGTCAATGGATCCGAAAGGGAAGTGGTCTGAGAACTTCGGTACAAAAAATGTTACATTAACATTTGTTTTCCCAACTCAAACCTCCACTACTTCCCACAGTTTGTCTAGAAATTCAGCCCACTTCAGAGCTCCTTTTTCTCCTTTAGGCTATACCAGCCCCTCAGGGGCTTATGGAGTCCAAGAAAATTGAAGGAGGGCCTCACATCTGGCTGCTGTTTTTTCCTTAACATGTATGTGACATGACTTTGTGCTAGACGCTTCTAAGAACTTCACGTGCATTAACCAATTTAAATCTTCTCCACCACTTGATAAAATAGATGCTGTTATCCCAACTTTACCCTTGGGGAAACTCGAGTCCCAGGGAGGTCAAGTAATTGCCCTTGGCGGGAAGCTGTTGAATAGTAGAGCTGTGGTTTGAACGTGAGTGCTTTGGCTCCAAGCAGAAGTCCGTGCCGCCACATATACTGCCTCTCATTAAAGTGTTGTTGTTCCCTTGC
Organism: Equus przewalskii; assembly: GCF_037783145.1. Lineage (NCBI taxonomy): Eukaryota > Metazoa > Chordata > Mammalia > Perissodactyla > Equidae > Equus > Equus przewalskii. The sequence continues at coordinate 13,456,907 of NC_091849.1, read as the reverse complement.
TTTTGTGTTTGTAACATTAGCCGTTAAGTGTTAATCCTTTCCTTTATTCAGACCCTGGGGGGCGGGGAGTGGGGAGGCCCAGTGCCCCTCACTGCAACCTTCGGTGGTCCCAAGGCCCAGTATGCAGCCTTCTGCCATCACCCACAGGTTCAGCCACCTCTGAGGCATTGCGTTCCATCAAGGTCCAGGAGTCCACCAGCCACAGCTACCCACCACACCACCCCTCAAACCCAGGCTTGGAAGAGCTGACCCTTCCTCACCAGTGTCAGGCTACCTCTTCTTCTTGAAGCATCAGCCACCATCCTTTCCATCTTTCAAGGAACTCCAGCTTAATTTCTTGATGGCCTTGTCCTTCTAAAACAAAGGCTGTTCCCTCTTCCTAGAATCTTCTTTTCCCCCTCCCTCCATAGTAACTCTGCTCATCCTTCCAGTCTCAGCTCAGTTGTCGCTTTTTCAAGGAAGACTTCTCTGACCGCCATTCCTTGTCTCTGACACAGGCTCTTACAATCCCATAGCAGTTATCCCAGCGAAGATTTCAAATGTATTTCTGTTTATTTGATTAAATTTTCTCTCCCTCACCAGGCTGTAAGCTCCCAGAAGCTGACCCTTTTGTCTCTGTTTGCTCAGCATGACATTGCTAGTCCCTTGCAGTGATTGACAGAAGATGCTGAATTTATTAATTCATTTAATTCAGATTAAATGAATGAATGAATAACCTCACAGGAAAAGCAGCCCAGAACTCAGAGGATAAATGGCTTGGCTATCTTTACCAAAATGAGGAAGCAGCATATTACTTTTTCTTGTTGCTTATGAGTCCCTAGGAGCACAAAACAAGAAATAAACAAGCACAATAAAACAGATTATTAATAACTCACTCTACTGACAGAGGTTTTCCTGGGTGATATGAATTTGGGACTGCATACTCTAGAAGGTAGCATTGCCTCCTTTCTCTAGTGAAATTCTGACATGCAAAGCTTTACCTCTGGAAAGAGAATCCACGCCCCCCCCCCCCCCCCCCCCGCCGACTTGTACATCCTCTTTGGGTCACTCTCTTTGCCGTTTATCATGCACCTCAGGGGTGGACTGTCCTCTTTAAGCCTCTGGTACGAATATAAACATGAACATAAATACCTAGGCTTGGTAGCTTTGATCGACTGATTGATTTGGACACACTAGGAGAAGGCTGAAACTGTCTAAGGGTTTTACTCAAGGCTAAGGGAGAATAACAAGAAAATACGCATCAAGATCGCAAAACTACAAGAGATATAAACACAATCCAGAAATTGTGCAAAGTCCCAGGCCTACTAGATTCTATGTTTCCCAGCTCTAGCCTGATTCCACCAGAACATGCCAATGTAATGCTCATCACCACACACCCACTCCCACCCTCTCTGCACAAGCCCCCAAGTTCTTTAGGTTCCAGGGTGAGCTCTGAGGAGCGGCTGACACCAAGAATGACCCTGCCCTAAGTGGGATCCCGACATAGCACCCAAGAAGGGCAGCTCTTACCTCCATCAGCTGGTCAGGACATCCGCATACAATATGGTTACACATATTACAGCAACAACACACACAGCACGTGCTTAAGAAATAAAGTTGACGTGACTCGCTGAACTGAGTGGTGATGGACAGGAGATGCAGATGCAGGTGTCTGTGTGCTCTGCAGTGAGGAAAGCAAGGTTGTGAGCAAAAGCCTACGTCAGACCGTGGTCTGAAGCTATGAGAAGGACACGGTCGCCTTTAACACAGTGCCTAGTATACGGTAGCATCCAGTAAGCAGTTGCTGTTAATTTACTGCTTTCCAGAACTAGTTTATGGAATCGCCTTACAGATGTCATTTTGAAAGAATATCCGAGTTATTATTTGCAACTATCCATCCCCTTATCCTCCTACTGTTTCATCAACCTCCTTGAAAATATGCAGTACATCAACTATCTTGGAAAGGTATGAAACAAATATTAATGGGATTCTGATTTTTGCTTTATGGCAAATAGGTGTGATTCTGGAACCAACAGCTTCGGCAATAGCTGGAAGCTTGTTAGAAATGCAGAATGTCAAGCCCCACCCTAGAACTCTCAGTCAGAACCTGAGTTTGAAGAAGATGCCCAGGTGATTCCTATGAACTTTAAAGTTTGGCAGGCTCCGCCATTGTTTATCTACCAGTGGGTGGAAAGCTATTATACATAGCTGCTGCAAGCAGGGTGGGTGTTACATGGGGTTGTATTAGAAAGTCATGGCATCCAACAGAAAATTGATCTGTTTTCAGCTGGAACCAAAACCCAGAAACTATATTTCTCATCAAAAAGAGCACATAAAACCCGTCTTTTATTTCATTGCATGCAAGGGGTGCCGACTCCTGATCTACAGAGCAAAGAGTATTAAAGTTAGGGGGGAAGAATTGAGGATTGGGCAAACTGAGGCACTTTTCCCCAGATGTTAAGTAATTAGTGGCTGATGTTTTATAAAGTTTCCTTGGAAATATAATTGATAAAATCTCCAATTAAAAAGAGCTCTGAATTATTTTTCAAATGTCTGTGCATTTTGCCTTTCTTCCAGCAATATGTGAGAGTTTCATTTGCTCCACATCCCTTCCCACACTTGGTATTGTCAGTATTTTTAAAGGCATTCTAACATATGTATGGTGGCAACTCATTGTGGTGTTAATTTACACTTCTCTCGTGAACACGTTGAGCATCTCTTCCTGTGTTTAATTGTTATGTAAATCTGTTTGGTGAAGTGTCTGTTCAAATATTTTGCCATTTTTAAAACTTGGGTTTTTTTTTTTTTTTGAGGAAGATTAGCCCTGAGCTATCTGCTGCCAATCCTCCTCTTTTTACTGAGGAAGACCGGCCCTGAGCTAACATCTGTGCCCATCTTCCTCGACTTTATATGTAGGACACCTACCACAGTATGGCTTTGCCAAGTGGTGCCACATCCGCACCTGGGATGCGAACTGGCAAACCCCGGGCCGCCGAAGTGGAACGTGTGCACTTAACGGCTGTGCCACCGGGCCATCCCAAAAGGATTGTTTTCTTATTATTGAGTTGTGAGAGACCTTTACCAGATAAGTGTTTTGCAAATATTTTCTCTATGACTTGTCTTTTCATTTTCTTAACAAGCATCTTTCAAAGAGCAGAGGATTTTCAATTTTGATGAAGTCCAATTTATCAATATTTTGTTTTATGGCTAGTGATTTGATTTTTCTGTCCTGAGTAATCTTTGCCAAAATCAAAATCACAAAGCTTTTCTTATATGTTTTCTTCTATAAGTGCACTGTCTAATATGGTAGCCACTAGTCAAATGTGACTACTTAACTTTAATTTAAATCTAATTAAATAAAATTAAAAATTCGGTTCCTTAGTCACATTTCCACTTTTCAATAACTACGTGTGGCTACTGGCTACTGTATTGAACAGCACAGGATAACAAAACATTTCCATGATGACAGAAAGTTCTATTGGAAAATGTTACTGCAGAAGTATAGTAGGTTTAGGTTTTACATTTAGAAATGTGATCCATTTTGATCCAGCAATCTCACTCCTTGGTATTTTAAGAGAAATGCAAATATATGTCCACAGGAACACCTCAAGTCTAAGGTCTACAGCAGCTGTATTCTTAATTGCCAAAACCTGGAAACAACCTAAATGTCCAACCACTGATGCATAAATAAATTGTGGTACAGCCTTACAAGAAGATACTATTCAGCAGTAAAAAGGAACAAATGAATAACGTATGCAACAATATGGATGAATCTCAAAAGCATTTTGTTGAGTGAAAAAAGCCAAACTCAAAAGGCTGCATACTGTATGATTCTATTTTTATCACATTCTGGAAAAGGCAAAACTGTCAACATAAAAATCAGATCAGTTGCCAGAAGATGGGGATACAGGAAGGAATTGATTACAAAGGGGCATGAGAAAATTTTGGTGAGAGATAGAAGTATTCTATATCTTCATTATGGTGGGGATTTTATGACTATATACATTTGTCAAAACTCATAAAACTGTACACCTAAAAAGGAAGGATTTTACCGTATATAAATTATATCTCAATGAACTTGACTTCAAAAAATAAGAGCTATGAGTACTTTATAAGCAGAGAATGAGGACATAGTTTATTTTCCTTATCTGTTGCTATGTAACAAATTGTGATAGAACTTAGCAGCTCAAAACAACGAACATTTATTATCTCAAAGTTTCTGTAGGTCAGGAATTTGGCAGCAGTTTAGCTGTGTGGTTCTGGCTCAGGATCTCTCATGAAGTTGCAGCTAAAGTGTCAGCTGGAGCTGTTGTCATCTGAAGGCTCGACTGGGGCTGGGGGATCTGCATGCTAATCTGCTCCTGTATTCCTGACATACAGAAACTGTGAGATAATAAATGTTTGTTGCTTTAAGCCAATAAGTCTTGGGTTAATTTATTACATAGAAATAGACAAGTAATACACATATCCGTGGCAGGAAGAAAATGGGAAGGGCCAAAATCAAGAGAAATAACTTAGTGCCTGTACAGATTTGGTAGGAGAGGCAGCCTCTCACCTCTGACTCAGTTCAGATCTCCAAGGCAGGGGACAAGGTGCTCAACTCCACAGGGTTAAAGAGGGGTTCCCCTGATATTTTTGGAAACAGAGAAGGAGAATTAGGCATGCGATGAGAAGAAAGTAATGGACACTCTTGGAAATTTCCATATGGTCAGGCTTCATCCAGGTCCAGGGTCCTTTGAACTTGCTCATCCACTCCATGATGGACATGTGTGGTAGAAGATACCACCAAAAAAGTCATATCTGGTGAACTGGCAGGGGAATGGGAGCTCAAAAGAAGAAACAGCAATAACTACAGAGCCTCTGAGAATGAACTCATCCTAAGAGAAGGAAAAGTCAGGCATCATGCTAAGCAGGACTCAGCAACAAGCCTGAGGTTTGGAGGAGAAGAGTGGTTCCAGGTAAAGTATAGCAGTCATTACATGAACCTGCCCCAGGCCAGTCCTCTTGACAACATATGAACTCTAAAGAGGAAAGAGCTTGTGTAAAATTAAAGCATTCAGCTCATTAAACTCTGTGATGCCTAGAGCTAAGGATCTCTCCTGGGGGCCTCTAAGAATGTAAGCCAAGAAGAGCAGTATTCACAAGTCATTACCCATTACACAGGAGAAATGACATGTGAACAATGGCCCAAGTAGACTGTTGAGCAATGGATGAGGCTGAGTCATCTTGCTGAAATGGGCAGTGGCATGAAGGGGCTTGGAGATGTCCACAAATATGAGAAGGAACACAAACACCAAGCACTTGGAAAACAGCAACAACAACAATCCTGGGATACTGTCGTTACACACATGTGGGCTATTTAACTAACAAAATAATTGTCTAAGTAGTAAAATGACCTTATTTGTACCCTCAGCTGGTGAGGTCTGGGAACATTCCAGTTATAGAAGAATAGCAATCTGGTTTTCTTTTTCATTTATTTAATTATTTTATTGAGATTATATTGGCTTATAATATTGTGTAATTTGAGGTGTACATTATTATGTATCAGTTTGTGTACAGACTGCTTTGTGTTCACCACCAAGGGTCTAAATTTTATCTGTCACCATACATTTGTGCCCCTTTATCCCTTTCACCCTCCCCCTGCCACCATCTGGTTCTTAATTGAAAGCAGTAGAAATCAATTCTGCCTGGCTTAATTAGAAAAACGAATTTATTTTAAAAAGATATTAAATAAATAACTATAACTACATTAATTTGTTAATAGATAACAAGATAAAAGGATGTAAATTGTCACATCAAAAACATAAAATGTGGAGGGGGAAGAGTAAAAATGTAGAGCTTTAGAGCATTAGAATGCATTTGAACAAGTTGTTATTAACTTAAAATAGACTGTTATAAATATAAGTTGTTTTATATAAGTCTCATGGTAACCACAAGGCAAAAACCTATGGTAGATAGACAGAGATAAAGAGAACGGCATCTAAGCATACCACTACAGAAGAGCATCAAATAACAAAGGAAGAGAGCTAGAGAAGAAGAAAGGAATAAAGGAATTACAAAAGAGCCAGAAAACACTTAACAAAATAGTAATAAGTCCACACCTATCATTAATTACTTTAAATGTAACTGAACTAAATTCTCCAATCAAAAGACATGAAGTGGCTGAATGGATAAAAAACAAGACCAAATTATACGCTGCATACAAGAGACCCATTTCAGCTTTAAGGATACACACAGACTAAAAGCAAAGGGATGGAAAAAGATATTCCATGCAAATGGAAACCAAAAGAAAGCTGGAGTAGCTATACTTATATCAGACTTATACTTAAAATAGACTTTAAGCCAAAGATTGTCATAAGAGACAAAAAAGGGCATTATATAATGATATCCAACAAGAGGATATAACATTTATAAATATTAATGCACCCAACATAGCAGCACCTAAATATATAAAGTAAATATTAACAGACCTAAAGGGAGAAATAGGCAGCAACACAATAATAGTAAGGGACTTTAAAACCCCCGCTTTCATCAATAGATAGGTCATCCAGACAGAAAATCAATAAAGAAGCATTGGATTTGAAAGACACATTAGACCAAACGGACTTAACAGATATGTACAGAAGATTCCATTCAAAAGCAGCAAATGCACATTCTTCTCAAGTGCATGTGGAAGATTCTCCATGATAGATCTTATGAAAGGCCACAAAACAAATCTTAATAAATTTAAGAAGATTGAAATCACATCAAGCATCTTTTCTCACCAAAATGGTATGAAATGAGAAATCAATTACAAGAAGGAAACTGGAAAATTCACAAATAAGTGGTGATTAAACAACATGCTACTAAACATATAATAGGTCCAAGAAGAAATCCAAAAATATCTTGAGACAAATGAAAATAAAAACACAACAAACAAAACTTATGGGATGCTGCAAAAGCAGTTCTAAGAGGGACATTCATAGTGATAAATGCCTACATTAAGAAACAAGAGTGATCTCAAGTAAACAATGTAACTTTACACCTGAAGGAACCAGAAGAGGAAGAACAAATTAAGTGCAAAATTAGTAGGAGGAAAGAAGGAAATGCCAAAGATCAGAGTGGAAATAAATGAAATAGAGACTAGAAAGACAGTAGAAAAGATCAATGAAATTAAGAGCTGCTTTTTTTGAAATAGACAAACCTTTAGCCAGAGTCACCAAGAAAAGAAGAGAGAGGACTCAAATAGATAAAATCAGAAATGAAAGAGGAGACATTACAACTGATACCACAGAAATACAAAGGATTCTAAGAGACTGCTATGAACAATTGTACACCAACAAATTCAACAAGCTATAAGAAATGGATACATTTCTAGAAACATACAACCTACAACAACTTAATCATGAAGAAATAGAAAATCTGAGCAGACCAATTACTAGTAAAGAGATTGAATCAGTAGTTAAAAACCTCCCAATAAACCAAAGTCCATGACCAAATGGATTCATGGGAGATTCTACCAAAGAAGAATTAATACCAATCCTTCTCAAAATCTCTCAAAAAATAGAAGAGAAGGGAATGTCATCTCTATTTGCAGATGACATGATATTATGTATAGAAAACCCTAAAGACTCCACCAAAAACCTGTCAAAACTAATAAACAAATTCAGTAAAATTGTAGGATACAAAATCAATGTACAAAACACAGTTACATTCCTATATTCTAATAGCAAACTATCAGAAAGAAAATTTAAGAAAACAATCTGCTTTATAATTACATCAAAAAAATACCTAGGAATAAGTTTAACCAAGGAGGTAAAAACGTGCACACTGATGCAAGAAATTGAGGAAGACACAAATAAATGGAAAGATATTCCATGCTCATGGATTGGAAGAAATAATATTGTTAAATTGTCCATACCACCCAAAGCAATCTTCAGAAAACACTGTAATCTCTACCAAAATTTCCATGGCATTTTGCACAGAAATAGAACAAACAATCCTAAAACTTGTATGGAACCACGAAAGACCCCAAATAACCAAAGCAATCTTGAGAAAGAAGAATGAAGCTGGAGGCATCACACTCCCTGATTTCAAACTATATTGCAAAGCTAAAGTAATCAAAACAATACGATATTAGCATAAAAACAGACACATACATCAATAGAAAAGAATAGAGAGCCCAGAAATAAACCTACAATATGAAGTTAATTATATAGACAAAGGAGTCAAGAATATACAATGGGGAAAGGACAGTCTCTTCAATAAATGGTGCTGGGAAAACTGGACAGCTACATGCAAAGGAATGCAACTGGACACCTATCTTATACCATACACAAAAATCAACTCAAAATGGATTAAAGACTTGAACATAAGACCTGAAACCATGTAACTCCTAGAAGAAAACATAGGCAATAAGCCCCTTGACATCAGTCTTTGGAATAATTTTTTTTTTTAACTCAACACCAAGAGCAAAAGCGACAAAAGCAAAAATAAACCAGTGGGACTATATCAGACTAAAAAGCTTCTGTATAGCAAAAGAAACCATTAACAAAATGGAAAGGTAACCATGGAATGAGAGAAAATATTTGCAAATCATATATGTGATAAGAGATTAATATCTAAAATATATAAAGAACTCATACAACTCAATAGCAAAAAAGCAATCAGACTAAAAAGTGGGCTGAGGAACTGAATAAACATTTTTCGAGAGAAGACATAGAGATGGCCAACAGGTACATGAAAAGGTGCTCAACGTCACAAATCATCAGGGAAATGCAAATCAAAACTACAATGAGATATTACCTCATACCTATTAGAATGTCTATTGTCAAAAAGACAAGAAATAACAAGTGTTGATGAGGATGTGGAGAAAAGGGAACCCTTGTGCACTGTTGGTGGGAATGTAAATTGGTGCAGCCACTATGGAAAACACTATAGAGTTTCCTCAAAAAATTAAAAATAGAAAATACTGTATGATCCAGGAATAAAGTGAGTCATGTTTCTCGCTGGAAGTCAAAGGAGTCACAAGAAAGGAGAATAAAAACTAAAATAAACTCTGTAATGTTGGTTTGGAATTGGAGGTATTGGTGTAAGCCTATTGTTTTCATTAGATAGATAGATGATGATAGATAGATAGATGAAAGAAAGAAAGAAAAAGAAAAATGTAGATGCAATGTAAATGTATGTGTATGTGCATGTACATATATATTTTCCCAAGTTCTGTCCACTGAAAGGCTGGGCACAGCAATACCCCAGTGTCAATTAACATTCTTGGCACAAGGAAAGAGCAAGATGATCTTGGAACATCTTGTAGTACCAGAAAGCAAGAATGTGCTCCAAGAATAATGGGGACATCAGAAGGACAGAAGAGCCAGTGTGAAGGGGTTCCCAACTGACCAAATCTGGGAAATTTGAGCATCAAAATAAACAATGATAATAAAGGATTATAACCCATTAAATAAAACAGAAAATTAACACTAATGATGGAATTTCTGAAAAAGAAATAAAGAAATTGATCCCATTTACAATAGCATCAAAAACAATAAAATACTTAGGAATAAATTTAACTAAGAAGGTGAAAGATCTCTATGCTGAAAACTACAAGAAATTGAAGCAAGAAATCAAAGAAGACACAAATAGATGGGAAGGTATCCTGTATTCATGGATTGGAAGGATTAATATTGTTAAAATGTCAATACTAGGGCCAGCCTGGTGGCATAGTGGTTAACTTTGTGTGTGCTGCTTCGGTGGCCCGGGGTTCATGGGTTCAGATCCTGGGTGCAGACCTACACACTGCTCATCAAGCCATGCTGTGGTGGCATCCCACATGCAAAAAAGAGGAAGACTGGCACAGATGTTAGCTCAAAGCCAATCTTCCTCACCAAAAAGAAAAAAAAAAGTCAATACTACCAAAAGCCACCTATAGATCTGATGCAATCCTTATCAAGATTCCAATGGCATTTTATACAGAAGTAGAAAAAAACACTCCTGAAATTTATATGGAACCACAAAAGACCCTAAATAACCAAAGACCTCTTGAGAAAGAAGAACAAGCTGGAAGTATCACACTTCTTGATTTCAAGCTATACTATAAAGCTACAGTCATCAAAACAGTCTGGTACTGGCATAAAAATAGACAAATGGACCAACAGAACAGAATAGAAATAACCCAGGCATATATGGTCAACTAATATTTGACAAGGGAGCCAAGAATACTCAATGGAGAAAAGACAGTGTTCAATAAACGGTGCTAGGATAATTGGATATTCACATGTAAGAGAATGAAACTGGACCCATATCTTACACCACTCTCAAAAATTAACTCAAAATGGATTAAAGACTTAAATATAAGACCTGAAACCATAAAACTCCTAGAAGAAAACATAGGAACAAATCTCTTTGACATGGGTCTTGGTAACGATTTTTTGGATATGACACCTAAAGCACAAGCAACAAAATCAAAAATAAACAAGTGGGACTACATTAAACTAGAAAGCTTCCGTACAGCAAAAGAAACCACCAACAAAGTAAGAAGACAACCTATGGAATGGGAACAAACATTTGCGAACCGTATATACGATAAGGGGTTAATATCTAAAACATAATAAGAACTCATGTGACTCAATAGCAAAAAATTTTTTTCAATAGTCAAAGATCTGAATAGACATTTCTCCAAAGAAGATATACAAAAGGCCTAGAGGTATAAGAAAAGATGCTCAACATCACTAGTCATTAGGGAAGTGCAAATTAAAACTACATTGAGATATCACCCCACACATGTTAGAATGGCCATCATCAAAAAGCAAGAGACACCAAATGCTGGTGTGGATGTGGAGAAAAGGGAACCCTTGTGCATTGTTGGGTTTGTAAATTGGTACAGCCACCATAGAAAACAGTAAGGAGGATCCTCAAAAAAGAGAGCTACCATATGATCCAGCAATTTCACTTCTCAGACTATATCCAAAGGTAACAAAAACACTAATGCAAAAAGATATCCGCACTCTCATGTTCATAGGAGCATTATTTACAGCAGCCAAGACATGGAAACAGAACCTAAGCACCTGTCAATGGATGAATGGTTAAAGAAGTTGTGGTATGTATATACAATGGAATATTATTCACCTGTGAAAAAAGAGGAAATCCTGCCATTTGCAACAACGTGGATGGACCTTGAAGGCATACTAAGTGAAATAAGTCAGGCAGAGAAAGACAAATATTGTATCATTTCACTTACTTGTGGAATCTAAAAACAAAACAAAAAAATCTAACTTGTAGAAAGAGAGATCAGACTTGTGGTTACCAAAGATGGGAGGTCGGGGGAGAAGGAATTGGAGAAAGGGGGTCAGAAAACCCAGAAAACCATAGGAATATAGATACATGAAAAGATGTATATATCTGTATAAACTTTGATGCTGAACAGGATGTGTAGATAGTTTCCAAACACTACCCCACAAAATTGTGAAGCCTGGTATAAGCCACCTAAATCAAAGGATCAAAGTGATCACCAGTCATGGGCCAAACAGAAATTATGGGATACAATCACTTCCAAAAATGATAATCTAATCACGAGGAAATATCAGACAACCCGGTTGAAGGATATCCTACAAAAGAACTGGACTGTTCATTTTGAAAGCATCAAGTTCACGAAAGCCACTGAAAGACTGAGGAATTGTTCCAGACAGAAAGAGGCTGAAGAAACAGACAGCTAAATGCTCCATGTGATTGGGACCTGAATACTTTTGCTATAAAATTCACTATTGGGTCAACTGAATAAACTTGAATGGGTCTGAGGATTAGACAGTAGTGATGTACTGAGGTTAATTTCCCGATTTTGATTGTTGTACTGTGGTTATGCAGGAGAATGCTCTTGTTTGCAGAAAATACAAAAGTGTTTGGGGATAACGGGATGTCAGATTAACAATTACTCTCAAATGGTTTAGAAAAAAAGTGATTTGTATGGTACTCCCAACTTTTCTGTAAGTTTGTGATTGTTTCAAAATGAAAAATATTTTTTTCTTTTTTGATTAGCACCTGAGCTAACATCTATTGCCAATCTTCTATTTTTCTTCTTCTTCTTCTCCCCAAAGCTCCCCAGTACATAGTTGTATATTCTAGTTGTTAGTGTGTCTGGTTTTGCTACGTGGGATGCCGCCTCAGCATGGCCTGATGAGCGGTGCCATGTCTGTGCCCAGGATCCAAACCAGCGAAACCCTGGGCCACCCAAGTAGAGCGTGAGAACTTAACCACTCAGCAATGGGGTCAGCCCCTGGAAAACATTTTTAAAAATATTAGAAAAAGATATTGGATAGCAGCTCTATTCATAATTGCCCCCCGAAAAAACCCAGAAACAACACAAATGTCCATTAAGAGATGAATGGATAAACAAACCGTGGTATATCTATACAGTATAATACTACTCAATAAAAAGGAATGGGCTGTTAACACATGCAACACTTGGATGACTCTTGAAGGCATTATGCAAAGACACGAAAGGCCACCCAATATACAATTCCAATTATATGTACTGTAACACTTGAAATACTCAGGAGCTGAGGGAATATGTTTGTTGCTACTTACAATGGCATTCTAGGAAAGAAAAAACTCTAGAGATGGAGAACAGAGCAGTGGTTGCCCGGGGTTGGGAATAGGGAGGGTATAAATAGCAGGAGGGAGTTCTTTGAGATGATCAAAACTATTTTGTATCCTGATGTGGGGGTGGTTAAACAAATTTATACATGTGTCAAAATTCCTAGAACTGTATACTAAAACAGAACAAAAATGTGGCTAGATTGTGGCTATACAACTCTGTAAATTTACTAAAACTCATTGAGCTGTTCAACTACAGTGTATGAATTTTACGGTAAGTAAATTATACCAGGAGGAGTAGACAGTGGGAGATAGAGGGTTTGTATATGTTTGGAAATGTTCATATTAAGAAGTTAATAATAAAAGGGTACCAGGTATCTCACAGTATCCCTGGGATCAGGTCTGGGACCTCCGGCCAGGAGCAATGCTCAAAATCCCACTGGAGAACTGTTGTAGAAAGAACACCTCTGTGGCCACCACCACTGGGAACCACACTGAGCTTGGGCCGTGGACTCTCATTCTGAATATGGAGGCTGCCGCAGCATCTCTCTCTCTGCTGCCCAAGAAGTTGAGTTTCTGCATGCTTTGCCACTGTCAGATAGAGTTCCTTCTGGTCCCTTCTTTGCTTTACTAGTTCTGTTTTCAAGGTCCAGGGCAGGTGCGTCTGTCTGGGAGGCCTCCATTCTCTGGTTGTGCCCTGGGGAAGCTATTATCTTTTGTTTTCATCTTCTACAGCGGAAGGCAGACTCTGCCTCCCACCAAACCTTCTAAGGTGGGAGAATTCCCCAAACATTGGAAGGGGGTACAGATGTTGAGCAGCCAAAAAGAAGGACAGTATCCACTACAACAGTAAGCACCATCCTCTTTAAAATGTTTTCTTAAATTGGCCTCTTTTGGTCTAGAAATGCCTTACATTACAGTAGCGCACCTACACATTTTTCAAAACACGGAGGTGGTGAAGAGGGTATCCACTTGCCTGTCCATCTCTTCTTCCACATACTCCATGACATGTTTCTAGACAGACCATTACACACTCCAAATCTGCCAGCATTTTCTGCTACAACGTGTTTAATAACACAAGCTTTGCTTTCTATCTCCTTGGTCAAAAAAGGCCAAAGGCAATGAGGAGACCCCAGACTTTTTGACACACAAAAACAGCATTGAATCACAACAAATTATTACAAGACAGCCACAGGGAAATAAGTAGAAGGCAAGTTCACAAGTGTCCATCTATATTGATGTATTTGCCCTTTGGCAAAAACCTTGTGGTGGAAAAGGGGTACCCTCCCTTGCTTAAATTTCACAGAACACCAAAATGGCACCTAAGTGGTTCATTTCCACTTTGGCGATTGGCTATCATGCCTCATTTATGCTATCAGTGTATTATTGCAGGAGGGAATTTTATAGTGCTTTATAGGTTCTAAGTGCTTTCAAATCATTAATAAGTTATTCTTTCCTGAATCTTCAGATCAACATTAACATCTTCCACTTTAAGTGCTGCCACTTGGACGTGGAGGTTAAGTGACTGGCACAAGGTCAGGGCGGGAGGCCCTGTCAAGCCTGGGTTTATATGATTCAATAGAATAAGCAGTTTCCAACACGATATCATTCATCGGAAGAAGGCTGCACTTGATCCAGACCACTTTAAAAGTCAAAGGAAAGACAAGACTAAGTGTTGAGCTGGTTTGTTTCGAAGCTTGGCTTAGAGGAGTGTTGTCCAGGGAAGGGTCAATCATTTTGCTGTGACAGTGATGAGGATCAACACTGCCCCAGGGAGAGTAGTCCAAGGCGTCCTGCCCTGCATACCGATCTGTATCGTCCTCTGGGAAGTATAGGACGTCCTGACCTGATCTGACCTGATTCCTATCCAAAGTTATAGGACCACCCAATAAGCAGACCCCACCTGCACTGATACCACTTTAATGATTTTTTTTAACGATCTTTCCTTTGTCTTGTAAAGAAATAACTCCCCTACCTATGCTTTATAAATTTAGCCCTACCCTCAACCCACTGCAGCTCTGACTACCCATGGGTCCTGTCCCCATGGTACTCCATGCTATTCTCCGAATAAAAGAGCACTACTGCCAGACCTTGAGAGTCCAAGAAATCTTTCTTTCGACTCCTCGGCTCGCCGAGCCCGCATCAAAAGGACTTGTAAATCAATCCAGTTTAGCGCCTTAACCGTAGACACTAAAACCGTCCCTTGACGTATTTCTCCCCGTGTTTTTATGTACTCACACTCGTGTTCTAAAGATGACCTTCCTAGGGATCAAGGGAAGAGGTGATTTAGACCCAGGTCACTAAAATTGATCTCAGAGAGGAAGAATTTTAACTTAATATAGTAGTCATTTCTTAAATGCAATTGGTAGTTAATAGTCTATTATTCTTTTCTTAATAGTGTGGTCAGTTTAAAACATGTTTGACCAACATGCTATGCCTTTTTGTCGGACTCTCAAGCAAGGAAAGGTTAAAAGCTGTGAAAGGGATCCTGGGGCATTGTCATGCGAAATCAATCGTTGCTACCTCTGGTCTGTAGCTTCAGAATAGTGCTTGTTTTCCAATTTTCCTTCTTATGCTCCTCAGAGAGGCTGAAGAAAAGCTCTAGAAGGGAATTCAAGCTCAGTTTCTATTGCCTTCCGGAGAACCCTATAATAAAGCAATAGTGATTCAATGAGAGAATCCAAGAAAACGGATTATTCTTCAGTCTCAGTAGAAGCTGCCACCTAAATCGACTTCTTTGTTTACTCTCGCATTCTAGCCTCTTGGCTACAACTAATTCTTCTTCTTCTTTCTTTTTTTGGTGAGGGAGATTCGCCCTGAGCTAACATCTGTGCCAATCTTTCCTCTACTTTGTATGTGGGATGATGCCTCCACAGCATGGCTGATAAGTGGAGTAGGTCCGCACCTGGTATCAGAACACGTGAACCCAGGCCGCAAAGAGGAGCGTGTGGAACTTCAACCACCAGGCCACGGTTCTAAGCTCTTCACTGTCAGCTGTTTATTTCTGAGGCAGCAGAAAACAATACTCCGGGGAAGGCAAGTACGTATATGGTCACTTGACCTAGAGCAGGTGGGAACCGAGCCTGTTGCGTGTGGAGCAACAAAACCCATCAGCTAAGCTATTGAAAGGTCACTTTCCAAACTGAGCATCGAGTAATCCTGCTGCTGGCTCACAGAGAAAATGAATTACTTGGAGTTCTGCCACGTTTCAGTCCAGGTTACAAAAGGTAAACAGGAATGGTGCTGGAAAGAACACTTAACTGAAAGTCCGGGCAGAGCACGACCAAGCTCACTGACATATTTCCTAGTCGGTTAAATCTAAGGATTGAATAGATGGTTCTCAAACTTTTTAAAGATGCAGAATCTTTTCTTCAAATGAAAGCCTCACACAAATCTGATATCTCGGATGTTCCAGATTTAAAGATGTATGGAAACAGAGATGATTACAAAACAGAAGTCACAGAACGTTAACAGTGTAAGATGAAGATTCTCTTTTTTGGGAACTTCATTTAGCATCCAACGAAGGTGACATGGGGCATTTATTTAGGCCATGTAACTCCTTTCCCTCTGACAAAATATTAAATAGGGGGTAGGGAGGGGAATGGGAAATGTGTTTCTCTTTAGGCCAAATACGTAAAACAAAACAGAACAGATATATATATATTTTAATCTGGTATACACTTTTGGGAAAATATCCTAAAAATAATAACTAACAGTTATTGAAGGTTTAATATGTGCCAAACACTGTGCCAAGCACTTTCCATAACGCTTTAATCCAAACTTCTATTGCAAGAGGCAGATACCTACTTCAAATTGGCTTAAGGAAAAGAGAACTTTTCTCACTTATTGTTGTGACCAGTAGTGTAAAAAACTTCAGAAATGGTAAAGTGCATACATACACTTAAGCTTTTTCCTTCTTTTTGGTTTTATTCTCAGGTCAGCTCTCTCTAGGTGGCGGTAAAGATGGCTACCAGTAGTTCTAGATTTATACCAGTAAGAAGAAGACATCTCTTTCCCAGAGGGTCTAGCAAATACAGGCTGAATCTCATTGGCTTAGCTTGGGTCATGTGACCAAACTAAATGTAATCACTGGGGCCATAAGGCTGGAAGATGGTGATTGGCCAGCCTTGGGTCACATGTCCTCCTATGGAGTAGAGAGGTGGGTCCCCTCCATCTGAGCCACATGTACTAAATAAGAATAGAGGAGGGTGATCCCCCAAGAGAAAATGAAGATGCTATTAGAAATCAAAGGGGAAATGGATGCTGGGCTGGCAAAAACAATGGGTGGCACTACAGAAGCCCATTTTCTATATGAGGAAACTAAGGCTCAGAACATTTAAGTAACTTAGTTAAGACCACATAGCCAGTGGTTCAACCAGGCTCCACACAGCTCTGACTAAGGGTTAAGAGTCTATGCTTTGGAATCAGACAGGTTTGGGTTTAAATTGTGGTCCCACTGTCTTGGCTAAGTTACTTAATTTCTCCGAGCCTTAGTTTTTTATCTAAATAAAATAACACATAAAGCATTTGCTAAGGTGCTTGGGATGTAGTAAACTGGTGGTAATGGTGTTGGTGGTAGTTATGTTATTACTAGTAGAAATTCTGGCCTAGCTTCAGGGCCCATAACTATCAAAAAATATGAGTATATTTTGGCAAGAATCATTAGTAAATTTAGAAATGTATAACTAATTGATGTTTTAGGGTTATAAGACTTTTAAAGTAAAAGAAGTTTGACTAGTTCTGATTACACGCTTTCTGCTGTTGTCTTGTGGCCATCTTTCTGGTAGAAAGACTACATATCTTTTCCCCTATTCCACTTTTAAACCTTTTAAAAAACTGGGATCTTCCTGTTCTGTCTTTAAGCAGCCCTAACCCCAGGGCAAAGGGGCCAGTCTCTTTTCGGCCTATGTTGGGAATGGCTTTCACCCATGAGCGAGGTTTTCATCCAGCATCTGAGCCCTCACATCACTCATTGTCAAGTCAATTTTAGAAACGACTAAGGTTGTCCAACATTGGAAAGAGAAATTTAAAGTTCAAACCGCGTACAATCAAATGGAGTAGAACAACAGGGCTCAGTCAAGGCCCTGACTTCAGGCTGCAGCTCCTTTATTCCAAAGTCCAAAATGAGGACATCTGCCAGCAGATTACTCAAATATGAAGTGACACGGAACCAAAGCTTTACAGCGCTATTATTTTTACTAGTCTGATTGTAAGGACTGAGGAATGCATGCTGTTCTCAGAAAAAAAGAAAGTATCTTAATCATTTTGAGAGTTACGTATAGGACTACCTGTTGACTTGAATATACTGTCTTATGTCAATGATAAATATTTTAACTACTACTGACAATTCGTTACTGTTGAAACGGTTAATCTGCAACCCGATGTCAGCTTGTGAACCACAGTTCGTTATTGCCTGTGCCTGGCACTCCTGGACCTATGGCTCAGTTCTGTCCCCCGTCAGCCCTGTTTTCCCTGGCCTTACATCTTCATCTCCGCCTGCGTCTATTCCAGGGAGAAAGAGATGCCAAAAGGCCATCTACACCACATCTCCAGGAGGGCCAAACTGTTGGTGAGGGTGCTAATGACTCTCAGCCCACCCCTGAGAGTTCTGGGGTGGAGCAACTGGAGGAGGCAGACCTCTCTGTCTCAGCTTGGAGACTGCTTCAAGAGAACCCGGGGCTCCCGGAAGGAAGGAAGAGAGAAACACAGAAATTATCCAAGGGGTTAAAAAAAAAAGTTGTTAGCTCATTTACTTAGAGAAAGAAAGCCTGAGAATAGTTCTAATTAGAGATTTTAAAATATCAGCTTTAATCAAGAAATAGTTATGGAGAGCCCACCATGCTCTGGGCAAGTGTTACCCACGAGGAATAATTGCCTGGGAAACAATGCCTAGCTGTTCTGTCTCCGCTGAGAATGGAACAAAGGCAAATGGATCCGCATGGCAGAAGAAGAGTTTCAAATTAGCTGTAATGGAGAATTTCAACATCACATAATGAGAGCTGTTAAATACAGGGATGGCTTGCCAGGGGAGTGGAGGAGCCAGGAGTGTGCCTGGGGCTGGCTTGCACAAATCAGGTCTGGGTGGTTTCAGATCCCTAGCTTACAGCAATCAATGGTCAAGTGAAGCTGGGGTTGAGAGAGTGTTCTGTTTTTTCCTCTGTGCGTTATTTTGAAACTTAATTTTTATAAATACTACTGAGAAATCTCTTAGAAGTGTTAAAAACAGGTTACTCGGAGAAAAGAGAAGTGAGTATCTGAGCTCTACATGAGAGAGGCCATAAAGGAAAACACCGAGAGGTTTAAATAAACATTTTTTAACGTGACAAAGTAATCAAATGTTAAAGGAAAACAGCAACCTGAGGACAATACTGAGACTCTAACAAATGACAAAATATTTGCTAACTATTCTCTGAAATTGGTTAGAAAAACATTAAAGCCCCAATAGATAATGGGATAAAAAAATTCATAAAGGGAGATTTGTAGCTGGCCAATAAATTAGTGGGAAAAAAATCAACCTGATTACTTATAAGGCAAAATTAAATTCAAATAACTTATTGTAAATTCCTTTTTAAAAAACCAACTAAATTTTTTTTCAATAATAATTTTCATTGCTGATGAAGATACAGAGAAAGGGGCCTATTTGGGTGTGGACGTGACTTTCTCTATATAAAACTCTTTAAAAACGCTTTTCAGCAATTCCATTTTCATTTTTGGAAATCTATCCTTAAAAATATCTAAATCCAAGGGGCCAGCCTGGTGGTGCAGCGGTTAAGTGCAACGTTCCATTTCTTGGCAGCCTGGGGTTTGCCGGTTCAGATCCTGGGTGCGAACATGGCATCGCTTGTCAAGCCATGCTGTGATAGACGTCCCACATATAAAGTAGAGGAAGATGGGCATGGATGTTAGCTCAGGGCCAGTCTTCCTCAGCAAAAAAAGAGGAGGATTGGCAGCAGATGTTAGCTCAGGGTTAATCTTCCTCCTCAAAAAACAAAAATCTAAATCCAAAAATAGTTTTTCTCAAAGATGCTCTTTACATTATCCACAATCACAAACAAAAGAAGTTCATTATTACCCACAGCTATGAGAAACTGGAAGTAACTCAAATGTCCAATGATAGGTGACTGTTTCATAAACTGTGATATGTCAACTCAGAATATTGGACAATAAAATTATGTTTAGAGTTATAACATGGAAAAGGTCATGTTCAATATTAAGTGAAAATAGTAGGATATGCCCCATTCTACCACTTACTAACTTCTGTGGCTACTAAGAGTCTTGGTTTCTCATCTGTGAAATGGGAAGTAACAACAGTATCTTCTCCATCAGATTCTTTTGAAAATTAAGTGGAATTTTGTACATAAAGTGCTTAGCAATATGTCTGGCAAATAGTAATTGCTCAAAAAATGGTAATTCTTATTTTATTTTATTTTTTTGGTGAGGAGTATTTGCCCTGAGCTAACATCTGTGCCAATCTTCCTCTATTTAGTACATGGGATGCCTCCACAGCACGGCTCATGAGTGGACAGGTCCATGCCTGGGATTCGAACCTGCAAACCCAGGCCGCTGAAGCGGAGTGCAGAACTTTAACCACTTGGCCATGGAGCTGGCCCCCGAGTTCTTATTTTTTTTAAATAAGATCTATATTAAGGATATATTCTTGCATTTAAAGAGTCATTGTGAGATTTCAATCCAAAAACTAAGCTTAGAGAAAACCCTGGAAAGAAAGAGGTCAAAGGCAGGAGTTCTCTTTGTGAGTGTGCGACTATGGGTTCAAATATGCTTCAATATTATTTTCTCTAC
Organism: Equus przewalskii; assembly: GCF_037783145.1. Taxonomy (NCBI): domain Eukaryota; kingdom Metazoa; phylum Chordata; class Mammalia; order Perissodactyla; family Equidae; genus Equus; species Equus przewalskii. The sequence continues at coordinate 13,436,561 of NC_091849.1, read as the reverse complement.
TTTTCACTTTTTTCTATGTTTTCTGAGTTTTCTTCCTGGGATATCTCCACTACAATCAAAATGCACGAAAAGATCAGGTTCTTTTTTAAATATATATATAATTTAGTTTAGTTTATAATACTTTCCGAAGATGAGAGAAATAGTTTAAGTCGCTGAAGTTCAGATAGAAAGTACAAACATTACTTGGCTGTAAACTCAGCGACTTTACTGTACGGACAATTGAAGACCAGTCATTGAGGAGGGAGCGGCTGCCCGCCCCCAGCTCCTCATCCTCACCACCGGGTTTTGTTATCCAGGCCACGCGAGGCCACAGCTGAGCCTCAAAGGGGCTTTTCCAGTGTTTATGAAGCTGTCTGCACAGCCCCTCTGCTTGTGCTTCTTGCCTTCTTTCCTCCAGCAAGCAGAGAACTGCAAAGACAGACTTTCCAGAAAAAGCCAAACTTTTACATAACCAAAAGCCTGATTCATCTTGCTTGACTCGATGAATGCTCGAACAGATTTTTATTTTTAAATTCTCAAAAAAAACCTCATCTCAATCCTTGAGTCAGCAGTTAGTGGTTTAGGAAAAAAAAGTTTTTATGTTCTTTAAATATTAATAAAGGGGGAAAACCTACTAGTAATTTTTTTCCTAGGGACATCAAGGTCTACAGATTGAGTGGACAATGGTTTGTGTCCGTTCTGTTAGCACATGCACCAACATGTGTGATACACGGGGTCTGCTGGGAGGGAAGGAAACGGGGGCCAGTTGTAGCAGAAAAGGAGCGACTACCCCTGAATTCTAATGTTCTAGTATTCATTTCAAGGACAACTGTGAATAGAGCTTGGGATAAATATCCTCAAATAACCTCCCATGAATTTATACACATCTCAAAACCAGAAAACATTCAGAACGTTCCCCACCCCTTTGCTTCCTTCCTCTCCTGTTCTGTGAAAAGTCGTTTGATTAACAGCCGTGTCATACCATCCCCACCTTCTGCTGCCTGCTCCCCTCCCGCCCCTGGGCCTGCAAAGAAAGCCTCTCTTCATGAGAAGCGCAGCTGTGTGCAGCTCACAGCCCTCTCCTCGCAGTCAGGAAGGTGGCACTCCCGTCTGAGCGCGATGGGCAGGCTCCCTCCACGGCCCCCCTGCCCCCAGCTCTTCAGGGCTGCTTTGTGAGGCTGGCTCTGAATTTGGGCTTTACCAAGAAAAGGCTCAAGGGACATATGCAGGCTGGCCCTCATGCCCCTGAACTTAAAATAAATGCTGTCTTATCTTGGCCAGCCCTTCCTTGGTCTGCTGATTAGATATAGAAAAAAACTAAGAAGGAAGAATGTTTCTGTCTTTGCTGTGACCATGGAAAATAGATCATGCTGAGGTTTAAAAACATTAAATGAATGTGCCCCACCCTGGGCACAGAATGTCAGGCGGGGGTCTGAGGATTTATTCTCTGAAGAAGCTGAAAGGAGAAGGCATTGCCTTAGAGCAGAGTTTCTGGACCTGGGCACTGTTGACATTCTGGATAATTCTTTGCGATGGGAGACTGTCCTGGGTGTTGTAAAATGTTTAACAGCATCCCTGGCATCTACCCACCCGTGGAGATGTAAGAACTCAAAAATGTCTCCAGACGTTGCAAACATCCCCTGAGGGTAGGGTTGTCACATGATATAGAGGATGCCCAGTTAAATGGGCAGATCTCTATAGAAGGACTCTTTACTGGAGGAACTGAACAGGGCCACAGAAACCATCTCCCCATACTCATATTTGGGGTTCTGCAAAAGAAGGACAGACTCTGGCTGATCACCCCACAATGAGGCCTGCCCCGCAATGAGCCTTGCCCAGTGTGTGCCTCTTCCCAGCAGCTCTTTCTGACACCTCGTTCTTAGGTAAGAATGGGTAACCAGTGACTTAGGAGGAAGACTCCCAAAATGACAGAAAGAAACTATAGCCTACCCTGCCATTCTCCACTTCTTTCTTTTAACAAAACCTTAAATATACTCAAGGTGGTAATGTGCCCAGTTCTGGATACTGACTCATCATTGGTCCAAGCCAGTTAGGAGAATCCTGTTCTCTTTGGGGGGCCAAATGACCCAGTTTAGGGAAGTCTGTTAGGGGCTTCTGTAAAAGCTTTTGCTTTGCTGATAAAAGTGCCAGAAATGGCTGGCACTACTTATTTGATCCTTTTTTCTTGCTGTGAATACAGATGTGATACTTGGAGTTGTGGCAACAATCTTATGGTCACGAGGGACAGGCCAAAAGAACTATCCCTGAGTCACCAGCCCTAACCAGCACTCAGCATCTGCCTATCACTATATTTCGTGTTATATGAGAAAAATAAACTTTTTGTTTATTCACGTTTTCTGTTACTTGTAGCTGAAACTATTCCTAACTGATAAAGAGACCAAGGTAAATAATTCTTGAAACAGGAAAACAAAAAAACTCCCACAAATCACTCAAATCTGTTTAATACCCTTAGAGAAATTGAGTATTGATTAATCAGTCCTCCTGTTACTGAGCAACAGGCTCCTTCTGCTTGCTGCGAGACTAGCCAAAAAGTCAGGAGGCAAGTTGGGGGAATAGAAAGGGTTTATTCATTTTTGCCAGCAAAGATGGAAGATGGTGGACTAGCATTCTCAAAGCCCTTCTTCCCGGAACAAAGACTACAGGCCAGTTATATAGGGCGGAGGATGTGCAAGCATGCATGAAACTATTTGTGGAATGTGGTTTCTTTAGACATCTGGTCTCCAGGTGAGCCTTCAAGGTCTGGTCTAGGTTCTTTATAAGCTTCTGTTTTTCCTCCTTTGTCACTGGTGTTCCTGTCTTCCCAAAGACTGGACATGTGTTAGAGTCCAGTTCAATGCCCTATACTCTGACTTAGCTTAAGGACAATAAGAACAAAGTTTAATGTCTATGTGTAACATAAAGATTATTGTTTAACTTGTTCTGCTTACATGAGTGGTCCCAACACTCCCAAAGAGAATATTTCTACTAGTTTTTTATCTTTCCAAATTTTCTTTATGCAAATGAAGACAAATACAAAAGATACTCTTATTCCCTCTGTTTTAGACTAAAGGTAGCACACTTTATACATTCAATTGGATAATACACTCTATACACTGCCCTGCACCTTGTTTTCATCACTCAATGACTTTTGCTTGTAGACAGATCTCCTCACAACAGTATGAATCTTCCACTTTCCTTTCTACAGCTACACAGTACTCCATTGAATGGGTATGCCTTAGTTTATTTATCCAGTACTTAACTACTAAATACATGGATTGTTTATAATCTCTAAATTTTACAAATTATGACACAATCAATGAACTTGTACATATGTCCTTTCACACTTATGTAGGAGATTGTGTAGGATATATACTCAGAAGAGGGATCGCTGGGTCAAAGGGGAAATACGTCTGTATTTTTGGTAGATATTTCAGATTCCCCTCCATAAGGGGTTGTATGGTTTTGTGCCCACAAAAATGCGAAGGCCTCCTGCACCCTTTGTTTTTGTCTTGATTTCTACTATGTAGATACATATGATGTGTGTGTGTAGAGATATATATATATCTATACTCATACATATCTATTCTATCTATCTATCTTGGGAGATTAGCCTTTGTGACATAATTTACAAATATTTTCCCACTCTGTCTTTAGATTTTGCTTTTGGTGTTTTTGCTGTGTAAATGTTTTTGTTATATATGTAGTTATTCAATCTTTTCAGTGATGACTTCCAATTTTGAATCATAATTACAAAGGCTGCCTCTACTCCTGAGTTAAAAAGGAATTCACCCCTATCTTCTTCTGTTAGATATTTGTATACTGTACAGTTTAATTCCTTACACTGAAATCTTTAATCCATTTTGAGTCTATTCTGAAGTATGGCGTGAAGTATGGATCCAATTCTATCATGTTCCAAGTGGCTACCCCATTACTGCAGTATCTTTTATTAAAACGTTCGTTATTACTGCACTGATTGGAGACGTCACCTTTGTCACCTTAAGTTTATCTACAAGGTTGGATCTATTTTTGGACTTTCTGTTCTACCCCAAGGATCCATTTGTCTTTTCAGGCATAAATCCACACTGTTTTTGTTACTAAGGCTTTGTATATGTTTTAATTTCTGATAGAGCTCGTCCCCTCTCGATGTGCTTTCTCTTAGAATTTTTCTGGCTTTTCTTGCTTATTTTCCCAAATAAATGTCAATATCAGCTGAATACTCCTAGAAAAAATTTTTGTTATGTTTACTGAAATAGCATTAAAAAGAAATTAAAGATGTTGGCTGAAATAAGAAATTCAGGGGCCGACCAGGTGACACAGCAGTTAAGCACGTACGTTCTGCTTTGGTGGCCCGGGGTTCACTTGTTCGGACCCCAGGTGCGGACATGGCACCACTTGGCAAGCCATGCTGTGGCAGGCGTCCCACATATAAAGTAGAGGAAGATGGGCACAGATGTTAGCTCAGGGTCAGTCTTCTTCAGCAAAAAGAGGAGGATTGACAGCAGTTAGCTCAGGGCTAATCTTCCTCAAAAAAAGAAGAAAGAAAGAAAGAGAGAGGGAGAGAGAAAGAAAGAAAGAAAGAAAGAGAGAGGGAGGGAGGGAGGGAGGGATGGGGAGAGAGAGAGAGAGAAAGAAAGAAAGAAAAAAGAAAGAAAGAAAGAAAAAGAAAGAAAAGAAAGAGAGGGAAATTAATTCAGTGATAAGGTTGGAAAGTAGTCAAAGAAGTCTTTGGGGGTAAAACTAGAAAATTTGAGAGGGCAAGAAAAAAATACCTGAACAGTCAATTCAGGTCAAATAATCAACTAGTAGGAGTCCCAGAAAATGAACATAGAGAAAATGGAGGGAAGGAAATTATAAAGGAAATAATTTTTAAAACATTTGGCATGTCTCCTGATGAAAGAATATTCCCCACACAATATATAAACCCAATCTCTCCCCTTTCCTCTCTCTCACTGAACCACAAATTCAAAACACCAGAGATAAACATCATAAAAGCTTCCAGAGAGAAAAATAGGTCCCAATCAAATGAATGAGAAAACAACGGCATGAGGCTTGTCAACGGCTCTGTAAGAATCTCCAAGGACAACCCAGGATTCCTGAACAATGCCTCCAAATTCTGAGGGATCATTATTTTCAACATAAATTACTATGTATAGGCAAACTGTTAGTCAAGGGTGAAACCAAATAAAGACATTTTAGACAATGAAGGACTCAGAAAATTTATATCTTATGCACCATTCTTAGGAGGCTACTGGAGGATGAGTTCCATCAAAATGAAGAAGTAAACCAAGAAACAGCGTAGGGTAGGTAATCAGTGGCTGCAGCAGGTCTCAGCAGGCCATGTGGTTCTTAACCTGGGCTGCACATTAAAACTTCCTGGAGGAGCTTATTGAACAGACACCTATATCCTTCTACCTCTTCATTCCCTCTCCGATCCCAAATTCTGACAATTTCTCTGGGGTGGAGCTCGGGTATTAGTTTTTTTTAAGTTTCTCAGGTGATTCTATTGTACAGCAAAGGGAAGAAACACTGAATTTTGAAGAAAAGAACTTTTGATCATTATGGTTGGAACAATCCTTTGCTGTTCTTATTGTGTTTTCCAGCCCAATCTTCCCCAAGGCTTTCACCTAGATTATTGCATGGCCTCGTCATCTGTCTCCAGGTGTTCATTCTTAGCTCTGTCTAATCTGTTCTCCACAGAGCAGCCAGAGGGGTCCTTCAAAGGTGTAGGTCCAATTGGGTTAGCTCTTTGCCTACTAAATAAGTGCACTGGGAACACTGGAGAATTTCAAGGGAAGGAGTGCCACGATTAGATTTATACTATCAAAAAAAACAGGCTTCTGTAGGGAAGTCAGATTTGTAAGAAGACAAGAGAAATGGTTCTCCAACTTCGGTGCTGATGGAGAGCTTGTTAATACCCGGACCCTACCCTGAGAGTTCCTGATGCATCAGTAGGTCTGGGGTGGGGCCCACAGGGTTGGGGTTGGGGTGGAGGATTTGCATTCCTAACAAGCTCTCAGGTGACGCTCTGATCCAGGTTGCTTCTGGTTGCCTCTGATCCCGGAACAACACTTTGGGAACCACTGGCCTGGAGTGTAAGCAGGGAGAACAAAGCTCTTTGTGGCCTGGCCCCACTCTCTTAATTCTTGCCCTTCTCTCCCTCAAAGAGAAAATTTGCCGACCATATCGAAATTCTTTTGTTTTCTTAGATTCTTCATGGTCTCCAGGCCTTCGTACACGCAGTTCTATCTGCCTGGAACATACTTCCTTTTCTCTCCTTCCCTCTCCACCCTTCCATTCTCCTCCCCACCCCCACTTTCTGCCTGGTTAACTGTCATCATCCATCAGGGATCTGCTTATATGTTGTGTGCGTGCATGTCTTTTTTTTTAAACAGCTTTATTGAGATTTAATTCACATACTATACAATTCACCCATTTAAAGTGTGCAGTTCAGTGGATTTTAGCAGTCCAAGATATGTGCAACTGTTACCAAGGTCAATTTTGGACCATTTTCATCACCTCAAAAAAGAAATCCTGTACTCTTAAGCTATTACCTCCCTATTTCCCCTTCTTGCCCTCCTACCCCGAGCCCTGAGTAACCGCTAATCTACTTTCTGTCTCTGTAGATTTCCCGATTTGGGATATTTTACATGAATGAAATTATATAGTATGTGGTCTTTTGTGACTTGCTTCTTTTACTTGGCATAATATTTTCAAGGTTCATCCTTGCAGCATGTATCAGTACTCCATTCCCTTTTAAGGCTGAATAATAGTCCATTGTATGGATATATCACATTTTGTTTATTGATTTGTCCATTGATTGACGTTTGGGTCGTTTCCACCTTTTGGCTATTACAAACATGGCTATAAACGTTCATGTACAAGTTTCTGTGTGGGCACGTGTTTTCCTTTCTCCTGGGTATATACCCTCAAGTGGAATTGCTAGGTCATATGGTAATTCTGTGTTTAATCATTTGAGGAACTGCCTGATTATTTCCCAAAACAGCTACACCATTTCACGTTCCCACCAGTAGTGTATGAAGATTCCCGTTTCTGTACATCCTGGCTAACGCTTGCTGTTATCTGTGTTTTTAATTACAATCATCCTGGTGGGTGCGAAGTGGTGTCTCCCTGTGGTTTTGGTTGGCATTCCCTGATGTCTAATAATGTTGAGCAGCTTGTCATGTGCTTATCGGCCATTTGTATATGTTCTTCAGAGAAATGTCTATTTAGATCATTTGTCCATTTTTAAATTACATTGTCTTTTATTATTGAGTTGTAAAAGTTCCTTATATATTCTAGATTTAACTCCTTTACCAGATACATGATTTTCAAATTTTCGCCCATTCTGTGGGTTATATTTTCACTTTACTGATGACGTCCTTTGAAACATAAAAGTTTTAAATTTTGGTGAAATCAATTTATTTTTTTCTTTTGTGACTTATGCTTTTGGTGTTATATAAGAATCTTTTGCCAAATCTACAGTCATGATGACTTACCCCTACATTTTATTCTAAGAGTTTTATAGTTTTTGCTCTTCTAGTTAGTTCTTTGATCCATTTTGAGTTAATTTTTTGCATATGATGTGAGATGGGGGTCCAACTTCATTCTTTCACATGTTTTATCCCAGCATCAATTATTGAAAAGATTATTCTTTGCCCCATTGAATGGTCTTGACACTCTTGCTGAAAATCAGTTGGCCATAGATGTGTGGATTTATTTCTGGACTCTCCATTCTATTCCGTTGATCTACACGTCTATCTTTGTGCCAATACCTCATTGTCTTGATTACTCTTTCTGTTTAAATGTTGTTATAGTATTTCATCAAACGCATTTTTATTTTGGAGCTATTAAAATATGAAAAAGAATGGTCCGTGTTTATTGTAACCCAGTTTCAGAGACGTTAAGGTCTTAGAATTAACTAAATATGCTGTGTCTGGAGAAACTTTCTCTACTGCCATAGACTGCTTATCGTAGCACTTATACTGTTGTGACTGTATTCCTCTTAGAGTAGTGGTTCTCAAAGCAGGGTCTCCAGGCTAGCAGCATCACCATCACCTGAGAACATGTTAGACGTGCAGATTCTCAGATCCCACCCCAGAGCTAGTGAATTAGAAACTCTCAGGGTGGGACCTAGCAACCTTTTTCTTTTTGGTGGGGAAGATTGGCCCTGAGCTAACATCTATTGTCAATCCTGCTCTTCTTTGCTTGGGGAAGATTGTCCTTGAGCTAAGATCTGTGCCAATCTTCCTCTATTTCATATGTGGGATGCTGCCACAGTATGACTTGCTGAGTGGCGTGTAGGTCTGCGCCTGGGATCTGGGCCTGCGATCCCTGGGCCACTGAGGTGGAGTGCGTAAAATTAACCAGTACATCACCTGGCTGGCCCCCCTAACAACCTTTTTAAACAAGTCCTTTGACTGATCCTGATGCAAACCAATTTTCAGAATCTCTCAATTTGTAACGTCTGTGAAGGCAGGGACCATACCTGTTGCCCACTATCGTGTCCCCAGCCCTGGGGGCTGGGTGTGTGTGTATGTGTGTTGGGGGGTGGTATGGTGCCTGGCATGAACTAATGATGAATGAATGTTTGTCCAATAAATAAATAAATGAAGTGGTGTGACTTGTCCAAGGTCACACAGCCAGTGGGTGAATGTTTAGAGCTAAGTTCCCTCTTTCTGCCTTGGTTGCCTGGTTTATGCTATAAGGTTGGTAGGAATATCCCAACCCATTCAACAAACACTTGTTGAAGAATTACTGTGTACTCAATATTTTTTCAAAATTTGGCCAAATGTTCTAGCTTTGGTAATAATTTGTGATGCATCAATGGATAGCTTTTAAGGACAATTAAAACCACTAAGAGTCCAAAAAGAATTGGGGAAAATTGGACTTTATTAAACACCAGGGGGAGCCTTGTGAAGAAGAAAAGAGCAGACCATGTTGTCGGGTAAGCCAACCCAGCATAAGGACACTGATTTAGTTATTTTTTTAAGAATGCATTTGTTCAAAGTTGCAAATAGACTGAATTTCTGTAGATAAACCCTTCTTCTTATGGGATTTTATTATCTGGATATTTTCATTACCTAAGCATAATAAAATCACTCTTAAGATAACAACAAGTCTTTAGAGAATATATTTAAGGCAAGACAACAATTTTCTAATTTTCTGAAACAACGAAATTCAGCTAATCACAAAATGAATGTATGACAGCTTGGGTTGTTTATATGTTTTGCACAATAGTTTTAAATTCTAAGGGGAAAAAACGAAAGATTAGCTAAACAAAGCACATTGTTCTTCCAGAATTTTGAGTCATTGTGTGGAGTTCAAGACTTTCTATTTCAATAATTATTAGAACATTGATGCTTTTCTGATAAATCTTTGAGAGCAATTAAAGTGTATTCAAAAAAACATTAGGCACAGTAGGAGGAAACCCCTCCTGTGAGTTTTATCAGCTTACTTTAGGAAGGCAAAGGTTATCGTTCCAGCGGAAACTGAGTTATGCAGAAGGCAGAACGCACTGTTTATGGCCAAATTCTGCATCTCCATGAGCAGTCTCATTACTAAGGAAAAGCCTTGCTCTGTCGTCCAACATTAATTTTACAATACAGCTTCAGTAGAAGTTCACACGCTGTGTTCTGCTTTGTCACAAGTCGATCTAATTCTGGTAAAGTGCCAGGACTTTGTGGGTGTTCAAAGCAGCAAATGAATGAATTGAATCGACCACGAGTTTTCCCTTGAACCTCCCAAGGCTTCTAACAGTGTTGAAAGGGGAGGGCCTGCAGCTGCCACTAAGGGAAGAAAGAGAATACAGAGAGAAGGCGAAGTGAAAGCGACGAAGCAAAGACTTTCCTATCAAAGCCTTGTGCCCAGCCAGTCATTCTGGAAATATTCCACCATTCAATTAGAAAAAAATTATTCTCCAAATATTTTCAATTATAAGGTTTTCATTGATGCTGAGACTGAGCAAATGAATGGATTTAGGGGATTTTAGGCAAGTTTCTTAACGCATCCATGCCCTAGTCTACTGATTTTTGGAATGGAGATAGTCCTTATCTCTCAAGGGTATTGTCAGGGTTATGAGTGTCCAGAGCTTTGCAGAATAGCTGGCAAATATTGACTGCGCAATAAATGTCCCTTCTATGTAGAGTTCTCTTCTTTGATATTCATCTCCACAATCCCTTATCTACAAATCCCAAATCGCAAAAAGCACTGAAAACCTTCAGCTTGGTGGTACGGCCTGGCCTGAATTGATAAAAGGCTGATCTGAGGCTTCTTGACCCCTTTGAAAATATTAATATGTTTTGCTGCAAGAATATTAATGTATAAACCTTTCTAAACTCCAAGCCACTCCGGCCCTGGAGGTTTCAAGTGAGCAACTGTGGGCCTATTTCCACACAATGCCTACACAAGTCAGAGAAAAATAAACCAACTTTGGGTTTACAGATACCTGGCCTTGAACCTGGGCCTGGTTATCCTGGAGAAACTACTTCATTTCTCTAAAGGCTCAGGGGGTTTGTTGATAGATAATTCTTTTTATTGCACAGGGTGCGAACTTCCTCAAATTCCTGCACCCCGCCACACACACAAATGTATCTTTCTTTTCAGTCACCCCCACCAACAACTTCCCATTTTTGGAGGCTGCTACATGCCTGAATTTTTCAAAGTCACCCTCCCACTGCCTGCTTAGCTATCTGTACCACGGGTGGCTAGTGTATGAACCAAATGAGAACCCCTGGAAGAAAATACAGGCAGTATACTCTGCGACATCAGTCTTAACAGTATCTTTTCGAATACCATGTCATCTCAGGCAAGGGAAACAAAAGAAAAAATAAACAAATGGAATTACATCAGACTAAAAAGCTTCTGCAAGGCAAAGGAAACCACAAACAAAATGAAAAGACAACCCACCAGCTGGGAGAAAATATTTACAAATCATATATCTGAGAAGGGTTTAATTTCCAAAATATATAAAGAACTCATAGGACTCAACAACAAAAAAACAAACAACCCGACCAAAAAATGGGCAGAGGATATGAACAGACATTTTTCTAAAGGAGATATACAGATGGCCAACAGGCACAGGAAAAGATGTTCAACATCACTGATTATTAGGCAAATGCAAATCAAAACTACAATGAGATATCACCGTATACCCGTTAGAATGGTTGTAATTAACAAGACAAGAAATGGCAAATGTTGGAGAGGTTGTGGAGAAAAGGGAACCCTCATACACTGCTGGTAGGAATGCAAACTGGTGCAGCCACTATGGAAAACAGTATTGAGATTTCTCAAAAAAATAAAAATAGAAATACCATATGATCCAGCTATCCTACTACTGGGTATTTATCTCAATCCTGGCTGCGTGGTCGACTCATGGCGGGGCACCTTAAAAACATGCCCAGGTCCTGTGCAGGTCATTTGAGTCAGAATCTCCAAGAAGGGGGCCCACACTTCAGTGTTTTTAAAAATCTCTCCAGGTCATTCTATATTCATGGCTGACTTAGGTCTGTGAGCCTCATTGGAGACACCAGAGAGTTTTAAAAACTACCGGTATTCAGGTTCCTTCCTCCCCCCCACCCCCCACCCCCCCCCCCGCCAGCTCCCCAGAGAGATTCTGGTCCAGGCCTGGAATATAATTGGCCTACGGTGTGATGGGGTATCTGGATTTTTAAAAAGTGATTGTCGTAGAACCACTGCCCAGGTGATCCACGTTTTCTCCAAATGTATGGTATCCCTTTCTCCTTACAAATAGGTTTCCTGGAATTTTTATGAAGAATTTCAGGGGCTGGCCCGGTGGCGTAGTGGTTAGTTTCATGTGCTCTGCTTTGGTGGCCTGGGGTTCGCAGGTTCAGATCCCAAAGGCGGAACTATGCACTGCTCATTAGGCCACACCGTGGTGGAGTCCCACGTACAAGATAGCAGAAGACTGGCAACAGATGTTAGCTCAGGGCCAATCTTCCTCACACACAAAAAAAGAACTTCAGATGCTGTAGCAATAGTTTTCAGACAATACAATTTAAACGCTTAATTGGTTTTTTACTGAAAGTCACATTTGCAGAAAAGGACTCCATTTTTGAAGATAGGTATCTGAAATAGATTGGGCATATTTTAGTGAGAATTGAAAGCATAACTCACAGCCATTGAACTGATTACCTGGCCAGGTATTTTTCCTGCTGCTGAGAATCACTATTATCAGATGAATTCTTGCCCTGACACTGAAAAAGAATGGAAAGAACTGGGGAATATGGAATACGTAGTACTAATGATTTTTAAAAAATGATTAGGGGCCGGCTCCGTGGCCGAGTGGTTAAGTTCGTGTGCTCCGCTGCGGCAGCCCAGGGTTCGGATCCTGGGCGCGGACATGGCACTGCTCGTCAGGCCATGTTGAGACGGCGTCCCACATCCCACATCCCGCAACTAGAAGGACCTGCAACTAAGATATACAACTATGTACGGGGGGTTTGGGAAGATAAAGCAGAAAAAAAAAAAAAAGATTGGCAACAGTTGTTAGCCCAGGTGCCAATCTAAAAAAAAAAAAAGTATGTATTATTTAAAAAAATGATTAATGATAATTTTTAACATATCTGTGACCTTGGTATATATCACATGCTTGATACATTTTCACATACAGCTATATGTTTGATACTGAAGAAATGTGTTATTTTTCAGCAGCAGCCCCAATAGTTTATTGGTGTCCTTGCCTTCATGGCTCTCTTTACCTGAGACTCTAGAATGAGTATGATAAACCTGGCCCTTCAGAGACAAGCAGCGACTGAGCAGTGGAGACCGAACTCATGGCTCATGATCTGGCTTCATCACACTTCTCGTTATTCGTTATTCCTCAACTTTGTTTTACATCCGCTGTTGGCAGCCACAAGGGCCAAGGTGCTTGCATTGCCCTGACCTTCAAGGCTCCCTATGTCCAATGAGTTACTGCTCAAACTCCTCCTCTGGGCTTTCATGGCCTTTCCCTGCCTGACTCTCACCTCCTTACCAGCCTCTTCGGCCCAGCCCTCACCATGCCAGCAGACCACAAAGGGCAGCTCTCTGCTCCTCCAGGCCTCTTGGCACCTGTGCCTTTGCCATTCTCCGCTGAATGTATTGCAGTACTTTCACCACCCGATATCATTCTTCTTGAAGTTTTAGGAAGCAGAACCCCTCTCTCCTATCATGCTCTCAGGTAGATTAGCTTCTAAGTCCTGGACCATCCATGTCATCAGTGAAAGAGAATGTTCCCTGAGTCTGAGGACAGGGGAGCAGACCAAATAGAAAGGGACCAACATTTACAAATCTTATTCATTTGTCCATCCATCCATCCATCCACTGATCCATCCATCCATCCATTTAGCAAATATTTTTGAGTGTCTCTGATGTACCAGATGCTCTTTCAGGTATACGACAAACAACAGACCTCTGTTTTCATTTTAGGGTTGAGGGGAGTGGGTGTGGAAAATGGATAATGCACCAAATAAATTTTAAAAAGATAATTTTTAAGAATAGAGGTGAAGAAAATAAAACAGAGTAATGGGAAAGGGGTACTTTGTGGAGAGACATTTGAGCTGAGAGACCTGAACAATGAGTCAGGCAAAGGAAGATCTGGGCCAAGAGAGTTCTGGGATTCATTCTACAACCTTTATAGAGGGCCAGGTTGAAACACCTACACATGCCTTCGCCCCCTCCGCCAAATTCCTTAGTACACACTGAAGGGAGCCCTAGCCTACCCAACATCTCCATTGCCTAACCACGGCCCTCCAGAACTAGCTGGCTGGGCACCTACAATTACTCTTCCCCAGGTGAGATGGGAAATGAGGATGTGTTAACCCAGAGAGGCAACAAGACACTTCATTCACTCAAAAAACTTTCCATGGGCCCTGATGGGGTCAGCACACTTGGTCAGTAGCTTGAAAACACCCGGCTCCCCAGGGTCCCCTGACTACGCGGATGCCGCTCCTCAGGTTGTATGACCGTACTCGGAGGTTTGCAGAGACCAATAACAAGGCTTAGCTCCTCCTCTTTTAGTTTTTCACAACACTTTTAGTCATTATTTCATTTAATTTTCAAAATGAACAGCGAGACCAGACTTGTCTAATCCCCGTCTTGTAGAGGCCGTGGAGCAGTTAAGTGTAGGAATTTCAAGTCAGACAGGTCTGGCTCATAATCTGGGTTCTGGAACTTACTAGTGTGTGACTCTTGATAAATTCCTTCATCTCTTTGAACGTTGATTTCCTTGTAGTTAAATAGAGACATAATATTCATGTCACAGGTTGTCGGGGAGAGGAAATGCGTCAAATGTTTAGGAAAGCACCTGGCCCAGGCTAAGTGTCTGATGAATATATTTATTGCCACTGGATGAAGGATCTGAGGCACAAAGTGCCTAGTCACTAACTTCATGGCCAGCATATGCCTGTCTGGGCTGAGGCTTCTTCTCAGATCTCTGTTACTCCTGAGACAACAGACACTGTGCTGCATTCGACACCCTTGACCTCCTCAAAATGCACTGGATTTTATTCCCTCCTGGACCAATACAGAACACTCCTCAGTTACTGGAGCTTTTGGGTAACAGGCAGGGCCAATGTTAATGAACTCCTTCTAAGACCACAGCAATCATTGAAAAATGATTGAGTCAGTGTTTCCAGCCAGTTTATGAATTCTTCCCCCAAACGGCTTACTGGTTGTGTCAAAATACCAAATTAAGAACCATTGGGAGTCCTCTGTGGTCATTTGTTAGGATCAGAAAATATCCTTGATAGACTGGGTTCAGAAAGAATTCCCTTCATATCTCTAATGTTTTCCTGCCCTCGAGAAATGGAAATTGTCAGCACGGGGGCACCTTGGTCAGGCACAGTAGTTTAGAGAGACCTGGGTCCTCTCTAGAGTCTTTCAAATCCCAGGCTGGGGGATCACCATTGACATCTAAGGCAGTCCTCTCTAAGTCCTTCAATTAACCAAGATTTTAGTGAATTTTCCTAACGTCATTGGAAGCAGACATTTCTTATCAGGTTCCTCTGGTGGGTATGCCCCAGCTGGGTTTTGAATGGTGGCTCCATTGTTTAGTCTCTCTCTCTGCCATCCATTCTAGTCTTCCGGCTTTAACGGCTTTCTCCACAGGTCAGGAGCATGAACAAACTTCTCCCTCCTCCCTAAGACCCCTCCTGCCAGAGCACTGTCTCTCCTCGTTCCTTACAGCCAAGCTTCTTAAAGGAAGCCCCCCACTGTGTGTCCACTTCCTCACCTCCCACCCACTCATCAAGCCGTTAGGGTCTGATTGTGTCCCCACCACTCAGCTGAAAGCTCTGCCAAAGATCACCCATGTCCTCTGGTTGCCACACTCTTCCCAGCCCTTCTGTTTCGTGCCCTCCATGTAGCATATGACAAAACTGACTGCTCTTGAATGTCTTCTTGCCCTTGTTTCCAAGACCCTGGACCCTCTCAGCTTCCTTCCGCCTTAGGAGCACTGCTTGGGCTGCTTGGCTTGGTTTTCTCCTCTGTTTCCCCTTAAATGTGGCCGTCTCGGGTTGGCTCATTTCTTGGTTATCTTGAAGCTCCTGAACCCGTCCCTCCAGCTGGGTCCCTGCCCCACACTCCAGGCCCTAGAGTAAGCCATGCACTTCCCTTGCCCTCACTTCCTCCTCTGTAAAATGGTGGCTGGATGATGTCTGAGATATGACCCTCACTGTTTGAAGGTGTTATTGTGGGTTTAAGCAAGCCATAGGTCAATTTTTAGGGATGCAGGCTTCATATTGGCAGGAAAAGTCTACACTTGGAAATTGCCAGTGCCCTGCCATGCTAAGGTTTTTGGCTCATCTTAGAGATGTGCCTCCGGCTGGGTAAGCAGAGTTGAAGTGTGTGCGCATGTATGACGCATTCCCACGCCTGCGGTACATATTAATACCTCTTTTGGGGGAATACGAATGAAAGCCCTAGTCCCTCTATTAGCCAACAAAAGTGTGTGCAGTTTTGCTGAGGGGAGCCCCGGCTTGCATTGACTTGTGTTCTCACTTTAGCTTTCCTAGAAACAGGAAACAGAGGGGTTTTATATTTACTTTATTTGATAAAAAATATAGCTCAGAATATCAGGCAGGGCTTTTGAGGAACCCCTGACTGATTCAACTCATTGGTAAATGACATAGTTGAATTAAATATAAGCTTCTGGGTGAGAAGTTATTCTGCCTTTTGTTTACGGGAACTAATTAGCTACAATGATAGCAATAAAACTTCTTTTATATCTAAGATTCTTTTCTATTTGGTAAAAATCATAATACTCAATGAATGCGCATTGCAGATTTTGACAAGAAAAGTCATTTAGAAGACAAAGAATTGGCCTGACACTGGCGCGTGGGCGTGCTGGTATGCTTGTCCTCCCGACTTCTGGTTTTGAGATGCGGCCTTTGAAATTAGTCCTCACCAGTTCTTCCTCCTTCTCTTCTCCTAGACTTCATTTCTGTGGGTGACCTGTCTGCCCCCTGGGCCAGGCTCCAAAGTCCCCACATATTGCTTTCTTTTAAAAATAACACAGAGCTGAACCCAGACAGCCTGGGTTCAAAGCTTGATTCCAGGACTTACTAGTTCTGTGACTGTGGCTACACATTTAATTTATTTGTGCCCCAATCTGTGTGTGTGTGTGTGTGTAACGTAGGCTTCAAACCCCAAGCTCTATGAACTGGACGTTCACAAGTCAGGGAGTGGTTAAAAGTTTGTCACTCCTCCTGTGCCTCATCCGTCACACCCCTGTCCCCGAGAGATATACCACAACCGCATGCTCACTCTTTATTCTAGAACCCAGTTCCTGTCTTGAAACTCACTTCCTATCCCACCTGGTGATTGAGCTGGAAAACTAGAACAGTCTGAGATGGCCGCTGACCTGCCTCTTTCCTGAGCCCCACATTGATCCCTTTTGATTCTTGAAAGAATAAGGTATTCCACACCCCAAAATGTACCCCAACCCCAAGACAGATTTCAAAAAACTATTGCCAAAAGGCCCCTTTCCCTAATATTTATTAGCTCTTATAATTATTTTTCTTCTTTCAAATATCTTACCCTTAGCTGATTCATTTATCCAACCAACTAACCAACCAACCAGTCAACCAACCCATCAGTTTTCCTGAGCTCCGTGAACTCCGTGGGAAGCCAACTCATGTTTAGAGTTATGAGTGATATTTTAGTAGTAAGCTCTGGTACATGGGAGCACAGAGGAGGGACATCCAGCCCAGCCGAGGGGACCAGGAGTAGAGGAAAAGGGGAAGAAGGCTGTCATGGAAGGCTCTCCAAAAGAGGTCACTGTGAGCTGGCTCCTAAGCTTAAGTGGCAATTAACCACTTGAGGGGCTGGGACGTGCAAGAGAGGCCTTCCAGGTGGAAGACAAAACCATATTGGAAGGGAGGGCATGGCTCCTTCTGGAAGCTGCAGAGCCTGAGTTCAAACCTTGGTTCCACTACTTCCTTGGAATACGACCTTGGGAGTGGTGGATAGAATAATGGCTCTCTAAAGATGTCCTGTCCTAGTCTCCATCTCCTGTGACTTTATTACCTTACATGCCAAGGAGGACTTTGCAGATGTAATTAAGTTAGGGATCTTGAGATGGGGAGGTTATCCTGGACTATCTGAGTGAGCCCAGTGTAATCACAGTGGCCCTTATAAGAGGAGGCAGGAAATCAGAAAGGAGAGAAGGAAATGAGATGGTGGAAACATAAGCGGAGGGATACGGCCACTTGGCAAGGAGTGCAGGCAGCCTCTAGAAGGTGGAAGAGGCAAGAAAATGCAGCACCTCCAGAGGAACGCAGCCCTGCGGACATCCTGATTTACAAACTGATTTCGGGCTTCTGACCTCCAGAACATAAGATAAGAAATTTGTGTTTTAAACCACTAAGTGTGTGGTAATTTGTTACAGCAGTAATAGGAAACTAATACAGACACCACTTATTTTTATTTACCATCCCAGTGCCTGATCGCCTCGTCTATGCGATGGGCCTATAATAGCATTTCCATGGAAGGGCTCTCCTGGGAGGTAAGTTAAGTAAGATGATAGAAGTGCTTAGAATAGTGTCTCACATGCAGTAACTACTAAATTATCACATCATGCCAAAAAGTTGTCTTTTTATTCCATATGAAATAGGAAGCTACAGGAGCATGTTAAGCAAGAAAATGACATTGGTAGAGCTGCATTTTAGGCAGATCCAATGAGGCAATGTGAAGAATGGGTTCATGGAGTGGGGGAGGGCAGGCTGGCGGCTGGAAGACCAGTTATGAGGCTACCGCCATCACCCCAGGCAGTGGCAATGGGGTCGAGAGCTGAGGCAGCCCGTCCTGACCCCTCTGTCTCGTTGTTACATTTTATTTTTAATGCCTTTTAATGTTGTTGTCAACATTGTTGGCTGCCAACCCAGAATTTGTTCCCCTCTTCTTCCTTCCTAAAAGAGCCCTCATTTTGATCAGATATCACCATCCCACAAGCCCTATTGAGGCAGAGACTCCATCCTGCTTGATCTAAAGGTAATCCTATTCGCTCTGCTAATATTTGGTTCTGAAATGGGCAGGTGACCTAATTCTAGCTAACGAGACATGAGGGGAAGTCCATGAGGGCTTCCTTCGAAAGGTCCCTCTCTCCTTGGAGAGCCAAAGGAATAGAAGACCTCTCTTCTCCCTCTGGCCTCAGGAACATCTGAGTGTGATGCCTGGAGCTACTGCAGCTGTCTTGCTTCTAGCCTTAGGATAAAGCAAAACAAGATGGCGGAGCAGAGAGATGGAAAGAACCTAGGTCCTTGATGACATTTTTGAACCACTGGTCATCAACCCTTGAAGTCTTTTCTACAACTGGAATTAAGGCAGTTCCTTTTACCTAACAGACAAATGCAGCCTACTGTACAATCTGAGATGGTTTTGTTTGTTTATGTATTTATTACTGTTTCACCTGATAAGATTGTAAGCTCCTTGACCATGACGTCCTTATGGCTCTAATCCCCCAGCACCTGGACTGGGCATGGCACATCAGAAGTGCACAATAAATATTTTTTACTTGACCTTTCAGCCAGACCCGATATCTGCTGGCATACAGGATGTTGGGGGAAAGGGAAGAATCCAAGATGACTCCCCAGTTCAGGGCCCGAGAGACCGGGTTGATGGGTGTGCCATTAACAGGACAGTACTGGAGGTAGAACAGCTCAGGCTTATGACACCACGTGGCTTTTTTTTAGGAAGATTAGCCCTGAGCTAACATCTGCCACCAATCCTCCTCTTTTTGCTGAGGGAGACTGGCCCTGAGCTAACATCCATTCCCATCTTCCTCTACTTTATATGTGGGACGCCTGCCACAGCATGGCTTGACAAGCGGCGCGCAGGTCTGCACCTGGAATCCAAACCGGTGAACGCTGGGCTGCCAAAGCGGAATGTGTGAACTTTAGCCACTGCGCCACCAGGCTGGCCTTACCACCAAGCATTTTTATCGTCACCTTTTTTGCCTCTGTCTCCACTGTGTCCCCAGTTACTACCATGGACCCTTTGTGAAAACAGTGAGTAAGTGAAAATGTGTGGGACCCCAAAACCAAGACTAAGAAACACAGGTTGGGCCACTTACACTTCCTCACCCGCCTTCTCCCTCACCCCGTGCATTTGTGACTCGTTCATCTGTCATACGGGCCTCGCCCTAACTTGATGTTTTGTATAATCATTCTCCACTTGAGAGCAGTTCTGTCAAACAATATCAGGATTCTGATCTTCCAGGTGCCTCGGGAGAGGAAGCTGAGTGACAAGTCTAACAGGAGGGAGGAAAGCCCGTCTTCACAATTTAGATAAGATCCATTTTCATCACTAAAAAAAAACAAAGTATGAAAATTCCTCTTCCAACCTGCCCCCACCCAAAAGTTGCAGAACAATTGTCACCTTGTCCCTTGAACTTTGAGATGCTTGGTCTCCTAAATGGCCTGGCCAGGTGCTGGGAGGGCCACCTGGACTGCGGGGCCTTATGGGCTGGCCCTGAGTAGTTCCTCTATTATGGCTATTTCGTTTTCAGGCCGTGGAGGCTGCTTTTTGCCCTGAAGCTCCCTTCTTCTCTCCTTGCGCTCCTGATTAGCAGGAGAAAGCCCTTCCGCTCCGCTTTGCAAGGTAACACATGGAGACCTCCCTTCGACTCCCACCCTGGCCGTCCCTCCCTGCTCAGCCTAGAGGCTTAGCAGACAGACGCACCGCTCCCTGTGCCCTCTGCCTGCAGAGACAGCCACGGTGCTCATGGCCCCAGGACCATGTAAGCACAACCAGTCTGGAAATTGACTTGCTCTTTGTTGCTGCCTTCCTCTTGAATTAAACTGAAAAAAAAAAAAAGCGAGTGAAGCTAAGGGTTAAAAGACAGGTGCAAAGAAGAAAAATAGCTCTGGGATATGGCTTTCGCTCATCCTTGATAAAGGAGGGGGATCTGGGGGAGAATGCTCCTTTGTCATGTGGCGCGGCTGGAGGGCTCTGCGGGCAGGGACTGAAGCCCCATGCAGTCCTGGGGAAAGAAATACACCAAACAGGGATGCTCCCTTTAGTATTTGGTCTACTTAAGGCAGTTGCACTTTTGGAGAAAGCCTGAGCCGGGGCACACTGGCTCTGTTCGAGGCACTGTCTGGCTTTAGCTAGAGCCGTCGGGTGGGCAGGGTCAGGATGAGAAGTGTCAGTCACATGTAGACCCCCCACCCCTTCATTCTCTGCCCTCCTGCGCCCTGTCTGGAGACAGCTTCAACAGGACCCCTTCACCCTCTGGCTTCCTGGTGCCCTCCGCTAGTGGGGGCATCTGCAGGAGTTGGAAGGGAGAACGGGCAGGCTGTCAGTGGCTGCGTCCCACAGCCCCCGGCAAGCAGTCCCTCTTCTGGCTCCAGGGGTCACTGAGTTCTGGTAACGTGTTCCCTCCCTTTGCGCCTAAGGTCCTGGAGGGGCAATAACTTCCAGCATTTGTTGTTTCTGGGGCCTCATTATCCTTGTTGCCTCCTTTAATCCTGCCCACCCTTCTGTAAATGGTCCCTTCATTACATTCTTTTCAGTTTAACACTTTGGGCTGTGCCATCTGTTTTTTGCCAGGGCCCTGGCTGATACTGTCACTAAACCTTCCTTTCATTTAGGCTTAAAATAAGTTGGGGGTGCCTGTCTGTCCAGATTTAGTAGCAAACACTTACAGCTGACTGCTTGTGGCCTGAGCTTTTGGACAGCACCCCTTGCCAGGGTCCGAGCTGTTTGCTCTGTACTTCCCAAACTTCCTATTTGGGTCACTGTCTGTTCGTTACTGCGTTTCCTAGCCTGAGTTCGTCTTTTGCAGCAAAGTAGGAATAGCAAAATTTTAGCCAGCTGCAGGAGAGTGTGGTATAGCTGTGTGACCTGGGGCAGTGGCTTAACCTCCTTGTGCCTCAGTTTTCCTCATCCTCAAAGTGGGTGTATAATAGCATTACCTTATCTTGTAGGGTTTTCATGAGAGTTAACTAAATTTAAGCATGGAAGACACATAGGATAGGGCATGGCACACAGGAAGTGCTTAATAAATGGTAGCTATTATTATTATTTTATTGAAGAAAAGATTTTACTTGGAATTAAATGACAAAGTTTGAATTCCAGCTCCTCCAGTGAATAACTGGGTGGCTTTAGAACAATCGCTTAAATTCTTCAAGTCAAAGTTTCTACATTCTTAGCATGGGATCAATAACACTTGTCTCGCTCAGTGGTTGCCAGGCCAAAATGTGACGGAGTGTGGGAAAGGTCTTTGTAAACTCTAAGGCACCCTACAAAGAGAAGATGGTCGAACCCACACGGTGACGGAAGGTTCCTGTCCATCACGTGTGGGTCTTTGCTTTGGTTCATGAGTTACTCTCTCTCTAGAAGGGTTTCCCAAAGGACAAATGGGTGTGTGGTCCCCATTTAGTAATTGTGGGGAACGTAGTTAATCCAGGGAAGAGAAGAGAAAGGCAGGATGGTGGTTATGGAGGGAATCTGAACGGGGATGGCGGGTGTGTGTGTGTATGTGTGTGTGTGTGTGTGTGTAGAGAGAGAGAGAGAGACACTTTTTCAGCTTTCTGCAGGTGCGATGTTCTTCAGGAGCTCGAGGCCAGCACTCCTTGGCTAAGACTGAGGATGAGCCTGGAAACCTGGGGGACAAGGAAGAATTGGCGCAGAGAATACCTGGAATGGAGAGCTGGAGGAGGCTGCAGAGAGCACTGCTGGTTACCTGCAGGGCCCAGCCCAGTGGGACCCCGAGATCCTGTGGGAGCCTGAGGCTGTCCCTGGGACTGTGTTTGCTTTCCTCTAAGCGGGCCTCTCTGTACCAGCCAACATTTTGAATTCTGCCTAGTGGATAGCTCTTCCTCTGCCCTCCCCAAAGCGGCCCTGTGTCCACAGGCATTTCTGGTAAAAAGGTGCAGGATGATGACTGCTGTTAATTTGTCTCAGTTTATCCCTCGAACTCTAGACTCCTACCATCCACGTGTGATATGCCCAGTTCCCCTCGCTCTAGGTGATTTTTGGAGAATCCTGTGGCTCAGGGTTGGCAGGGCCCACGGGCCACCCTGTGGCCTTGCTGACCTCTTCTAGCATGGCCCGAGTCCCCTCGGACTCAGTGCTCGCCATGGGGCCTTGCTAGCCTGACACAAATGCTATCCCTGGCAATGAACCCGAAGGCTATTTATGAGGCTCTCCCAGCCTCTGTCTCCTAAGGGCTATTGTGCCGGCGTTCAAGTGACCCAGATACATATTTTCTCCGTCTCCAGGCTCTCCTCTCCTCTCCTGGTGCCCTCTTCTTTTTCAGGCAAACACACTCTTGTGTGACTTTCACTTGATTGCCCTGGGAGACGGGATGTTTCTGTGCCCTCCTTGGGTATTTTTAGACGCTGACAGACTGACCCACTCCCCCTTCCCGGAATGTTTTCTTTCTGTTTCGTTCATTTGGCAGAGACACCTGCCGGCACTGCGTGTCTCCTCTGCCTCATTTGTCACTCGGCCCCAGTTAGTCAACACGTATCGGATTCGCTGCTGTCAGGCCTGGAAGACCCAGCGTGTGGCAGCCCAGACAGGCTGATGTGGGACATGGCATCTCAGAGGAAGCCTGGCTCTCGCCGTGCCCAGCCCACACCTCTCAGCACAGAAGAGGACACTCAGAGGCTGGCATCGTGGATTGAAATGTCAAATCAGGGCACCCGGCGGCAAGGCTCTTATCATACGGGTCGAGATTGCCCACCAATCAGTGCCCCTAAAAACCCGATTTCACAGTTTCGCTTAGAAACTGTTATGCTGAGTCCCATTTTTCAAGCCTGCTTGGGCCCCCCTGATGAATTATTCGAGAACAGAGCAGATGGGAGAGTCTTCCTTTCTGTCCACTTCAATATGTTCTCTGACCCAGTTCTGCCTGTGCTGAAAATTATAAGGATTTTTTTATTTGCAGATTTCAACATAGCATATGAGGAATCTGAAAATGCCCTTTTTTCTTTTTCTTTTTTTTTTTTTGGTGAGGAAGATTGTCTCTGAGCTAACAATCTGTGCCCATCTTCCTCCATTTTGTATGTGGGACACCATGACAGCATGGCTTGATGAGTGGTGCTAGGTCCACATCCAGGATCTGAACCAGCAAACCCTAGGCCACCCAAGCGGAGCACACAAACTCAACCACTATGCCACGTAGCTGGCCCAAGAAGATGCCTATTCTTAAAACCATAAAAATGTTCAGCCTTCAAGAGCACATTTTTTATTAGATGAGAAAGTTCCTGTTATTCTTATAAAAAAAAATCAAGGATTGTCAATAACTTTGGTTCGGGTTGTTTTTTACAGATGACACCATTTAGCATTCACTTAGCTAAAACAGAAATGTATACTGGGAAGCTGTATACAAATATTTGCATTTATATACAATTTTAGAAGAAAATATTCCAAGCTTTTTCCAGGCAAAGTATGAGAACTGTGGGAGTATGACAATAGTACTTAATGCATTTGAGCCTTGTTACAGGAATTTGTGTGCTAATGTGGTGCATTATCTAGATCTCTGGAAGGCAAATCTCAAAAACCCTTATCAGCTATTGTGGTTTCAGTCGCAGAAAACCCTGAATGACATGCTCTGCCAGAGACCGGGAATTTTTTTTGACACTGTTCTTCCCACTATGTGATACGATGACCATTTTAATGAACTCCGTGTCCTTGAGTCATATCTTAATGAGAATTTGCTGGCTGAATAGGAAAAAGGAAGCTACAGATCAGAGCTGGACAAAAGTCCTCAAAGAATTTCATTATTAAAACATTCATCTTCCAAGTAGAAAGACAGTGTGTGAATTCTTCCTGTCATTATTGGGTTGGAACACGGCAGTCTCAAGAACATTTCTTTTCAATGGTTTATGATAGAAAAATTCAGATAATAATGTAATGAAACTCCACTTATGACTCACCCAGTTTTAACAATTATCAGCATTTTGCCAATCGTGTTTCATCTACCTGCCCTGTTTTGATTTTTTTTAAAAAGTATTTCAAAGCAAATTCCAGATAATATAAATGCTTGCGTGATGGCTAATTTTGTGTGCCAGTTTGGCGGCGCCATCTTAGCAGTCTGCTTGGGCTGCCGTACCAAAACAGAGTGCCTTAAACAACGGAAATTTATTTCTCATAGTTCTGGAGGCTGGGAAGTCTAAGATCAAGGTGCCAGCGAGGTAGGTTTCCTTCTGAGGCCTCTTCTCTTGGCTTCTAAGTGGCTGCCATCTTGCTGTGTGCTCACGTGACCTCTTCTTTGTGCGCACCTCATAAGACCCCCAACCCTGCTGGATCAGGGCCTTACTCTTACGACCTCATTAAAACTTAATCACTTCCTATCTCCAAATACCATCACATTTCGGATTAGAATTTCAGCATGTGAATTTGAGGAGGACATAATTCAGTCCATAGCAGGCAGTGTGCAAGGATATTTGGTCAAATGTTATTCTGGATGTTTCTATGAAAGCGTTTTTTTGGATGAGAATAACGTTTAGATCTACAGACTCTGGTTAAAGCAGATTGCCCTCCATAATGTGGGTGAACCTCACCCAATCAGTTGAAGGCTTTAGGAGAATAAAAGTCTGAGCCAGCGGGAATTCGGCCAGCAGACGGCCTTTCAAACTGCAGCTCTTCTCGGCATCTCTAGCCCGCTAGACTACCCTGCGGATTTTAGGTTTCCCAGCCTCCACAATCATGTCAGCCAATTCCTTAAAATCAATCAATCAATGTCTCTCTGGGTACATATATATCCTGTTGGCTCTGTCTCTCTGGAGCAGGCTGACTAATACAGCTTGTAAATGCTTCAATCGTCTCTCTAACCATCAGGACCTCAAAAAACAAAAACTCACAATCACACCTAAAAAATTAACAGTAATCTGTAACATCATCTTACACACGGTTCATGATCAATTTGCTTCAATTGTCTCACGACTGTCTCGGTGTGTTCGAATCAGGATTTAACAAAGCCTACACGTTGTATGTGGTCAGTATATTCCTTGAATCTATTTCTCTCTCTCTCTTTTGCATGATCATTATGTTTTATTATTATGAAAAATTTCAAACATACACAAATGTAGAGAGAATAGTAAGTCAAGCCCCGTGTGCACGTCCCCCAGCTTCAGTGGTTACTGATATGTGGATGATCTTGTTTCATCTACACCCCTTCCCCACCTCCACTGCCACCTCTATATACTATTTTAAAACAAGTCCCAGACCTTGTATAACTTCAAAGGTAAATACTTCTGTATATATCTCTAAGAGATCAGTAATCTTTTTTAAAAACATAACCACACATCTTTGTCATGTCTACAAAAATTAACAATAATGCCTTAACATTGTCTAGTATCCAATAAATGATGTTAAAATTTCCCTGATTGGCCCGTAAATGTCTTTTTACAGTTGGTTTGTTGCAATGAGGATTCAAACAAGGTCCACACATGGCATCTTGTTGATGTGCATTATGGACTGAATTGTGCCCTCCCCACACCCCAGCCCCAATTCATGTGTTGAAGCCATGACCCCCATGAGACTGTATTTGGTGACGGGGCCTTTAAGAGCAATTAAAGTTAAATGAGGTCTTAAGGGTGGGGATCCTAATCCAGTAGGATTGGTGGCCTTATGAAAAGAGGAAGAGAGAGATGTCTGTTTCTCTGCATGTGCCTATACTGAGGAAAGGCCATGTGAGGGCACAGCAAAAAGATGGCCGTCTGCAAACCAGGAAGAGAGTCCTCCCAAGAACCCAACCACGCTGGTACCTGATCTCACTCTTCCAGACTCCAGAACTGTGAGGAAATAAATGCCTGTTGTTTAAGCCCCCAGTCTATGGGATTCTGTTATGGCAGCCTGAGATGACTAATACAGTATACTTCTTAAGTTTCTTACATTCCCTCACTATCATCCCCTTTTGATGCCATTTGTCAGAGAAACTGCAACATTTGTCCTGTAGAAATGCTCACATTCCAGATTTGACTCATTGTCAAATTGACCCTATGTTTCCTATAAACAGGTGGTTAAACCTGGAGTCTTATTAGATTCAGGTTCGTTTTGGCAAGAATTCTTTGAAGGGAGTTCAGAGCGCATTCCTATTCCTCACATCAGAAAAAATATGATGTCGTATGCTATGCCTTTAGGGATTTTAAGTTGACTGGTGGTTCTAGATATTGTTGGCCTGATCTATCCACAATAAAGATCCCCAGGAATCTTTCACCTAATGGGTTTTGCAGCCATTGATGTGCGTGGCCTAGATCCATTAATTCAATAAAGATTTGAAAATGATGATTTTCTAATTCTGTCGTTCTTTCTGCTTTTATTTGCAGTGATCCTTCTACAAAGAAAGAATTTCCCATATGAGTTACTTGGTTACCCTGAAATACAGTTGACACAGAAAAGGCAGCGTTAAGATCCTTTCCTTTTATTAACAGCCTGTCAGGAGTTGGTTCCCCAGCCACCTCCAAAACTCGTCATTGCTTTGTTTTTTAATTATCATTATGTGAGATATTGGATTTTCAGGTATTTGATGTATTTCAGTCTACTATGATTATCTTCTCTGGTGTTCAAAGTCACCCAACTATGGCCAGGGACAGCCCCTTCAAGTTAGTTTCCGTATCCTTTGCCCTTAGCCCAGGGGTCTTTGATAGTGGCTTCAACTTCAGGCATAACATGTTCCAGCCTCTTCTTGAGCAATTTCTGTCCCAGATCTCGAATTGGCTGTTTCTCCAAGGAGCCTTGATCTCGTTTAGTAAGAACTCACATGTAGTGCTGGAGTTGTTTATTATCATTGAGTCGTCATTGCTTCTCCGTCTGATGAGTAACACTGAGGAATTGAATGTGTCTTCATTAATGAGTGAGACTGTAAAAATCTCTTAAATTAAATGACTCAAAGAGTTTTTAACAAATACTTTTTTTTAATTAGGTGAAAAAATAATAATTGAGGAAAGTGAGTATTAATAAAAAAAAGTGTTAGTAGAAAATCAACTTGGATAGATAAATGTTTTATAAAAATGGCAAAACAAATATTGAATTAAATATATATTTTGCTGAGTGTTGTATTTCTTTTCATGTTATTTTATTCTTTCTAATAATGGAAGTTTATTCCATATATAACAAAATATTGTTTAATTATATTATGATAATTATAATATAATTATAATATAATTTATTTAAAAATCTATAATATAATTTAATTATATTACAGTTATAATTAATTATAATAATATAATTAAATAACTAATTTTATATTATTATATGATAATATAATATAACATTAATTATGTAATAATTTAATAATATTATTATTTATTAATAAAGGCCCAATAAGGACAGGTAAATGAATGAATGACACTCATATATCAGGTTAGAGTTCTTTGTTAAGTCCTGTGTTCTGATTCGGGGCTCCGAAAATATGCTTACCTCTAGTGGAGAAGGGTGTGTCATGTGGCCACAGCTGGCTTGTTCCAGTTCCTGCTCGCCCACTTACCTTCTGATCGGCATTTGTCTTCCCCTGTGGACCGCTTTACAGGGAAGGGAGTGGCCTGACCAACAGACATGAACATTTTGGTTTGCTGGGCACTTGTATTTCTCATGGCAAAATATACATAGGCATTTTGATGTATACATCCATTTTCCGTGATTTTGGTCAGGGTGACTCAATCCCCTGCATCTGATTGACTAGACGAACTGGAAAAACTGAATTGCTGGACATTCTCACACTGAACTCTGGACTGAAACCCCACCAAGACTGACCATCAGGAGGGAGCCTGCCTGCAAAGCCAGCTACCTCTTTTCTTGAGGTAGTATGTTTATTTTTGTCCCCTTGGGAGGGGAACCCCTCGCCATCTGGAACACTGAGTGGAGGATTAGCTATACTTTCTGTTTCTAATCATGTTCACCTTTCTTTCTCTCATTCTTTCTTTCGTTCTTTCTCTCTTCTGAACTGTATGTCTACGGCCGTGCAATCTTCAACCTCATTCCTCCGTGTTTCTGCCTCAGAGTCTCTGCCCTGCTGTTTCTTCAGCCTGGAGGCATCTACCATCTCAACACACACATGGAACACAATCAGCTCCTGTTCATTCTTCAGATCTCAGCTCAATTCCCACCTTCTCAGGGAAACCTCTCAGCCCTCACACTACACGATGTCCTTTTGTTATGAGCTCTCACCGCATGCTGTACCTTTCCTTCCTAGCACCCGTCCCAGTTTGTAATTAAACATTTATTTGTGAGATAATTAGATCAGGGTTGACGGATAGGGACCGCCTCTGTTGTGCTCACCTTTGCGTCTTCTGCACCTATCACAGGACCCAGCACAACAGTAGGTGCCAAGTACCAACATCAGTAACTAAATGAATGACTGACACGTCCCCGAGAGAGGACAGTGAATTCAGCACACTAGGAAACCAACTCCCTTGGGCCGACTCATCGATAAACTGTGCCTCATGCAGACTCCTCCTTTCTCGACCTGCAGCTCAGCACCTCTCAAATCAGGGCCAAGGCCAGAAGTTTCTCAGCATCCTCAGATTCACCGGTCAGTTTATCCATGGGGCATAATCCTTCATCTTGGCTTAGTCTTGTGCTGGAGTCTGGTACTGAGTGCGTTTTTGGGGTACCCTACCTCATGCTGTCTTCTACTCCCACCATATCGGCCCCTGGTTCCTGACGAACTTTCCTCCTAAAACCTCAATTTTCTTCTGTGACAGGTATGCTGCCCCAAATGCCAGTCCACTTGATGTTCTGCTCAGCATCCGCTGTTCTGGCCCGCTAGGGGCCTGGCCTGCTATTGTGTCACTGGGTTTTCAGTCTGTCACCTCTTTGCTGTGTAATCTTGAACATGCCACATCAGTTCTCTGAGCCTTTGTTTCTTTAATTAAAATATAGGGCTTAGAGCATGCTCTTCTAGCTGCCAAGGGTGCTTGAGGGATAAATTAGATAACACAGATGGCAGCACTTCACTGAAAGTAAGAAAAGAAAACCTGACCAGTCTGGATTTGGGAAAAGTGTCCCTAAAGAGGTGACATTTGAGGTGAGATCTGAAGGACAAATAGGAGCTACTTAAAAAGGTATAAGGTGATTATGATGACAACTTAATTCAACAGGTATTTTATGGAGCAATTGCTATGTTTCCAGAGTTGGGTTATTTGTTTGGAGAATGCAAAAGGGCATAACATGCTCCTGGCTTCATGTTGCTCACGGCTGAGTTATGGAGATCGCATACACACATAGACTAGTGGTTCTGAACCACAGGTGATTTTGCCCCCAAGGGAGGGAAGTCTGGAGATGTTTTTGGCTGTCACAACTGGGAGAGAGGGGTATGCCGTTGGCGTCTAGTGCGTAGAGGTCAACCGTGTTGCTGAACATCTTATACTGTACAGGATGGTCACCATGACAGACGTTAATAGCCTTGAGGTTGAGAAACTCTGACACAGCCAAAGCAATTAGCCAAAAGCACAAAACTGAACATCATTAAGTACCAAGATGAGGGCTACAAACATTTCCACTCCTTAGAACCTGACTCATTTTTCAAGATTCATCTCACATCTTACCTCACCCTTGAGGCCATCCCCCGTTGCCCCAGTCAGCTTCAGAGCATGGACCGCAAAGACAGGCACACCTGGGTCTACATTCCGGCCGAACGACCGATTGGCTGGGTGACTTTGGGTGAGTGGTCTTGGCTCTCTCAGCTTCTGCTTTCTCATATGTAAAACAGGGATAATAGCATCCCTACCACCCACTATTGAGGTGGTGATTGTACACGTAGATCACAGGGCCTGGCTTCTAGTGTACATCCAAGAATAGCGGACAATTCTCTCCTTTGGAGTCTGTACCCCCATAGAGGTTTTGTTTATATGCTACCCAGGTAACTTGGCTAATTTTGCCCAGTACTAGGTATGTCTATTTTTACTATGTACCAGGTATTACGTAAAGTGCTTAACATATTTCAATTCATTCACTTCTCATAACAGCTGTTCTGGACTGAACGCGTCCTCCCACAATTCATATGCTGCAGCTCTAACTCCCAACGTGATGTCTTTAGAAGGGGGGCCTTTGGGAGGTAATTAGGTTTAGGTGAGGTCATAAGGGTGGAGCCCTGGTGATGGAATTGGTGTCTTATAAGAAGAGGAAGGGTCACTAGAACTCCCTGTCTCTCCACCAACTCAGAATACAGCGAGAAGGTGGCCATCTGCAACATCACCAGGTACAGAACCCGCCAGTACCTTGATCTTGGACTTTCAGCTTCCAGAACTGTGCTAAATAAATGTGTTCTGTTTGAGCCACCCAGTCTGTGGCATTTTGTTATAGTAGCCTGAACGAACTAAGAGAACAGCCTTATGAAATGGGGATGACTTTTACATTCTTTTAACAAATATGGAAACGGAGAGAGATTGTGTCTTCTACCCACAGATGCACCACTAGTAAGCAGAGGAGTCAGGATCTGAACCTGGCCTCTGTGGTTCCACAGCCTGTGCTTTGACCTCCCTCAACTGCCCTGTCTCTGAGTCACTGTTCGTTATTTAATGTCTAGCTATAGGGATGCAGGATTAGTATGCATTGATTCATCTTTTCACCTTTCAGTCACCTCTTTGAGTACTTCCTGTTTATCAGGTACTTAAGGACCGGGGATAGACAATCAAATAAACCTCTTCAAGTTCTCCTTCCCATCTAGTCAGGGAGACATGCAGAGAAGTCAGTGATTACCGGAATGGGTGATAAATTCAAAGATATGCTAGCACTGGGCGCTGTGGGGAAACAGAGGAGGGAGATTTAGGTCCAAGTGGGAAGGGAGGGGATGGGAGACAAAACCCACCTTTGAATCCCAGCTCCACCACTTAGCGTTTTCACCTTGAGTAAAACCACTTAACCCCTCGAGGCCTTGTTTTCCTCATTTGTGAAAAGGGGATAGCACTTACTGGCAACTTTTTGTCAAGATTAAATCAAACCATATACTTGGAGGGGATTCCCTAAAATGCGAGTGAGGGCCCTGTGGTCTCGCATAGCTGGGAAGGCTTCATGGCGGAGGTGATGTGTGTGCTTGGTTTAGAGAGGCGGAGGAAACTTTCCAAGCTGTGATTATAGCTCCCGGGTAGCGAGCTGCGGTCCATCAGGGTTTAATCGCTACGGAGTAATCCTGAGCTGAATTTGTCTCCTACGAATGGACATTGTCTGATGTCGGTTGAGCTGGTGGGCCAGCCTCTACTGCGCAGTGCATCCGAATGTTGCCCCAGGCCCGCACCTCCCTCTGCCCTGCAGCAGTGGGGAGCCAGGAGGACTTCCTAGATGCCTGGATGACAAGGAGGAAGAAGGGAGGAAATTGTTGGCTATGCAAAAAATAAAAATAAGAAAGGTCTCTGCATTTAACCTGCACCAGCAGGCCTGGCAGCCTGCGCCCCACCCCTCCACACGCCTGCTCCTCAGACTACACATTGCCCTCTTGTGAATAGGCCTTCTGAGTGGAGCCCCTTCAAGGGGGCCATGGATGCTCAGCTTATCCAGGTTCCCTCCAGAGGGAGTGGAGTTGGCTGACTGGCCACAGTGGAATTTTGCCGGGGTCGTACTTCAGGAGGGGGCCTGGGCTTCAGCGCAGGTAGGCTGCACCCAGATCTGGCGCAGGCACTGACTAGCTGGTGACTTGGGGAAATTGCTAAACATCTCTGAAGTTTATTTCCTTATCTTCGAGCTGAGGACAGTGTTACCTCTCTGGAAGGTTTGCTTTAAGGCTGGAGGGAATACCAAGCCTGATACACAGCTGTTATTCCATAAAAGGGTAGTTACTAGTGCTAAGGATCTGAGGATGCTCCTGGCTCCTGAGCAAGGAGTGGGCTATTTGATATTACCCTAAGCTGCTGGACTGTTAAAAAAAAATCACAATGTCAGCCTACCTTTTCTCTCAACAGCAATGTTATTTTAAAAAAAATACTGAAAGATAAACACAACGGAAAAGTACACAATCCTAAGTACACACCTCATTAAACTTCTGCAAAATGGACACACCCATGTAAGCAATATTCAGCTCAAGAAATGAACACAGTGAGCCCCCCAGAAGCCCATCCCGCACCCCCTTCCATTCAGGCCCCACCACCAGCACATTATTCTGGTTTCTGTCACCATAAACTAGTTTTGCCTGTTTTTGAACTTTCTGTACATGGGATTGTATAGTATCTGCTCTTTTGTATCTGGCCTCTTTCACTCCACCTTGCGGCTGTGAAACTTGTGTATATTGTTTCCTGTAGCTGTAGTTCATTCATTCTCTTTGCTACATAGTATTCCATTGTGTGAATATACTGCAACGGATTTATTCGTTTTAATTGCAAACTCTTTTTAATGTGGGATATCCGGAGACTTTTCTTAATGGGCTATGTAGCCTTTACGTACTTGTACACACAAAAAAGTTAACTTCTTCCGCTGGGACTTTGTTAATCTTGTCAAGAAATCGGTTAAAGCACAGGGGGCGCTGGTGAGCCCGTTCTCTCACAGCCCTGCCAGAGAGAGAATTCCAAGCCTCTCCGGGGGAAGAAAGACAGCTCTACACGAACATTTCCACCTACAGATTGTTTGTTTCCGCCTGTCTTCCGTACCAGGGAGAAGGAAACTTCCAACCTTAGAAACTTTTTAATCTTCGAACCTGCCCCACGTCTTGGTGGGATGATGGCTATACTGAAAATGTTTGCTCATTTGCATAAGTTCACGGGAGTGACATTGCTCTGATATTGGGGATCCTTGCTTCTCTCTGTATTTTGTTTGTTTCTTTCACTGAAACCCCGGGAAGATATCAGGTCAGAGGTCGGCCAGCCCAGCTATGGGTTATTTGAGCTGAGCAGCTGGAATTACTTTTCAGATATTTTGGCAAGAAGGAAATCCCAAATGTGCTTTGCCCCAAGCACTCTTACACTTCTTTTTTTTAAACGTCTGTAGTTTAGAAAGAAATTTAATCGCTAAGCCCTTAATTACTTTAAACTTTACTCATTCACAGTGTTTGTAAAAAGCTATTTTGTTCCAAGAAACTTGTAAGAAAATAAAAATCCTACTCACTCTACTTCCCCTTGCCAGAAATAGGAAAAGGACTGCCAAGAATAAACGAAGCTTTACAACCACTTTGTAAAACTGTTTGGCGTTATTTCTGAAAATTGAACATTTGTATAACCTATGACCCAGCAACTTCATTCCTGGGTATGCACCCAATAGAAATCCACGCAGAGACATACACTAAAAAACGTGTACCAGAATATTCATACCAGCACAATTTCTAACTTCAAATTGTGAGCAAGCCCAAATGTCCATGAACAGTAGGATGAATGAATAAATGGTGGTATAGCGATAAGATGGAATATTACACAGCAATCAAATGAATGAACTAGGTACAGCTATGCATAACGCTCTGGACAAATCTCCAAAGCGTAATATTGAATAAAGGGAGTCATACTGAAAAGAATACACATTATAACATTCCATTTATATAAATATTTTAAAAACTAGCAAAACTAACCTTTGTTGTTAGAGGTGAGAATAACGGTTAACGTTGGGAGTGGGGAGGAAATATTGGTATAGAGGGTTTGAGGAGGGCTTCTGGGGTGCTGGTAATATTACATTTACTGACCTGGGAGGTGGTTACACAGAGATGAGCACCTTGTAATAATTCACTATCCCCTTTTGATTAGTGAACTCTTTGATAACAAATTTTTAGAATACATATATACATTCTAAACCTTATGAGTTTTAATATTTTCGGAGAGCAATCTAAATCTGAGAAAATGTATTCCTTTCCCCTAAATCTCATCCTCATTACTTCATCTAGTTAGAAGGTAGCCTCCATTATAAAGTACACATCGTGTCTTTGAATCATTTGGAATACCCAGAATTGACATCAGTATAACATTTTAGGTTAGAACAAAAATAATTAATCAATTGGTCTCCTGATTATAGAGTAAAGATTCTTATAGCTCTCTCTCTCTCTCTCTCGTTTTTTTTTTTTTTTTGCTGAGGAAGATTCACCCTGAGCTAACATGTATGCCAGTCTTCCTCTATTTTATATGTGGGACACATCCACAGCATGGCTAGTGAGTGGAGTAGGTCTGTGCCCCCAGGATCCAAACTGGTGAATGCAGACCACCATAAGTGGAGCACACGGAACTTTAACCACTCGGCTGTGGTGCTGGGTCTCTTATAGCTTTCTTTATAGATAAACTGCAGTGTTCTTATAGTTCATTAAAAATAGCCACTTCTCTATTGGTTAGAAAGAAGAAATAGAAAGAATTCACCTGGGGCCCACCCTGTGGCCGAGTGGGTAAGTTTGCAGGCTCCGCTTCGGCAGCCCGGGGTTTCGCTGGCACGGACATCGCACCGCTCATCAGGCCATGCTGAGGTGGCGTCCCACATAGCACAACCAGATGCACTCACAACTAGACTGTACAACTGTGTACTGGGGGGCTTTGAGGAGAAGAAAAAAAAAAAGATTGGCAACAGTTGTTAGCTCAGGTGCCAATCTTTAAAAAAAAAAAAAGAATTCACCTTTAGACAGTTCAACTCTTTCCTAGTGCAATTTGATTTTCTGAATCTTGACATGCTCTTGGCATGGGATTGGAACTCAAATATATGTGCAGAACATTTCCAAGTCTTCAAGTGATGAAATGTTTTCTGTGTATTTCAATTTCCTTACTGATGGGTTACATGATCCTTCTAAAAGTAACTATTTATCGAGTTCCTGAAAGATTAAAACCAACTACCCAAGTTTTCCTTTCCAAGGCCCTGTATCTTTGGCATCTCATGAATGTTGATGAGGTTGGCGTAGTGTCCAGTACGGGCATATTGGATGGTTAGGTCTCCACACGGTACACGTAGTAATCAGTGCTTCCATTGTTCCCAGAGAAAAAAGGTGCTTACTGAGTTTCAGAGCCAGTTTTCAAGGAGTGTTCTGCTTAACCACAAAACCTATGCACAGGTATTATAAAGACTATGCTATGGTTAGAGGAAGCCACAGAGAAGAAAAATAAAGGCAGCCTTCTGCCTTCTAGGTCAAGACCTGGACTGGTCTGTAGTTACACCATAGACCACTTGTTTGTGTGTACACTCAAAAAAATCTACTGGATCAGTGACTTCCAGTTTGTCTTTTCCCCTATGGCATAGGCCCTTCCAGAATGGTCCAGCACAGCACCTGACAGATCTTAACTGTTCATGGAATGAATAGATAGAGGTTTATGAAAACTGGATGGGACCTTGGACACCTACTAACACAATCCTCTCAGTTTTCAGATAAGCAGTCTGCAGGCCAGAGCAGCCAACAGAATCCAGCCATAAAGGTGGAGAGAAGCTATAGGTACCCCCTCATCTTGTCTGCTTCTCTCTCTGACGCCCTGGCTGGTAGGATAGGGCTGCTGTCCCCTGCTCTACTTAGCAGAACTTTGGGTAGGGAGGCTGATCCGAGAATCAGAGGCCACAGCAGATGGCTTCTCAGTTCTTGTCACTCCACTGCCCATTTGTACGTGGCATAGCTGCCTTTACAAACCCGTTCCCTCATCCATCCATCCCCAGGGCTCTATCCTGAGCCTCTATTTCCAAAGCTTGGTTTTCAAGTTGCCATCTCAGATGTTGCCAATGAAAGTCCTACACTCTTACCTCTACTGAGAGTTCCGACTAAATGCCGTGATTTCCACTTGATTGGTTGCCTGTCTCCATTCTAGTGAGCATTTTCCCTTTCGGCATTGGACCAATCCTAAGATGCTTCAGTTGCTACTCTGAACTGTCCTACTATCTCTCTTTACAACATAAAATAAAAATGTGGCCTCGTTTCTATTTCTGTAATGTAGGCAACAAGAGACAGGTCACACGCTGGACACTCAGTCCAAGCTGAGTCCTTTGGAAGTTGAAAATGACTGAAAACAGAAGTTGTCCACAGAAGGAAGACATCCTGAGAAGTTGAACGGCCAAATAATTGCAAATGAAACTGCTGCTTCTCCCTTTGGAGACCCTTGCATAACATGGCAATGCCTCCACTGGGACAAGCTCCTGCTTTTAATCCAGGTGCTCAGTGAGCCCTGGTCCGTGAACCTTGCAGGAGCCTGCCCACGTAATTTACACAGATGCCTTTTTGACACCTTGCACATCCTCTGACTTTCATAAATGCAGGTCTCTTTTTGAAAAGGACCCAGAACTTGTTTAGCAACTCTAGGTGACTTCAAAGAGTGTTTGAAACTAAAATTTATGGCTCCTAAAACAAGAGGAAATTTCATTAGTCTAAATGGAAATGGGAACTTAGGACTACACTAAATATGTATATAAAATGGTATTAACTCAATATACATCCATCTATTCTTGCAACATATATATAAATATATAAATATATGCATCATACATATTTTTAAAAGACTTTTCAGTTTGGTGTTGGTGCAAACTATGTTATTTGTCAAAGATTTGGGGATTTTATTAAGAATTGCAGGAAGCTAAAGTCTTCTTGGAGGTAATAAATAAACCACAGAGAAGATGTTGGTCAAGACAATCTTCATGCGTCCAGCTTTCAGTGTTGGCAAGGGCGTGGGGAAGTGAAAATTGGTACAACTTTCTGGAGGTGAGGATAACTTGGCAATATGTTTCAAAAGTGATTAAAATGTAGCTATCGTTTGATTAAATGATTTCAGTTCTAGGAACTTATGCTTAAGGAAATAAAAAGACAAGTGTATGTGTAAACAAGGCTTTTCATTGTAATAATATTTGTTTTAAAAAAAACCCCTGGAAACAACTTAAATATCTCTGAATTAGGGATTGGTTAAGTAAATTAAACTGCAACCATTTTCTGAAATAGTATTCAGTCTTTAAAAATACTGATGTGGAAAAATGTCCATTAAAAATATTGAGTGAAAAAAGCAGGCTATAAAACAGGAGGGATTTTTTATGTAAAGTGGGGTGGGGATTATGTGTATATGTAAAGAAATATGTATATGTAAATAAAAAGCCTAGAAATATATATATACCAAAATGCCAACAATTGTGGAATCATGAGTAATTTTTACTTTCTTTCTTTTTTTTTTTTTTGAGGAAGATTAGCCCTGAAATAACATCTGCCGCCAATAGGATATGTATATATCTATGCATGTGTATAGATATATGAAACAGACCCAATAGGTTGTGTGTGTGTGTATCTCTCCATATACGTACATAAGGAAACGGCTTATGTGATTATGGAGGCTGAGAAGTCCCAAAATCTGCAGGGTGAGCAGGTGAGCTGGATCCTGAGGAAGAGCTGATGTCTCAGTCCAAGTCCAAAGGCAGGAAAAAAGCCGAAGTCCCAGTTTGAAGGCAGTCGGGCAGGAAAGAATTCTCTTACTGGAGGGAGAGTTAGACTTTTTGTTCTATTCAGGCCTTCGACTGATTGGAAGAGGCCCGTTAGGGAGTGCAATCTGCTTTTCTCAGTGCAATTCAAATGTTAATCTCATCCAAAAACACCCTCATAGAAACATCCAGAATAATGTTTGACCAAATGTCCGGGCACCCTGTGGCCCAGTTAAGCTGACACGTAAATTAACCATCGCAGTCTTCTAGATCTATTTTTTTAAGTCACATATTGAGGTTTAATTTATGTCTGGTTTTAATATACAGGCCTATGAGTTCTTCCAGCCTCTTCTTCTTCAGTTTTTTTTCTTTTGTTTTTTGGTGAGGAAGATTCGCTCGGAGCCAGCATCTGTTGCCAATCTTCCTCTTTTAGCTTGAGAAGACTGTCACTGAGCTAACACCTGTGCCAGTCTGCCTCTATTTTATATGTGACATGCCACCACAGCATGGCTTGATGAGCAATGTAGGTCTGCGCTCGGGATCCAAACCTGTGAACTCCAGGCCACCAAAGCAGAGATGTGAACTTAACCACTATGCCACAGGGCTGGCCCCTCGAGCTTCTTTTAAACACACACAAACCACATAAATACCCATAAAACTATAGGGAGAATTGTTTGCATGTGATTTCAAAATCAGTACAAAAGTAATTCTACTTTTATTTTAAAATCAACGTTGTGTTTCTGAGGCCAATCCATATTGGCTGCAGATATCTGTAACTGCAGTTAATTCCTTTCCTCTGGCGTAGTATTTGGTTTAAATATACCATCTTTTATTCTGTTAATGGACAAATGGAATTAGGTTGTTTCCTATATTTCTCTACCACAATCAATTTGGCAATAACTATCCTTGTAGGCATCTTGTGCAACCATGCCAGAGAGTCTTTCTGGAAACTCTAGAATTGCTAAGAGTGGACTTGAGAGGTCACAGCGTATGTACAGCTTCAGTTTTACCAAACGCTGCCAAAATGCTATAACAATGTATATTCTCACCAGCAATATGTGAGAATTCCCACTTGTCCGCATCCTGGTCAACCCTTGATATTTTTATGTTTGTTAATTTTCGTCAGTCTCATAGATGAGGAATAGAACCTCATCTGGTTTCATTTGCTCTGGTTACTAGTGAGATCGCATAATAATCATTTAGGTTGCCTCTTCCATGAATTATCTCTTTCTTTCACTTATTTTTCTATTGGGTTGTTTGTCTTTTATTTAATTATTTGATGGGGTTCTTTACATGTTCTGGATACCATAGGTTGCAAATATCTTCTCCTTGTTTGTCATTTATCTTTTTAAACTTGGTTATAGTGTCTTTTCCTTTATGGTATGTCCCTGTGTGTATGTGTCTCATTTAAGAAATCTTTTCTATAACCATAGATATTGTCCCACATTATCTTCTAAAAAGTTCTAAAGTTTTGTGTGTGAGGCGTGAGAAAGGATTCCATTTTACTTCTTTTGGGGATGAGGTATTGTACCAGTTATCTGTTGCTGCATAACAAATTACCCCAAAATTTAGCAGCTTAGAACCCACAGATGTTTATTATCTCACAGTTGCTGAGGGCTGGGACTCTGGGAGCAGCTCAGCCGGGTGGTTCTGGCTCAGGGTCTCCCCCGAGGTGGCAGTCAGATGTCGGCTGCAGTCATCTGAAGGCTGTGCTTCCAAGATGGCTCACTCACCTGGCTGTGGGCAGGAGACCTCTGTTCCTCCCCACGGAGGCCTCTCCACAGGCTGCTGAGCATCCTCATGACACGGTAGCTAGCTTCCCCCAGAGTGAGTCATCTATTCCAGAGAGAGAACGTGTGACCAAGCAGGAAGCTGCAGGGCTTTTTATGGCGTGGTTTCTAAAGTCACCGACTGTCACCGCCACTTTATTCTGTTCATTAGAAGTGAGCCCACCTCCATTCACTACGCCAGGCCACACCCAGTAGGAGGGGGATGACACCGCGCATCTTAAGGGAGGGGTATCAAAGAGCTTGTGGGAGTTGAAATCCACCCTTAATGTAAAAAGTCATTTGTCCCATGCTCACTTACTTTGAAAAGCCTACCCTTTCCTTACTGATCTATCACGACACTTCGATTGTAGTTTTAAGCCATTAAGCTTTGGGGAGGTTTGTTACACATCAACAGATAACTGACATAGTTCTTTGCTCATCCTTGCTTTTCTTTTTCAAAATTACCTTACATTGAACTTATAGATTCATTTGGGGAAAGAATACTGAGTCTCCTTCTTGTCCATACATTCACCTTTTCTTTTTTCTTTTTCAACAACTTTTTATATTTTCCCTATAAAGTCCTAGCATCATTTACTTAACTTATTCTTAGATTCATTGTAATTTCTGTTTCTATTGTGAAGGAGAATTTTTTTCTACTACATTTGCTAATTGGCTATTGAGGGTATAAAGAAATGATAATGATTTTTATGCTGGTCTTTTGTGCAGCAACCTTGCCGAATCCTCTTTCTAATAGTTTATCTGAAGATTCTCTTGGATTGTCAATGCAGACAATTTGCAAATAATGAGCATTATACCTCTTCCTGATTCTTTTGACTCTTCTTGTCTCTTTTCACTGTCAAGGACCTTCAGTCCAATGCTGGGTGGGAGGGGTGATAATGAGCACCCCGGCTTGTACCCGAACTTTAATAGAAACATATTAAAAGTTTCACCACTAAGTATGATACTATTACAGGGATTTTTTGGGGGGGGTGGGAAATATTTTATCAAGTTAAAAACCTTCCTGTCTATTCTAAGTTTGTTAAAAATTTGACTTTTTAAAAGTGAATGTGTTGAATTTTATTGCCTACATTTTTCTATATTTGCTGATTTAATCATATGATTGTATTGTCTTTAACGTCTTCATATTTTATAGTAACTTGATACATTTTTCTAATGTTGAGTCATATACATTTTTACAAGATAAACCCTAATAAGTTAGGATTATTTTTATATACTGCTAAACTAGATTTGCTAGTTTTTTATTTGGACTTCTTGCATTTATATTCATAAATGATATTGGCCTATACTTTTCTTTTGTTGCTTTTTTAAAAAAAGATACTGTCCTTTTCCACTTACGTTAACATCATAAAAGGAATCAGGTAGCTTTTTCCTTTTTTTCTACTATCCAGAACTGTTTGGCTAAGATAGGAATTATCTGTTCCTTGAAGGTTTGGTTAAATTTGCCTGTCAAGTTGTCTGAGCCTGTTGCCTTTCTTGAGAAGAGATATTTGACTAGCCATTCAATTATTTTAATAGTTACAGGCATATTCAGATTTTCTATTTCTTCTTGGGTCACTCTTTAATTGTTACATTTCTGTAAAGTTGTCCATTTCAAAATTATAGGCAAAAATTTATCAAAATTATAGGCAAAAATTTGATTATAGTATTTTTTGTCCCTAATATCATTTATTTAGCTTTTTCTCCTTTGTCTTATCAGTCTTTCCAGAGATTTGTCTATTTTAGTTGTCTTTTCATTAACAATGTTTTAGTTTTATTGATCATTTTTATATTTCTGGTTTTAGATTCTATGCTTGTGTTTTATATTAATTTCTCCTTCTAGATTATTTATTAATTATTTTCTCTTTCTAGATCATTCAGTTGAATGCTTAATTCATTAATTTTAAATCTGTGTTCTAAAAAGTGCATTTAAGCTCTCAATTTCCCCTTGAGTACAATTTTAGCTGTACCTGATATGTTTTCATATGCCTGCTTGCATTGTGCATCAGTTCTAAATATTTTTCATTTTCATCATGGTTTCCTTTTTAATCTAGAGATTACTTAGAATGATATTTTTATTGTCAAATTTATGGGATGGGAGAATACACATCTACTGTTGGTTTCTATTTTCAGCGCACTGTGGTGAAAGAACACCATCTGGATGACCGCATTCCTTTGGAATTTGTTATGATTTCATCTGCGGCCTAACAAATGGTCAAGTGTGTAAATGTTCTGAGTGGGCTTATAAAGGATATGTATTCTTTATTTGTTGAGCGAAGATTCTTTCTAAATATCTATTATTATGTCTAAATACGACGTATTGTTTTCATAATAAATAAACACTTCTATTGTTTGGAAAAGAGGAGTCAAAAAAGGGTCTGTCTTTTAGGAAGCTTGTCTTATCAGAAAGGGAGGAAGAGTTCCAGAAGCAGAACCTGAGTCAGACCCTGGGAACCCAAGGGCACCAGCTTCCACCTAGGCCTGGAAAAACCGGCCCCCTCTGACTCCCAGTCTGCAGAGGGTCTAAGGTAACACGATTGCCCTCGACCGAGAAGGTTAGGATGGTGTGAATGTCACCTGTGTCACTGCCGCTGTGCTCCTAGAGACCCAGCAGGTGACGCGGGAGTCGTCTGCCCAGACAGCACGATTATGGCTCCATGGATAATTGGGCCCTTCCTGTGTGGAATAGTTCTCCTTCTCCAATACCCGACTGGGCTCTTTGACTTGGGACGTTATCTGATTGGATTGAAGTGATTAAAGTGAATTGAATGCTCATTTAGTTTGGCCTGAGGCTGGGTGTTCTATCTAAGGGTGGCCAGGGAAGATCTCTGTCCTATAACCAGCCCTTCCTTCAGTGCCCTGTGAGTCTTTGTGGGGCTGGGTCTTTCTTTTAGTGAGGAGAACTGTCATTGGAAATTCTTGGGATGGGAACTTTTTGTTGACTTCTCTCTAACGTTCTCAGTTTGGACTCTCATAGACAATGCTTTAGTCAAATAAAAATGACAAGTAATAGGATATATTGGAATATATGAGGAGGCCATTTTGGTGTAAACCTAATTCGGCCTGACCTTGTCTTTCCAAAAGGGCCTGACCCAGGCCATTGAGCATGCATTGTATATCTGCTTTAGAGATTCCCTATGGCAAGAGCAAAAGACCCTTGAGATAAAGGTGCAACTTCCCTCCCCCTCCCAACATTGGCGTCTCCTTAAGGATTAAGCATCTTTCCTTAGGCTAGAAACTGATTGCTGCGCTCACCTGTGACCGCCCAGCTAGAGACAATAGACTTGGCTCCTGCTACGCCCACGAAGATAGCAGACCCAATACCTGCTGTGTCCATCAAGCGCTGTGCCGACAGGGCAACCTTGTGACTATTGTGGGAGGGACATTTCAATCATATGTGAAGCACCCTCTTTGAGGGTATATAACCGCCCTACGTACCCCCACTTCTTTGGAGTGCTCTGTTCCTTTGTGGAAAGACTCTCCTGGGTTATAATCCTAAAATTTAAGCTCAGAATAAACTCACCCAAATTTTCATTTATAGATTGGTTATGGATTATTTTCGTGGACAGTTCCCTCCTTCAGCGTTGTTGCTGTGCTCTTCTGTAGCCAGGGGCTACCCGTGTGATTCTCTTCCTTTTCTCTCTCTAACTGTGACTTTGCGCAACCATGAATATTGCTTCACTGCTAGATGACATTCTTCTTCTTTTTTTTAAGTATGCTTTTTGGAGTGGAAGATTTGCCCTGAGCTAACATCTGTTGCCAATCTTCCTCTTTTTTTTTTTTTTCTCCCCAAAGCCCCAGTACATAGTTGTATATTCTAGTTGTAGGTCATTCTAGTTCTTCTATGTGGAACGCCACCACAGCATGGCTTGACCAGCAGTGTGTAGGTCCATGCCCAGGATCTGAACCAGCAAACCCCGGGCCACCAAAATGGAGGGTGCAAACTCAACCACTCAGCCACAGGCTGGCACCTGACATTCTTCTATTTGGGGCACAGTCAAGCTTCCGCACCCATGGCCAGAGGGCCCAGGGGCCGCCAGTGAGTTAGAGACCTGCTAGAGAGATGGTCCCTCCTACCTCAGGGTACCCAAGGCCCCACAGGCCGGTCACCCCCAGATGCCTGAGGTCTTCCTTGGCTTACACCCGTGTGCTATCAGATACTAGTTTTCTATGTGCCATGATGCGGTAAAGGTAGGGAAGTTCTGTGAGGGATCTGCCGCTGAAGATAAATATGCTTTAATTTGTGAGCCGCATTCCCAAGTTTCATGTTAGACCTGATGTTACTTCCCTGCCGTTAGCTCTGAGCCCTCGGCAAAGTTCTGTGTACAAGCTGTAGTCACGTCTTGGCTGTGCGTGAAGAGGAAAAAGAAAAGTTGTGTGTCTACGGCA
Source organism: Equus przewalskii (assembly GCF_037783145.1). Classification (NCBI taxonomy): domain Eukaryota; kingdom Metazoa; phylum Chordata; class Mammalia; order Perissodactyla; family Equidae; genus Equus; species Equus przewalskii. The sequence goes on along the minus strand of NC_091849.1, from coordinate 13,392,720 downwards.
GGGGGATGGTGTGGGGTGGGGGAGAGGACAGTGGGTTATTGTGTTGGTAGCCATGGCTGGTGAGGGACTCCGAAGGGAAAGAGAATCTCCCCAGGAGAATCTGGGCTGCCGCTTCCGTGTGGACTGTCCTTCCACTGCTGACTCTGGAGGCCCTACACTTAATTTAATGGAGGCAAGGAGCATTTCCTTATTCTTTCCTCGTACTTTGCCTACCACCCCGGGCCCGCCCGTGCCGCCACCCCATGGTTTGTGTGTGTGTCACTCCCACAGAACTGCAGGTCACCTCTATGATGATCTTCTCATACACTGCGTTGCGCTGTTTTCTCTCACACCATCTGCTTGTCTGTCTGATGCACAAGGCTGCGAGCTCCCTAAGGACCATGACGGAGCCTGTGAGCTCTGCATGCCCAGGGAGCCACTCAGGCACGCGGACAGAGCAGGCAGGAAATGAACGTAGATTGGACGTGGGGCTGTGGTCATCTGGCAGCACACTCCACGATGGTTGTACTGCTGGTTGAATGCTCAGCGTGGAGGGCTGCTCTGCCCCCTCACTGCCCGACCTCTCTCCATGTCTCCCAGGCCTGCCCATGACCCGGCAACTGACATGCTGATGCTCCATCTAGCAGGGGGCCTCCAAGACCCTGTTCCAGGTGTGGTGGCATTTCTTTAGATTGGTTGGCACCCCTGCTGTCTACACCCGATGTTAAATGATTTCACTATCATCCCTGGGTGAGTCAATGAATGAATGAATGCCCTTGATTTCGTTGTACCCCCCATCTTGTGCTGATTACATGACACGTTCTTGTTGTCTCTGCCCTCCTTCTCCCAGGCCGCACTTTGCCCCTGTTGACCTCTACCTGAGAGCAACGCCTGAGTCTCTCAGCCCTCTGAACGGCCCTCCCCTGGACCATTCTGTTACAGGACACAGCCCACGTTATGGCATCACCACCCTCAGACTCACAGTTCGAGTGATTGATTTTGGATTCTGCACGTTGCCTAATTAATAAATAGGAGAGACTTGTTTAAAATGGAGCGTATGTTGTTTTACGTGCCTACCCTTACATCAGACATGGAGGGAGTGGAATAATGCCCTTAATTTGAATTGCAAAGGCCATTCATTGTCTCTCCATTGCAAATTAAAATTTTAAATAGAATTCACTTTCTGCTAGACTGTTACAAGGGTTGTTTTCCTGGTGAGCGAAGCTGTGTGTGTAAGCAGCGTGTTAATGATTTGGGATGCTAAATCATTTTCCAGCGTACTTACTGATCTTTCTGGAAAAAGCATCATACTTACTTTCTGTTTACGTAGAGAACAATGATATCATCTGCTCCCATGCCTTAACGCTGACTGAGGCAGCAGAAAGTTACACAGACTAGCATTATCCCAGAGGAATGGCGGGCACGAAGAGGCCAAGTTCCCGGAGCATTTCCACACATCAAGAAGGAAAGTTCTGTATTTTCCACACAAGCTTGTGATGCTCAAGGCCCTGTGTGTTTCCTTTAATCCCAATCCAACCCCTAAGGACCATGCTTTAACAAGTGTCTGTGCTTCCCTTGGCTGGGTGAGTGACACAGATCAGAAACCTGTTGCTATACAACCTGGTGGAGTCAACTATTATTTCTGGTATTTCAGAGGATCAGTAACTAGCTAGATGCTCTGGGCTCCCTCCCTCCATGAGCTCATTTACTCAGCGTTGGCAATGGAGACAAAAGAGATTTCTGAGCATGGAACCGGAACTGTTAGTTCATTTAAAACATTTAAATGGGTTTTCTCTTTTATTTTAAATGTAAGTAAAATACAGAAATGTAGAGAGAAGGAGTTGCCTTTTCATTTTATAGGTTATTTCTTCTTACAAATATGTAGCTGTATGCATAACAATGTGAATGTACTTAATGCCATTGAATTGTACACTCAAAATGGTTAAAGGGGCCACCCCATGGCCGAGTGGTTAAGTTTGTGTGCTCCGCTTCGGTGGCCCAAGGTTTTGCAGGTTCGGATCCTGGGCGCAGACATGGCACCGCTCATCAGGCCATGCTGAGGTGGCATCCCACATAGCACAACCAGAGGCACTCACAACTAGAAGATACAACTATGTACTGGGGGGCTTTGGGGAGAAAAAGAGGAAGAAGGGGAAAAAATGGTTAAAACCATAAATTTTATGTTATGTCTATTTTACTACAATAAAAAGACAAAAAGCATATAGTTGCAATAATATTACATAAGCAATATTGTTTTGGTCTTTTAAACGTAACATTATGCTGTAAGCATTTTTCCATACCATTACAGGACATTAGAAAATGTTTTAATGCCTACGTGGTGAATTTATTCATTCAACATGGATTTATTGTATACGCGTGAGGTACCAATACTCTTTTAGGCCATGGAGATATAGCAATAAATGAGACCAACAAGACCGACAGACTCAAGGTGTCCTTATTCCAGCTGGAGAAGGCAGGCCATGGGCAAGGAAGCCAACTCAAGAAGATTGTGCGAATGCTGGGAACAGAATTAAACAGGGTGGTGTTGGCCAGTAGCCAGGGTTGGGTGGGGGCGGAATAGCTACCATCATAGGGTGGGGAGGATGTGACATGGGAATTGAGCCCAAAAGGCTGACAACAAGCCAGCAGGTGAATGAAGGGCTGAGGAACAGCATTCTGGCAGAGGGAATAGAAAGTAAGAGGAATCAAGAGGAGGCGAGTGTCATTGACAGAAGGAATGTCAGCTCAAGAGTGAGTAGTATCATACAAAAGAGGGGGAGGGACAGAGCAGAGGGCCTCCTGGGCCATGGGGATGGGTTTAGATTGTACTACAGCACAGGGGGACAGCAGCAGAGGGCTGCCAACAAGTCAATGACGTGGCCAATGCTTTTGAAAACCCTGACCACTTACGGATGGGAGACAGCAAGGGTGTGAGGGCCAGTCCTGTTAGCAGGCTACTGTGGTGTCCAGGAGAGACACGATGTGGGCAGTACTGTCCCGTGCCCCTGTCCCCCTGGAGCAGCGTAAAAGCCCAGCCCCCTGTTCTGACCCCATGGCAGCTCTGGTGAACGGCTCCTCAGGGAGTCAGCTGACCTGTGCTACGGGAAGGGGAGAAGGAAGTAGAAGAGAAACATGAGTGTACTTCTCTTCTCCAGAGGGCCACGTGCCCTGCTGTCAGGGGCAAATAGGGTCCGTGGCATCTAACCTAAGTTCAAGGACAGCATGCTGGGTGGTTACATACTGTGATTTTGAAGTCAGGTGACTTCAGTCAAATGCTTGACTGTATGACCAACCTTTAACCAAAAGTCACTCAGCTTTTTATGTAGCAGTTTCTTTACTTGGAATAATGGGGATAACTGTTTTCATCTGAAAGGGCTGGGAGGAGTAAATGCATATGAAATACTACTCAGTGCCTCACGTACGGCAAGCACTCAGTAAGTGGAAGCTATTATTACTGACAAAAAATCCCCTAAGAGTTGAAAGTGTAATGATGAATGGGTACTTTTGAAAACTCTACTAATGAGCCAGCCCTGGTGGTCTAGCCGTTAAAGTTCGGCAGCCCAGGTTCGGTTCTGGGCACAGAACCACAGCACCTGTCTGTCAGTTGCCATGTTGTGGCATTGACTCACATAGACGAACTAGAAGGACTTACAACTAGGATATACAACTGTGCACTGGTGCTCTGGGGAGGGAAAATAAATAATGAAACAATACTAATAATGATACTAATAATAATACTAAATAATGAAAAATACTAATGAAAACAAGTTTGGGAATAAATTTCAGCACCATGCATGTTAGAACTGCTTAGGGGAATGGCTCTAGGATCTTCAGCAGTCACAACTATTCAAATTTTTCAACTTGGCAAAGCTCTATTTCTACAAAGAGCAAAAGCATTTCACTCTACCAACATTAAGATTTATAAGGATATTGGGTATTTACGGATACTCAGCTAAAAATAACCAAAGCCTGTTTCCACTTTGCATCAAAAAGAACAGTAAACATATCTAATGAAATAGCAAGAATTTCTCATTTATTTTTCATTAAAATATTTCCAAAATTGTGGAAGCAAATAAACCAAATTGTTTACAGTGGCTACATAAGGATGGAGAAAAGAAGGTAGAATTCATCTTATTTTCTGAAATTTCTGTAAATGTATAAGCGACTTTTACAATGAAAGGTATTTTAAATTATCACTAAACTAAATTAATATGAGAAGAAATTCCATTTTATCATGATCCTAGGGCTGTGAATAAAAAATAAATCCTTCTATTTTTATTTCTAAAAGTAGGTTTAGAATGTTCCTTTTGGAGTCACATGACAATGATCTTAAATTACATTAAAATGGGCCTAAAATCTTTACCCAAATGCAAATAGTAGAGGTTGGCAGCTAAATCATGAATGAGGGGAAGGAAAATTTAGGCTTATTTGCAGAACTGTTTTAAGATGTCAAGATGTCAGGTTGCATTGCGTTTCAGGATCCCGGTTTAAGAGCGTTTCAAATGAAGAGCGTGGAGGATAACCATGTGACGTTTCCGAGGGTACCACATGCACAAGTGTGTTTCCGTCAGTATCCCCAGGAGCTCAGGATGATTCGCGCTGAGAGTGATGCCCTTGTGCCCAGTCCTCGTGAAGCAGGACCTGCTGAACTAGTGAGACACAATGCACACCCAGCTTCTCCACTAGGCCCACTCTGGGAAGTCACCCCAACTCTTCACTCACCTCCCACGTCCAGTAAGCTACGAGGCCCCGGAGACTTAATCTCCTTGTTCTAGCTCGAAGTGCCCTGTTTTGTCTCCTGTACCTGTGCCCACATCTTTCTCCCCATGCCTGGCGCCTTTGTCCGGTCCCCCTGCCCTCACTCTGGGGTTACTGCAGTGGTGTCCTCGAAGGGGCTGCGCTGGGTGTGCCCCCTTGCAGTCCACCCACCTCACTGGAGCCTGAGTGATGGCTCTAAAATGCCAATCTGATTGCTCATTGTCTGCTTTAAGTGGCTCATCGATTCCCTGGCTTCCTCTACATGGACCCTTCCCCCTTGAGTAGCCTGTTTTTAGCCTCCCTCTTTCTAGAATATTCTCTCCTCTGTCTTCTAGCTAACTCCTGCACATCTTTCAAAATCTAGGTCCAGCCCACTCTTCTCTCTGCACATCTTCAAAAGCTTCTCATTCTGATCTCAAAGCCTTCCTCTGCTCCCAAGTCATCCCCTGCAGGCCCCTCCTATGTCATGGGTCACATGGTACTGCCATTGTCAATTCATGTCCCCAACCAACAGGCCACCAGGCCTAAGCAACCTGAGGCAGGGGCCCTGCGTACTCAGTCTTGCTTCTCCAGGGCTTGAACCGTTCTTGCACACAACACTTGGCCCAGTTCTAAAGACTTTATAAATATGAACTCACACAATCCTCATAATAACACACGGTTATTAGAAGAACATGTATTTGTCTAACAAATGTATACTGAGTGTCCAGCAGGTGTTAGATATAATTTTAGGCACTGGGGATTCAGAAGTGAACAAGACACACAAATTTCTGATCTCAAAGACTTTATCATCTATTGAGGCAAAGGGATAATAAACAGGTATATAATATAATGTGAGGCAGTGAGAGGAGCCATAAAGAAAAAAAAGCCAGACAAAGGGGTGAAATGTGACAGAGATGTCATTTTAGATAGGATGCTCAGGCAAGGCAATCTGAGGAGGGGACATCTATGCAGAGATCTGAATACAGTGAGGGAATAAGCCATGTGGATATGTGTGGAGGGGAGTGGAGGCGGGGTGAGGCAGAAGAAAGTGAGTGCAAAGGCCCCGAGACAACAGGCTCTGCCCGTGCAGTGCACAGCAAGGAGGCCATGTGCTGGGATGCAGGGTGTGGGCTGGAAAGTGGTAGGAGATAAGAAATGCGAGGTGGGAGGTTAGGTCAGGTAGAGCCTCTCTGCCCATCCCGAGGACTTCGGGGTCTATTCATGGGTAGGTGTCAAGCCTGGTGGGTTAGGATGTGACTTATCCTTTAAAGGATCACTCCGACTGCTGAGTGGTGAATATGCACTATGGGGACCAAGAGTGGAAGCAGGGAGACAAGTGAGGAGGCAGATGCTGTGGTCCAGACAGTGATGATGGGGACTGCAACTCCCCACAGTGGTGGAGAAGAGGTCTCTGGACGCATTCTGCAAGGAGAGCGGACAGGATCTGCCGATGCCTGGCTATAGAGTGACTGAGGCAGAGGAGTCCTGGATGGCTCCGAGGGTTTTGGCCAGCTGGTGGGCTGGCGGTGCCATTTGTTGAGATGGGGATGACTGCAGGAAAAACAGTTCGGGGCAGGGCTGGAAATGAAGCATTTGTTTTAGACCCCTAATCAGGAGTTGCTGCAAGGATTTAGTTTTGTCTTCTATGAAATGGGGACAATGTTTATTTTACACATTTCTAATGAGAATCAAATGTGATCTTTTTTTTTTGAGATTACGTAGGTGGAAGGTTTATTTATTTTAAAAAAATTTTTTGGTGACAGAGATTGGCCCTGAGCTAACATCTGTGCCAATCGTTCCTCTATTTTGCCGTGGATCTCCGCCACAGCATAGCTTGATGAGCGGTGTAGGTCTCGACCAGGATTCCAACCCCGGAACCCGGCCACCAAAGTGGAGGGCCCTGAACTTAACCACGGGTCACCACTGGCCGGCCCGGAAGGTTTATTTTTATTCACACTGAAGCTAGGGGTAGAGTTCCCTTTAAAAGAACACAAGCAAAACTCCCTCTTATTGGTTAGACATTGCTGCCTTGCACAATTGTTGCTCCTACCCGGAAATGATGTTGGTAACACACCATATTTATTTATTTAACATTTATAGAGAGCTTACTATGTGCCAGACACTATTCTAAATATAAACAGGACCTTATAAAAAATTAACTCATATAATCCTCTAAAACTTTTTGTGGTATACACCATTATTCCCTCCATTTTACAGATGAAACTGGCACAGAGAGGTGAAGTAACTTGCTTAAGGTCCCACAGCTAGTAAATGGGAGAGCCAGGAGTCCAGCTCAGGTGCTCTGGCTCCCCTTTCAATCCCAAAGCCAAACTGCACATCCCCTGCATCCTGTGAGCCTGCCATCTCTGACATGTGATTGGGTCTCTTCTGTACTCAGAAGGGGCCTCCTGTCTAACAATACTGCCTGCTCCCCTGCCCCAGAGTTGTTCCTGCCTCGGTTCTCACAAAACCTCGGTCAGTATTGATAGCAACACCCCCTTTTGTCTCAGCCCTTCCCAGGCTGCTGGCAGCCACCCCGAGCACTCAGTGTCCTCTGTGCCTTTCTTCCCATGTCCTGAGGTTGGGCTCCTCCCCGCATTGCCACACACAAGCTTTTTTGGTATCCTGCTCTCTCCACGCGCCCCGCCTCACTGGCAGTTGTTACAAGTTGTCCTAAACGCTTGCAAGTAGCACGTTTTCCACTCATGTGTAGGAGCGGACCACGGGCCACACTAAGCTGAGTGCTGAAGACAAGGTGAACCCGGCTGGAACCCTGACCTCTCCAGAGACTTTGAGTTAGAAGTCAGGTCCCCGGCCTTTCAGCTTTGGGCCCTCCCTCCTGGCCTCAAGAGGGCGCAAAGCAGGCAGTCAATGGACATTCATTTATTTATTTAGAAAATGTTTATTGAGTGCCTACTACATGCCAGGCAGGCAATGTGATAGATGCCGAGGATATGGAGGGAAACCAGACATGTGCAGGGTCCTCACGGCTCCAGGGGCACGGGGTGAGCCAAAGCCTGCTCCCTGGTCCTCTGCGAGGGCTCAGGAAGGGAGCAGGGAGAGTAGAGGTGGGGGACAAGGGGATGGAGGTCACAGGAAGGGGCGGCGAAAAGAGCCAAAGCGCGAGGCCAGAGAGGCTGGCGTGGCATCGGGCCAGGGCGACCCCTCCGTCTCCAAACCCGGACACGGACACACGTGCTGCAGCCGCTTCGGGGACCCCTGCCCCGCTGCGACCTCCGAGCACACCAGCGTCTACGCGGGCGCCGGCTTCACAGGGAATGCACAGCTTGTCAAGACAAGACTGTCTGGGAGAAAGACCGCTGCACCGTGCGTGCGCGGCCGGGGTCGTGGGGGTGGCGCACCACTGGCGCAGGCTTTCTTAAAGAGAGAACTCTCCGGTTCGCTGCTCAAGCTCTGGGGCCTGGATTCCAATCCTGACCTATTGCTTACCAACCGGTTGTGTGACCTTGCGCAAGTCACTTAACCTCTCTAGGACTCAGTTACATAATCAATTAAATGGGTGTCCAATAACCTTAATGTTGGTGCTAGAATTAAAAGAGAGAACGCCTGGAAAGCTTCCCGGCTTTCCATGGTTCCCGGCACGTAGCGAACGCTCCCGGAGCCGAGGTTGTAATTACCCGCTGCTCACACCTCGCTGGGTCAGCTGGCCTCCCCTGGGCCCCGGCGCCCGTTGCTCTCTTCCAAGGGACCGACGACTAGCCTATTGGAGCGCGCCCTGCCTTGATGGATTTATTTGCTTGCTGGGGGCGGGGTTTCGAAAGGGGCGAGGAGTAGAAGAAGGTGGCGGAGGGCAATGAAAGGGAAGAAGCGGAGGGGCAGAAGGCGAGCGAGGCGGGGCGGGGAGGAGTCGGGCTGGGTTTCTGAGCCCGGGCGCAGCGCGCACCCGGAGCCCGCGGCGGCGGGGCGGGGGTGGCGCGCGGCGGCGACCAATGGCGCGCGGCGCTGCGGCGGAGGCGGTGCAGGAACACCCGGCCTGTGACAGCCAAACTCACCAACTCCGCCCTCGTCCCCGCGGGATCCCGGACCCGAGCCGGCCTGGGGCCGAGGCCGCCCGACTCGCGCTGCGAGCGAACATGGCAGCAGAATGAGAAGGCTGGCGCCGGGTCGTGGCCGCCGCCTCGCTGCAGCTCGAGATCCGCGCCCGGCGCCCTCCGAGCCGCATGCTTAGCCGGCCTCCTGGTGGCCGCTGGATTATTTCATTCGGAGTGGAAGGCGGGGAGAAAGAGGACCCTGCCGCCGAGCCGGTCCGTGCTCTGGCACGGTGTAGAGGCTTGTGCGGACGCCTCACCGGCTGCGGAAACGACGCGGGAGAGAGCCGGTCCCTGGCTGCGGCGGCGCGGGCGCGGGGATGAGCCGGCCATGGAGCCGCCTCGGCTGGGAGCACGGAGCCGGCCGGCGCTGCGGCGGAGGCGCCGCCTGAGCCGGGGCTCCGCGGGGCTTTGGGGCCTCGGGCGCCCCGGGGGGATCCCTGCCGCCGCGTCCGGGAAGGACGCGAGCCCCGCGTGGCGGACACTGCAGCAGTCAGCGTACTGAGGCGCCCCGAGTCTGCTCCGCCTGCGGCTCGGAGCGCTCTCGGCACCCGGGCGTCTTGCCCGGTGCACGGCGGCTGGAGCACCGCAGCGAGCCGGGTGCAGGAGTGGCTAGAGGGGTGTGTGTGCGCGTGTTCGACTGGAGATCCGAGCTAAAGCAGAACCAGACGGACCCGAGCAGCCATGCTTCCCGGGGTGGGCGTGTTCGGCACCAGCCTCACGGCCCGTGTCATCATCCCGCTGCTCAAAGACGAGGGCTTCGCGGTGAAGGCGCTGTGGGGCCGCACGCCGGAGGAAGCGGAGGAGCTGGCCAAGGAGATGAGCGTCCCCTTCTACACCAGCCGCATTGACGAAGTGCTGCTGCATCAGGACGTGGACTTGGTGTGCATCAACCTGCCGCCGCCCCTCACCAGGCAGATTGCTGTCAAAACCCTGGGTGAGCGACCCCCTCCCCCAACTCTCCTTCGGCCTTCTCTCCTTTCCTTCTCTGCTGCTTTTCTCCTCTCGCCCCCTCTTCATCCCAGAAGCTCACACGGCGTCTACTCTGACTTGGGGACCTGAGATCCGACATCCCGCTCGGAGCTCTCTTTTTCCTCATCCGTGGCCTTCCCACCTCTGCGCTTCTCTCCTCCCTTCTGACACCTCCTGGACGCGCTTCCCCACGTGTGTGGCGCAGAGGCGTGTGTTCCGGGGATGGGGGACGAGGCAGACCAGACGCTGAGTATTGGGGATGGGCAGCTCTGAGGGAGAGAAAACAGACCCCGGCTGTGTGTGTGGTGCCCCAGTGTGTGCGTGCATGCGCGCCTGCGAGAGGCGAGTGCGCGCCCAGGAACGCCTGAATAAAGGGCTGCACACGTGTCTCGGGTGCTCCTAGGGGCGATAGACTACCTGACGTTTAGCAGCTGTGGCGCCCTGCTAGCGTAGTTTGTTTCTTTCTACTGTGAGTTAGTTTAGTGTGAGATTAGAGATATGACCATCCGCGGGAATAATTCATCTTTGCTGAAAGCAAGGATGGCGGGAATGGTTGGAGGGGGGTTGGGGGGAATCTATTGGGACATTTTGGGGCGGGGGCGGGGACCGGGGCCGTAGGTTAGTAAAGATTGGTTTGATAAAACCAGAGGGATTTAACTTTCCAGGGCGGCAGCTTAGGAGTTGTCTTCTGCGCAGATCTGGAGTTACAGATCTTAGATTTTTAGGGGATGGTCGTAGTAGTTCCAGAGGCACCTGTGGGAAAAGGCCCAGCGCTGCCAGTTTCACTTGGAAGCGTGCAACGATCCCTCCTTAATTCCTTAAATCCTTGGTGTTGACTAGCCGGTTGGGGGTGAGCTCACCACGCCTCACCATCCGGTCTGCCCACCTCACCCAGGCGGACTGAACAATCTCACACAGTGTATCGGCGTGTGTGCCATGCCCAGAGGAAAAAAGTGCATGTTTTGTGCATCAGCAGTTCTCACAAACACCTAAGACAATCCCAGGAAGATGCACACTCCTTACTCTCCGGAGAAAATGTATTGCCTACCCTTGAAAGTTGGAATTGCTATTGATGAGGAAAGAGACAATGCGTATGGCACAGGGTGCCAGCTTAGAGAAGAGTTCCAAGGGAAAGACTGGAAGGAACAGGGCCAGCACTCAGAAACCAATGGTAATTTATGTAGTCATGGAAAGAATGTTTTAGTTTTAAAAACGGGTATGGATTCAGGGTAGGTGAAATGTACAGAGATTTTAATTCTATCTTCAAAGACCTCTGACCAAGCGTAGAGCTCTTTTTCCCTAGAAAACCGTTTTTATCAGGCCGTTCTGCTGTTGACTCAGATGGGACATCCCATAGCATTCCGAAGGAGAGTGCCCCCGGCAGTCAGTTTTCACGCTAATTTTATTAAGCATCTGACCTTTGTGGCCTGGTTTCTTTGGCCTTGAATTGAATGTCATTGGGTTCTGGCTAATATTTCTTTTTCTGTTTGATCTAACGTATGTGTTGATAGTACAGTTAGCTTCTGTGCTTGCAATGGATCTGTGCATATGGCATAGATTATAGCCATCCTGTAGCATAAATCTGTTAGGGGAATTACATGAAACAGGTCCGTCTTGAGCCCCATCTCTACTAGAGGGCTTATGGCTGGTCATATCAGAAAGACCTTGTTGTAACATCGCGTCTCCCCTCTCTGGCAGCACAGTCCTCCAAGTCAGACCCACAGAGCAGTCCTAGAGCGTGTCTCCAGGAGGGTGGCAATGTGGCAAACAAGGATATTCCTGTTTTCTGACCATCTTCGGAACATTAGCCGTGAAAGTATTTGGGGCCTCTGGCTTCGAGAGAAGTGGCACAAATTATACATTTCTGGATACGTCTGTTCTTATTTTAAAAAATCTCAGTTTTTTTTCCTTGACAAGAGTAATGGGAGTTATTTCTTCAAAACCAAGTGTAAGAGGCGTAAGAAATAGATTCAGTTTAATAATTGTGACTAAGGAATGGGGTTTGGTTCATGTTTTCGTGGTAGGTATTAGATATTTTTTTAAATTCCTGACTGGCAGGTAATGTGAGGTAGTCTGTGGTTGTAGAAAGCGTGGAGGCATTGGGTTTAGATGTGGCTGGACCTCATCTCATTCCCGACTTCATCTTCACTGGAAAATCCCCGGACATCATGCTCCTTCTAGAGCCTGTGAGTACACAGCAGGGTGGTCGTCTTGGTTTGCTTTGCTGTCACTGTTGGAGGCTCGACACCCACACAACACAGGAAGTGGAAAACCCCAAGCGGTTACCAGGCTGGTCTGGCCGTTGGGGGTTTAGAGCGATCGTGTTTGCCTGGAATTGAAACGAGCCCATCTTGACTAGTCCTGGTGAACTGTCCTTCTTTTAGCAAAGGCCTGGGCTTGAACTTGCTTGGCCAGCAAGGGCGAGAGATCTGTGGCCTTCCATCCGTACCCGTAACTGATCACGGGCCTGTCAAGATGAGAGGCTGGTCCAGGGACCATAGCGGAATGCAGCTTGGACTCAATTGAATCACACACATCCCTCTTTAATTTCTAAAAATTTCCTTGAGGGCTGCCCTGGTGTTGTAGTGGTCACTTCAGCGGTGGCCTGGTGTTCGCCGGTTCGGCTCCTGGGTGCGGACCTGCTCACTGCTCATCAAGCCACGCTGTGGTGGCATCCCACATAGAAGGTGGAGGAAGATTGGCACAGATGTTAGCTCAGCGACAATCTTCCTCACCACAAAAACCCCCAAAGAAAAAAATTTCCTTGAAATCCATACCTTAGTGAACTAGGCATTTCTCTGTTGCTTTTCTACAATGTATAATTTCTGCGGTGACCAGGGCTGCCTCTTGTTAAGTACCACTATGTGCCAGGCAATGAGTTAGGTGCTGTATACAAAACATTTCGTTTCATGATCAAAATAACCCTCCAAGATAGATATTAGCCCTGTTTTACAAATGAGGCAACTAAAATTCAGAGACCTGAGTCAAACTGCCCGAGGACGTATAACTAGGGATTTGAAACCATTCTGCCTCCCCCGAACTAGTTCTTTCTCTTCCATCCCCTGAATTTGCTCCTCTGCCTCAGTTGCTTCTCTCAGATAATGGCAGCCAAGGTGAGATTGGAGTTATCTTTTATTCATGTGTTTCCTACCCATGGAATCAGTTCCCAAATCTGGTTGATGTCATCTCCTTAATCTCTCCTGTATCTGTTCCCTCTTCTGCGTCATTGCTTCCTCCATAGAAGGAACAAGGCCCTTCCCTAGTTTCTGAATTAGGTTCCAGCCTGCCCCTCCCCACCTGTGTCTCTCTCCAGCTTCCACACTGCTGCCCGAATTATCGCACTTGAAGAACTGTGGACCCGATCGTGTCTCTGCTCCCGGCTTCCATCACTTCTAGGAAAAGCCCACCATCATCCTCTTTGTCTTCTTGGTAGCACTGTGGGAGTTTGTGATGATCTCTTTCATTCATTTGCGTGTTCTCTTCTTTGTTATTTGTCTCCCCAGCTAGCATGGAAATTCTTCCAGGTAGGGCTTTTTATCTGCTCTGCTCACCAGGGTGGCCTTATCTCCCCTAGACGGTGCCTGGCACTGAGTCACCTAGTAGGCACACTGTAAATATTTGTTGAATGACGAATGAATGAATGTTTGGGGAAGGCAAAGGTTATAAACAGGATGTGTCGATCAATAATGACATTTTTGTCTTGCTTGCAGTAGCCCAGTGCTTTTCAAACTTTGACGTGCTGTCTTATCACCTGGGGATCCTGTCAAAATGCAGATTCTGGGGCAGGACCCGAGATTCAGAATTTCCGTCCAGCTCCCAGGTGATGTGGATGCTGAGGCAGCCAGACACAGAGAGGTGATGGCTCCCTGCCTTTGGGAAAAGAGGATATCCCCTGCCGTGAGTAATTAACCTGGCAAGGGAACTGTTAAGATACCCATGGCCTTTGTGTGTAATGTGACATCTGTTTTCATGGTCCCTGCCCCTGTTTTTGGGGATAGTAGTGCAGACTCTCTTGGGGAAGCCTCTCCATGGGATGGAAAGCTCCTTTGAGATGGTGAATAAGGCTGTGGGGTTTCGCTGATCTTTGATCTTGCTGCACATGGATCCTGCCCCAACTTGTTTGGCATCATTAGCTGAGGTCCTGGAGCTGTGTTTCCTTTCCTGTCCCACTTCACGGTGTCAGGAGTTGCTCAAGGTTGAGGAGGGCTGCCCGGACAGGGGCGAGAGCAGGGAGGAAACGGGGTTGAGACAGGACCCGCTGGCCATGCTTGCCACACCGGTAGAGATCCGGCTGCAGATAATGAATGGTGTATTTGGACTGGATGGTAACTGTTGTGAAATCCCAGCAAACTCTGCATTTCCACTTCTTCCTTGAAGTCTCTTCTTGATCTTTTCCTATCTGAAGACTGTGTGGGAAAGGTCATTGTGTTTTACTCTCCGGAGTTTCTGCCCCTGAGCACTGAGTGAAACGATTTTGGTCTATCAGTTTGGTGCAGAGTGGAGGAAGCCCTGGGGCATTATGTAAATGAAAGAAATGACTCTATTTACTGTTAGGAAAAGTCAAGCATCACCAATCTCATTGCGTCTAACTGAAATCAGGTACAGTTGAGTGATTATTTCGTTGATGCTATCGGGCTTTGAAAATGTACAATTCTGCAGAAGTTTAAATTGGAATGGGAAGAAGCCAAATGAAGAAGTTGGGCATTTTGATACCTGAAACTGGGGACGAACCAAAAAATAAAAATAAAAAAGTGGAAGTAAATAGCATGTTTTAAGGGTTTCACCAAGAAAGAAATACCCAGGCAATTAGTTATGTATTTTGATTCAGGGCAATCATGGCCCAGAAAAGAGCATCATTATATAAGATGTTGTGATTCAGATAGGATTCACCAATTCCTATTATTGATTCACCAATGATAGGAAAAGTTGTCAGGTTACAACTGTGTGACTTTGGGAGAGGGAACCCTCCTTCCTGAGCCTCAGTTTTCTCATCAATAAAATGGAGTTAATGATACTATCGTATAGGGTGGGTGTGACAATTAAAATGGGAGGGGGTGTGTAAAGACCTAGCCCGAAGTCCCCCTTAGTTATCTGCATAAGCTCAATAAATGTTAGTCTTACTTCCTCCCAATGTGATCACTTCTTTTAGCCTATTCCAAACGGTGTCTTTGAAGATTTTTTTTTTTCATATTTTCTGATGAGACGATTTTCTCGTGCTAGATTCAGAAAATACGGTTAAGCATTTTCTTACTTCTGGGGCTGGCCCCGTGGCCCAGTGGTTAAGATCACACACTCCACTTCAGTGGCCAGAGTTCGCTGGTTTTGGATCCTTGGCGTGGACCCAGCATCACTCATCAAGCCATGCTGTGGTGACATCCCACATAGAAGAACTAGAAGGACCTATAGCTAGTGTATACAACTATGTACTGGGGCTTTGGGGAGAAAAAAAAAGGAGAGGAAGATTGGCAACAGATGTTAGCTCAGGGCCAATCTTCAAAAAAAAAAAGTTTTCTTATTTTTAAAAGGCAACGTGCATAAGCCAGGCTTTAGCTGTTGTATTTGCTGAGAATCTAGTACTTGCTTCACATGTATCAGATCATGTATCTAGAAGGTGCGGATGGTCCTGGAAGATTGATCAGCCCTTGTGAGAAGGATGCAGGGCCGTCCCGTGGAACTCAGGAGAGGGATGTAGCTGGGTCTCACCAGGTGCCTGGAAACCATGAACTCTAGGAATTTTGTCACTTTGTGTTCTGCTCCTCCCCGAGTGTCAGCTTCACCGTCCGTCCCTTGTAGATCAGCCTCTTCTGCATCGTGGGCCCGTGTGGTGGGTGGAACACTGGCCACAGGCAGCTCCCAGGTGCAAAGGTTACAGGTTCAGCCCCTTGGAAAGTACAGCCCTCCCTCTGCCCTTCACTCCCAGCTGTCCCTGCTTGTGCCCGATGCCTTCTCCTGGCTCAGTCTTTTTGGTGATGATCTCATAGTGTGGGGGGATACGTCCCAGAATGCCGGGGGGCCCTCTCTACTGGGGGGCAGGAGGGGTGGAGGGTGATCATCCGTCACACTCCCAAAGCTGGACCACATTCCCGAAAGGTGCTCATTATAAGAACGCAGACTGGGTTGAAGATTTTACAAACGTAGACATTTTTTGATTATGTAGGTTCTTTATTCACTTTACGAAATACACATTTGCCATTTTCTGCTTTTATAATGACCACAGTGAAACAGTGGAAGGGAAAAATATATGTGATGATCTAATGATGCTGGCCTTGTTGTTGTCATTATTATTATTAAATTTAGGATGTATGTATTTTTAAGGAACGTGAGGGGAAAGTAGGTAAACATGATGAATCCATGGAGTTTTGTGGTCGTCTGTTGGTTTGCAAGCCTTTGCCAAGCTCTTCCTGCATGGTGGGCACCAACAGAGGCCTGTGATGAGGCATAGGCCCTTTGTCTTCAAGTATTAGTGTGTGTCCTCAAAGGAGTGAGGAGTCAGGGGTCAGGAAAAAGACTGAGGTCCCTGGGGAAGAAGGATTTCTGCCTTCAGACTGCCTTTGTACTGGAAACTACAACGTCAACTCTTCCCTGGGTCTCCAGCCTGCTGACCTGCCCTGTAAATTTTGGACTTGCCAGTCCCCATAATGCATGAGCCAATTCCTTAATATAAATCTATCTGTCTCTCTCTCTCTGTATATCCTGTTGGTTCTGTTTCTCTGGAGAACCTTGATGAATACAAATTTTGGCTGGATCAAGGCCACCTGGCCAGGCAAGCTGGACGATGAGACACCTGGCAGATGTGTCACCTAAGTGTGGATCTGGAAAGACATGTTGGTGGAGAAGCTGCTCCAGTGAGTTCTGCTGGTGGGTGGGGGCCCCTAGGAGAGCACTCTCCGAACATTGTCCTCTAAGCAGGAAGACGTTGAAGGTGAAAGTTCTTTTGGGTTCAGACTCAAGCCAAGGGGAATGTCGGGGCAAAGGCTTTCACCTGCTCACCGCTGAGAGCCACGTTGACCCTTCTCTCTGACCAGTTCTAGACCTGTCAACAGGGCTTTGGGGAAGCTGGCCTCTTGAGTTCGGGCAAGTCTGGGGTGCCTTGGGGTTTCGACTTTCCTGGAGAATTGTTAATACCCTGTAGAGTATTTAAAAATGCAGAAAAAATAACTTTACATTAAAATGATATGAAATGTTTTAAAAATTTCCCATTTCCAGCTGTAATAACCCTCAGGGTACTGAGATGCTCTTTTAGTTAGCGTAATATCTGTAAACTGAAACTGTAGATTTTTGAAGCTCAGATTAGGTTGGTGTGCAGCGTTAGCATTGCTGTTTTAAAAAATAGGTTTTTGAAGACAAAATCCTCCCATTTGAAACAACGTGGATGGATCTTGAGGGTATGATGTTAAGTGAAATAAGCCAGATGGAGAAAGACAAACACTGTATGGTTTCACTCATGTGTGGAAAATAAATGAATACATGGACAAAGAGAACAGATTAGTGGTTACCAGAGGGGAAGGGAGCTGGGGGGTGAGAGAAAGGGGTAAAGGGGCACATATATATGGTGACTGACAAAAAATAATGTACACCTGAAATTTCACAATGTTATAAACTATTATGACCTCCATAAAAGTTTTTTAAAAAGCAGGGCCTACCCCTGTGGCCGAGTGGTTAAAATTCAGCAGTGTTCCACTTTGGCAGCCCAGGTTCGTGGGTTTGGATTCTGGGTGTGGACCTACTCCACTCACCAGCCATGCTGTGGAGGCATCCCACATACAAAAAAAAAAAGAGGGAGATTGGCACAGATTTTAGCTCAGGGCTAATCTTCCTCCAGCAAAAAAAAAAAGGGGAGGATTGGCAGCAGATGTTAGCTCAGGGCGAAATCTTCCTCAGCAAAAAAAAAAAAAAAAATACAGTTGTACAACTATCACCACGAAAAGTTTTAGAACACTTCCAACACCCCAGGAAGTTTCCTCATGCCTGTTTGTGATCAGTCCCCATTCCCACCCCTGGCCCCAGGCAACCACTGATCTGCTTTCTATCTCTACAGTTTTGCTTTTCCTAAAAATTTCATGTAAACGGAATCATATAATATGTAGTCTTTTGTGTCTGGTTTCTTTCACTTAACATTATGTTTTTTTTTTTTTTCTAAAGATTTTATTTTTTTTCCTTTTTCTCCCCAAAGCCCCCCAGTACATAGTTGTATATTCTTTCGTTATGGGTCCTTCTAGTTGTGGCATGTGGGATGCTGCCTCAGCGTGGTTTGACGAGCAGTGTCATGTCCACACCCAGGATTCGAACCAATAAAACACTGGGCCGCCTGCAGCAGGGCGCACGAACTTAACCACTTGGCCACGGGGCCAGCCCCTTAACATTATGTTTTTGATGTTCATCCATGTGGTTGCATGTATCAGCAGCTCATTCCTTTTTTTATTGCTGAGTAATATTCCATTGTATGGCGAGAACGCATTTTGTCTATCTGTTCACCATTTGATGGATGTTTGTATTGTTTCCAGTTTTTAGCTATTATGAATAATGTTGCAGTGAACATTTGCATGCACATCTTTTTTAGGCTCGTGTTTTCGTTTCTCTTGGATAGATACCTAGGAGTGAAACTACTGGGTTGTGTGAATGTATATATTTAACTTTTTAAGAAACTGCTGAACTGTTTTCCAGAGCAGCTGCACCATTTTACATTCCTACCAGGAACGTAGGAGAATTCTAATTGCTCCACATCATCACCAACACTTGGTATTGTCAGTCTTTCTTATTAGAGCCATTACAGTACATGTGTACCATCTTATTATGATTTTGATTTGCATTTCCCTGATGATGCAAGCATCTTTTCATTTGCTTATTAGTCATTCATGTATCTTTTTTGATGAAATGTCTATTCAGATCCTTTGGCCATTTTTAAATCGGGTTGTTTGTCCTCTCATTATGGAGTTGTAAGCATTGGTTTTGTAATTTTGTTCTTAAGGTAGGGATAGGGTTTTTTTGGTTTTCAAATACTCCCCTTTATTTTTGATTTTGGAGCTAGACCCAGCTGAACTAACCTCTAACCCAAGTAGAATTAACTTTGCCTGATCTCCATTGCAATGGTTCCTTATTCAGAAGAGCCAGACAACCATGTGAGCGGATGCTGAGGACCGGTGCTTCAGCTGTGCCCTGGGCCCCGAGGGTGTGCTCAGCACGCTCGGAGGGACGTTTCCACTGTGAAGATCATCTGAGGTGCTCCAGGATCTTTCAATCACTTATTTTGCCCTGCGTCTGGAGAGTGTTTCTCTTTTTTCATTTATTTTTACTGAGTGTCTGTAGCCTTGTGTCAGTGATGGTGAGAAATACCCCAGATAGTAAGATCTGGAAGATAAGCACTTGCAAACCAACGGCTGTGAGATGAAATAGCTGGTTCAGAACAGAAGGGATCGTTACACTGCAATGCCAGGAAGTGTTTGCTTAAGGCCCTTGAGTAACCCCAAAATACCAGTATCGGATGAAGGGTTGGCCACTGGGTAGCTTCCCAGTGCTAGTCTATAAAGGGCGCTAAAACAAAGGGAAAAAAATGGAGACAGTATTTGAACAGGATTCCCCTAAGAAAAAGTGCCACGTGCTTGAGTGAGGGACTTGTAGCAGGTGAGGCCTGGAAGCGGCTTCCTCTAACAGGTTATGAGTTACCGCTGTGTCCCCTTCCAGAAGGGCTGGATCTAGTTCACTGCTGAGCTCTTGTTTTGCTGAGAGGGGAACATGAGTTTGAGGTTAGAGATAAAACGCGAGGGGCCAGTGAGGAAAGGCCACGCTTGTTCCCAGTGCCCTTCTCGCAGGCAGCGTGAGTCCCTGAGGAGGTGGCCCTCCAGATAATGGATGCTGCCTGAAAGCTGAGGAAAGGATTCCTGAGAGCTGGAATGGTCCAGGAAGACCTTTTGGAGAAGGTGGGGCTTCAACTGGACCAAGAAGAGAGGGTAGGATGTAAATAATTGGAAAGGAAGATATAGAAGGCTCTGTGATATACAATCTTCAAGGCACTGCTCGGTTCTGTAGTAACACTCTGAGGAAAACCCTGTTTCCTATGGTCGGCTGCCTGGGACAAAGTTAGGGTGGTTTAAGAATGTCCAACATTTAAAAAATATTTTTCTTACCCAGAATTAAAAAAAAAATTTTTTTTTGCTAGCAAATTCCCCTCCCCCTCCTTCATCAGCAGTAAGTTCCACTTGCATCTTTCCCTTTGGATCCTAAATGGTGACAGTCACAGATGACAGGGCTCTGGGGTAGGCAGAGGAAACAGCTTGCAGGAACGTTGGAGAGAAACCCCATTGCGAGGAGCACAAATGGCCGCCTTCAAGGGTGTGAAAAGAGCTGCGAAATCGATTCAGCAAGAAGCATTGTGAAGACAAAGCCCACTGTGGGACGGAGTCGGGGGGAGGCTATGGTGGAGAGGAGGGTTGGGTAGCTGGCCGAGCTCGGTGCCT
Source organism: Equus przewalskii (assembly GCF_037783145.1). Classification (NCBI taxonomy): domain Eukaryota; kingdom Metazoa; phylum Chordata; class Mammalia; order Perissodactyla; family Equidae; genus Equus; species Equus przewalskii. The sequence goes on along the minus strand of NC_091849.1, from coordinate 13,372,526 downwards.
GGTTTTGTGCTTGTGTCGGAGGATGGTGTCCCTTTGTTGTACCCCCTTATGGTCCAAGGGTCACTGTTGGGCTGGGGCTATGATTTATTTGATGGGAAAGGATGAAAGCATCTCCTTGGATGCTCGGATGCTGGATGTGACGTGTGGACGTGCTTGTCAGCATTAGGAGGCGAGAGCTCATGGAGATGATGATCATGAGGCTACTGCAGAGTCTGCTGTTGTAGGGGATGGTTTTAGGAAAAGATCGCAGTGGTTGATTCTTGACTTGGGATCCAGAGTCAGTCAACAGAGCCTTGCTAGGGGCGTGTGCTGGCTAGGCTTTTAAAAGATCCCCAAACGTGACCACTGTGTCTCTTCGTTGCTCTGTTTCAGGAGCAAAAGTTCCTGGTTCAATTTGGTGTCATTCTGTACAAAATAAAGTGAGGCACCCGAATGCTTTTTCATCAGTGGAAAAAGTCGACCAGTTTTAAGAAGCTCCCCCATCACGTGGCCTCAGCTTGAATCCTGGCCTTGCCACATTCAGCGTGCCTGTGGGTCCTCTGCTTAACTCTTCTGAGCCTCAGTTTTTCCATCTGTAAAACAGAGATGATAAAAGTACTGGCTCAGAAGGTTGTTGACTTCAGCAGTGGTTTGTTTAAAGTCGGTGCTCGATAAACAAGAGAATCACGCTTAATCAGAACTTACGGTGAGCTCCTGTCCATTCGTTCTGCCCTTGAACACATTTATTGAGCACCAGCTATTTCCCAGGCACTCTCTGGATCTGTGCTTTGCACTACGTAGACATTAGCTAGATGGGGTTCTTTAAATTTACATAAAAATTAAAAGTAAATAAAATTAAAACTTCAGTTGCTCAGTTGCCTTAGCCACATTTCAAGTGCTTGAAGGCCACATGTGGCTGGCTGGTGGCTACCATATTGGACAGGGGAGCATAGAACATTTCTGTCATTGCAGAAAGTTCTTTTGGACGGCACGAATCTCGACGCTGGGGATTCAACAGTGAACCAAGCAGTCATTTATGTTTGATCTAAACATGAATTTTTTTTAGGAAGATTAGCCCTGAGCTAACATCTGCTGCCAATCCTCCTCTTTTTGCTGAGGAAGACTGGCCCTGAGCTAACATCCGTGCCCATCTTCCTCTACTTTATATGTGGGATGCCTACCACAGCATGGCATGCCAAGCGGTGCCATGTCTGTACCTGGGATCCGAACTGGCGAACCCCGGGCCGCCAAGAAGTGGAATGTGCACACTTAACTGCTACACCACCGGGCTGGCCCCATAAACATGAATTTTTGAGGACCCAAATTTTGGGGTGTGTTTTGCTTTCTCCCAGGAATGAGATGATAGGAAGTCTACACAGTGGGTTATCAGTGTCTCAAAACTAATTAGTAGATGTTTAATGAGGTGTGGGCATGCCCTTCTCTGTTTATTCGTAGGACTCTGTTATTCATAAAGAGATGTGCTGTGGAAAGTTTCCTGAAATCCCCATTAGATGACGGGAATGAGCAACCAGATAAATGACACACCTCCCCACCTTGGGGTCGTTCAGGTAGCAGATGGCCCAGAGGGGGCTGGAGTGACACCAGGGCGGGACTCCTGTCGTTGCTCACAGGAGACATTTCCTCAACCCTCTTGGCAACCTGCGAGGTTTTCTCCTCTTTTGGCCGCTGTAGAGCCCAAAGCAGAGAGAAGCCAAGGAGGGCTGTGGGGGAGGGGACTAGAGGCAGGCCTTTTAATCCTGCGAGAGACCCCCTCGAGGCCAGTGCCTGAGGACTCGGCTTGGGGAAGGATCCTGACTTCCCAGAACGGCTGCTCTGTCCTCTCCTGCCAAGACTCTGTGACTCGGGGACAATGAGGTTTCTGAGTGTCTCTCCACTCTCCGTCCTGTGCTTCGTCTGAGGCTTGGAAAGGCTAACCAAGTAGTGAAGCCTGCAGCCTCAACCAATAGCTAATTTCTATTTTGCTAATTATTGCTGCTTCTCTCTTTTTTCTTTAAGTCCCATTCACTCTGCGAAAGCAACATCCATTTGCGTGAACGTTCCTTAGGGAACTGGCACCATAGGGAACTGGCACCATGAAATTCCAGCGGGTTGGCGCTCGGGGGCAGAGGCGAGTGTGCGTTCGTGAGGGTGTGAGCTCACGCTTGCCCGAGTGTGCCTCCTACAGACTGTCTGTCGCCCAAGGTCAAGGGCAGGGTCAGGATGCTAGACTGCTACTTATTTAAATTTGACTTTGGGGCTCTTCTCCTCTCCTCCATGAACATGAATAATCAAAAGTGGGCTGTGGAAGGCGAGATCCGTTCCCCTGCTCTGTCCCATCCCCTTTTCCTATGGAGCTGGGGCACTCGAGGGGGAAAAAGCAGCAGGCAGAAACATTTGGGGGGAAAATGCAGCTTGCTCTATTTGTCTGAACTTATGATCCTTCCAGCGCCACCCACGTGGGACGTTTGTTTATACCGCCTGATGCCAGTCTCAGAGAGTCCTCGGGGACGGGGTTAGAGCCCTGGGGGATGTAGGCTGTCTGACTTAATATGCACAGCCGTTCACATCTGGGGCACAGAGGCGGCCCAGCTTTCCCCGGGAGGCCCAGGGGCACCACAGGGCTGCATTTGTCTGTGGAACTGAGACGTAGCTCCTCGGGCTCACCCGGCTGCAGTGGGCTGCCCTCCTTAGCCCGCCTGCCTGGGGGATTCCAGGGGCTTGTGCCCCAAGCAGCTGACGTTTGCTCTGCTCCTTTCCAGCCCCCACAACCCAGTCAGGACCATACTGGCAGGTGTGCTTGTCACTTCCGTGTGCCGGGGACGCCAGCAAGATTGCACTGACCACATCCTCCGACAGGGGTTCCCTGCCTGGGTATTTATCAGCTTTCAGCTGGTTCACTTATATTTCCCATCCATTTACTGAGTGCCTACAATGTGTATGGCAATATTCTAGGTCATGGGTGGGGGTGAGAAGAGGTCTATTATCTGGTATCTACTCTGAAAGAGCTTATAATCTATCTAGAACCTACCCATTGCTTTTTTTTTTTTTTGGTGAAGAAGGCTGGCCCCAAGCTAACATCCATTGCCAATCTTCCTCTTTTTGCTTGAGGAAGATGGTCTCTGAGCTAACATCTGTGCCAATCTTCCTCTGCTTTGTTGTGTTTTTTTTTTTAAAGATTGGCACCTGAGCTAATATCTGTTGCCAATCTTTCCTTTTTTTTTTCTTTTTCTTCTTCTTCTCCCCAAAGCTCCCTGGTACATAGTTGTATATTGTAGTTGTGAGTGCCTATGGTTGTGCTATGTGGGACACCACCTCAGCCTGGCCTGATGAGTGGTGCCATCTCTGCACCCAGGATCTGAACCAGTGAAACCCTGGGCCACCGAAGCGGAGCGCACAAACTTAACCACTCAGCCACGGGGCTGGCCCTCCTCCTCTACTTTGTATACGAGATGCCACCACAGCACGACCTCATGAGCAGTGCACAGGTCCACACCCGGGATCTGAACCTGTGAACCCCGGGCCACTGAAGCAAAGCCCGTGAACTTAACCACTATGCAACGGGGCCAGCCCCTGCCCATCACTTTTGAAATGAGAAGAGGAACTAACATTTTATTGAGTACCGACTGTGTACCCAGTCCGGAGTCAGGCACAGTCCGAGTGTCATCTCATTCCCATCTCACAACCAGCCTTCGGGGTGGGCATGTAGCGTCTCCATCTTACAAGTGAGAAATTTAACTGTAGAGAGATTAGATATCACAAATCATTGATTCTAAGACACATTTTTTTTTCACACTTTAACATCTAAAATAGGGATATGTCTTACACTCGATGTCATGTCATAGTTTAATTGGCAGAGACTTTTCTTTCTTGTGGTAAGTAAAATAATCGTAGGTCTGCAGGGGTGTCTTAGCTTCTGTGAAACAGGCTCTCTCAGCTAAGCAGTGGAATCAGAGTCGACGTAGGTTTGTCTGACTCCGAAGCTTGTGCGTGTGCCAGCTCACCAGGCGGCAAGTTCCGTGGTCCCTATGTGCAAAGGGCATGTGATTTTCCCCAATGAAGTATGAAAAGGCGGAAATGATGATTAACCGGGGCCTCACGTCATCTAATTCCACAGCTGGGGAGATAGTCGCGTGGGGAACTGCGTTTATCAAACAGGGTGTTGAAAGATTGAGAAGATTTTATTTAATTATCTTCCCTTCTCTGCTGATTATAATTCATTTTTTAAAGAGGCCAAAATAAATGGCAAAGTGTTGTATGGACAAGATAGAAACACGAGGGGTTCATTCCTCCCTTTGTTCTCAAGTGGTCTGGGCTAAGTGGGCTGTGTTGATCTGTAGGGATCAGTCGGGTTGTGACCACTGGTCCTAGAGAACCACGACAGGAGACGTAGGCCAACTCCCATCCCCGCATGACTGAATTCTGTCCCCATGTGCTGGCCTGTGTGTGTTTATTGTTGTCACAGTGCCCTATGGTCACCACTCCCAGGTATGAAGCGAGGTCTGTTGAATTCCACGGCTGACCTGGATTCAGAAAGCAGAGAGACAGCCAATCCCACTGCCACATTCTGCACACCCTAGACTTGATCTGCACGGCCCCCCGGGCAGAAACAAATCCGGTCCCACAGTGGGCTTTCCCTAAGTCATTTTCCTGAGCAGCTGCTGTGAAAAGCAGAGAAGCAGAAGGGAGGCTGGCTGGGCGATCTGGCGTCTCACGGGAGGCCGTGTGGAACAGCAGAAAGAGAACACTCCTGGTGATTAGAACAGCGGGACAGGCCGTGGAGGGACCTATCCCCTGACACATCAGGGAAACTGAGTCTCAGAGGAGTTGAGTGGCTTATGGGTATTCACACAGCTAATCGTTGACAGCTGAGTCAGGACCAAACTTGGGTCTCTCGAGTGTTCCTTGTACCTTGTCAGATCTTTAGTCGCTCAGGGCTGGGGCCGTGTTTCTCCAACAATAAGGAAAATGGGGGAGGTTGACTTCTGGGAAGCTGTCCTAAGGAAATAACCTCAAATAATAACTTGGAGAAAACTGCATACACAATAGTGTTCAGCGAAGCCTTATTTATGTTCCCAAAACAGTAGGAACAAAGGTAAATGTTCCACAGGAGGAGAGCACTTCAGTAAATATGGGAAATACAGTGGATTAAATACTCAATAGCCATTGGAATTATGTATAGGAAGGCTGTAGCAATATGCAGAATTTTTATGATATAATTATTGGTCAAGAAAAAAGATACAGCCCAGAAAATTAAAGTCTGGTAGGTAATAAGCCAAAATTCCTAATGATGGTTCTTATAGGATTCTGGGATTATGGATTTGTTTTTTTCTTCTCTAAACTTTTAATTTTTGAAAATATGGTCTTAATGGACAAAATACATTTATTTTTCAAAAGAAAGAGACAATAACATGGGAAAAATTGTTTGGTTGGGGCGACTCTCCAGTTCTTACATTCTGTGATTCTTTGAATCTGGGGCCGCTGTTCCCAGGCTCGTGCAGATGTTTATGGTGAGGCAAAGATCGGGCTGGCATTGGCCAAAGGGAAAAGGCAGTCTTCTAGGAAGTGGAAGTGCGTGTGTCAGGGTCTAGGAACTCTGCCGTTGTTCAGGGAGATAACTGCGTGTGACTGTGAGTTTGGGGAGAAGCCATAGGCTCTTGGCTGTGGGTGATTTATTTGTAATTCTAACGTCGTGCAGCCAGAACCCAAACATGGCCGGAAAGCGCTGGTGTGGTGCCATCATTTCCCGCCTCCTGAACTGGCCCCAGAGTGGGAAGGGCAGCTCTTGCCGCCTTCAGCCTTCCAAAGAAATATAGGAATGGTGCAATCGCCACGTTTCCAGTTTTCGTTTCCCCTTTTCTTTGCAGAAGTTTTCTTTTTCGCTCAACCTGTGCTGGTGTAGGTGGTGAGCAGTTGCGGAACCCTGGTTCTGAGAAAATTCATCACCACCTGCTGGCACTTCTTTCTGGGCCGTGGGGATGGTGATGGGGTGCAGCCAAAAGGGTGTTGGCCTGGGAGCCCGGACAGGCGGCTCTTGTCCCGACACCACAACTAATTAGCTGGGTGACCTTGGGCAAGTGACCTCACCTCCCTAGACTTTCGTTTCATTAACCATCAAATGCAGGCGCCAGGGTCGATTTATAAGCGTCCCTGCCAGTTCCCGCCTTGTAAATCTATTCCAATAACTCACTTTAAAAGCTTGGCGCTGACTGGACAAAATTATTTGGTGTGGTAAGTATTTTTAAGTGCGGTTTTATTACCGTGGCTGTCATACGGTTGATCGGCTTGGTTTTTCATTTGTTTGTTCTAATGTGTTGCACAAACACACAGCTCTCCTTTATACCAGGAAGCGTTCCTCCCTTTATCTGCAAGGGAGGAGATGCCTTCTGGGGGCAAAGTGGCATGGCTGGCGCGGCTTAGTGGGAAGGCTGCTTGGCAACAGTGTGTGTGTGTGTGTGTGTGTGTGTATGTGTGTTCTTGTGCCCTTGATGGTGTGGGGTTTTTTCTCCCTTAATGTCACTGCCGAGAACACAGCTGTATGGGTAGCTGCTACTACCAGCTGTCAAGCTAGTGAGTGAGTGAGGTTTGGTATAATTTCTTGGCACCAGTTTATCAGCACAGTGGGCGTTCGGGGTTAGCTTTTTCCGCTGCTGCCTCGTGAAGCAGATTGTGCCCCATTGCGCTAAGGAACGATGTCGTTTTGCCCAAGAATATCTACTGCACTGTCAGCAGCAGATCAAAGGGATATTCATTCTAAGCTACTCCAGGCCAGAAATTGTACTGGGGACAGTTTATAGGAGGCCAAAGCGAGAGAGACAATAGAGAACGTGACCCCATCACACTTAAGTAACTAGCTGGGTATGGCTACTTCTCACGCCGGTGTCTGCCCACAATGGGCCCCCTCAGCCTGTACTCACCCTTCCTAAAAGGTAGAGCATGTGACATGAATAAACAGTGGGTGGAAACTGCGTTGTTAGTGATCATAACCCTGGTGGAGGAGTTCGTGGATCCCACCAGGCCGGCATTAAGATAAAACGCAGAGAGGGTATTGAAAGGAAAAGAAGTCTGTTTGCTTCTCTCGTCTTTTCTCTCTGTTCTCTCCTAACTCAGATTAAAAATCCATGCCATATGGCAACGCTGAGAGGGTGCGGTAACATCATCGTCTTGTACCTTCCATGGAAGTTACATAAGCAAGGATCAGGGACCAGCAGAGAAAGAAGGAGCCAGTCGATGGAGGCGGTGTCTGTGTCCATGTGGGACATTTTTGGGTCACCCTAGACTGCGGGGTGGCTCTTGTCTTTCCCAGCACTAATTTTATGCTTGATGTCAGTGTTTGACAGTCATTATAAGTGGGAGGGTTCTGAGATCCCACCTAAACTGAGTCATTCCTTGTATTCCTAGAGAATCCTGTTGGTTCTTTACAGAGGAAATGCTCGGTGTAATGACAGTGTCCTGCATCACCTGGGGGGGTAGGTGACTCCGCTTTCATTTAAAGTTGCTAACAGTGCATATGGATCTTTTTCTCCTTTCTTAACATTTTTAGGAGCCAGGAAACCTTGGTGGGGTCCTGTTCCTGGTACTAACTCACTTTGTGGCCTGACAGTCTCTTAACTTTGCTAGTCTCAATTCCTCTTAAAAAAAAGGGGTTCATTTACAGTGGTTCCAAAGCTTGGCTGTACATTAGGAACCCCCGGGAAGGCTTTGAACATCCTGATGCCCAGGCTGCACCCCAATTACATCAGAGTCTCTGATGGTAGGAACTAGTTAAGGAGCTTTGTTTAAAACAGGGCTTCTCAAACTTTAGCGTGATACAAATCCCTGCGCATCTTGTTAAAATGCAGATTCTGATCCCTCGGTCTACAGTGGGGCCTGAAATTCTGCATTTCTAACAAGTTTCCAGGGGATGCTGATGCTGCTGTTCAGGGACCAAGCTTTGAGTAACAAGGTTTAGAATCTAAATCTTAACCGTGGAACAAGGCATAATAATTATGTTTGGAAAAAATGTGGCACAAGCGATATACTACAGAAATGAGCACCGAAGAAGCAGCAATTATTCTGGCAGAGGAAATCAGGGTTGCTGCACAGAGGAGGTGACATTTGAGAGACCCTTGAACAATGAGGAGGCTTTCTTTGGGCAGACTGGGAGTCTGTATTAGTGAAGGAAACTTCTGTTTCTCCAGATAAAGCGAACTGATACGAGTGCGGTGTGTGTGTATATGTATATAGAGAGTGAGAGAAAGAGAGAGAGAGATTTATTTTAAGACGTTGGTTATACTGGCAAGTCTAGAATCTGCAGGGCAGAACAGCAGGCTGGAGACCCAGAGCAGAGTCAGCGTTACAGCTCAAGTCTGAAGGCAGTTTGCTGGCAGAATTCCCTCTTCTTTAGGATAGATCAGTCTTTTTTCTGTTAAGGCCTTCAACTGATTGGATGAGGCCCACCCACATTATGGAGAATAATCTGCTTTACTCAGTGTCTGCTGATTTAAATGTTAATCTCATCTAAAAATCATTCACAGAAACATCTAGAATAACATTTGACCAAATATCTGGGTACCGTGGCCTAGCCAAGTAGACGCATAAAATTAACCATCACAATGAGGGGAGGATATTCCAGTTTCTTTTGGCCTCTGTGAACTATAGAATTCTAGCTGGAGTGGGAGGAGCTTGTGGGCCAAGGGAGCAAGAATGATTTCTGGGCACTTCTTCATCTTTGCTGCTGACGTTCCAACAAGTCTTTGTTCTGCTGTAAATGTAGAAGAGCTGGACTTCACGAGCCCCACAGTTGGTGTGGGCTCGGCTCTGGGTCTGTCTGCCCACCCTCGCCTCTGCCCCTGCCCGTGTGTGTGGGCACTGGAGCCCAGACCAGTGTCTGGATCCTTCCAGTTGCCTGAGTCCGTGCCCAGGGGAAGTGGACGAACAGGGAAGAGCAGGCAGGGAAAATCAGGTCTGGAGGAAAAGCTGTGTGTGGTGCTCTGGAGCAGACACTGGTCACTCCCTCATGATCTGAGTCACCCGGGAAAGGGGAAGCTGAGTGGGCGGAAAAGCATCCACATATCTATAGACAGGGGGAGCACATGGTAGTCGGGGGCTCTGTTTCTGACCCGGACCCACGGGACGAAATACGTATTACACCGTGGCCCAGTAAATACATAACCGTAAATGTATAGATGTAGATAATGTGTGTGTGTGTGTATAACTAAACTGAAGAAGGTTTATGACCTGGTGCTTAGCCTTATTTCATTGGCATATGATATACACTAGGGTGTTTTCTATTCTCGTCTATTTCATTAAGAGGAAGAAAAGCTGCTGGTGTCCCACTGAACCGATTTCACAATCGGCTTGTTGGATGGCTACCTGCTGTAAAAATGAGACTCCAAGCCTGGGTGGAGGAGTGGAGAGAACTTGGAGAGTCTTGTGGTCTGAAGCAGCACTTCCAGGAAAACCTTCTGTGGTGATGGAAATGTTCTGTTCCGCACCGTCCAGCGTGGGAGCCGCTGGCCGCCTGTGGCTGTCGAGCACGTGAGCTGTGCTAGTGCTCAGTGCTGAATTCTAAGTTTGATTCCATTTTAATTAATTTAAATGTAAGTAGCCGCTTGGGGCTAGTGGCACCTTGGTGGACAGCACGGACCTGGGGTCCTGCCCTGCCTCTCCCTCTAACGAGCATATGCCTGTGAGTCCCTACCCTCACCACACCCCCGTCCCCCACCCCCAGGCCTCTGGTGCAGCGTCTGTAAACCAGCAGGCTGGACTCAGTGATCTGCACAGGGCTGCCAGGTCCATCCTTCTGGCTTCTGGTTGTCAGGAAAGCCAGGCTTAAGGCTCACCTGGGGCATAGGGTTAGTTAAGTGCCCTGGGTGCTGTTACAGATAACGCAGGCTTTGCATTTTTAAATGCTCCTTCAGAAACCTTTCCCTTCTTCCCTTTCAGTGGCTTAATTGCTCACCTGTGTGACTTGACAGTTTGGAAAGAGAGATGCTTTCTGCTTAATGAAATCGGCTCAGCCCGTCTTCAGGACCGCTGAGCTCTGTGGGTGGCATTTAAACCTGAACAGGAGGTGCTTTGCTGTCATCAGTTGCTTTCTTCTCCAGTAGAGGAAACCTCTCTCCAGACAGGTGTCACCGCCCGAAGGAAGATGACAGCGGGAATTTGGGTGCAAACTGTCAGGGGGTTGGTTTGTTTTTGTTGTGTGTGGTTTGCAAAGCTAGTGATTCCATCTGAGGTTTGGAGGACAGAATTTGTTTTGATCCCAGCAGCTGGAAATGGAAAAGACCCATCGTTCCCCTGGCCTCAGGGCCCTGCTGGAAAAGTTACAGGACCCAGGAAAGGATGGAGGGAGGTGATATCTTCCTCACTCTCTGGAAAGTTCCGATAATAAGAGTCAACTTTGACTAGGTGGGGTTTGGCAGCACACATAACTCAGCTTATTTTACTTTTCAGAAAATGATTTCTTCTCCCAGGACCTCACAGTTGACCACACTGAAGGTGAGCCGGGTGAGAAGCTCGCGGCCCGCTGATTTGTCCTGAGCCCAGAAGGGGTCTGAGATGCTCTGTCAATTCTTTTTGGCTCTGATGGGAGAGGTAGAAAGAGTGATAGAAATTCTAGGAAGAGCCCTAATTCATGATGTTGAGAAACTGAGAACAAACTAACCAGCCACCGATTGGAATTAAATAACCTGGGCTGGTAGGAGCAATTATGATCAGGTGCCGCATAACCATGTTTCGATCAACGATGGACCACATATATGACAGTGGTCCCCTAGGATCACTACCATAGAGCCTGGGTGTGTGGTGGCTATACCACCTAGGTGTGTGTAAGTACACTCTGATGTTCACACGACTCTATCCCCTAATGACACATTTCTCAGAACACATCCTTGTTGTTAAGCGATGCATGACTGTATCTTGTTTACTTCTGTTTTCTCTGTGTATAGATAATGAGAACAGTTTTAAAAACGGTGCAGTGATACCATTGAAGATGAGCTATGTCAGTTTCCCCTGCACGTAAATGAGACCCCTTTTGTTAAAAATACAATATTTGTCATGTGCCAGGCATCTCACTTAATTCTTACCACCACACTCTGAAGAAGTAATTATCTTCATTTGCAGAGGGAGAAACAGAGAGGTTAAGTAACTTGCCCAATGTTATGCAGCTGGGGACTGGCAGTCAGAACCCAAACCTGCTGTTCAGGCTATTCAACTGCTGTGCTGCCTCTCAACTTGAAGGCCTGACAAGCTGCTTGTGGCGTGCTGTGCCCCAGAGTCTTGGTGACTCATTGCACCATCCTTGGTGCACGCAGATGGTTCCTGAGGCACATGTTGGCATCCTCGGTGCCTGTCACTCTGAGAGGCGGAAATGTTCCTCTGCTCCCTGGCTTTCTCGGTGGAGGCTGAGCCTGGCTGGTGTGTTCTCTGCGAAGAGCTGGGGCTGGGGCGAGGTGGAGTGAGGGAGAGGGGGCCTTCTTTCTCTCTGAAGTCAGAGCTGGGGAATTCACAGTGAGGGAGAAAGAGTGTACCCCGTGCATACCAGATAAAGGGAAAAACAACAGTACACCCCTCAGATTCAGCTGACAGGAAACAGCTGCTGAAGGAGGGATGGGCCGTATGGGGGCAGAGTGGTACCACCCTGCTCCGGAGGGTGGAAGGTGGGAGCTGATGGTGGATGGAAAAACAAGGGGGAGGCTGCTCTGGCTCATCAGCCGACCGAGGCTACTCTGGAGGAATCACAGCTGTGTTAGCTGACGTGGGAGAGCCAGGACGTTTCTGATGGCATCGCGGCAAGGGTCTGCACGGGGCTGGGCCTGCGAGGGCAGACGCCACCTGTCCCCTCTGACCTGGGCATCCTCTCTCCTCCTCAGCCGCTCCAGCTCAGTGACACGACAAAGAGAGAGCCTCCTCTTCCTTTTGTCCATCTTCCTCTGATGCACGAAACCCTGGTCTGATCTCTCTGTTACCATCGTGACTGTCCCTCGGGCTTTTGTTCCCTCCACTCTATGTCACTTCTTACAAGAAATCACATCAGGAACACTCCCTCCGCTCCCTCTCTGTTCACTTCTTTTGCTCAAGGGGCAATACGATCTTTTTCTGGCGGCCGCAGTGATGACAATTAGGACAATACCACCCCACAAAGCAGTTTTGTATCATCTCATTTTTATCCTCGTAATAACCCTATAATGCAGATATTAACACCGTTTTATAGAGGTGGAAAATGGGGCTCAGAGAATTTAGGTCACTTGTTATAGGTCACACAGCTAATCTGGAGGGTCTGTGACTGAAGTCAAGGTTGGTCTCACTTCTCCATTGCACTGCGTTGCCCTGTGAATTCAGTGGGGAGCATTATTGATTACATCTCTAGTTCAAAGGAGTTTAGAAATGGTTTATAAGATGAGATATAATACAAACAGGGGTTTTAGAAAATATGGATGGGGAAAACAAGGCCAAGGGACTAGGAAACTATCAGATTTGGATTTTAATTGTCCTGAGTTCAAGCATCCTTTGGATGAGCTGAAACCTCTAGGCTTGTAGTATGGGACAGGCTGATGGCCAGGAGTGAAATCATCCTTTTGAATGACTGACTCCAGCCTGAGCTCCAGGAATCGTAGCTGGAACCTCTGTTGTTGCCTGGGCAGAACACGCTTCTTGGTTTCGACGGAAGGCTGTCGCTGAAGTAGCCCAAGCGAATGATTTAAGAGCTCTAGAAACAGAGCCAGTGAAAGCTCCGCGTTCATTTTTCTTGCCAGAACAGGCTGGCAGCCACTTCCGAAGAACATAAGTTACAGAGGCCAGTTTAGAACTGCACTGAGGATGTCTTGCTTACTCTGAATCACATCCAGCTGCAGGAATTTGAGATAGATGGTTGCTGACACTTAGTGAGAAATACTTGATCTCCATCAGTAATCAATAATGTTTCTGGCATGGGAGAAGCACCACATGTGGCATTATCTAGACCCAGGCTCTAGTCCTACCTCCATCATTTCCTGGGCACATGACTTTTTTTCTTCATCAGTTTCTCAAAGTGTTTCTGAGGATCCTGGGTGGTCAAGGTGGACGAGGGACTTGTTAAAAATGGAGACTCTTGGGCACCATGGTGCAATATCGGTGCTCCTGGTGGATGGGGGAGCCAAGTTCCTTGGTTGGCTCTCTGCTGGTGGCAGCCTTATTATGCTATCTGTTGGGCACGGTTTTACATGCTGTAGAACTTTCTAGAGACTGTTCCTCCATTTTAGACTCTGGAAAATTACAGCAAGTCCAGGTCACCCCTCAAATAAATCCCTGTTTGCTTCTGGTACGTCTGACTCAGGATCTGCAGCGGGGAGCGTGTCTGGGAGGGTTAAGCTCCCCTTGCAGTCTTGCATGTCCCCTGTCGAGCAGATATGGTTTTAGTCTGCACAGCAATGCAAGTGTTGCCCCTTTGCCTCATGTTTATGATAGAAAGCGTCACCTTTGATTTTGCCACGTGGGCATCTATGTCATCTGTTAGTCATGGGAACAGGGAGGAGCAGGAATGTTCCCCCGTATGTCAGGAGAATGAGTGCCCCTGCAAAGGGACCCCAGACTCCTGTTCAGGTACCCCAGGGTGGGGGAGGGGCATAGCTCCACCCCTCCTGCAGGGACAATCAAGTCTCTTTGAGGCCTCTTGTTCTCATTTGAAGAATTCGTGTGAGCTTTTCATTCTACTCAATAATGTCCCTGCGAGGAGTGAATAAAATGAAAGCTTTTGCTCCCAGGAGGCTGCCATCCTGCCTGGCGTGTGTCGGGAGGGGATGCAGGTGCCCCAGTGTATGAAGCACAGCTCTGGGAGGCTCTACATCAGGACGAAACATTCTGCTCACGATTGATCGTCTGCAGGAAGAGAGCCTTCGAGATCTGTCTATATATTTATTTAGATTCTTGCTTTATTGTAGAAAGGGTTAGAGGTGGCTACAAAGGGTAGTTTAAAAATTCACCTGTATTTAATGGACAAAAGAAAGTGGAATAAACCAGATGTGTAGTCAGGACGAGCTAAAACGCTCTATGAGAAGCCTCACCTCCTCTCCACCCTCTGGGGTCTTGCTGCGAGGGAGGGCAGTTGTGCTTTGGGCCGCCTCTGAGACCCACGTCCATTGTGGGGTGAGGTCTTCCCCATACTGGCAGGCCTGCTGTACCAGAGTCATGCCCGGAAATATTTTAAGAATAATTAGCAGTGGTCAAGCTGGAGGAATGGTTCTGTGAATCTCCACACAGTCTGTTGGAGGGTGCTGTCCACAGAGGGCTGACCAGGCAGATGCTTGACTCCGACCAACGGGGCGTTCAGGGGAGGAAGCTTCCTCTCTTTGAGCGGGGGTCCAGCAGGTGGGGGTACAAACACAGAAGTGCAGGAAGGATACGGGACACTGTGACCTCCTGCGCCCTTCCTGCTCTGACGCAGCTCTTGGTGTGGACCACTGTGCTCAATCTGGCCGAGGCATTTCTGCCTCATCTGCCTGGGCTTCTGTGGTTCAAACACGATGTCCAGGGGCCTGTGCAGGGCCCTGCTGACTGGCAGGAGCTGGACTTCTGGTTTGCTGCTGTTTGGGCTTAATGATACCCCTATGCCTGTGGTTTCTGACATTTCCCTATCAATCTGTCAATCTCTGGTGAGATATCATGAGGATTTTCTCTTTAGAATAATATGGGCTCACATCTCGGGTGTTTCTATGACCAAACGCAGACCAGAGACGAGGTGGCTTTCCCTCCCCTTGCAGGGGCCTCCCTGCCTGGGATGGTTCACCACAGCTTCTGCGAGCCTGTGGTTGGCTTCCTTCTCAGGAAACAAAACCCCTGATGGGCGTCTGGAATTACCAAGGTGATTTGGTGATAAGGACTTCTGGAAGAAGTAACCCTGAGCATAAAACTCAGCCCAGATGAGGTCAGAAACCTGACCTGCCGCTCACCTCTCGGGGTGTGTGGGCTCCCTGCCAAGCTCTCCATCCCTGGGAGGTGTGGGCTTCTGCCTCGACCCTGGCGGGGACAGGAGCCTTGGGGGGCCAGAGGGACATGCATGTGTGTGCCAGGCGCACAGGCAGAGAGATTTAGATTAGAGGGCCTCAGATGACTAAATCCTAAACTCCAGCGGGATCCACACTATCGAAGGGTACAAAATGCCTTTCTAATCTATTTGAGATTTTTCATAGCGGGGCAGCCAGAGGTTTGCTGTGAGTGACAGCTAGAGGAGGAAGCCAAGATCCTGGGGTCTGAAGTAGCCCTCCCCGCTCCTGGCCTCCTGCTCCGGTATCCCATGTGGGGCCACCTCTGTTCCCTCCTGCGGCCCACAGAAGGACTGGGAAGCGCTGGCATCAGTCCCCGGCTGTCAGCTGTCGTCTGTGAGTCATGAGTGAGCCTTGGTCTGTGGGAGGTGGAGCGTGGACTCCTGCAGTGGAGAGGAAAGCTTCTGCTCCGTGGGTGACGTGCGAGTGTGAGAACATGTGTGCACATGGACCAGGGCTGTGCTATGGCTCATTCTAAGGAGCTAGTGGGCAGTGTGCAAATGTGTCTTCTGTTGGTTTCTTGTTTTCTTTCTTTCTTTTTGGTGGTTTTAAAAGAAGTAGTCACTGAAAGGACAAGAAGTAGGATTTGGGGATGTGCCAGTGAGCAAGAAGCCCCGTTAGCGTCCTGTAGCTCTCGCTCTTCAGTCCAGCAAGAGTGCGTTACTGTGTGATGCATGTGTCTCTGCAGGACTGTCTGTGAGAAGGAGGCATCGGCCTTGCTGGCTCGGGCCAGCTTCTTTTATCAGCTGGATAGGCTTGTGTGAGTTTCCTGGGCTTGCTGTAACAAAGTTCTACACAATGGGTGGAGGCTTAGACGGCAGAAATGAATCTTCTCTTGGTTCTAGAGGTCAGGAGGCTGAGATCAAGGTGTCCGCAGGCTGGTTCCTTCTGAAGGCTGAGGGACAATCCGTTCCAGGCCTCTCCCCCAGCTTTTGGTGGTTTGCTGGCCATCTTTGTTATTCCTTGGCTTGTAGAAGCGTCATCCCATCTCTGCTTTCATGTTCAGTGATGTTCTCCATGTGCGTGTCTGTCTCTGTGTCTGAATGTCCCCTTTTTATAAGGACCAGTCATGTTGGATTAGGACCCACCCAACTACCTCATTTTAACTTGATCATCTGCGAAGACACTGTTTCCAAATAAAGTCACATTCAAAGGCACTGGGGTTAGGACTTCAACATCGCTTGTAGGGGAGGTGGGCACAGGTCAGCTCATAATGGTGATGCAAGGGGATTTTGTGCTCACCTGATGTGAGAGGCCTAGGAGCATAGGTTATGAGGTCTGATGGCCTCAGACCGAAGGCTGCCATTTGCTAGCTGTGTGTCTTTGGGCAAGTTGCCTGCCTTGCTTCTATATCAGTAAAATGGGCAAAAAAAAAAAAACCATTTCACTTGTTTGTTTAACGTTATGAGAACATCGTGTTATCGAGGATGCTTTAAAAAGGGGTGACTTGAGAGGAGTAAGGATGTTACCACCTGAATTTCTAGATATGTACATCTTCAAATGACTAAATAATCGTCCTCTCTGGGGAATCTGCAAGGATCCATTGTGTTCTGAATACTGAGAAACATTTATCTTTGAAGCTAGGTTTATTCATTTAACAAACGTTTATTCAAGCCTCACTGTGCTCAAAACACTTCACTAGGTGCTAGGGTGGATAAAAAGGATGGCAGAGATAATGTCTCTGGTGTTAAGAGGCTCGCAGCCTGGTGAGAGCCACAGACACGAAGCAATGCCCCTCGTAGGCGGTAACAGGCATTGTGCAAAGTTCTGCCCCTGCATTACTCGTGTAATCCTCCAGATCGTCTGATGGATAGATACAGGGCCACGTCCCTAAGCCTCCATTCTGAATCCGGAAAAAAAAAAAAACAACTCTGAAAATTGAATTTTTTCTTTTGGTTTGGTGCAAACTCACTTGATTACAGAAACTGAGCTGAACTGATGTGAGGCAATTTATTATTTAATTTTTTTTCCCCACATCATGTGAACGTTCACATGTTTCTCTGTAGAAAAATTCTGGGGGTGATGCATGACATCCAGTAAATGCACCATCTTACCTCTCTAAAATCTGGGAAATTCTAACCCACATCTGGCCCCAGAGATTTTGGGAAAGGGATCATGGGCGTGTACTGCAAATCAGATGTTTTACAGACAAGGAACCCTGAGGTCCAGCGGAGTTAAACTACTAATGTAGGTCTCAAAGCTTTGAAGGGCTGGAATCAGCCCCCAGAGCTGGCAGCCTGGCTGCAGGTCCCCAGGCTTAGTCACTGCGTGACTCTGAGGTGGAGGATCAGGACTGAGGGCAGACATCTTACCTGTTGGACCCTGCCATGCCTTGCCTTGTCCTTTAGACTCCTTTAATCTGGAACATTTCCATAGGCTTTCTTTGTTGTAAGAGTGAAGATGCTAACTCTGCAAGCTTGGGTCAGCCTATCCTTCTGGTATTCATTAAGCCAGTTTTGCTTACAAGTCACAGAAACCAGCTCCAGGAGGAGGCATACAGGGGACAGGGTGGGTGGGTGAGGTATGATCAGGGCACAGGTATCTCCCGGAGCCCCAGACAGAGCTGTGGCTCAGCCTCAGGAAGGATTAGAACCAGGGGATCTAGGGGCCGGCCCCGTGGCCGAGTGGTTAAGTGTGTGCGCTCTACTTTGGTAGCCCAGGGTTTCGCCAGTTCCGATCCTGGGCATGGACCTAGCACTGCTCATCAAGCCATGCTGAGGCAGCGTCCCACGTGCCACAACTAGAAGGACCCACAACTAAAATATACAACTATGTACTGGGAGGATTTAGGGAGAAGAAGGAAAAATAAAAAAGCTAACTAAATAAAAAACAAACAAAAAGAACCAGCGGGTCTTCTCCCTTTGTCTCCCACTGGGCTTCTCTCTCTGACCACTGACTTTCTGTTTCCTAATCCACGCAGTAGAAAACAGCTACTACCACCAAAACCTGGCCTTATACCTCCTCAATTTAAGACAGTAGCCAGACTGAGCTGGAGTCTCTTCAGTCCAGTCCAGATCCCACTGTGTCTGCTTCCTTTCCATGTGCGAGAATGAAGAATGGGGGTGGCGGTGGGGGTCTGGTTAAAGAAAACATGGCATGTAGGTGCCCTCCTTCCAGTGTGGATTTGATCCAGCATTATCAGTCTTTCCGACCTTAACCTCGTATCCAGTGCATCTTTGGGGTGAACACTCCTCTGGCCTTGGTCCTTATTGCTTGGGTCCGTTGCCTTCTGTTCCCTTTGCTGATCGGCAGTGGGATAACACATCTCTGGGAGGACTGTGCAGCCGTTTGCTTGGGGTAATGGTAGGCTGCTTGGCCTTTGGCTGCTCTGCTCCCAAGCTACTGGTTCAAACTGATGGGCCTCTGGGGCCACCACACCACCACCTGCTTGCCAACTACTTGGAGGGCTTTGCTGATGAAGTCTCAAGACGCCTGCAGGATGACCCTGTGTTCATCAAGATGCACTGGACTTGACGCTGTGCACTCCACGATCTCTCGTTCATCGTGACTGAACTGCTGGCCACCCCTCCCTGGCCTCGCCAGGTCCAGTCACACAGCCAGGCTGCTCCCTGGGCTCAGGCCTCCATGTGACTGGTCTGTTCCCTCCTCTCAGGCCCATGGGTCATGGCTGAGGGCCATGGATTACGGCCTGGCCAGTATCAGAGGCCAGGAGAGTCTGGCAGAGGAAAAGAGGCTTTCAAATCCAGCCTTACTCTGGACAAGTCACTTACCCTCCCTGTGGGTCTCTTTCCTCCTTTGTGTCCTGAGGGGAATGAACCAGATGTTCTTCCAGGGCTCTTCTGGTTCTGAGAAATTCTGTGATGTCCATCAAGAACTCTGGCAGGAGTTGCCAAGCGGGTGCAAAGAATGAGCATCACAGTTGATAAAGAGGATAGTGTACATGTGGAATTGAGCCAGCTGCAAGTGAGAGCTTCTCTGACATCACGGGTTAGGGAACCTTAATTGGACCATCTCAAGGCAGCTGTGGTCTGGGATTCCCACACTTTGGCCTGAGTCTTGGTTTACTCACTGTGCAGGCTTGAGACTGTTAGCCTTAGAAAGGCCTGCTTGCAAGGCTGACCCTTGGCTGGTGTCTGGGATCTTGACTGCACGCAGTTCCTTACACCGACATAAAACTTTCCCTAAGGGATAAGCGTGGCTCACTGTGCCTGAACTGCTTGTGCAAAGATTATGGCATACGTTGAACACTTGCTTTCCTTCTGGGAGCCTGGAATTTTGGTACATTCCAGGCCGCAAGCACCTACGTGACCAGCCTCCAATAAAAACCCTGGACACTAATGGTCTCTAATGGTCTCCCCTGGTAGATGACGCTTCACACCTATGGTCACAGTTTGATGCTGGAGGAATTAAGCACATTCTGTGTGACTCTATGGGAAAGGAGTCCTGGAAACTTGGGCCTGGTTCTCCCAGATTTTGCCCCATGAGCCTTTATCCTTTCCTGGTTTTGCTTCCTCTTCTTTTACTGTAATCAGTCATAGCCGTGGGTATAACTGTATGCTGAGATGTGCAAATCCTTCTACCAGTTCACCTCCTACCAAGCCTGGGGGTGGTCTTGGGGATCCCTGGGCAATTCCCCAGTGCTAATTCGTGGCACAGAGGTTCGGGGTTCCTCTGCCTATTCAAAGAGGAGCTTCAGCTTAGTTAGAAATTGTGATTGTTGTGTCCTGAGCACTAATGTCCCCACCAGCCCCACACCGAAACCAGAAGTTGTGCTGTCCATTGGGAGGCCAGGTCATTCGTGGTCCAAGTGTAAAAAATCAGCAAGGAACTCTTGGCTCAGCTTGACATTCCAGAATGCGGAGGGAGTTTTCTGAAATGGAGTTTGGCTGGCATGCCTTCTCATCAGGGCAACTCTATCAGCATGCTTCAGGATTCTTTATCAAATGAGGTTGGAGATTCTCCAGAGCCAAGTCAGCAAAGCCAGTTAGTCTTATATAAGTTAGGAAAACATTACTGATGGGGGAAAGATCATTTGAGAGGAAATGCAAGGTCTTAACCTTACCATATTTAGACTGTTTCCATGAACTTTGCATAGAAATCACGTACCTTTTCCTGAATGCTTTAGGAAAACATCTGTTTAGAATAGAGTTCTGTTCTGGGAAGGGAGAGTCTTGCACCCTCAGTAGCGAGAACTGTGAATCTCTAAGTAAGTAGTGGAGAGGATAAACTATTGTGTCTGGCTCTCACATCTTTATGGACCATGAGACCCAAATCACAGTCTTTGATGCTTGAAGCATCCCTCTTTTCTGTTTGCAATTGGCCTGGGTTGCCTGGGGGGTTGAGTATTTGGCTCTCCAAGGGCAGAAGGATCATTCTACCACTCTTCGTATTCCAGCGTTTAAAATTAGCCCCTGCTTTAGAGAGCCTTCTGGCTCTGTGTCTGGAGCCAGAGCTGGAAGTCAGCAGCTTTAGGAACAGAACATCTCAGGAGGTGCTGCCAGAACTCCAGCCAGCGGGTCGCTGGAAGCATGACCCGCAGAGGCTGTTCTGAGCGTCTGCAAATTCCCTGGCAGTTCAGTGGCTGAGACACTGACTGTCCCTACATGTGGCTCACGCTGCGTTTTCCTTCATTCTTGGAGGAGTGGAGGTGAGGCGTTGACTCGCACAAGGAGCTGCTGCAAACAACGTGTGGGGAGCAGGCAGATATGCTGCCTTTCTTGGCATTTGTCAGAAGTCTCAGTGTCGCTCTGGCCTTTGGCAACTTTAATTTTCTTTTCAAAATTGTTCACAAGATCCCACGTTGGTGGAAGACCGATAAGAGCACCCTTTCCTTGGGGCTAAAATGACAAGAAAGGAAACCGTTGGCCCGTCGCTGTTGTTGAGCGTTCCCTGCGTGTGGAGGACTCGCTGTGCTGCGTGCCTTACGGTGGTGGAGGATGGACACTTGGGAGAAGAGGCTTCTGCTCTCCCTTCCAGAGCTTCCCTTTGGGCTGGACAAGGCGGCAACCCTGCAGCCCCTCCCATCCCCTGGGAGAAATGACTGATGGGCACTTGCAAAGAAAAATGTAAATTAATGGCAAATACCTGAGTATGTGAGCATCCCTTGTATGGGCTGGATTGTAGCCAGAGTCAGGTGGGGCCAATTAGAGAACTTACTAAGAAAGAGGCTTTTGAAAGAACCATTAGAGCCAGCCATTTACTCAGAATCATCTTTTCCACACGATGTTAGCTTGCTCTCCTTCTCTCTTCCCTGCCTCGGTTCAGGCACCACGAGCCCCCCAGGCACACACACCAGAGATGTGCAAGTCATTCTAGGTGTCCCCCTTCCTTGTCCCTCCCAATCCTACCAATTGCCCCAGACTTTACCTTCTCTATTCCCCAATGCAGCCAGCGCTGCCCCGGTTCAGGCCATCCGCATCCTTTTCCCCCCAACTTTTTTTTTTATTTATTTTTATTTATTTTTATTTTTTTATTTTTTCCTTTTTCTCCCCAAAGCCCCCCGGTACATAGTTGTGTATTCTTCGTTGTGGGCTCCTCTAGTTGTGGCATGTGGGACGCCGCCTCAGCGTGGTCCGACGAGCAGTGCCATGTCCGCGCCCAGGATTCGAACCGACGAAACACTGGGCCGCCTGCAGCGGAGCGAGTGAACTTAACCACTCTGCCACGGGGCCAGCCCCCCGCCCCCCAACTTTTTATTTGGAATTAATTTCAAGCTTACAGAAAAGTTGCAAGACAAGAACAGTGCATCTACCCTTTTTCCAGATTCACTACTGTTAACATTTTGTTCCTTTTGTTCCCTCTCACTCTCTCTACACACACACATACACACATAACATACAATCTTTTTTTAACCATTTGAGGGTAACTTGCATATATCACGACCCTTTACTCTTAAATGCTTCAGTGTGTATTTCTTAAAACCCGGGATATTCTCACTACAAAGAATTTAACCATCGATACAATGCTTTTCTCCAGTCTACCTTGCATATTCCGATTTTGCACGTTGACCCAATGATAGCTCCTACAGCATTTCCCCCTCTAAACGGGCTCCAGCCTCGGGTCAGGCCTTACACTTGGCTGTTCTGTCTCTAACTGCTAATCTGGAACATTGTCTACCCTTTTCTTGTCTCTTATGACATTGACATTTTAGAAGAATATGGTTCCTTTTTCTGTTTTGATAACATGTCCCTCAGTTTGGGTTTGTCTGGGTTTCCTCAGGGTTAAAAGCACGTGATGCATTCCGAACAGGATCACATCTGGAGACACGATGCCCATCTGCCCAGCACTGGTGGTATTAATTTTGATCTCCTGGTCAAGGCATGCCCAATTTCTCCTCTATTACTATTTTTTCCATTGCAACTAATAAGTGATCTGTGGGGAGACCCTTTAAGACTATTTGGCTCACCTTCAAAATTTCTCCCTAGATTTAGCATCCATTCATGGTGCGTATCTCATCTATTCTTTATCATGATGGCTGCAAAATGATGATTTTCCATCTCTAGCCTTGCCATAATCTTTGAACTAGACCAGTGCGACAAACAGCCTCCCAATGGGGCCGCCTGCCTATGTTCTTGCCTATCCACCCCAAGTCTATTCAGATGTGGTTATGATTCCATCACCCCCATGTGTAAGCGCTTCCGCTGGCTCCTGCTCATCCTCAGGATGAAGTTCAAGTCCTTCTTAGCCCTTTGTGCTTCTTCATCTTCGCCTTCTACCCTGCTTCCCTTGTCCTGTCATCTGGGAGTATTCAGCTTGTGATGTTGCCTCAAACGTATGCTGTGTTCTATCTCACTTCCCTTTACTTTCTTGACCGGAATGCCTTTTCCCTGACGAATTTGACTGGCAAACTCCTATGCACTCTTTAAAACCCAGCCAGCTGTCCCCTCTGGGAAGCCTCTCTTACACCTTCCCCATCTCCAAGACTAAGGTAAGTTTCTTTCCTCTGGGCTCCCACAGTGACCTGTACCTGCGTCTGTCATAGCACTTACCACTGAAATTTACTGCTCTGTACACTCCCACCCCGTCCCCCTCAAAAAACCTAGTTCCTCAGCAGCAACTGAGTCTTATCTGTTTTTAGAGACTCAGAGCTGAGCTCAGGGCCTGATACAGAGGAGGCACTTCATAAAGTTGTGTTGTAATAGTGAATCTCTAGGATAGATTTGGAGCGTTTCTCAAACATATTGGACCACGGGGTTTTCTCTCTCTTTTTTACTTTATATACCTTTTTATTTAATTTTATTTAGTTTTTAAAAAACACTTTGAGGTACGATTGACATGTAAAAAGCTATGTGTATTTAATGCATAGAACTTGATGAATTTGGACATAACTATATACCTGTGGAAGGATTTCCTTTTGCAGAGCATTTTTTTTTTCCTTGTAGGGCAAGATTTGCTCTGAGCTAACATCTGTTGCCAATCCTCCTCTCTCTCTTCTTTCCTCCACAAAGCCCCAGTACATAGTTGTATATTCTAGTTGTAAGTCCTTCTAGTTCTTCTATGTGAGCTGCCGCCACAGCAGGGCTACTGACAGAGGAGTGTGTGGTTCTGTGCCTGGGACCCGAACCCGCGCCACTGAAGCAGAGCGCACCAAACTTTCACTGCTAGGTCATCAGGGCTGGCTCTGCAGAGCATTTTTAAAAGCTGGTGTTCCATAAACACAGCTTGAAAATCCCTGGATCTCTAAGATCCCTTCTGTTATGGGTTGAATTGTGGCTCCCCTCTTCCCCCACCAAAAAAAGAAAGATATGTTGAAGTTCTACTTCCAATACCTCAGAACGTGACCTTATTTGGTAATAGGGTCTTCAAGTTAAAATGACATCATTGGATGGGCCCTATTGCAGTATGACTGGTGTCCTTATAAAAAGAGGAAATTTGGAAACAGACACTTACACAAGCAGAACTCCATGTGAAGATGAAGGCAGAGATGAGATGATGTAGAACCAGCCAAGGAACCCAAAGATTGCCCGCAGACCACCGGAAGCTAAGGGAGGTGTGTGGAACAGATTCTCCCTCATGGCCCTCAGAAGGAGCCGACCCCGTCAATGTCTGGATCTCTGACTTCTAGCTTCCAGAACTGTGCGGTGGTCTGCTTCTGTTGTTGGAGTCACCCAGCCTGTGGTACTTTGTTGTGGCAGCCTGAGCAGACTAAGATACCTTCCAACTTGAATCTTTGATCTTTTGTGATGAGCGTGAAATAGGGATGTGTTCACTTTAACATTTAGGAGGGCACAGAGGTTCCAAAAAATATCCTTAAACACTCTCTTTCAGATTAGCAAATTTTTGCCAAAATACATTGACACCTAGTGTGGATGGGCCTAGAATTTGGAATGTCATTTCTGCTTTGGGCCCCTAGGAGGTGGGCAGAGAAGGGTCTGGGGAGGGTAAGGGACATGTTGTTGTTGGCTGGTCAATGGAGGAGAGGCGCAAATGTGTGCTTCCGGCCTCTAAAGGCCCTTTTCCCTGTCTGCAGGATGGATTAAAGGGAGCATGTCGGCCTTCACCCTCTTTCTTGGCACCCCTGTTTCCTTGCAAGGTTTCCCCTGCTGTAACTGGCTGCCACCTGCATAGATGTGTCTGGAAGAATAAAATCAGCCTGCACGTGTTATTTGCCCCCAGTCTTGGGGGTGTATCTGCTGACAGTGCTTGAGAATGTCACTCTGGGATTAGCAGGTGGCCACAGCAGGCCTGGTTTGACCCTTGGCCAGTGCCCAGACTCTCCTGGCTTCAACCTCCTCTCCTTGGGCTGTGCACCCAGGCTCTTCCTGGGCCAAGTGGCTTTTCCAGAAGGATGGTCCTCCCCACCCTGTAGCCTCCAGCTTAGAGATCACAACCACCAGATGATATCACTAATCACCCCACCAGTGGCCCCCAGAGTTCTAACAAATAAGGGGCTCTATTTTGATCCATTAGCCTCATTCTCCTGGAGTGGCCCAGGAGTGCTGGTTTTTAGAATTCAGTTTGGGGAGTAAGTACGCAAGTAAATAGATCAATGTTTGGGAGTTTTATAGGTCATTTGAAATAAATTCCATTTAATGATATGGATATTTCAAAAGCCTGTCCTCTGTCGTGTTACAGTCCCCAGAGCAGTGACTTTGTTGACTTACAGTTCTTGGCCTCTGAGGATGCTAGGAAGGGGGCTGTGCTTGTTAGCAAAGTGGGCAAAGTGGTAGGTCCAAACTCTAGCATGTGGCTAGTCCTTTTTGGTCCCTGCCTGCATCATTTTTCTCCTTTTGCGGTTGAACAAGCAGATATTCTCCACCCTTCTCTCTGCTCTGATCCAGCCTGCCGCACCTGGCTGGCTCCCTGGCATGATGCTCTCTTAAGAGACCAGAACTTCACTGTTCTCTTCTGTCTCGCCCAAGAGGCTTAGGATAGCCAGGGTCGGATGTGTGGGCTGTGCAACCCAGCAGGACAGGCTGCGTCACATGTGGCCTGAGGCTGCTGCTGGCCTCTTAAGGATTAGACCTGCGCTTTATCGTGCCTGTGCGTCCTCTAAGCTGCAGCACCAAGATGTCTTCTTATAGAGCACATCTCTTGATTCTGCAGAAGTAAGGGAGAAATGCTCCCTTTCTTTTGAAAGCAAGCATGTTAGAAAGAACAGCAAGGCCAGACCCAGCCGTGGTTCCTTCAGGTTCCTTCATGTTCCTTGGTGGAAGGAATCTTCTCTCCACTTCAGAACTGTGCCTTTGAGAGGAAACAAGCCAGGCATTGCCAAAGGACAAGATCTGTTGGCCTTTGGCTCTGGAAAATGTGAAACGAGAACTTGCTTTCCTAAATCGTTTGAGTCCTACGGCTCTGCTGATAGGGAAAAGGTGGGTCTGATCTTGGTCTCCCTAGATTAAGGGCCCAGTATAAGTACAGAGCATTATTACTGTGATCAAATAGGAGATTGTGGCCACACATCTCTAGATCTCATTGAGATGCATATTAGTTCCTGAATATTCACATATGAATATGAGAAGTGGTGCTCCACCAGCATCAGGAAATCTGGCCCTTTGTGGAGACAGGAGCTGTGGAGCATCTGCAGGCTTGGAAAGCTGCCAGCTGTTGCTTTTATCAGAATGCTGACTGCTTCCCTCCTTGCTCTTCATCCAGGTACCTTCTGCCGGAGGCTGAACTGAGTCTTTGCCATGTTTAGTCCCCCGCACTGTGTGCATAAGCTGGTTCGTCACTGTGTTACCGACAATAAATGTGCTGTTACAGGAGGACTGGTATTTATGTTATTAATCAAGTTACCTTTTGGGGAGATTCACTTAGTAATTAGAGGAGGTTGATTTTTGTAGTGGAGCTGAAAAAAGAGAAATTCTTTGCACAAAATATGAAATTGAGGAGAACTCTAAGTTCAAATATTTTCTCCTTTTCTCTCGGATACGTGTTATCTGTGGGATGTGTCGGCGGTGTGTGCTGTATTTCGTTTTAAAGAGATCTGTCATTTGCAACGATCTCAGATTTGTTGTTTTCCAAGAAGCTTTACATCAGAGGCCCCACCAGTTCAGAAACAAGGGAAGTCAAAGCTGGTATGTCCCTGGCGGCAGCATTTGTATGAGAGGACGAAGGACAGCGACATCCATGCTGGCGCTCATGGACGTGTGGAGCTGGAGGGAGTCTCCGAATCCAGGAAGATCCTGGAGCCCCGAAACCAAGGTTACTTGCCTGAGGGCACGGCTAGTTAGAAAAAGAAATGGTCAATGAGATAAGTCTGGTTTCTCAGTCCGGTGGTCTCTGTGACATCAGGGACTTGGCTAGTTCTCCATGAACAGGGACAAACAATTTGAACCCAGGGACAGACAGGGTTGGCTCTGGGCTACACGTGCATCCCCTTTCACCTCCCTGTCCTATGCGCTTACATCAGACATGTTTGTAACCCATTTTGGTCTTCACTGAGGAGGGTACCTCCGTGGGCACAGCACTGCCTTAGCCTCTGGAGAGAAGCCTGGAAAGGAGAACTTAATGTTAAATGCTTATGATATAATGAAATAATATCATCCCAACAGAGGTGGATGGTGGAATGACTTCTTCACAACGGTCTGATAACTTTTAGATTAGCGGATGAAGTAATCAGTGCAATAGGCTCAAACCATATTCTTTTAATTCCTCTCCATCTGAATACTCACATAATTGCGGTGGTTCCCCGTCTATCACATGGGGAGAAACAGGAGGGAGGAGAAGAGAGTAGAGATGATATCAAAGCAGGACAGACACACACCCGGGCAGTTTTGGCAAAGCTGAAGCATTAAAAGATAACAACATAAGCACTTATTTTAAAGTAAAGTCTTTAAAGGGTTCTGCGTTTCTTAAAATGAAGTAGGATGTTTGGGTAATAACCCGAGTACTGTTTACATTGAAAGCTGTTCTCTGATTTAATAGGAAACGTATCTGGTTTTGATTTCTGAAAACATTTGTTAGCAAAATTGCTGCCAGGAGCCCAGGCCAGTCCTGGAATGGGAGGAAGTCTGAGCTCTTGGTTTTCTAGAAATGAGCAGTGCTGCCCAGGGGCAGGGCTCGAGAGCGGTCATCTGGACATTCTCTGATTACAGTCCAGGAGGTGGGCACGGTTCACACAGAACTCATCTTAACCCTTACATTGAAAGACCCGGACGGCATGGAAGACCCGGGCAGCCTGGAATGGTAGAGTTGGTCTGGCTTGGATTTCCTGTAACCATTATTGATTGCCAGCACCTAATGTTCTTAATTTCAGCATGGAGGGCAGTACCGGTAAGCAGTTAAGATCGAAGGCTCTGGCATTGGAGGGACCTGGGTTCAAATCCTACTCCCCAACTTGCCTGCCTTGGTTCAGTGATTCTCAATCTTGACTGCACACAGAATTGCTCAGGGAGCTCTGAAAACTCTGGATGCCCCGGCTGCCTCCTCTAGCAAGGATACAGGAATCTTCGGGGTAGGACACAGGTGTGGGTATTTTTTGAAGTATTCCCTGTCTCCCCCTGCAATGGACAACCATGTTGAGAACCATGTTCAAGTAACTGTTCAAGGAAGGCCATGGAGAAGTTTGCTAGCTCGTTTGCTACATTTCCTTGTGTGCAGAGGGCGGGTAATATTACTTAACATATATAGTTCCTGTGCAGATAAAAAGAGCTGACGCATGCCAGGTGCTTGGTCCAGGGCCCAGCACATAGTAAAGCACTCAATAAATGACAACTTGTGTCACTACCAGCTCAGCTGCTCTACCTGCAAAGAAAACTCCTGAAATGCACACGGGATTGTCCTCACGTCCACGAAGCGAGGCTCTACATGGCAGTTCTGCACGTGTCTGAGCCTGACTGGCGGCCTCCAAGCCTGCAGTGGTGTTACAGAGCAGGGTTGAGCGTCGGAGCCCCTCTGGGCTATGCCTGCACGGGGCAGCCGAGCTGCTGCGTCTGACTTCCTCAGACCCGCAGGCGCCCCCACATCCATTTGAAATCACAGAAATGCACCATCTTTTATTTTGAATTGTTTGTCGTCTATCCTCCCTCTGACTAGGCATTGTGATATCTGCTTAAAAATCGATCCTGTTGGGGGCCGGCCCGGTTGCACAGTGGTTAAGTTCGCACGTTCTGCTTTGGTGGCCTGGGGTTTGCCAGTTCGGATCCTGGGCGCGGATATGGCACCGCTTGTCAAGCCATGCTGTGGTAGGCGTCCACATATAAAGTAGAGGAAGATGGGCACGGATATTAGCTCAGGGCTAATCTTCCTCACAAAAAAAAAAAAAAATCGATCCTATTGTAGCGTTCGACAGGGGGCAGTCTCCAGAAAATCAAAGATGCGGAAAGTTTGGGTAGTTCTCTGATTGTCTACCTGGTACCTCTCGAACAGTTCGTTCCCAAGTGCTGTGATTGTGGGGATGGATGTCTCTAGAAGCCGAGAATGCAGCTGGGCTCTGTGTCTGTGATTCTGTTCTCATTCACTGGTGCAAAATCATGTCTACTTATGGAATATTGATCTGTGTCTCTATCACCTCTGTAAATCTTAGTTATAAAAAATGAATGCATTGTGTCTGGGTTAATGATTCTGCTCTCAGGACATGACCAGCTGCTGCCTTCACCGTAGCAGCAGCTCTGACACAGGGGCACTGGTTCGGGAGATTTTACAGATACCTCCGCGCTGCTGGCTGTTTGCCACCATGCTGGCAAAAAATGCCGAGGGCTCGCTTCTGGAGTGCAGTAGAGTTCCCAGTACTGCAGTGAGGCCGTGAGACAGCATGGAGAGCAGGGACTTCAGACCTCAGCAGGTCTGGGGTAGCAGCCTAGGGCTGCGCTTGGTCACGAGCCTTGGTTTCTTCATCTGTAAAATGGTGACACTGGTGCCCATTTTACAGGATGATAGGTGATAAAGATTAGAAATAATATAAATAGTATATGTGTCAGGTCCTTAACAAGTGCTTAGTAATATAGGTTGATAATATTATATATAT
Source organism: Equus przewalskii (assembly GCF_037783145.1). Classification (NCBI taxonomy): domain Eukaryota; kingdom Metazoa; phylum Chordata; class Mammalia; order Perissodactyla; family Equidae; genus Equus; species Equus przewalskii. The sequence continues at coordinate 13,343,180 of NC_091849.1, read as the reverse complement.
TTCATATATAATGTTGTATATTATAGTTACTATATTACTAGTTGAGTATCAAATTGTACGTTTCCAAATTTAAATTAATTTTTTTCTCTTCACTTTTGAGGTGTGATTTTATATTCATAGACGGCACTGAGTTTTCTCTGAGGCTTGGGAACTGGCCCCGGTGTTTATGAGATATAGTAAAAGTTATGTGTATGATTGCAAGTGGTTTTTCAGTAAAGAAGGTAATTGCATCTTCAGATCCTCAACATTTTCTTTGCCCTTGCCTTGGGTCTAGAGAAGAAAAGCCACCCTCACTCCTCCATAATTTAACAAACATCTATTATGTCTGTGCTGGAATTCTTTTCTGCTCCTTCTTATGTAAACATTAAGTGCACAGTTTCTTTTTTGCTGAGGAAGATTTGCCCTGAGCTAACATCTGTTGCCAATCTGCCTCCTTTCTGCTGACAACAATTCGCCCTGAGCTAACATCTGTGCCCACCTTCCTCTTTTTGTAGGTGAGCCACTGCCACAGCATGGCCCCTGACAGATGAGTGGTGTAGGTCCATGCCTGGCAACCAAACCCAGGCCGCTGAAGGAGAGCACGCCAAACTTAACCAGTAGGCTAGCAGGGCTGGCCCCAGTGCACAGTTTCTTTGCTCTAGGTTTTGCTAGAATGGTCACAACTGTGCACAGAGGTGGGGGTGGTGGTGAGGGGAGTGTCCAGGGCTGGCATCTTCAGGACTGAATCCACACAGTCACACTTAGGGATGGCAGTAGAGGCTCAACTCACCACAGGCCCCCTGAGGCTCCCTGACTTCTCAGAGCATGGGCTGCGCACCCTTTATCGTGTTGCATTCTCATTTGGCATTTGCATGTCTTCTTCGCTGAGCTAAATAAATGAAACAGCACGTGGGAAAGCACCACGGAATGCTCAGCACGTGACTCATGTTCTCTTCCTTGCTCCATGTGTGCTTATATTTTTTCTTCAGCATCTGATGCATCTGTCACCCCAGTGCCCAGCCCAGCACAGATGTAATAGATGTTTGTTGAATGAATGAGGGGTGAGGGTGCCTTCTCTTTCGCAGGCTCAAGCGCACAGGGGTGTGCTCCCCTCTGGTGTCAGGTGTGCAGCGGTGTGCCACGAGGTGTAAGCAGCAACTGCCCAAGGTCACGATCAACGTTTTGGTCCATGGTGTATTCTCTGCTGCCCATCGTCTATTACGTGATAGCCGGAGGGTTTGTCTGTCTTTTTAAATGGGCTGATGGAGAGAGATTTAGACCAAAGGGGGCATCTGTACTTTAACCACCATTACAGCTACTCTCCCCAATACTGTACCCACAAACCACATGTGACTATTTATATTTAAATTAATTAAATGAAAAATTCAGTTCCTCAGGTGCGCTAGACGCATTTCGAGTGCTGGATGGTCACAGGTGGCTAGTGGCTCCCGTATTGGGTAGCACAGATAGAGGGCAATGCCATCACTGCAGAAAGTTCTCCTGGACAGCGCTGCGTTAGAGGGTGGGCGGGAAAGGATTTAAAAGTGACTTTTTGAGGGGAGAGGGCCCGCTTCAAGCCTCTCCTGCATTGGCCCTGGTTGGAGGGAGGAAGTTTTCCAGGGTGAAATCTTCGGTGAGGCTTGGCATGGCATGATGGAGCTGGGTAAGGGGAAAGCAGCAGAAATTCAAGCTTTCTTGGATCTTCATGGATTTTTCCAAAGTTCCAGGCTTTGAGCCTGGTACTCTTACTTTTTGTCGCTGCCTTCACCGAGACCCACTGCCTTTGGGTTGGCCTTCCTCTTCTCTCATACCCTACTCACGACAACACCCTTTTTTCTCTGAAGGTGATTTTAGGGGGAAAACACAGGCCCTCCTGGCCATGGCAGGCCGGTTATTTGGCCACAGGACGTCCAGGGCCGCCATGGCCGATGCTGTCGGACCAGTGGTCCTGCCTGGTGTGGGTCCCAGACAAAATTCTGGGTTGGAACTTTGCATGAACACAATCCCTTTGATTGAATGCCCCATAAAATGATCCTGCTTTGTATTTCTCAGGCTAACAAGCCTTTTACGGGAGTACCCTGATAGCCCATCCACATTCTCCTGATTTACAAATAGAGAAAATAAAGCCACAGTGTGATTGAGTGTGTGCCCAGCAATTCAGCAATAGCAATCAAAGTGAAAGTCACACCCACCCTTCTCCCGGGCACCTCCATGTCTTAGCACGTCTGTTTGTTGCAGCATTACTTATAATATTGAATAACTGGAAACACCCTAAGTGTCTGTGTGTAGAGGAGTGGGTTATGCAAGTTGTGTCATATTAATACAATGTAATATTATGCAGCCTATAAAATAATAATTTAGATTGATATGCTAATATGGAAAGATCTCCAAAATATAGTGTTGAGTGAAAAATTAAGATGTGAAATAGAATGTCTAGCATGATCCCATTTTAAAAAGATAAATATTCCAGGAGGCTATGCAAGAAGCTGTTTACAATCTTATTTGGGGAATGGACAGGGGTTGGGGAGGGAAAAAAACTTACTTTCATTTTATATCCTACTGTAGTGTTAGATTTTAAATAGAACATGTCCATATTTTACTTTCATTTTAAAATTAAATTTTATTTATATACTTTGAAATTTTAATTCTTAAAAACTTGTTTCGGGGCCAGCCCAATGGCATAGTGGTTTGCTTCGTGTGCTCCACTTTGGCGGCCTGTGGTTCACAGGTTTGGATCCTGGGTGTGGACCTAGTACTGCTTATCAAGCCATGCTGTGGCAGTGTCCCACATAAAATAGAGGAGGATTGGCACAGATGTTAGCTCAGCAACAGTCTTCCTCAAGGAAAAAGAGGAAGATTGGCAACAAATGTTAGCTCAGGGCCAATCTTCCTCACCAAAAAAAAAGAAGAGAGAGAGAGAACAAAAAAACCTTGTTTCATTTGTATATTTTTTTGGCACAGGGAGTGAATGCATGTGATTCAAAATTGAAAGTACAAAAGAATAACCCATACAATGGTAATCTTCCTCCTTCTCTCTCCCCTGGTCACCAGCTGCCCTTCCTGGAGCACCCACGTTACTTGTCTTGTGTGTATCCTTCCAGACCTATTCTACGCATGTACAGAAAAAGTAACTTTCTGATTACCTGCGTGAACGTGAAGGCATGTTAAAATCCCCTCTGGCCAGCACTCTTGCTCCCTCCCCCACTGTTCCTGTATTTATCATATTAGGTTTTAGAAAGAAAGCTAGTTGGGGAAGAAGCCCAACTTTTCCAAGTCTATTAGCTATGGAAAAAAGGCAAGAATTCAGAGTCCCAGGCTAGCCCGTTCCTTAGACTCAGTCTAGGTCCTGGAGAAGGCACACAGGAGGTTTGGCACAGTAGCTATTTACAGTAGCTGTTTACCAACCAGTGCGGAAATATCTCAACACTTTAACGACCTGCTTGGTTGTACTGGGGGTCATACCTGGGCAGAACCAGCTGGAGATGTGGTGCTCAGGACTGCTGTGGGCTTTGTTTGTTTGGAGATTACAGTCCAGTGGAGGAAAACACAGGAATGATTATTTCCTTACAATTATAGTAGGAGAGATGGAGGAAAAACAAGAACATATTCCAGGGGTCTGCAGTAGTTCACCAGTAAAGAAAGTCCCCTCTGAAAGGAGAGGGTGAGTAGGAAATTAACTTGGAGGAGAAGCGAGGGTTGGCAAAAGGGGGTGAACAGCATTCCAGGCAGAGGGAACAGCATGTGCAAAGGCTTCACATGGTCAGTTGCTCTTTTTTTTTTTTTTGAGGAAGATTAGCCCTGAGCTAACATCTGCTGTCAATTCTCCTCTTTTTGCTGAGAAAGACTGGCCCTGAGCTATCATCCATGCCCATCTTCCTCTCCTTGATATGTGGGATGCCTACCACAGCATGGTTTGCCAAGTGGTGCCATGTCTGCACCTGGGATCCGAACTGGTGAACCCCAGGCCACTGAAGCGGAACGTGCACACTTAACTGCTGCGCCACCAGGCCAGCCCCCAGTCAGTTTCTCTTGATGCAAGCAGAGGATTTATAGCACCCCGACCACAACCATCATTTTACAAATCAAAGATGCATGTTTCAAGGGCTCTCCGTTCCTCTGTGTTTGAGTTTAGTTGTTTGGTTTTTCTGTGTTAGCACTCTCCTCCTGGGAGGGTAAATAGAGGGGGTAGTGGTCATGAGTGTAGCACAGCATGTACTTGGAGGTGCCCCAAAAGAGAAAAGTCTAGAAAGGAGCACCTCTGAGGTTGCCCTGGGGGTTGGGGGCTGTTTGGTTGGAGACATACATCCTTCAGGGTGTGTGAGTTTGTCCAGTGACCTTTTACTGCTACAAGTGGCCTGTTGAAGTGAATCAGAGGCCGGGAGCGTGTGGCGAGTTCTCCAGGTCTCTGGCCTTCCAACCACATTTTGCCTTGCTGTTTGCTTCTGGTGCTTCTGCTGCGCACTGGCGTCCAGCCTCCTCTTCCGAGAACCTGCTGTGTTTCACTCCACACCATCTTCAAGGAATGCCCTCCCCGCTCCTTCTGCCTGGCTGGTCCCATTGGTCTTATAAGACGAGGCTTGAACCTTGCTTCTCTGGGGCATGTCTGCTCCTTCCTCCTCTCCCGAGCCCAGAGTCGGGTGCTTGACTCCTGCGTTTCCATCGTGCGCTTGCCCTGCGCCATGCTGTGGAGCCCTCTGCCTGTGACTTTGATGCTCTCCCAGAATGTGTTGCTTCTCAGGTCTGTGCTTGCTTACTCTTGGTATTCATGGCCTGGTGCGATCATACAAGAAGGCTCAGAAAATGTTTGCTGAGTGAAAAGTCGGCAGACAAGTGCCTTTAGGACCTGAAGCAGGCGATGCTGTGTGGACTGGAGGAACCCATAAAGTTTTCATGGAAGGGGTCTGTTCTCTGCTGACCCTCGGGGGAGAGTGGAGAGGAAGCGATAGGGATCAGGTGCAAACCCACTGAAGAGCTGGAGAAGGTGAGGTCGGGTGGCATGGAGGGGAGAGGGGGAGGACACTGTGTGACAACTCTCCTGCAGCCTTTCCCCCATGGAGGCCCTCCTGCAGGTCGACTCAGAGGTTCTTCACTGGGGACATTTAGCCCCCCAGGGAAATTTGGCAATGTCTGGATACATTTTTGGTTGTCCCAACTGGAGAGGTGCTACCAGCCATTGCTGAGTAGAGGCCAGGGATGCTGCTGGATGTCCTCCAAGGCACAGGACAGTCAGCAAAAAATGATGCCCCCCAAAATGCCAGTCGAGCTGCTGTGGAGAAACCCTGTGTTAAGCGGACCGTGGCTTAGCCACGTGTTGATTGCGTAGACTAGGGCTGGGTGAGTAAATGTTAAATGTTTCTAATTATGACCAGTGACATTCTCCAGGGGGTGTTTAATGACCAGAGATACCGAAGAGGAAGTGAGTTTGGGGGCAGATCACTGCTTTGTTCATCAAAGCTTTCCACCCCTCTCCTATGTGGACCCAGGTTTGCTGGAATAAAACGGAGTAGAGGACGGGGAGATGCACTGGGGAGAGGCTGCAAGATCTTTTGTGCTGCCCACTCCTGGAACAACCACAACCAGGAGCCATCCAGGAGCCCACCCGGGGTCACCTCTTTAGAACAATTCTGCAACACCAGCTGGGTGTCCTACAATTTAACTCAATTCTGATACTATCTGGCTGGAGACACTGTCAGATCCCACAGGTTAAGGGCTTGGTGTCACAAAACTGCTCCCACCCCACTGGTGCGTTCACACGCAGGCCTTTGGCAGGCATGGAACCACAAGGGGAACCATGTGGGAGGGTGTCCTGATAAGAGGAGAGTGCTATGGACTGACTGTTGTGTGTCCCCCCAAATCCATATGTTGAAGCTCTAACCCCCAGTGTGATGGTGTTTGGAGGTGGGGCCTGTGGGAGGTGATTAGGTTTAATGAGGCCATGAGAGAGGGCCCTCTGATGAGATTAGTGCCCTGCTAAGAAGAGACATGAGAGAGATGATTTCTCTCCCCGATGTGAGGATACAGGGAGAAGGTAGCCGTCTGCAAATCAGGAAAAGAACCCCAGAACCAGACCATGCTGGCACCCTGACCTCAGACATCCAGCCTCCAGAACTGTGAGATATAAATGTCTGTGGTTTCAGTCTCCCAGTATCTTGTGAGAGCAGCCCAGACTGACTGACACAGAAGGGGAAGACACTGGATGGGGAAACTTTATTTATGACCCTGCCTCCCCTGAAGTTTCACTTTCACAGAAGTGTCATCATAGACATGGAAATAGGAGTCTGCCTTGCCTCCCTCTTCCGTTTAGAACGTCATTTAGCCAGGACCAAATCTGGGTCCTGGTTGCATGCTGATGGCTGTCTTCTGCTTTGTGACCGATCTGTGCGGTTGCACCTGTAGGTTGTTGTTTTGATATTTGGCTGCTCAGGGTGGGTTCTGTCTGAAGCCATCTGGTGTGCAGGGGGCCCGGGCTGGGGCTGAGTCAGTGAGGAGCCCCTCCTCCTTGATATACATTAAGAGAGCAGAGCGAGGATGCCACTGGGAAGAGGTGGCCTTCATCTCCATGACTATAAATATCGAAGGCGGAGAGAGTTGCTTTTTCCGTGAAATATGTCATTGGAAGCCTAGGCTCTGAACAGTCAACTGTTTCTGCCAAGCTTTGGGTTTTGAAGACAGGCGAAAGGGAAGAGGGACCTTGGGGAAAGGAGTTTAATTAGAGGTTCTTAGCTGGTGAGGTTTCACACTTGGTGGCAACCTGGGAACGAGATGTAAGTGGTTGTTTCAAGTTTGCGTTGAGGTGCTAGTTATCGCTTTGGGATTTTTCTCTCATTAACGAAAAGCTTTATTCTTAAGATGCAATTTGCATGATGCTACTTGGAATAGGATCACATAGAGAAGAGAGTGGGTGCAGGGTCTTCTGGTTAGCAAAGTGCCACCAAGCTCTGTGGCTGAAAGGGCATTTGGCCCTATTGGTGAGGGTGGGATCGCCTGGAGGGAGGGCTCCTCCAGCATAAGACTGGGATGCAGGGGGTCTGGAGTTGGGCCTGGGCTGGTCCATTCCCCATGTGATTTAGAGGTATGGCAGCTGTAGAGGAAAAACTCAATTTTCTCTTTCCTGTATCAGAAATAACCTAGCTCTTCCCTACCGTGTTTCTTCCCTGTGAGTCTCCTTTACTCCTCACACAGGACACTTCACTTCTGACACTTCTGGTTACCAAATGTGTGGAGGTTTTTCCCTATAGCAAGCAATTCTGCAACACCAGCTGGGTGTCCTACAATTTAACTCAATTCTGATACTATCTGGCTGGAGACACTGTCAGATCCCACAGGTTAAGGGCTTGGTGTCACAAAACTGCTCCCACCCCACTTCAGATGCCAGTCACAAGTCCAGGTTATGACCTGTGCTTCTGACCAACCAGCTATAGATCAGAGGGTCCAGTGATACCCTGCTTGGATTCGTTTAATTTGCTGGAGCAGCTCACAGAACGCAGGGAAACACTTATGTTCACCACTTTATTGAAGGATATGATAAAGGATACAGATGGACAGCCAGCTGAAGCGTTACAAAGGCAACATTTGGGAGAGTCCTGAGCGCAGGAGTTGGGTGTGTCACCCTCCTGGTGGGGATGCATTTGCCTGCCTGGAAGCTCCGTGAACCCCTTTTGGGTACTTTTGGGATATTATGGAGGCTTCCTTATTTAGGAATGCTCGATCATTAACTCTATTTTCAGCCCTTCTCTCTTCCTAAGAGAATGGGGGTGGGAGGTGGGGCTAAAAATTCCAAGCTCCTAATCCTGGCTTGGTCTTTCCAGTGAGCAGCCCCCATCCAGGAGCCATCCAGGAGCCCACCCGGGGTCACCTCTTTAGAACAAAAGACACTCCTGTCCCCCAGGAAATTCCAAGGGTTTCAGGAACCCTGTGTCAGGGATGTGGTCAAAGACCAAATATTTGAACAAAAGTTGCTCCTTGTACTCTTATCACTTAGGAAATTACAAGGGTTTTAGGAGCTCTGTGCCAGGAACAGGGGGCAGAGACCAATATATGTATTTTCTATTGTCTCACAGCAGCCTAGAGGAAGGCAGGAGAGAGGGGTTTAAAGGGAGAGCACAGAGAAAATTGAAGTCTGAAAAGTTGTGGGAAAGTAGCTAGTCGGGGGTGGGGGTGGGGGGGTAGGACCATGTTCTCTTTGGATACAGAGAGGCTGAGAACGGCAGAGTGCAAAGACCAGGAGGTGTGGGGTTGAGTCCTGACTCTGGCTAAGTGGCCTTGGAGCCATTGCTTAGCGTTTCTGAGCCTCTTTCAGCTACAGCTGGGGTTGTAGATGGAAGCATGAACGTGGCGTGTGCTGCACAAGTGCAGATAATCGAAAGTAGCTCTCCTTTCCCCCTGCCCTGGGCGGAGGCCAGGGGGATTCCCTGGGAGAAGGCTCTGGGTGCTTCATCTGGAGGACCTAGAGAGAGAACCTGTCTGCTGGCTCCTCAGCTCCATGAGGTAAACACTTGAGCTTTTTTTTCTTGAGGCGGTCTTTAATGCGCTGGGTGTCAACAGCAGTGGAAATGAAAAGCCGGCACAGTCACTCTGGGCGCCTAAGATCAGAAGGTGACAGGAAGATGAAGACGTCAAGTTTGCCTTTCCACCGCTGGCCGCAGGGCTCTCTGAGGCACCCTCTCCGCTCACACACCCTCGCCACTTCCTCCCCGGCCCCCAGTTTTCACACCACTGTGACTAGTGTCACCCTGGGCTGAGTAAGGCTCACATTTTGTCAAAAGAGGCACCAGGACGGGAGCAGGGGAGGTTCACGTGGGCTTGAGGGGCACAGGAAGGACACAGCCTTCTACAGACACCGGAAGTGTCTGATTGTCCTTTTCTACCGAAAGTGGATTGATTTTCCTTTTCTTTTCTAACACTAAGAAGAAAGGGAAATTCAGCATTAAAAGGTGGTCGATGGAGAAGGCAACTTATTTCCAACTAGCCTTTCAGTCTGTGGTACCCGGGACTCCCAGGCCCGTGTGTCTTGGGGTGTTGAGTGTGTTGAGGGAGCTTGGCGCTCTGTCAGGCCTCTGTGCTCTGCCCGGCTAGGAGCCACTTGCAAAGGGAGCAGTCAACAGCTTTCCATCGGGGACTGGTCATTTTTCTCTTTTGGCAGGATTGACCTCAAAGTTAAGTAGTCCCTTCCCATGCTTGGGGGCCACAATGTCAAAAGGCTCAGTCTGGTGTCCTGGGGCCTCTTAAGGATGGGGAAGTGCCCATCAGGGGCCCCCAGCATCCTGTATGTGCATAGTCCAAGGGGGCTCCAGGCACAGCAGATGGTGGCATAAATCTTCCCTTATTATCAGATGTGACAGTGACATTGTAAAGTGTAGGTAACTCAGACTTACGTAAATTGAATGTCCCAAAGACGTCAGAGAAGTTTGCTACAAGCAAGACTTTTTAAAATCATGTTTTCAGCTTATCACAGTTTACTTACGTCTAATGTCTCCCTTGGGCCTCCCATTTTGTCAGTTTGGATTTCTGCAGTTACTGGATTTTCTGGAAGCCAAGCCCTCCCGCACACACATTCTCTCTTCAAAGGCTTGAGCCGTGCAGAGCACGTGGGTTCTGGGCAGACTCTGCATGGCCTTGGAAATGTAATTTCAAGATGGTGAAGTCAAACTGGAAAAATTGTAGTGTCATCAGCCCCTGTTACCTCGAGTTTGTTCTGTGGGTTCCCAGAGCACACCACATCGGGGCCATTTCCGACTTCCTTGTGGTTTCCAAAAATGCTTTCCCATAGTTTTGCTCATCACGATAACCACGTTAGATAAATATCATTATATTCCTGCTTTGCAGAGGAGAAAACTGAGAGCCAGAGAAGTTAAATAACCTGTCTCAAGACACAAATAATAAGAGAAAGAGCTGAGCTCCAACTCCAGCCTTCTGGCACCAGGGCCATGTTCTGTCCCCAGTCGACACTGCCAGCCATTCCCAGAGGAGGAGAAAACTGCAGAGAACTTGCAACATTTGGCAAAAGGCTCGCTGTCCACTGCTGCAGCTTAGTTCCCAGTGCCCATCCTGCTTATAAGGTACCGAGTCTTTCCTTGCTCGGGGTCTCCTTATCAATCCCCCCAGACTCTGATTCTGGCTCCCCAAGGGAGCTGTTACTTCTGCTTGCCTCAGGTTCTAGTTGTGACATACTTTCCTTGGGTGCCTGCAGAATACCAGTGGGGTATTCATTCGGCATCCCAGGGGGCAGAAGGCAACTTCCCAGGCTTTGAAGGGGCAGGCAGGGTCCTTGGCAGGCTTTAGAAGGTTGGAGGAGAGGCTGTAGTCATCTTACAGGAAGCTGGGCAGGTCAGTGTCTCACCCCTAGTTACAGCTTCTACCTCGCTTTGTGACCCAGATCACACAGTAAGGACTGGGGTAGGATAAACCCGGGGTTGTATGTGGGACACCAAGCCTCATCAATGTCTGTTTCTGTGTCTTCCTGGCACTCATGTCTCCTGTATTGTAGGACACGGTAGGCTGGGCCTGCAGTCTGCCCTGTGTGTGGACTTCTCGGCCCAGGACTCTCTCGCAGCGGGCAGAGCGGAGCCAGGTGGGTGGGGAGAGAGCCAGAGACCCCGTCTCAGCCTGACTCACCTGCTGCCCGCGTTGGATGACGTCCATCAAACTTGGTGATGTTGGGTCGCCAGCTGTGTGAGCAGGAGGGCCCAGATGCTTTTCCTCTTTGTAGGAAGAACTGGTGAACATAGCTGTCATTTTAATCTCAATTTCTAGAAGAGCCTCGTGGAGACCACTTCTCATTGGCTTTCTGGTGAGACCTGACAGGGGCCAGGCTGTGAGAGAGCTCAGGCCATGTATACTTATCAGGAAGATGCATGGAGGAGAGAAGACCTTGAAGCTTTTAGACCTGAATGAGAACTGTGACCCTGGTTTAGCTCTCCGAGTACCCCACAAGGGACTTTAACAAGTTTGCAATCTTCACATGGGTTTTTTTTCATTTTAAAATTTTTTTCCAATTTTTTTTATTGTGGTAAAATGCACATAATGTAAAAATTACCATTTTAACCATTTTAAATGCACAGTTTAGTGATATTAAATACATTCATAATGTTGTGCAACCATCACCATCATCCATCTCCAGAACTCGTTTCATCTTGTGAAACTGAAACTCTATACCCATTAAACAAACTCTGTGCCCATTCCCCTCTCCCTTGAGCCCCTGGCAACCACCATTCTACTTTCTCTATGATTTTGACTGCTCTAAGTGCCTCATATAAGTGGAATTATATCATATTTGTCCTTTTGTGACTGGCTTATTTCACTTAGCATAATGTCCTCAAGGTTCACCCATGAGGACAACTCACATTGTACATGTGTCAGAATTCCATTCCTTTTTAAGGCTGAATAATATCTCATTATATCTATCTATCTATCTATCTATCTATCTCACCTTTTCTTTATCCATGTATCTGTTGATGGGTGTTTAAGTTGCTTCCACCTCTTGGCTATTGTGAATGATGCTGCAATGAGCATGGGTGTGCAAATATCTCTTCAAGATCCTATTTTCACTTATTTGAGGTATAGACTCAGAAGTGGATCAGATGGGTTTTTGAGCCATTGTCTGCATTTCTGAATCCTGGCTTTCTTGGCTCAGGTCTGGTGGAACGTATGCCCTCGAGTAGTGGCCCAGAGCGTGGGCCCCTTGTCAGGCTGCCTGGACTTGAATCCTGGCTCTTCCTCTTTCTAGCTCTGGGGCCTTGGACAAGTGACTTAATCTTTCTGACCTCAGTTTTCTCATCTGTAAACGGTGGCAGTGATAGTACCTGACTCAAAGAGTTGTGGTGAGAATTAAATGTGTTAATATGTATAAAGCCTAGAATGCAGCTTGGCATATGGTAAGTGTAATGTAAGGTTTAGAGCTGCTACAGTTATTGTTGTTATTATTATTATAATCGTTATATGAATGTGCTCATCCAGAGTTCTCTAGATTAGATGGTTATGTCTAAAACGGTTTTTTAGAAAAAACCTTTGTAAAATTTCAAAATGATGCAGAAATCTAAAAGGAAGACATTTTTTAAAGCCGTCCACATCCATCAAGGGTAACTACTATATTTTTTTTGCCTTTTCTTCTTTACATTTTGTATGTATATAGATTTTATTTTTTATTTTTTACAAAATAGTGATTATACTGCTTTTACAACATTCTCTTATGGTTTGGAGTCTCCTTTGAAACCTGATTTTAGGAATTTCATGATATTCCATCATTCGGATGACATAATGTATTAAGTTTTCTCTGTTGTTCACACTTCCTGGGGTGTTGGGTTTGAAAGGGAACCCCTTGACATCTGGCTTCTCTGTGTAAAGAGGATTTAAGATGAACATTGATGTCATCATTGTCATCATCCTCTTCCTGACGTTTGCAAAATCTGTTCCAGAATTGAGCACACCTAGGACCAACGGATCGAAGGTTTACAAGGGCAGCTTTCTGCCCAGTTGTAGAGACGGAACTTTTGACCTTTGGGTCACAGCTCAGCCATGCAGTGGCAGCTCTCTACACCCATTGTCACTATAATTATTTAAGCAAAGGGTGAATGCCTATCTGCTGGGGACATTCCTGCTTTGGGTGGGAGGTAGGTCGAATTGCTGTCTAAGGAAGAACCCATCTCTGGAATACTTTAAGAAGCTCCTTCGTGGGAGGCAGCATAATGCAGTGGGAAGAGCATGCATTCTGGATCAAAGTGGGTCCAGTCATGGCTCTGCTACTTAGCCACTGAATGACCTTGGCCCAATAACCTGGGCCCCTCTGCCTCCTCCTCTGTATGGTAAACTGGGTCTGACTACATTCTCAGGGCAACACATGACACTTGCAGAGAATGGCTAGCCTAGTGCTTTGCACATAGCAGATGCTCAGTAAACAGACACAGTGTCCATGTCAGCGTAACTGTGTGAATTTTAGCTCTTGTTGGGAATCTGGTCTCAGCTGAATGCAAGAGTGAGGGGTCTGGTATTTATGTTGTTCTCTGTCTGCTGGGTACTCTGCTGGGCACTTTAGATTTATTTTCAGATATGCTGCTGTCTGGGGTTTCATTCTGTTGTTTTCTTTTGGAAGTGACACAGACTTTCAAAGGCATCCTCTTAGTTGGTGGGTATCGTGGCACCCTCGGACACCTCAGTCACACAGCACTTTGTGAGGGCCCTGTTCATTCCCGTGCATGCTCTTCATTTGGAAGGATATGTACTTAAAACGGCATTAGGATGGAGAAGAAATAGCCAATTAAAGCAAGCTGGACTTAAATAGTTCCCTGGGTGAAATCGTTAGTCACACACCTTCACACAGTCTACCCTGCGAGCTGAATTTCCAGAATTGTCAAACCTGGGTAAGTCATTCCCGTCAGAGCACCTCCTGCTTAGCAAGAGAAAATTCTTGCAAGAATCCCTGCCCTCTGGTTCTCTGCAGCTTTCAGGAAAGCCTTTTGTTTAAACAAAGGAACCAGCCCACTGGTATCTGGGTGAGCACATGCTTCCTCCTCAGATGGAAATGATCTGAATCAAGAGGAACGTGGGTTTTTCTTTCTTTTTTTTTCTTCTCCTCATCCACCTGAAATAGCTAGTGACTTACTTGCAAAGGGTTGAAGTGGAGACATGTTGGCATCTCTGCTTTTTGGGAAGTGTCTGCTTCTGTCCTGTGAAGGCATTGTTTAAATAAATCATGAATAAGTGGAGAAGTTGGAGCGTGAAGGAGGCGTTGGTTGGGTGGCCACTGGGGTTGGAGCTGGGGAGAGAACAGAGACTCTGTAGCATCTTGGGACACTAAGCATCACTTGGTAAACCTCACCATCCTCCCCTGCAGGGTTGGTGGTCTCTCATGTCCATTTGGCACCTGCAGAGTCTTTTTCTCTTCTGAGAACCTACCTGGGCAGCATCTGTTCTGTGGGCCTCTGGTTCCACTTGGGGTTTTCGCAGCGTCACAAACCGTAAAAATGAACTTCTTGTTCTTTTCGTGGTCATTGGAACCTAAGGATTGAATTGCAGCCTTAATTGGTGAATGACATGATTCAAGGAGACAAGATCATACGTGTTCATGTGTGTCTGTACATTGTGTATTTACATGTTTGTGAGTAGGTCCGTGTGTGTGAGCCCATGTGCCTGTGTGTGTGCATAGAGGTGAAATGGGGGAGGAGTCACAGCTTATCCCTAGTTTTCTGAAAGCCTATTGATTTATTTCCTGCCTGCCTTGGATATATTTCTCTGTAAAGAAATTAGAGCTTATAATTTCAGATTTTTGCCCATTGGTGCTTCCCAAGAAACCAGCCACTAATCTATCATCCATCACAGATTGCTGTGTCTATTAGATTGACAGCCCTGTAGAAAGGCTGTTCTTGCCCAGCAAACCCTTCTGGACTCACTCCTTAGACAGTAGGGGCTTTTGGCCCAATGGTCTGAGCAGTCCCTCCTGTGACATTCATTCTAGCCAAGGCTCAAAATGCGATAGATGCTAAAAATGCTGATTGAATTACAGAATGATGTCTTTTTCATCTGCCTCTCAGAGGGAAGGCTAACAAAGACTAATAAAGCAGTAGTTCTTCTGGTAGAGAGAACAGATTTTGTGGGTGGCATATGCTTTTTGTGCACTCGTCGGATGCAGGAGTTGGGGTAGTAGGAAGACACTGATGGGACTTTTTTGAAAATACAGGTGGATATATAGTCTCCTGCTGAAAGGTCATTGTTTAAGGTTTTTTTTTTTTTTCAAAGATTTTATTTTTTTCCTTTCTCCCCAAAGCCCCCCAGTACATAGTTGTATATTCTTCATTGTGGGTCCTTCTAGTTGTGGCATGTGGGACGCTGCCTCAGTGTGGCTTGATGAGCAGTGCCATGTCCACGCCCAGGATTCGAACCAATGAAACACTGGGCCGCCTGCAGCGGAGCTGTGAACGTAACCATGCGGCCACGGGGCCAGCCCCAAAGTTTTTTTTAACTAAGATTTTTATATGCATGTGACAACACCAATAGGGAAAAAAGTCTTAAAAGATTATCCATCATATAGTGTACCACACTTTAATTATTCACAATAAAAATGTTATATCTACCCCTTATTGAGCACTCACTGTGTGCCCGGCAGTGGGCTAAGAATTTTACATGCATTCCCATTCTTATTTTTAGATATTTAGGTCGTTTCCAGCTTTTTTTCTATTATAGTGCTTAGATGAATATCTTTGCATATAACTTTTTGCCTGATTTATGACATCCTGTTGAGAGTGGATTCCTTTAAGCACAATTACTGGGCAGGGAATTAAAAAAAAATGCTTGAAACACGTTGTAGCATTGCTGTAGTGCCATGTTCTACTCCCACCTGACAGAGGCGCATGCCTGTGCCTACTGCCTACCAAAGACTCGGAGGAAGCCGTCCTTCCTTGAAGGAGAGGGATCAGCCTGCTGCGTAGACAGAAGTCCTGAAAGTTAAGATAAATATCTGAACAAAGTTGATTCTAGAGACTTAGAAAAAAAGATAGCAGCTCTTTTCCTGGGTCCCCAAATGATGCAAATTAGAGGCGTTGTATTGGAAAGCAAGAACGCAAGACTTTGTTCCCACGGAGTTGGGCTGTTTTCTGGAGGGCTCTGGGTTCTGTCTGGGTTTGTGACAGCTTTTGTCTTTCCTCTGCTTTCTCTTCCATGCTTAGCTTCCTTAGCATTCCTCTCATAAGTTATCTCAGAAGGAGAGGGGGTGGGGTCTTCCCCTGAAAGATGCCCGAGAGTCTGGGCCGTGCTTGTGTCTGAGCAGCGGGAGGCTCTCTCCCTCTGTCTCCCTGCCAGGTGTCTGTGTTGCATTCCCTCAGGCATGGTTGTCACCCCTTAGAAGCTGGGCTATGTGCACAGATGGGAGGATATGTATTTAGGAACAAACCTCTGCATACAAAGAAACCAGAGGCCCCAACTGGCCTGGGGTTTCCCAGTGGAAATCGTGTTTTCTCCATCCAGACCCAGTCTGAAGGCAGGAGTTCTGTTCCATGCCAGCCAACAAGGATGTATTGACCGCCTTCTCTGTGCCAGCTGTATTCCCAGTCTCTGGAGACAGGGCAGCCAACAGGCAGACCAGGTCCTGCCTGTGTGGAGCTCACACACCTTCCGGGGAGGGGAACGAGACCCACGAAAGGGATGGTTGCAGCCCCTCAGCTGGTGATAAGTGTGGGGACCGAGAACAGAGCAGGGAGGGGATAGAGTGGGGGCGGGTGGGGGTGAGGGAGATGCTGGCTTCCCTGGGGTGGTCAGAGAAGGGCTCTCTGAAAAGACGTTATTTGAGCAGAGATTTGAAAGAAATGAGGAAGTGAGACATGAATGTTTAGGGACACTCCAGGTGGAAGCAACAGCAAGCACAAATGGGTGGGAGTGTGTTTGGCACGTTCCGTGACAGCCATGGAGGAGGCCATGGGCTGGAAGGGAACGAGTGAGGGGGAGAAGTCAGAGGAGTGGTGGCGTGGGGCTGTGGAGGAGGGGGGCACTGTGGACGGCCTGGTAAGCCACAGGAAGGACAGGGTTCTTTGTTAAATGTCCTGCAAAGCCATGGGAGGGTTGATAATAGGAGAGTGACATGATCTGACGTCCTACTCTAAGAGGCTGGCTCTGGCTCTGGTTTAGCAGTTGGCAGGGGTGGAAGCAAGGAGACCAGCAGCCACTGTCATGGTCCATGTGGGAGAGGATGGTGGTAACTCTGGTGAGTAGGGAGTGGCCCATTTGGGAGCACACTGTAGGGATGTCCAATGTCATCTGCTTCACTCAGTCCCAGGCAGGTAGAGCTTTGGCCAGTAGAGGCCGGGGCCACTCCCCGGCCCTCTTCCCTCCCCCTGGGAAGAGTAGGAACTTCTAAAATAGTCTGTTCCCTCTTTGGAATCTTGACCTCCGGGTCTCAGTCCTATCCCTCTCCTTTTGGAAAGATGCTCCCCTCTCAAATGGGCACAGATCTTTCTTTGCAAGTTGTTTCTTCAACAGGAAATGCAGTAGAAGCCCAGCATGGCATCTGGACTTGAGCGAGAAGCATCTGTTTCTTTTCCTCCATGCCAAGCCTCCTGCTGGATGGGAACTTAAGAAAAAAACACAAAACCAGGAACCACCTGCTGGAGCTCCCCAGCCACACAATCCGATCAGGAAACCGGAACAGACAGTCATCAGGACGCATTTTGAATGTCTGTCAGCTTCAGCACCTGTTTGACTTCCTTCTAGGGTTTTGCATTATTGATAATTTTAGTGAAAAAGGCTGTGAAACATTTCCCAGTGTAACAGGAAGGCCCTCACTAGACCGGTTCTCAGGAGACCTTAGTTTTCATTCCAGTCTGCCAGATGTGGGCCTGGAGCATCCATCCTTGCCAGGACTGCATTTTAATTTTTAAGGTGAGTCCTAGATAGCGTGATTTCTAAGATGCCCTTCAGCTTTAACATCTTACAATTCTAAGTAAGAATATAAGTAAGAAACAAGGAGCAGAGGTGACTGATGAAACCAATACTCTCAGCTTCCAGAGAGAGATTCCTTCAAGTGGTGGCCCAGGTCTGAGTTTAGGGCATGGCTCTCTGTGGCACCCTTTGGGGCCTCCCTATTCATTATTTTCCAGATATCCGAGGCTGTATGACTTGATACATTCTGTTAAATGAAAGATAAGCAAACTAAAGGCTGGGATAAGAAAACTTCCATTCAAGGAGAATCATCCCTGATGGCTGCATACTCTGCAAAAGGCCTAGCTTGATCAGCCATGCGTCAATCAGACTGTGTGTCTGGGTTGAATTTTTGCATCTCAGAAGAGAAAGTAATGAGAGAGGGACTATTACCCACCCAAGAGATGGCTGTTTCTTCCAGTTCCAGCCTTCTTTTTAAAATTTTTTTTCGGTCCCTTGCCTATTTTGTTATGATTTATGGTCTTGCCTGTTCCCCGCAGTGGCTTCGGTGTAGGTTTTGCACAGTGGGCAAGTGGCTTGCTTCCAAAAGTGACGGTTCAGCCCGGGTCTGGGGCTGAAGCCAGGTCAGGGCAGCCTGCCTCCTTTCTCTCTTCTTACCTGCGAGTTACCACGTTCTCCCAGGCATATGAGGATGGGAGGTCCCAGGCATTCACCTTTAGAAAGTCCCTTTCTGCTCTCACTTTGTTTTCACTTTCTCTGCACGCCCGCTGCCTGTTGTTGTGAAATTCATCCGTGCAGTGATGAAGGCAGTCCATGTTTCCCAGAATGCATTCTTGCTAAGACGAGTACATGTGCTCTTCACTGAGGGGTGGGTTGCACTCTTTCAACTGAATCATTTCCCAGCAGATTCCCTCTCCAGACATGCATTATTGTTTCTGTGATGATGTGGCAATTGATAGTGTTATTCATGCTGTGGTTGAAAGAGCCTATGTTCCAGCAATCTTTTCCTGGTGCCTTTATGAGATGCTGTCCTCGGGCTCAGGGCTTTGCTGCAGTTTTGAGCCTGACATTGTTCTGGGTCTTTGTCTGCCAGGCTGTGTGATGCAGTGAGAAGCCCTCCATGCTGGGTGATGCCGTCTGTACTGGCAGCACCGCTGCGTTGGTCAACAGCACTAGTACTTTGTGTCTTTAGGTTCCTTCTCTGGCTTTTTTCTTGGAGCTGACTTAAATCGATTGGACCATTCAGCACTTGTCAGGTTCTTCTGGAAACTGTTTTTAGACTCAGCCATTGGAAGTAGGTAAAGACAGAGTACTGAGCATGGAGTACTAGAGTGTTCTAGAGTACAGAGAAACCTACCATGTGCTTCTTATTGAGCACGTTGTCCTTCAAGATGCAATGTTTATAGTAGGTGCTTTATGAAGAAGATGAGTTGGTTTAATCTTGTTCTTTGGTTGACTGATAATTTTGACTTGGGGATGATGATGATGATGATGATGAGATGATGATGATGATGATAGGATAGTTTGAGAAGCCAGTGGCAGTGTCTGAGCTGGTTCTTCCCTGGGCCCCATTCATTCTATCAGCAAAACCTCACCACCCTCCTTTCTCTTACATACTTCTCGAATCTGTCCACTTCTCTGTTCCCATTGCCATCACCCTCGTGCCCATGTCACACCTGGATAATGCATGTGAATTTCTTAGTGCAGAGCCTGCACTTAGTGAGTGCTGAATAAGGGGTAGATAGAAAATGCTTATCATGAATAATTGAAGAAAGCGTGATACATCTGTATGAGGTACCATTTCTTGATTAAAACCTTTCCGAGACTCCCCATCACCCATAGGATAACAATCACATTTCCTTCCAAGCCTACAGCTAGTCCCTGCCCAACTCTCCCACCCACCCAATGGCACTTTCCCTTTTGTGATGGCACAGCTGCTTCTCATCCTTAAGGTTTTAGCTGAAATATCGCTTCAGAGAGGCCTTCCCTCCTCACTCTATCTAACGTAAGTTCTCTCTTATTATTCTCTATCACAAATTCCCTTTGACTCCTTCATAGCACTTCCATGACCTGCAATAATGTTTCTGTCTTTGTTTACCTGTCTGTTGGCTGTCTCTCCCCCTAGTCCCTGAATTCCATGAGGGCTGGGTCCATGTCTCTCTTTTACCACTGTGTGCCTGACACATGGTGGATGCTAGAAAAATATAATCAATGTTTGTTGAAAGAATGAATGGGAAACTGGATGCTAACATAATAATTATATGGATAATAATACTCATCATTGGTTAGGCAAATGGCCATTATGTGCCAAACTCTAGACTACCTGCTTTGTGTTCATTATATCATTTAACTATTCCCACAATCCAAAATAGATACTCCTTTGATGAGGAAGTAAGCCATCAAATGGGTAAACTTGCCCAGCTTTTGAATCCAGAGCCTCAGAGGGTCTGGTCTGTTATTTGAAGCCCCATGGATGTTGTACCAAATCCCCCTCAGATCCAGGACGTGGACAGATGCCTCACCATGAGGAGAAATGAGTGCTGGGAAGACATCCGAGACCTGCAGCTACCCAGGGGGCTGGACCATGCCCAGGAGCATCTGCTTTCTCAGGACTTTGTTTTGTGCTCTGAGCTTGAGTGGCCAAGACAAGATGGGGGGAGGTGGTGGGTGACTCAACCATACCGCGTTCATTTCAGGAAAGAGAATGCGCGCCCTGAGAGGGGAGTCAGTGTCGAAAGGGCTCAGTGGGCGGAAGGGCAGGGCAAACTGGCTGGCAGAGAAAGGTCATGGTTCCCGTGTTAACATGTTCTAGAACTGTCTCACGAGGAGGCCCGCATGTTCAAGATCTGGAATGGTGGATGAGGGGAGGGGACTGACGAGGAGGACATGAGAAAGGTTGCGTGTCTGGGTCCAGCCTCTGAGGAATATGTTTAGTGCTCTCACCTGAAAGGGCGACAGTGCCGGGGAGTCGTCTGAATCTAAGCAGCGAAGGCTGCAGAGTGAGTCGCGTCGGCAGATGGCTGGGCTCGTTCCCTGCCACTAGCGGCTCTGGGACATCGTCACTGATGCGCTGTCTTTTCAGCGCCCACGTCCATTCCCCACTAGGACGCTGCAGCTGCAGATCCCCCTTGGGAATGGCAGGCTGCATTCTGTTCCTAGCCACTGCATTAGCTGGGGTCGCAGTGGCCTTTATTTGAGTTGCAGCCTCTTCTAACACCATATTCTGGGGAATCTAGGGCCTCCCCCTCCCTCACCCCAGAAAATCTAGTTTAAATTAAAATAACTTTCTGCTACCTAATCCGTCTTTTGACTTGGACTGAACATCCTGATTCCTGCTGTTAACTGAGGGGAACCTCTTTAGAAGTTCAGGCCCACGATAACAACAGCTAACACTTTTCCAGCATTTACTGTGTGCCCAGCACTGTGCTGAAGCTCTTTCCACAATAACCCAGTGATGTAAGTACTATTCATTGGTCCCATTTCACAGATGGGGCTATGGAGGCACAGAGAGCTCATGTGAGGGGCTCAAGGTCTGACACCTAGCAAATGGTGGTGCCAGGAATTGAACCCATGCAGAGCAGCTCTCGGACATGCTCTCTTCAACCCCATGCTGGGCAGCACGTCCTTCCAGAGACAGTGTGATAACCCTGAACTTCCAAATGCATCACCCTCCCTATTTAAGGCAAGCAGCTCAGCTCTTGGCCTCTTAAGTCTTTGCGGGCTAGTTTTGTTGAGTTGGTTGGATTTGCAGTGGGGCTGGCTGACTCGAGTGCTCTCTGAATTCTTCTAGCACACATGCCTGCGTCACACAGTCTGGCACTCTGTCCAGTGTGACCGCACCGCCATCTCAAGTCATTTCCAAATATGCACATCTTTTCTCCCCATCCGGACTGCAAGATGCTTATGCACAGGGCCTGCACTTTGTTTTTCTCCAGCTTCCCCAGAGCACCTGGCATATTAGTGGGTGCTTAGAAGTGGTTTAGTACCACTTAGTCTGCCTAGGGGACAGAGTCGCCTCTGCTTAAGTGGCAGCCTTTTACAGGTGGATCAAACTTGCATTAGACTGGTGTTAACAAGCCCTTATCTCTTTGTAAAACAAATGCGATTTGCTTTGGCAACTGTCAAACAGATGGAAAACATCATCTATAGACTCCAGAACCTGATTTCTGGGAGGCTTCAGGAGCTTGACCATCGTGTGCATTTTGAATTGGCCTCTTTATCTTGGGCATCTTTGTGCTGTATGATTCCTAAGGTGACTGCTATTCCCAATAATCTGTTCAAAAGACAGAACCAAACTGAGCTCTGAGATTGAACCTCGTTTGCTTGGCAGAGCCTTGGGAGTCTGATCTGCTGGGTTGTTTCTGTTTGGTTTTGCTGTGGGTTGATTTGCACACGTGCTTGTTTGAGAAGGAGCACAGGGCCAGGGGGTGGTAGCTGATGTGGCCTTGGAGGGAAGGGCAATGTGTGGGAGTTTCAGGGTGGTGCGTTTTTTTTTTTTTTTTTTTGCCCATTTTGGCCAAAGAATGCTCAGACATTCTTTTCAGCTTGCGTCACCCTTGGCTTACCTTGGATGAGGAGAGTAAGGAGCAAAGTTACAGCCATCTGGGAGCTCGCTGCTCTTCTGGAGCAGACTGCCACTGTGGGTACCTTCCACTGGAAAGGATTTTGTTGTTTTTTCTTGGATCAGACCTCTTCTTTTGGTTATCCTTGGACGAGGAATGCATGCTTATTACTTGTCATCATGCATGCCGACTCTGGCTGCGCTCACATACTTTGGTGGCAGGAGAAATGCTGGAGGCCAGTGGCAGGCTAGACAATCCGCAGCAAGTGGGTGGCCTAATCTCCATGGTACCTGTCTCCAGGCAGATTTTTAAGACTGACAGCTCACCTCTGCTCCTTCCTCCTGCTACCCAAAAGAGTGTGAAAGGGTCAGAGCATCATGGGCAAATGCTCCATCAAATTGTGTGACCAGCAACCTTATAAAAGAGAGAGAATGTCAGGTGAAAGTGGCACATAGTCTGGGGTGCAGACATTCCAGGGGGACATGTTGGCAAAGACTAACCTAATGGCAGAGCCAAGGGGGTGGGCCATGGCCTACATTTACCCCCTGCTCTGATACAACTTCTTTCCCAGTTCAGATTTCTCTGGGCTTCTTGTGTGTATAGTGGATGCCACTGAGACCACTTGAAAGACTGTGAATGGTGCTGAGCAAACAGCAAGCATGCCTATCGTCATAGCAACCCTGTCTTATTCCTCAGTCACATACACTCTCCAGAGCAGACAGGATCCCAAAGGGCTTCTCAGATGAGGGTCTGATGATGGCTTGGCTCAGAGGAGTCCCCTTCATCTCTTCACTGCACTTGGTCATCACCACTTTCACGCTTCAGAGGAAGGAGGTGGGTGTGCTAAGAGCACGCAGGGCACTGAACCGTGTAAGGCCGGGAAGGAAAGCAAGATGAGGGGGCCAGCAAGCAGACATGTTCTTGCTGATTTCTGTAGCCTAAAGCTGATTCCCTCAGCAAGGGTTGGCACCACTGGGATAAGACAAATGGGGGGAAGGGGTGGATGTTAAAAATCCTTGAAATATTTTAGAACTGATATCCCCAATGAGATGTGACAGTGGCTGTGCTTCCATCCTGGTCCACACTGGCTGAACATCAGCTCTGCTAAAAGACAATTTCTGTGTTTTAGTCTGTTTAAGCTGCCATAACAAAGTACCACACACTGGGTGCCTTCAACAGCAGAGTTTGTTCCCTCAGAGGTCTGGAGGCTGGAAGTCCGAGATCAGGTGTGGGCAGGGTTGGTTTCTCCTGAGGCCTCTCTCCTCGGCTTGTAGATGGCCACCTTCTCCCTGTGTCTGCACATGGTCTTCTCTCTGTAGGTCCGTGCCCTGATCTCTTCTTATAAGGATCCCAGTCCTCTTGGATTAGGGCCCACCCTCTTGCCTTCTTTTACCTTAATTAGCTCTTTAAAGACCTTATCGGGCAATACAGTCACGTGCTGAGGTCCTGGAGGTTAGAACCTCAACATAGGAATTTTCAGGGATGCAATCCAGCACTTATGTGCCAAGTGGTAGCAATGGTCCTCGTGGCCCTTACTATGTGCTGACTGCTCTCAGCGCTTTGTGTGGACCATCGCTTCTAATCCCTGCAGTAGCTTTACTCTGGCTGCTGGTATGTCCATCCTCTTACAGAGGAGGCAACAGAGGCACAAAGAAGTTGAATACTTTGACTCCAGCAGGTAGAAAGCGGCAGAGCCAGAGCTTGAAGCGGGCAGTCTCACTCCAAAGCCCATGCGCCCAGCCTCTCCATGTGTCCTCTGAAGTAAAGCCTTTACCAGAGTTTCTCTCCGGAAGTGATGTCAGTGAGCAGGTTTGGGAGAGAGGTAATCCCGGTTCATTAAAGAGAAGAAAATATTGAGGTGCTGTTTCACACTCATGCCTGGTTCCTATCACATAGTGGGTTGACAGGCCTTCATCTGTGGGGCCAGCGGTGACCTCTCCACGTGGGAAGGACATCCTCCAGGGGATGCTCTGTTACTGCATCTGAGGCAAACAGGCCGCAAGTGATGAAAATGGACAGGTGATGTCTGTGCGGGTCCTCACGGGGTGGTGCAGGAGGCAGGCCCAGTAGCTATAGTCTGATTCCGTCAGGGCTTGGAGCCCGCTGTTTTCACAGCTGGCTTCTCTATCCAAGGTGTCCCTTTGCCTGGAGCCTTCCTTCTGTTGCTCCTCCTTCCCTCTGACAGAGCTGTGATACAGAGACGGCCTACTTATAGGACTATGTACATGCTTGCCTGTTTGTAGGGCCCTGGGCTCTTCCTGGTGAGAGCTTAAGGCTTTACCATGTAATTATGGTTACTTAGAAAGTACTTCCCACTGTCTCCTTGAAGTTAAACTCCTACACTGTGTGAATAATTCTGTGGCCTTAGTTGCCCAAGGCAGAAGGTGAGGAGTGGGGTTTTGGGGTAGGTATGGTTTTGGTTCCCACTGTCAAGGTTAGAAGTTATGTCTTTTTCTCCTACCCTCTTCCTTCTTCTTCCTTCTTTCACTTCTCTTTTTCTTCTTTGACCCAAACTGGTCAGACCTCCATTGGTCTATCCTGGAAGTCCCCTGACACTAATCCTGAGCTTTCAAGTTATTCTCCACTTTCCCTCTGCCAGCATACTAGGCGATTAATATCTTTCTTTCCATCTCTCACAGTCGTCTTCAGGATTTACCCAGAGGTAGGTAGACGCTCTCTTCTTAAGAGGTCAGATAATCTATCCAACACTGGGGGCGCCAGCCACCTTGTTGGAGCTGGAACTCTGGGCTCTTAGAATCCTAAGCCCAGAGGAGTTGCTATCCTTACCTCACCTGAGGCCACCTCTCCAGAGCGCCAAGGAAAGCATCTTCAAATGGCTTAGGGCTTGGGGCTTTATTTCCCTGTGTGACCTGCCTTTTTGATGTCATTTACCTCAGCTGGCCTTGGACGTTCAGCCTGCCTTTAGAATCCTGCTAGGCTAAAAATCTGTATCCTTTCAGAAATTTGGCAGGTTCTGCTTTATTTCAGTTTCTTTCTTGTCTGTTAAGTTCAAATACTGGCATCCCCGTCATTAAGGATAGTGTGTGGTTTACTCCCTTTCGTATTATTTCTACCCGTGAATCCATCCATCTTCCTAGCTGTCTATGTGCATAAAGAGGTAACTGGATTACAGTCACCTAACCTAATGATGGATGCTCGATGGGTTGGTGGTATTTGGACTTTCATTTTCCTCTTCAGATTTTTTTGAGCTGCTTACTTAAAAAAAAAAAAGGAATATGCGTCATTCCTCCAAAAAGCAGTAAAGTCATGCCAAGATAAATGAATATATGAATAAACAAATATATCAGCCCAACTATTCCCTTAACAGAGCGTAGTAAGCAGGTGAGCATGGAGCACTGTCGGCCGTGACAGCGCTGAGGGTGAGGGCCCCAGGACTGTGCTGGCATCAGATTATCTCCTGTTTATGAAATCTTTTGTTTGCTTGTGGCTGGATCTTGTTTCGACCCACTGGCCTACTTTCCTTCAGGTCCTGAGTGGTTCACCTGAGCTCCTCTACACGGCTGCTTTATCTTTTCTCCCTGCCAGGTGGGTCACATGGGAGGTCCTCACAGGCAGTGATAAATTTTTACTGGAATAGCAGCCACCAGCAGAAAAAGTATTTTCTCCTCACAATTAATGCTGTTTTTTCTTTTAAAAGCAAAATATGCCCTTTATCAAACTTCCACTTCAAACCACAAGAGGAACAAGGGGAAGCTTTTGCCGGTGATGCCGGAGATAAGGCATTGTGCAGAAAATTTAATTAGGCAAAGCGAGACAA